>NW_028277030.1:126997500-128197500 GCF_059951505.1 Python bivittatus | reverse complement strand
GAATGGCTGGAATAAAGCAAAAATCTCAGTTAATGGACTATCAACAGCACCAAGATAAGCTTATACTTGACAGAAGTTGAATTATGTGAGGCCTGAGATTCATCATACTGTCCAAGTTGAAAGCTTGAATGTTGACAAGCTGTATGTTAGACATCTAGGAATAGTAAGGAGGAAAGCATTAGTTTATAGCTGTGTTTTGTGGCTGGGAATACACCATAGAATTGAACAGTCTGCAGTAAGTGGCTCAGCTTGCCAATATGTGTCCCCAAAATACCCAAAAGAGCACCGCTTCACCCATGAGAATAGCTATGTCAACGAATTTATATAGACTTAATAGAACCATTGATGGGCACAGTCTTTTTTGCTATAGTAGATATATGTTCAGAATTGCCAGAGGTGTTTCTAATGACTCCAATAACAGCCATGAATTCCATAAACACATTGCAAGTACTGCAGAACAATTACTGACCGCAATTTGTCATGGAAGAGTTTCAGACATTCTTGAACAAGCAAGGAATCAGATATGTGTGTGTATGCATGTATGTATGATCAGCACCAGATCACCCAGATACGAATGGATTGGCTGAAAGTTTGCTTCAAAATTTAAAGAGTGCTCTGCAAACAATATCTGGAGAAAACATGACACTGAATCAAACACTTGCAAATTTTCTTTTTGCATATTACACTGCAGTGTACATAACAACAAATCAAATGCCAGTGATGTTGTTTCTAGGTTGTACCTGAAATTCAGAGTTAGACTTTCTCAAACCTATTAAAGGTAGTCCTTGCTTAATGGCCATTCATTTAATGACAGTTCAAAATTACGACAGCCTTGGAAAGGGTGCTTTATGGCCCATAAAGCACTTCTGGCCATTGTAAAATGTCACACCGCTCCCCCCCTCACGATCACATGGTCTCATTTCGGGTGCTTGGCAACTAGCTCACATTTACAATCGGTGGCCAAGTGCCCCGCGGTCATGTAATCGACATTTGCAATCTTCTCTGCCAGCTTCCCCATTGGAAGCTGGCAGGGAAGGTTGCAAGTGGAGGGGACGTGGTGGCGGGCAGTTTCAGAGCTCAAATCTTTGGGATTTGAGGTCACTGCCTTTGCACCACTGCGAAGTTTCCCCTCCCTCTTCAGTGGTGTGAAGGCAGGGACCTGAAATCTTCAGGTCCTCTGTTCACTGCTGAGAGAGGGGAGGGGAAAGAGGACAGAGCGAAAGAGCTGTCTGCTGAAGGATTTCAGCTCCATGCAGATCCTTCAGCAGATAGCTCTTTCACTCTGTCTGCTTAACAACCTGGGAGATTGCTTAACAACCGCAACCAGGAGTGCCTGGATTGCAGTCATTGAGTGAAGCAGTCATGTGGTGTCTCGCTTAACAACCACTTTGCTTGACAACCGAGTTGCCAGTCATAATTGTGGTCATTAGGCAAGGTATGTGGAGAAGTGTTCAGGCAAACAGCTGAAATAACTTGGACCATCTTTTCACACTGAAGCATGATACTGTTCCATTGGACATATTGTACTAACAAAAAAATACAGAAGGGAGTTTCAGTGGATAATCAGAAAGATAAAAGAAAGAATTAGGGTTTTTCCTTAAACTGTAGAGATTCCTCCTGACAATACTGGAGACAACACATTCATCAGCTGAAGAAAAGAAAGGTACCAATAGAAGTTGCAAATGATATGATTGGAGATTCAACTGTAATTTAAGAATTGGCCCACTGAGTGGGGGCTTTGAGGTTGTAAGGAGCAAAATGGGCACCTTAAGTCTTGCAAAAGTTTAAAATAGCCATTTTGCTCCTTAAAGCTTTCCTTAACTGTGAAAAACTAGACTAATTTATTTAAGCGTTTGGGAATATTTGAGGGGAAATCAGCTCTGCAAAGCTTATTGCTTCCATTTTGCCCTTTAAAATCTCCCAATCTCCTTGCAATGCAAAAAACAAAACAAAATTTAAAAAGCCCCATTTACACCAGGGATACATTGTGAATTTAGGGGTCTCTGGGAATCATTAAAGCAATGTTGAGGTTACAATGCATTGGTTTGGATAAGTGCTCACCTGTCCCAGGAAAAGGAAAGCTGAGGTGTAAAGGAGTATCCTGAAAGGCTAGAAGAGATTGCTGGAAATGCCACCAGTTTGCCTTCTGGTAAATGGGTGTTTTACTAATGGCCACATCTATGAGGAGGCAAGCATCCTAATGGCAGCCATTTTGGCACAGCATTCACATATCAAAGTTCCAAATACATCCACCCACCCCAAAATATTGCTTTGCCCTGGTTTATGTCTTAGTACCAGTCTCAGTAGTTAGTTAATTAGTTGCAATATTTGCAAACTGCCTTAATTATTCCATCTCTCAGCAGTCTCCAGGCACTGGGACAAGACCTTCTCAGTCTAGCCATGAGATGCACAGTCGGGTATCATTGGCATACCAATGATACCAGACTTGATGCTGATGGATAACCTTACCCAGCAGCTTCATGTAGCTGTTAGAGGAGATGGGAGAGTGTTAACCCCTCTGCAAATCAGTTTGACCTTTCCTCCCATCAACACCAACTGGAACTGGCCACAAAGAAAGGAGAATCACTAGCATCCTGCCCCCAACTCCTAATCCCCGTAGTTGATCCAGAAGGATACCGTGAATGATGGTATTGAAAGCCACTCCTTGAGAAATCAAGGAGTTGGGACAGTCTAGATGTTTTGGAACTCCCCAAATCCTCAGCTGCTGGCTGTGCTGGATGGGAATTGTCAGCTTTGGGTACATTGTTATGACATTTCTATTTGCTGTTCCTGCTTTCTATGTCACCCAGCCTTCACAGGTAAGCCTGTGAGAGAGGTAGCCAATGAGGGGGAAAAAAGCTCATTAACATTTTTGTGTTTCTATTTTCAGAAGAGCCATCAGGGAAGAATATTTCCCTTGTGGGATTTAGAAGAGCAGACTTAAGGCAACCTGGAAGCCATACCACATCACAGTTGGCCTCTTTACACATTACCCATTGGGTAATGCTTGCCTGCAACTACATATTCCAGTCACAGTGTGAAATAAGTTACACCCAAGAAAATGTTTGCTTGGGATGCCCCACTGGAGCTGGTGGTTGATGAGTAACTAACATGTATGGCCTAAGACCTCCCTGGTTCTGCTGAAACTGTGTTCCATTTGGTCCTGGGTGGCTCAGTGTTTGAGCAGATGCACAGCTCTGTCTTCTACCTCTTAAATCCAGCCCTTTAGGGAAATGCAGTTTATTGCCTAAACCAGAGCTACTCAAAAATGCATTGCTGAATACTGACTCATATGGACCACTCTGAGTGCACTGTCCCTCCAGGGTTTTGCTTCTTATAATGTTTCTCATATGACTGCAGATAAAACCCAGAATATCTCCCCACCAAGTCAATGAGTGTCTTTAAATCCAAATGGCTTTTGGCTTGAAGACCTCACCATAAAATAAAACTTCCACATTCAGAGGTACTCTGTCCAATGTACACCAGAGTAGTAGTTGCCTCTCATTCCTGCTTTGGGGCTCTTTGGAGTCATATGGCTGCCTACTGCTGGAATTTATGCACTAGACTAGCTGGCCTGTTGCTGTCCCCTAGCTAACAGAAGCTTTTATGGCCTTGTATAGAGGCAGAGTTGAGTATTTGCCATGATTCTATTATAGCATAGAAAGGACAAACACTTCTGGTGAGGCACAATCCCTGCTAGTTCCTACCCTTGTTCCCTACCCAGATCATACTGGCTGTAACGTTGTGGATGATAAAACATTGGGCTTCACCTGGAAAGCCAGATGTGGTTTCTTTAATAAAACATGATTTAACCATTCATAGCTTAATGTGATATGTGACCTCTGTCAAAAGATTTGCATCAATTTTGGATTATATGCATCTTCTTTTCTTTCAATGTTACCAATATGCACTTGTGCATTACAAAACTTTGCTGTTTGCATTACACTAAAAGAATCTTGAGGCAGTCATATAGACATTAGCATCACAATTCCTTATTTTATGGGTGTCAGCTGGAGAACAACAGAAGGTAACAGTGCATATACTATAAATAAAGGAACACAAAAGGAAAATGTGATTCCACAGTGCTCTACGCAGAATTCAAAAAATTAAAGAGAAGTACAATGGAAATTCTCAGATACATTGGTTAATTTCAGGAATGACACTGCTGGCTACTTCAGAATTCTACAATTGAGGTAGAAATTTGAAAAGAATTTTAGAAGCACTCCTGAATTTTCCCTCAATGGAACAAAATTTAATCTGAGCATCTCTTCCTGAGTGCCTTTGCTGTTTTTCTCCTTTCAAAAGTCCTCTTGACTATCACCAAACAAAGGACTCATGTTTTGTGCTGATTTCTAGGTTGTCAAACAGTATCATTCACATGGTACTAACGCAGGCATCAGAAGATTTGAGGAAAATCCAGGTTTGCAGAACTGGGTGGGAAAAATACCTCTAGAATTCTTTTTCATGCTAAAGGAAGAAAATCCCATAAAATACCAATGAAATTAGGCATGTTCATTAAAACCTGGATTTCTTCTCAGAAGAAATACAAAATGATTTTGCACTAGTCTTCAAAACAAGAGTGATGAGGACAAGATGTATGAGCTTAATACAATGAAAAGAAAACTAACCTTGCACTTGTGACAATGAAGTCCTATTTACAAGGAGGGATTTTTTACAAATATCACTTGAGTGAAAAGTTTCTTTCTTGTTATTCCCCATTCTACTAATTTTCTAACCTATTAACCTAATTTGGCATAAGTGAACCTTATTTCTGAGTAAATAAAGCTCTTACACTAAAGCACTTATTAGACAGTAAGCTCCACTAAACACAATTAAAGAATTATTTCTAAGTACTCTTCTGCCATAAATCTGATCATCTGTTCTCTAAACTACATCTAAGAACTTCTTCATGTCAACTCAACACAGAAGGGGAAACCTTTCATAATTCACCAAAATAGTAAATTAATCAACTAACTAATTGTAAGTTTTAATTAAACTTAAAACATACAGGCCTGACTTACAAGTATACCTTCCCCAAATTGGTACATAAGACAACAAAAGAGGAATAAATTTTCCTTGTTGTTGTTGTTGTTTTGAAGGAGTGAAAACATAAGGAAAATGTTATTCATCTCTAACGATGACAAAGTTGACTTTTAACATTAATCACGTTAGTTCCAGTTTTCATAACACAAGGGACCATCCTTCTCACTCTTTCCAGAAAATTCCACCCAGTCACTAATTACGAACAAGAGATAAAGATTGCCAGTAATAAATTAATGAAGAAGATGCATCACTGCCAATTGACTTTACTACTAAGTTAATGGGAAAAATATGTGCAAAAAGAGCCACCCAAAAGAGAGAGATGGTTCTTATGCTCAGAGGAATATTATTTCAGAAGAAACATTTATGACATTGACATACAACCAGCTTAATCTAATTTTAAAAAGAGAGAGGGATGATATAAATAAAACTCAGCACTCGCAGAAAGAGGTATTGCTGTATTCTCTAATTTTCTGAAAGGAACAAGGCAATGTAAGAGCAAGGCTACATGGATTCTCACCAAGCACAAAGTTTAAATGAGTGCAGAATGTAGCATTCTGAAGTTCTCAGAATACTACGTTTCTAGCTTTTATAGTTTGAAAGATGAACTTAAATTGAAAATATATGAGTTCTTGGAAGCCCCAGGACTCTAACACTGCCATCAATCTTTTTTTTCCTGTCATGCCAAACCTCATTTTGTAAAATAAAGCCATGGTATGACATCACATTTAATATTTCCCTCCCCTCTGAAAGTGATGACCAGTGAATTGCGACCAGAACAAAGAAAGATTGAATATTATATTCATGTGTCACAAATATAAAACCTTACAGAGGAAATTCATGACGTGTACAGGGGTGATGTATAGCTGGGCCAGAAGGGAGGGAGAACTATATGTTTTGCAGTAGAGAGGTGTTGGGACCTTGGCACATAACTTATTTTCTCTTCAGTACTGTATAACCAGCAGAAGCAGCAGAATACAATCAAATTAAAGAGTTATGGACTTTTATACTTTCACGTCTCACTGCCTTTGGACATGATTGTTCAGAGCAGTGGTTCTCAAGGTGTGGTACTTGGAGCCTGGGGGTCCCTGAGGCCCTTTCATGAGGTCCATGAGGTGGAATCTACTTTCATAATAATCCTAAAACATTATTTGCCTTTTTCACTCTCGTTCTCTCATGAGTGCACATGGAGTTTTCCACAGGCTATGTGACATGTGAGGATGTTACCGTTCTGATGGCTAATGGAATGTGTACTTGTATGTTCTTGTTTTCTAGAATATTCTTAACTAAACTAAACAACAAATATGTCCATTTTCAGAGATTAACTCAGTTTCTTCTCAGTACTTCTATTGTGCTCTTATTAGCAAGCTTCAGTTACACCTGCTAAAATCTCTGTAACCTCATTATCTTCCAATAAATCATTAATTCGAAATTCCCAAATCATACATGGGTAAAAGATCAATTCAAAGTGCAAGATAGGCCAATAGATTTTAATGCAACGGAGTACAAAATCTTCATTGATACAGTTTCAGATTCCACATTGCAGCTAACCTTTAAGAAACTACCATTTGTCCAGTTTTGGTGTAGTATCAAAGAAAAATATCTGCAATTATCTGAAAAGGCTGTTAAAATGCTCCTCCCTTTTCCAACTAGATATCTGTGTGAGGCCAGATTTTCTTTACATACTTCAACCAAAACAACAGATTGCAACAGATTGAATGCAGAAACAGATATGAGGGTCCAGCTGTCTTCTATTAAGCCAGACATTAAAGAGATTTGCAAAAATGTAAAACAATGCCTCTCTTCTCACAAATTTTGTTTGTTTTGGAAAATATAGTTATTTTTCATTAAAAATATGTTATTTAATATGTAATAGGTTTATTACTATTACTTTAAAATGAATTAATAAAGATTTTAAACATTTCTCAGTTTTAATTTATAATTTGGTTAATATTGATAGATATAACCCACATAAACAAAAGTTCTTTGGGGTCCTCAATAATTTTTAAGAATGTAAATGGGTCTTGAGGCCAACATGTTTGAAAACTGCTGATTTAGATTATGTTGCAAACAGGTAGAGCCATTTCTTATAAACCAAGGCTCACTCATGATTCATTTATATGTATCTAGGGACCCTGTATTCTCCAGAATGCTGATATGCGCACTATGCTCCTGTTTAGGATTACAACAAGTCATGAATTCTTCCACAACAGTTTCTACAAGAATGTTAATGTGTTCACTTTCTGTTTCTTAATTGCCCTCTTTTAGCTGTAGTTTGTCCGGTTAGCAATCAAATTCAGTATCGGAGAGAATGGAAAGATGCTCAAGCATATTCATAGAAACTAAGCTCATCAACAATTATTCGTCTTCACAATTAAATGGAATCTCTGCGTTCAGATATGGTATCCTTTGAATACCAGCTGCTGGAGGAAAATTGCTTGTTCAGTTCCTGCTTGTAGGCTTCCTGAAGGCATTTTGGTTGCCATCACTGGAAGCAAGATTATTAATTTCAAGGGCCTGTGGTCCACTCAGAACTTATGACCAAGTGCATGGAGGCACATTTGCACAGCAGTAACACAGCCACCACTAAGGAGACATGACAAGAGAAAAGGGAAAGTTACAATATAATCCATGAAGTACTCCTTCACACTTGCAGAAAAGGTTAGATTGAATCAAGACTGCAGACTTCAATGTATTTTCCTAGAAATCAATCAGGTAGAATTTAATGGGCCTTATGTATGAATATATATGCAAAAGATTGTACCATTAACCTTTAAACTGCTGGAGGAACCTTTGGTATTGATTTCAGTGAAACCCAATTTCAGGTAACCATTTGAAATACAACTTTTGACTTCAGACAAGTCAGATATTCTAAAATTGACGGTTCTTATCTCCTATTTCTGTTTGATTCAAATTTTCATTTTCTAATTTATTTCCTTGTTCTGGTGCTTATTTAAGTGAGTATATTTTTTTTCTCCTAAGGATTCTCTTTGTTGATCTTGAGCAGTTTCATCCATCCCCACCCCCTCAGCTTGTCATCATAAAGCCCCACCAACAATTCTGCTCCTCCCAAACAAATTCCCTCTTGCTTTGCTCTAAGGGATCCTGAAATATTTGTTATTCCCAGAACCTGAAACTAAAGACAAATTGCTGAACTCAACAACTCCTTGCCTTGCCAGTTTGGGAAGGATCCAGATTGATCTTTCCCCTGAATCACTTAGCATACCAAACCTCCTGCTTAAACAAACTCAGCAGGAAAAAAAAGCATTTAACTCAATACACACATGCCCTGGTATAGCTTCAGGCAACATAAATATATGTTCCAGGGTATGTACTGTAGTTACTGGGTTAAAACCTAAACTTAAATGTAAATTTTTATTCCAATCAAATTTCAAGGAGTTCAAATGTTTATGGATTAGTATTTCTGGCTGTGTCTTTTCTGTTCATCAAACAAAAGAATCCCATCCTTTGGAAGATCATTCCCCCCGCCCCCAAGATTAGATTGACCTTGACCCCGCTGGCCTTTCACAAGGCCTTAAAGACACGGTTTTGTCATCGTGCTTGGGGATCTGGATGTGTGATCCATCCCATGCAACGGTTATGCTGATTTCTCTGTTGTTTGTTTGGTGGGGTATTTTTTTTTACCTCAGCTGCCAATTATGTGTGTATTATTTTTATTGTTGTAGGTTATTATATGCTATTTTTAACTGCCTTTAGCCGCCCAGAGTCATGAACTTGAGATGGGTGGCCATATAAATTGAAAAATAAGAAAAGAAAGAAGACAGTAGAGTCAATAATAGAGTTTTCTGCTGCCTACTTTAGACAGATAACTCCAGTGAATCTGCAAGAATTGCAGGTTTTACAGGTAGCCAGGTAACAATTCAGGTAACAATTCAAGACCACAGGCATGCTTAATCAATCAATATACCACTCCTATATCTACTAAAATTAAGTCTCTATTATATTTACAAATCTAGGCATTGTGATGGCTTTCTTATGTAAATGGAACAACATCTGCAACCACATACAAAACTCTGGCTGCCCAACAGTACTGGTAACCATGGAGCAACAACTACTTTTCTATCTACTTTGGGTTTAGGTGCTACTTGGTGGCAAGTTAGAAATGTGATGGGATGGAATTATGAAGGCCAGGCTCAGGGAGATACAAGAGGATGAGACTGGCACCTCCCTGAGGAATTCACAATGTTGTGGCTGGCGTTACTTGGGAGCTGGGGTTTCAGTCTGGGAAGGTTCTTGCTAGAGGTTGTAGCTAATAAACATAGCTGGACTGAAGTTACATGGTCTCTTGGAGTTCCTTGGGCTAGGCCTGGCATCAATCTTCCCAGACTCAAACCCCAGCTCCCAAGTAATGCCAGCCACAACATTGTGAATTCCTCAGGGAGGTGCCAGTCTCATCCTCTTAGATATCCCTGAGCCTGGCCTTCATAATTCCATCCCATCACAGAAATTACCATAGTCTCCAACCATGTCATCTGCAACTTCTTCTATCTATAGCATAGCTCTGTTCAGCTGATCAATGTATTAACTCCAAATGTTGTGAGGAACTACAGATTAATAAAGGGATCCAATTCTTTCTTTTATCCTGTCCTCTTACAGTCCCTTCTAAAGCCTCAATCTGTCCAATGGAAAAGTGTAATGTTTTAGTGTGAGAAGATTGCTCAACTTGGTTTAGCTGTTTGCCCTGAACACTTCTTCACAAATTAGATTTGAGAAGGTCCAATCATGAACATAAAGTACAACTTAAGGACAACATTGTTGGCATTTGATTTGGAGACAGTATTGGGTCTCTCTTAGCTTCTCTGACAATCATCTCAACTGTGTAGAGCATAGGGGAGATGACCTTCACAGAAATAAGCAAGAACCATTACATAAGCAAGGAGGGCTGAAACATTATTTAAGCCCTGAGAAGCAAAGTAGTATTCAGAAGTGCCTCAGGCAGGCTCCTCTCTGATTCTCTGGAGTATATGAGGCATCATGCCGTTATGAGGCATCATAAGCCCACTTAGTTCACAACCCCATAAATGTGGGTTATCCTGTATGAGCATTATGTCAGCATTTTCTTTGCCTCTATGAATGGGTATCCACACTGTTCCACCATTGCCATAAATACTAAAATGAACAGAAGAAAAAAAAAAGAAGAGATAAAATACGTATTCTTTTTTAAAAAACTGAGTTTTTAAATAAAACATTAAACTTCGGCCATGCAAAATAGTATTTCCGTTACCTTGATAAAGGAATGGTTCATAAGCAGAGAGTGTATACTTCTTATCAATCCAAGACAGTAAAACTTGGTGCAGTGGTAGTGTTTTCATTGTAAAAGAGAAATCTTTTTTGTTTTACCCCAATGCTCAGTAAATCCACAGTTCTTCATATACTCCCCTCCCCCAAATCAATTTTGGTACATGATTTTAAATCACATTCACAACTTTAAACCATAATATTCTTCCAAAACCATATTAACAAACATATGAAGATTAAACCAAAATGGAAAAAAAAGTGGGACAAACCCAAATCATATGTTCAACTGTTGACAGTCAATCTTCTTAAAACATGAATAAAATAATTTATTGAATTAGATTTATCTTAAGAATATTGGAAACCAGCATAATATTCTTTGAGATTCATAACGATTGATTTGCTAATATAAGATATTCCAACACTTTATTCCAAAGTTCTTGTAAATAACTGACAACTATCTTAGTAATATTCTTTAATTGTTGATATCGCCATTGTAAATTTAGAATAATCTAAAATATGTATAGTAATTTAGGAGTCTTAGGTGTTGTTAATACATCTGGACATTTGATAATGAAATCAAAATATTTTCATTGCTCATAGCACCATTCTGTATTTTTAGACAATCGAAATTCTTTTTACCGTAACTCAAATGCTTCTAAACATTTGATTGGCAATATGTAAAATAAAGTATTCATACCCATATTAGCCCATTAATTAATGCTTTTAAAAAAAAGCTTGCTATTTTCAAACTGATATTATTCCAAGGGTAAGATTATCATGTGTATTAGTATCAGAATTGTATTTCTTGTCCTAACATCTTCCAAATATGCCTTGCAACCTTTAATGCTGGAAATACTGTAAAAGTATGTCTAAAAGAAAAACCAAGTCACTGCCATAATATCAAATTAGTCATATAATAACTTTTTAATTGTGACCGTATTATTTGGATTTAATCACTTGGTCTCTTTATAGAAATGGAAGTCAAAATGTATGTCCAGGGATAAAGCTGAAAGTCAAGGAAGTTTTAAGAAGTAGAAACCAATGTAATAAGCAGTTTCCATTTCCAGCTTCTATTCTGGCTGCAGTGAAACGATCTCATGTATCCATTTCTCTACAAAGACTGCTATAGACTTATCTTGCTTAAACACTGTAAGAAATACTTTAAAATGCAGATTAGTTCTATGAAATATGTTTTGCAAATGGGTTATTTTATCTTGAACATATTTATGGGAAAATTTGATCACTGAAGCACCACAGAAAGAAAATTATGTAAAGTTATTTATTCTTTAAACATTTTATCTCTTTAGAAGGAGACAAAAAGCATAGAGGATGAAGTAAAATGGACCATTTTGGAGACAAAACAGAAATTTAATTTTTTAGTTCAGAAAAAGGCAGAAATAAAAGCCTTAGTGACTGATTCACATGAAAAAAAAATCATCCAGCTTGAGAACTGTGATAAACAATTTGCCGTTGATGTTAACACAGTTGCAGTTCCAGCCTTATGGTATATTTTCCCCTTAAAATTAAGGCTTGCTCTGTGCCTTCTACTGTTATGGAAGCTATTGAAAATGGAACTTTTTCAAAGAGAGATTGAATCGTTTGTTATTGCCACCTTTATTTTGATTTGATTTATATTGACTTAACTGTTGATATTTTATTTGGATTTGTTATGATTTGGTTTATTATTACTCTTACTATAATTATCCTTATATTGCTATAACATTAGTTACTGGTTGTTTTAATTTATTTATATTTACCATGGACATGCTAACTGCTATGGATGTTTTATCTTTTTTTTTATAAGAACTTTATTATATGATATTAAGAATACAATTAAAAACAAAAAAGAGAATACAGTAAAGATAGAAAATAGAACTAAAAGAAAAAAGAAAAAAACTAAAATAGTGAAGATAGGTAGAATAGAACGGAAAGCGACTTCCAACTATCTCCCATACAGATATAAATACAAATAAAAAAAATTAATCTCTTACCGCTAGTTAATCCAAATTCACATTATTTCTATCAACACAAACCACTTAATTATTAAAACCCACAATCAACACTTTCATTCCCCCACCCCCAAACATGTAATCTAAGAAGGGTTGCCATAAGGAGACAAATTTAAAAAACAATATTATCTCTTATTAATACTATTAATTTTGTCATTTAAACCAAGTCCATTAGTTAATCCATTATTCTGCTGTAGGTATTTGTGGGACCTTCCATCCTTCTTGGCCTGTTCATCTTCCAGATTCATCTATAACAACATCTTATACATTTTAACAATAACATATTCATCATTTATACAAAAACATTTAAACAGTTGCATATAAGTAGATAACTAAGATATAAAGCCTTCTAACTCTACTGCTATGGATGTTTTATCAATTGTTTTGTAAACTGCTGTGAGTCTGTATTGATTCCGCATTATATAATTGAATAAACCAAGTCTCTTTGGGGGTAAATCTAATCTCTTCTGGGTCAGTTGAGATGGTTATTTGGGCAGGTTAGAGAGTTTGCATGACTCACCTACTTACCCTTCCTATAATCCATGCAAGCAAGTCATGTAAAGAGGCCCACAAACACCATTAGATTGGGAAAGGCTGAATTCAGTTATTAGAAGCACATAGTCCCTCCACAAGTCCCTTAACAGCTTTTATTAAAACTCTCTCATTAGCAAAATAAAAAGCAAGTTTTGATAAAAGTTAAAAGTAGATCTGAAAGTGCCTAGAACTTTTCAAAAGCGAGAGTTATCATTCATCTGGTCAGGAGATTGGGACACTTCTTCAGAGGCTCTCTGTACCACTCTAGAAGCAGCTCCAGCTCTCCATGTTCTTAGGCATGGTGTGTTGGGCAGCTGAGCTTAACACAGCTAGAAAAGCGGTGGTCTTTCTTTATACAGTGCTGAAGCTCTGCAAATCTGGGTGATTTTCCTGTCAGTTGGAACTTTTGCTTTAGTCATCCTCAGTAGATATGACATTCTGCTCAAGGGTACTTAAAGGGAAAAGGGGTTTAGTAAATGCCCCTCATAGCAAGGATAGAGATTTTTGATATATGGGCAGACAAATGCAGAATCCCTCATAAAAAGCAGATGGGATTGATCTGGACTGCTTTGACGATTTACAGATCCTTGCAACTATTTGTGAGCAGAGTAAACCAGACAGGGAAGCTGGGATGATCCCTGATATGAGTCTATTTCCTCCTTCTCTTAGCCAGGTAACAGCCAGACATGCAAAACATCAGGTTGCTCAAGCTATTTTCAAGCAACTATTTTCTGGGAGAGAGCTGGTATGTGTACCATTTCTTCCATTTCTGTTTAAAAGCCTTGGCAAGCTGGAGAGCCTGGTGCCATTTTTGCAACCAGGCTCTTTTCAAAATGGCTCTAACCATTGCTGCAGGTTTCTGTGCAATGTAATGGCTTGCTTAAGTCCAGAGAGGGGAGGGAGAAAGCAGAAATTTTAGCAGGGAAAATCAAGTCAGGATGTTTGTTTACTACAGTGATTACAAAACTGATTAGATACTGACTAGTAGGATTAAGATCTAGTTCACTGATACAATGTCCTGTATTCTTTATCCCTAACAAAAATCTCTGTAAAACTCAGGTAACTGGTCTGCACTGGACCCCTAGCCAAAATGGCTGTGGAGGGCACGTCCCATGGACTAGAAGGCAGAGAACTGCCCTCAGCAACCCAAAGTGGTCAAAAAGAGCTGAGCAGATCCAAACCCTCACCACATCAGCAACCATATCATCAGTGAATTGGGCCAGATTCTACCCATCAAAATTAACAATTCTGTTGAGTGAAGCAGGAAAAGGATACTTTAAAGATGATACACTTAAGGACAGCTTTAAGCTGCTGGGGTTAAGGCAGAGGCAATGGCATAAGGATCTCATATACTGTAAAAGTGCTTATCATGGCTTGTTTGGGTTGCAGTTAGGCGGAAGCCAGGAAGACCCCCTTCTCTCCATCATCAAGCTACATTTCACTATCATTCATTCATTCATTCATTCATTCATTCATTCATTCATTCATCGTATTTATATAGCTGCCCATCTCACAGAAAAGTATCCGTATAGAAGATAACCAACTTTATTCCTCTTTGGTTCTTATATTCCTCCTCGTTTCCTGTGCAGCTGCAGAAATTCATCAAGTCTTCTAGCTATTATCTATTCCTGCTAAGGAGAGGAGTGAATGTCCAAAGTTTATGAAGTCCTGGATAGGAAAATAAAGGATTTATGGACGCAAGTGGTACTTTCATCACTCCTTCCTATTGAATAGCCAGAAATTGGTAAGGAAATGTGTGTTCCAGAAAGGCAACAAAATTATTTACTCTCTTAGTGCAAGGAAATTAAAAGGTCTCCCATACAGCACACCTAATTACACTGACCAGTAGATTTAGCTTCACTCACATCATAAATTGAAATAAAAAATCCAGACAAAGAGGAAGCTGAGTGAGATGACTCAGAAGCTAGAACAAAAAGAAGAAAAACAAAAATTTCCAACAAACAGACAAAGCTTCAGTCTCTTTCTCCCTCTCTCTCTCTCTCTCTCACACACACACACACCAGTTCCACTGAGATTATACTATTGCGGTGGGGAGAATGTGACTCTCCAGTTCTTGCTGACCTACAGTTCCCAGAATCCCCGTCCATCGATTATGCTGACTATGGTTGCTTAAAAATAGTTTTGCAACATCTGAAAACTACTTGTTCCAAAGCCATAAATCAGTGATTTTCTATTGCTAAAATAAGTTTTCAAAGAGGAATTCTCAGCCGTGACAATAAAATCAAACTGGGTGAGAGTGATTATAGTTTCTGTAAGGGGGTCTGAGCAAAAGATGTTGGCAGAGTTCTAGGTGGTATTTCTACTTTCTCAAGAGGGCAGCTTAATTATAGGATATTTCTCCATGGTTAATCATATTGTGCTAGAATCTCTACGTAATCCTTGCTTATGTCTGTTTTTTTAAATATCCTGAAAGCTTCACACAGTAAAGTAAGATGTCTAGCTTAAAATTATTTTAATAGCTTACTCATGTCTCATATTTTATTTATTATTTATTAAACAAAATTATATAGCCTATTAACAGAAAGAATTCTACATGGATAACTAGAATCAAAACCACAATTAAAAAAAAAAAAGAACCAACGTTGAGGCCCCAATAAAACTGCATCAACCACACCACACTGGCTCCATCAACCCTCTAGCCCCAGCATCTGGAGGAAAAGCCAGATCTTCACTGCTTTCCTAAAAGCCAACAGGGTTGGGCTGTCCATATGTCCTGGGGGGAGGCTGTTCCACAAGACAGGTGCCATGACAGAGAAGCACACTTCCAAGGTCCCACCAGCCTACACTGTTTCACCCAAGGCACTTGAAGCATACACATACCGCCAGATTAGTGGGATGGATAGAAACCACTGGTGATAGATAATCCTACAAATAACCTGGCCCCGTGCCATTAGGGTTTAAAGGGGATGACCAGGACATTAAAGAGTACCTAGAAGCCAACTCAAACAGGGTGCAGCATGGAGGCTGCTACATAAGCAGCAATCCCATCTCATCCTATGGCCCAGCTTCACAAACAAGGTCTCACATCCAGCTATTTGCAAAGCAGCACCTCTGGCAGCCACCAGAATCTCCCAAATGACAACAGCCACACCCCCATCCCTGCCCCAAAGTCTCAGCTGATGCCACACCCAAAACTGAGGTGGACCTCCCCAAACACACGCCCAACTAGGTCTTGGTGATGCATGCCAGGATGGCCCTCTCTTACAATAGTGCTTTAAAACTGCTTATAATTTGCAAAACGTCCTCCTTTTCCTCCTTTGCAGTCTTTTTTTTAAGAAACCACAAAATAAAATAGACAAAGAATGATATCTATAGAATTAGAAGGTGAAAACTAGAGCAATCTAAACTCTGAGTGACAGACTAGTTCTCTATACTTGGTGACAAGTTGGCAGCAATTGTATGTGTGTGAACTGCCTTCTTTGGAAGGCATTGCTAGAGAAATATATCCCCATCATATCACAGTTCTCCCTGCACTATTATTTATTTGAAGCTCTTATCAAGACAAATATACTGTAAGTACTTAAACTGACAACACTTAATTCCATGGCTGAATCATATACAACATAATTTACAGAGAATTTCTCAATATAGAATTCCTTCTACATGAGAGAAAGGGGACAACTAAGAGAGCAAAGTATCATCATAACCAGGTATTTTGATCTCAGAAACCATGGACCTAGTATTGCTGATAGGATTGACGGGTTCAAAATATATGTGAGCAGATGTCTAGCAATTTCATGTAGAGGTTAAAGAGGAGTGGGGAGAGAGCCAAGCCCTGTGGCACCCCTTGCAGCACAGGCTCGATCAACACCAACTGCAACCAGCCTTGGAAGGAGGAGAACCACTGAAGAACTCTGCCTCCCACTTCCAACCCTTTCAGCTGGCCCAGAAGGATACTACACTTTATGAATCATAAGGACGAATACAGCCAACTTAGTATAGTTGTATTTCACAACTGAGAAGAGGCAGAAGTACAAATGTATTCCTATCAGCAACTCCTCTACATAACAAAATAATAGCCTGTCAGGAAGAAAACCACACCAGTCTGGGACTTCCTCCTTTACCTGTTTATAGTAATCTATATTGTAATCTACTAAGAATTCTATAAACTTCCTATTTATTGCCAAGGGATAGGCCCAGTAAAGAGAGTGCCTTGTCCATGCTGGGCTGCAATATATAGGTTGCAGGCCCCTGATGGGTCACCATTAAACTGACCCATTTTCTGGAAACAGCCACTTTACCTGTGTCTTACATAGCAGCTTAATATGCACCCATTAAGATGACGCCAGGGTATAAATCAGATTCTTAACAGAGGCAGAGGAGCAGGCCAGACCTATTTTTCTAATAATTTGACATCCTTAGACAGGTTTTGAAGGCCAGGTTATAATTTATTTTTGCTTCCTTTGTTTGGGGGTGATTGAGAATGACACTGCCCCATTAGTATGCCTGCATATTAACTAGATATACAGTAAAATAATTTCTGTACAATATTTTAACACTCCGCAGAAAATTTACAGTTCAGGATAATTTTTGCCCTTGATCTTGCTGAATCTATGAAGTGCTGTTAAGACAGCATCCATATTTTTGTCCTGAAAGCACCCTTGTGTTCTTCTTTCTTTGAACATATACTGATGTTTGTCACTGCTTGAGATGAGGCTCCAGACTGAAAGATGTGGTTTTGATCCACTGTGGCTGTTCTAACATTCTTATCCTTTACTCTTTATCTCAGGCCAGATCATCAAATCAGTGCTGATAACACTGTCAGGAATAAATCAAGCAAATGAACCTTGTTCCAAGGCATGGGTGTTGGATACTATAGAATACTTCCACCCTAAAGTGACAAATTCCATCCCCCTCACCTCCCAAAAAATCAACAACCCCTTTCTTGGGTTTTTAAAGGTCAAGATTCCAGTGTTCTTCCCATCAGAAACCACAGGTCTATTTTAGCTAATATCCATGAGAAAGCACTTCCTGCTTATCCTTGTAGGATATCTTTTATTTACAAGGATATCCTTGTATCCATAATCTTTTATTGTTTTGAGTATTTTTTTTTCCTGCAGGACTGGTTCCAGTCAATGTTGTTTGCTTACTTTCTTTTTTGGTGCTTCTTCAATTGAGCCAATGATGTTATAGCATGTGATGTTCAAGCTCAGTGGATTCATTCATGCTCCAACTAGAAGAAGTACGTGGTGGTGGTGGTGGTGATGGCAGCAGGTTCAGCTCGGTGTTTAAATCTGCAGTGCTTAACTAGCTCTCCTCCATAAGCTAATATAAACATAGACAAAAATCATCTTTCAATATAAGTAAAGACATCTATGGACAACATGCATAGAAATGCACTCACTTTTCTGGGAAAAAGACAGTAGCAATGAGACTGTGGCAAAGATCTTAAAAAATACAAGTCTCATCTGTTTTGTTTTCTCTGGTGGGTACCTTTTTGAAAATCCTTATTTCTTTTTGGCAGAAAATTCAGGGGCACAACCCTAGGGGACTCTAGTGCCCCCCCCCCCGTGCACACACATACACACATAGATACAAACACAGGGCTTAGGTCATTTGCTGGTACCTCCTGCTGCCCTAAACAGTCCCCTGGGATGCCGCCCCTCTAAATATGGTACGTGGTTTGTCCTATATAACAAGGTGAACACAAATATACAGCAGTGTTTCACAACCTGGCAACTTTAAGAAGTGTAGGCTTCAACACCCAGGATTCCCCAGCCAGCATCTTAAAGATGCCAAGGTTGAGAAACACTGGCATACAGCCTTATTAAATCCACTCCTCAAGCCTGCTTGTCCCTCCTGTTTTGTTAACTTATAAGATTTACTTATTAAATTAAATTTATTAAAGCTTATAAGATTTCCTTGAAAAACATAAAGCTCTGGACTTTAGATGTATTCTAGACTTCAGTTACCATGGTCCATAGCCATGTGGATTGGAAACTATAGGAACTGAAGTCCAAGAGAAACATAGAATTGAAGATCCCAAAGTCCAATTATGGAGAGCCACTACATCCTATTCCATAGTTCAACAACAACTTTTTTCATTGGACAATTTCTCCAGGTAAGGTTTAGCCTGATGCAACTTCTTAGAACTGTGCTTGTATGAATATTTCATTCTGCCTTTTTGAGCTTCTGAGGAACAGCATTAACCTGCCTACAAAAATTTCCAAATAATTTCAACTGAATTTCCTCAACATTTGGGAAGTGGAAATCTGTATTGTCTCTCCCTCTCCTTCAACTTCCTACAATTCCTCTGACAAAGGAGAAGCAAAGAGCCCAACAGAGATCTCACATATTCAAAAGCTCTCTCACGAAATTAAGACTTACAACAAAGAAAGTTCTTCAGCTCTTCACAAGTTATAGGCCTATCAGTATCACAGGATATTGTGAAACTTAATATCTGCTGATTCATGACAGATTTAGGAAATACAGCAGCTTCAGTATATGGATAGGTTATGGCAATGGTACTGACCACAGCATTGTCAACTAAACCATTCTATTTCTTTCTACAAAACATAGTTTTTCATATCCATAACTAATACACAACATAGGTACAAATTAAGTCCGGAAGACCATCAATTTGGTCCCCTGCAAATCAGCTTCAGACTTTCATACCTAAGAGAAGGAAAGATGCTTTATCAGATGGTAACAAGTTATATGCAAGTTATAAATAGTGATTAATAATAACACATCTTTTCATTTGAAAAGGCTTACATGCTACACATGGTATTTTTATTAGGCTGAATGTGTTGGCAAACTTCAAGTATGTACAGAACGCTTCTTGATATCTTCATAATTCCAAAGCCTGCTATGCTGCCAATGCAGCTTGTTCAATAAAAGATAATGTATGGCTCCTTTTAGGCACCATGGTGTTTTTCACAGCTTTTGATTCAATCAACTTCAATATGACAAATTTCACTGTGGATATGAGAAATGACCCCTTTGTGTCCGTACATAATTTTGTTAACTCCCGTGCAGAACCTGACTAATGCTCTTGTAGAGATCTGTGCATTAAATTCCTTTCACGAAACATCAGAATTTCCTCTCAGATCATTAATAAACAGAAATGCAACTTGCTAGCAGCATTCTGAGCTAAACTTTAAATCCTAAGCCAATTTCAAATATATGAGTTGTGTCCTGACATTCACTCACAGAAGTAGATTTATAGAGTGAGGCCTCCCCATACGCTCATATATCTCACTCTTACATATATGAACAAAGATTGATAAATATGTACTTGGATAGCTGAGGCCCCACATTTTGAGAAGCTGGAAGAATTGCTTCTACCACTGAAGATTCTTGCCAGAAGATCCGTCACTGGTTCATAGCCCTGCCAAGCACTACAGATAACAGATGCTGATGGAGAACCAGAACCTGAAAGGCAAAAGAGAAAAATGTTACTCACTTGTACAAGTTTGCAACCTGAGAATAGAACTGACAATGCATGGATTAATGTAGCCATGAACACATGGGGAGGACCTTATATGCTTATATATCCTCTAACTTTCATACATTTGTAAAGAACAAAGCCTACATTTGCGCAAAATTTATACATCCCTGGTTTCTTTGTCTGGTTCAGATTTCTGTGCTTTGCAAGGTTTTCAAACACGTGGATGGCATCTGCATGTATGCAGGCTGCATGTAACCAGTATGCCACTTATTTGTAAGTTTGGCCATAAGTTGTGCTCTACAGGGATAGGCCTACCAGTATCAGGAAAAGTCCAGATTGTTTTGTGACTCTTTAGTGGGGATCAAAATCAAACTGCTTATCCCACTTCCCGCTTCCACTCAGAGCATCACTATCCACTAAGACAGAAAGCAGTACGGAATGTGCTTACTTCCAAGGATATTTGTTGCACTGCCGTCCCACCATAACCATAGAAATAGAATAGTAGAGTCAGGTTCTGCTCCTGAATTCCAGTTTGAATCAGAAGAATCAGAGGAGTCATGGAGTCAGATTGCATACCAGGAGTATGTTGGCAGTCCTAGAATATGTTGGAAGTAGGCCCTCTAGCAAGAGTGATTTTGCTGTAAGCTAAGCTTATTGTGTAGCTATCTACTTATGTGTGGCTTTGTACACCATACAAGAACAGAGGTCTCTGCTCCAATAAGCTTACAATCCAAAATAGGGTTCGTTGACCTGGTTTGTGCACTGTGATAAACTATGGTTTGGTAAATAAAATGCAGTGGCCTAAACCAAAACCTATCAAATTGTCCTTTATGGGTTCAGACAAACAGCTCATCCCTTAACAAGAGCAGACCAATCATAATTGCTGCACTGGCATAACAAATAAACCTCATGCCAAATCGATGGCTGGATTTCCACAATATACACAATCACACAAACTATCCACCCAAGCTGGCTTAGCCTAGCATATCATGCAAACCCAGTCATTATGACTTCGTATGATGTCCAAATGCAGTCACAGAAAATAATAGCAGAGGTAGAAACACAGAAAATGGGAGATGGAGCATGGTTTGTACATATTTACCAATAAATGCCTTTCAGATATGGTGTCTGAGAACATTAGATAGTAGATTTTAATGTTAAAGGAAAACATCATTTTAAAAGATTGCCATGGCACGCAGAGGTTAAGTTAAATGGTGAGATTAAAGAACGAAATATACAGAATATTTTAGACATGTCTTATGGGAGGCAAATTCTATCTATTTGTTATTTTATTTCATTGTTGTACGCCACCCAGAGTCGCTTTGTGGCGGCTATATAAATGTGGGATGGATGGATGGATGGATGGATGGACGGACGGACAGACAGACATAATAAAAACTCAGTGGGAAACAAAGTAACCAAAACTGATTAAGATTTCCTTCTCCTAGCCCCTTTTTCCCTTTCTTCCTTGCTGTTCTTTCCTCACTAAGCTAATGGATTGCTACTGAAAAAACTTCCACATAAATTCATTGAACTATCCAGCTCTATTAAAGAGTTACTGTAATGATAAATATGCATGGGCACAGCAAAAAGAAACATAAAGGAAAGAAATTTAAAAATGGTTTGAGTTTATTTTTGGATACTTTAGCACATCAGATGAATAAAATATTGCAGTGATTTATATTACTGCTTGCTGTCTTATCAAACCCTGTTATGGTGTTTTGGGCTATAGAAGTCAAATAAAGCTTCTTTAAGAATATTACACATGATTGAAAGCTGGCATAGTAAAACACAACCAAAGGTATAGGCTGATATTGTTATGGCCAAGTGACTAAAATGTTATGCAAATATTATATAAACAAATATACAAATTAATAATGCAGACATGACTTCTTTTTTGAATTTGAGATCTAGTAGCCCTGTGCAGTTGGAAGCCCTCTACTGTCTTCCATTTGAAAGACTGTCCAGTCCAAATGTGATTGGAAGAGAAAGAATCATAAAACAGTAAGCAAGGCAGCCGGTAGCACTTGAAACAGCAGATGAAGCAGACATACAGGGGTCAGCCCACAACCCTCTAACTTCAGCGCAAAGATGCCTCGCTGTGTCACCTCATTGATGTATGGTTGATGATGCAGTCAAGCTGGCACCTGTCCAGCTGCCATTTGCCACTTCAGGCTGTGTGGGCACGCCCTTCTTCTCCAGTTGCTCAGCAATACCCTCCATGGCCATTTTGGTTTGGGCATGGAGACAGAACACCTGGATTTGGCAGAGGAAGGAAGTGGATGGAAGAGAAGTAGCTTTGGAAGGAATCCTTTTGGAGCCTGCAGGTCCTCTTGCAGCACCCCCCCCCACACACACACACCCATCTCCTTTCATTGCAACTCAATCCACCTTTTCCTGAATCCAGGTTCCAACTTCTGGCTATAGTCTCTTCCTTGCCTAGCAAAGATCTTCCCTCTTCCACAGGCACTGTCTCCATCAGCACCTGTCACCTTGCTGGTGAACTTCATTTATTTCTCCTGCCAGCATTAGTATCTTTTCTTTATTTGCAGTTCCTTGTTTTCAGACATTTACTTTTAAACATGGGTTTAGCACTACCATAGTTCAGAATAGAATCAACAGCTAAACCAGCTGCTCTAGCCCTCCATTAAAACCAACCCAGCCTACATTAAGAGGAGTGATTGGCAGATGTTTTCCCTGCTGGTTGATGACATTTAATGAGAAGGCAAATGACCCCAAGAGAGTCCACCAATAGTTTTCTTTAACTTGTCCAGCATTACAACTGTAAGGACAGCCGCACTCCCTGGACTTGTTCGGTAATATGGACAATACAAAGTATGGTGGCTTAATGTTCTGCCTAACAAAGCATGGGAAAAAACACTAACATGATTGTGAGGAAGAGCCAACAATTCAGCAGATCACAGACTCCCATATGTTCAAATGTGGTTCTGTTTAAATGATATAACACAATCTATCTATCAGTCAATCAATAAACTGGCATATGGAAATATAAATCATGTCTCTTGATGGTGCATTTTTTCTCTTTTAGCAAATGTATTAGTGTAGGATTCTCTGGGGAATTGCTAAAAGATTAGAAAGAGGTCCCCAATACAAATTCACATTCATTCATATTTTTGTACATTGAATAGAATTTATCAATGTATTCTGGCTAAGATAGGGGAGTCCAGTTTCTTTCACTGAAGCCAGTCCCATCGAACTGTTTTGCCCGTTGCTTATCTCCATGCCAGGGAAAGCTTACACTGATACATTTAAGCTACTTAAATATATGGCACAAAGAAACATGGTCTGGCAATCCTATCAAATGTGCTAATACTAAGATATTTAGATGCAAAGTCTCTTGATACAGATAAAAGATAAAATTCCAGCCTGAGGACTTTCTCATGAAAGGTTTATATTACAAGAAGGCTGCGAGGACTGAGATACAATGCAGACAAAGTTTTTAAAACATCTTACATGCAGTATTCAGTACATGCTAAGCAAGTAGGTACTACTAGATACTACTAGAATAAATGCTTATGCCACAGTAAATAAAGTGTGTAAAAAGGATTCTTCTGTTTTTCTTACATATTCAGTCAAATGTGTATTTATTCAATAATACATTAAAGGGGCTTATTTCCAGGCATGTGTGCCCCACTGAACTCTCTGCTCTGCTGCATCTTAAGAAAAATTGTAACATCCTCCTGACACTAGAAGACATAGGATGAGGTCCATTCTGCCACAATTAAAGACCATGATTTTCGAGGCTAGAAATAAAAGCTTCTGTTTAAATCTCTTATTGAGGACCACTCAAGATAAAAGCACTAAAATTGTTCCCTTTCACCCATCCCGTTTTCTGCTGTACTCTGATTAGTTGCTATAGCCCCTTCTTTGGTGTTACTGCTATTGTATTTTATATCACATTTTAAAGTATACAAAGATTTTCCATGTACTGATGATGATGGTATGGTATGGTATGGTAGAGCAAAGGTGGAAGGATTTTCCTATATTAACTCAATGTAATCTGGAAAAAATCCTCATGAATGAAGCCTTTCTTGTACAAAAGTTTAGGACAGGCACAAACAACTTTTGGGGCCAAAAGCTGCAGTCTCCTTTTTTTTTTTTTTTTTTAATGGCCTCTGAAGGCTGCAAAATGCATTGCTGAGGATACAATGGTATCATCATATAGGTGGAACTGACATTTTGAGGGTTGGAGATTCTGGAAGGATTTCATTCCTGGTATTTTTAACCATAAAAGGGGGGCAAAAAGGTACTATGGAAAACTGGCATTTTGCTCCAGGATTTTGGCAGTACACATGACAGGCTGCAGGTTTTTCAAAATGAGGCCGAGGCTGTATGCAGCTTACAGATTATGGGTTGCCCACCCCGGCTTTAAAATGAGATATCAATTTGTGAATGTTTCATTTTTTGAGAGATTTAATTCTTTTGTTTTTCTAATTGGCTTAAAAAATGATGAAGTGAATCTTGAAAGTTCCTCAGATCATCACATTTAAAAGCAGAATAACAATCCTGTTGGATTTAACCAAAGTTAATCTAGGGTCCTTCCACACGCTCTCCATTCTCACCTCACCTCAACAGGGGTATCCGCAGAGGGGAGGCAGGGGGTAAAAAAGTCAAGATGGCAGCCTTGACTGTGGCTGCCATCTAGTCTTTTTTTGATCCCTCCTGCAGACATCCCTGCTCCCAAGCCCTCAGAACTGCACATCTGCCACACCACCCTCATCATTACTACCCACAAGGGAGCATAACTACGCTCTATCCCAGTGTTTCTCAACCTTGACAACTTTAGGTTGTGTGGACTTCAACTCCCAGAATTCCCCAGCCAGCATGCTGCCTGGGGAATTCTGGGAGTTGAAGACCACACATCTTAAAGTTGCCAAGGTTGAGAAACACTGCTCTACCCAATGCTGTGCACCCCGAGCCCCAATTCGTGCCTCACCATGCTTGTTTGGCAGGGAAGAAAAACAATCATTATCCAGGACAGTGGCGAGGCAACTGCTAATAAGTGATCATGATCATGGAGGAAGGACAGCGAGATAGCATCATACTTGATTTCAGAAGGGAGCCAGGAAGGGGGGAAAAGTAGGAAACACACACTGCTGTTTTCCCAAGTCAATGGGCCGCGTAGCTGTGAAGCCCCATTGCGTGTGGAAGGGCCTAGAGCTGCCTGCTGTTGCTCATCCTGGCTCCTGAAGTCCAACCAGTAGGAAAGGCAAAGGAGCTACAATATTCCCCCCACCCCACCCCACCCACATCTGGTAGCCGGGAACATACAACCTCTGAATTTGCAAGCTCCGGCGAGGCGTCCTGATTAATGGCTGTTAGCAAGGGGGACAGGCAACAAAATGTTGTGCTCCTGTTCCAGGTCCCAACCAGCCATGCTGATTCGGTTTTATTCTCCCAGCACTGGTTTTGGTCCCACTCGCAATCTATTTTTACTATTTTTTCACTCCTGCGAAGCTTGAGGCTCCCTCAAGCCCGCCGTTGTTTCTCTTTACCTTGCAGATGTTTGACCACAAGAGTTCCTGCGCTTTCCTCCGAATTCCAGAATTTTAGGGGAAAATAAACTCATATTCTATTAATTGCAGAAGGACTGCAACTTAAACAATAATAACGGTAATGACGGTGGTGGTGGTGGTGGTGAGGATGACGGTGCTGTAACTTGGAACTCCTCTGCAAATAAGTAAAATACTTTCCGTATGTGAGAGTCTGATTGAGAGAGACTGAAGGTCAGGAATGCCGTTCCCTTTCCTTGTAAAAAACCCGGCACGTAGCGGGCATGCAAATTTTAAAATATGATTTGGTTCCTTTGCAAAGTTCAGGCCGGCGGGATACCATTTCACCGCTCCCGGTGATAAAAGTACAAAATTTCCAACGCGCTACCAAGTTCTCGACAGAAAGGGTTAACTCAGCGGAAGATCGGTAGGGGGCGTTAAACGGATGCGGACGGTAGCCGAAACTTTTAAAGCCCGTCCAAAACACAGAGAAGGAGGGAAGCGCGGGCGGGGGGGGCGCTTCCCCCGTCGTGACTCGAGGAGCCAGGCGAAGGCGCGGGGTTAACCTGCAGCTGGGGCTCTTCGGGAGGGAGTTGCTGCCACTCGCTCTCCCCAGCCGCCTCCCTTGGCAGCTTCTTGCCGCGCCTGCCTTGCACGGGAAGGGAATCCCCTCCCCACCTCGCTGCACGCCCGTGGTTGGAGCGACGCAGGTAAGAGGCACCCGAGCTCGTCCTCTCTCCAGCCCGTGCGGTAACGCGGTGGGAGAAGACAGCGGAGCCGACGCGGCGTGGCGCGGTGTTGTGCAGGTTGCGTGGGCTGCTCCCCGCTCGTGCCAACGCGTGGGATAATCGCCGTCTCTTTCAGGAGGTCGCAGCGCGGGAGTGGTTTGGCCGCCTGCGGTTTTGAACTCTTTCGGGTGTGCATGGAATGGGTTGGAGGAACTGGGTTAATGAACTGCTGATCTTCACGCAGGGAGAATAAAAGTCATTCATGACCATCTTCAGATCCAGGAGAAGTAAGAACAGAGGATGCAGATTTAGAGAGAAATAGGGATTTTGAATAAGCATTTTTAGTCTGTTTGCCAGTCTACCGATGCTCCCCGAATCGATAACATATTGCAAACATAACCAAGTGAAATCCCATTGAATTAACGGAGCTTAGTTTCTGACCCAATATGGGCAGAGTAGAAACAGGTTTCTGGGATACCAAAGATGGGTCTCGAAATGGGACAGGGGTGCTTATATGGGTGTTCTGGCCTCACGGATCTACAAAATAGGTAAAATCATGAATTACATTTCAGGAGTTGAAGATAGGTAGATGCACCACCTTACACTGAGCTCATCCGCTTATGCTGCCAGAGACCAGTGGTCCAGCTGAGCCAAGTGCTGGCTATTTTGAGACTGGCAGCAGTTCTCCAAGTTCTTGGGAGAATTCTTGCGCAGCTTTGTTATTTGAGATCCTCTTAAAGGAGACTTAGGCAAGGGCCAATCTGGAACATAAGGAGGTTGCCTTAGATCAGGCTGGTGCAATACCTCCTCTGATGGCAGACAGAAGATTTTCACATCACTTGGTGCTTTCAGCTGGAGAGGTCACAGCTTGAACATACATGGCCAGCCTGCAAATACTAAAACTTCTGTGGCAGTCCTGCTTACACAGTCTAGTCTGGGTCTGGCCAATGCTTAGAGGGGGAGGCTACTAAGGAACACAACTTCTGGCCAACCTGAGCTCCTTCACAGGAAAAAAAGGGGGAAGTAAAAAAAAATAAACACACCCACAATCAAAAATTAGAAATCTCAGGTCACTTGATTATCACTAGCTGTCCTCCCAGTCACCCAATAGGCAGGCAAGAGCGATCTGGGGAAGCCTTTGGGCAGTTCCTTTCTAGATACAGAGTTGGTTTGTTTGGTTGTTTGTTTTGGTGCCTTCAAGTCAGCCTTGACTCCTGGTGACTGCCTGGATATGTCCCTGCAGTTTTCTTGGCAACATTTCAGAAGTGGTTTGGCATTGCCTCCTTCCCAGGGCTGAGAGAGAATGACTGGCTCAAGGTCTGTCTTTATGCTTGAGGTGGGACTAAAACTCATGGATTCCCAGTTTCTAGCCTGGTGCCTTAACCATTTAACCACTTTACCACTCCGTAAAGAAGAGATAATTCAGCAGAAGGTGACCAAGCCAAGTGAGACAAGCCCAGAATTTCTTTGCAATTCATCCATGATATTTCTGATGCCGGGGGGGGGGGGGGGACTCTCCAGTAACACCTGTTGGGAAATGTTGCTTCCAAAGAGTCTGGAAGGGTCCTGCTGATCAGAGCAGGAGATACAGGTTTCCTACATGGTCTGCCTGACATTATTTTTCATCCCCCACAATGATTTTTTAAAAAATTCTTTTAATTGAAATTAGATAAGAGGTTTTTATTCCAGTGATCTCTCTCAAAGCTGCCAATATGCCAGAAAAGCCTAATATTGGTCAGTTTGTGTGGCCTGTATGGAGTTCTGTACAGATAATGGGCTACATAGATGCTTCAGGCTTTGGAGAATTTATCTGCAAGGCTGCCTTTGAGATATTCCACTCCCAAGGTGGGGTGAAGAGAAGTTTGGCTTCTCCCTGCAGCACTCTAAGAACAGAAGTTGCATAGGCTTTCCCGTGTAGGACAGCAAAGAGGCCTGAATAAGACAATACGTTAGAAACAGAAGGTGCCTGAGGTAACACTTGCAATAAACTGTTCTGAGAGATTCTGGAACTGAAATGAGGTTGAAATAAAAAGCACAGCCAGTACGCTGGACTTTATGCAACTTGATTTTGCTAGGCATATATATCTTTTTCTGATCCATCCATTTGTAAAAGTTTTCATTTGCAAATATTTTATAGATCTCACAAATAAGGTAAGTGACATGGAGCACCCTCTCCGAATACTTGTAGAGGTGCTGCTAGTCAGAGTGGATATATAAGGTAGATCATTTTTATATCCAGGGGTACCCTTCCTTTTCCTACCCCTACATGGGGCAGAGAGATCCTACAAAAGGACAAGGGAATTTAGGGGGAAGAAGATGGATTTTCAGGATTTGGGGATGCTGGTCTTAGTTTACTTGAAGTCCTAGCATGTTTGTTTCTTTAAGGGGACCATTAAGGGAACAGGGAGTATATAACATTTCTGGATGAATAAGGCAGGAAATGATGCTGCCAAAATTTGCAAAATTTTGGTAGTACAGATCTGGAGATCTCCAAGGAGGGGAAAAGTAAGGACTATGTGAACATACATAGTACGATCATCATTGCTTTTAGACAGTGTGGCTGTAGTGAGATTTGATGCTGAATTTCTATCCATTCTTTCCTATTAATATGTGGCTGTTCATCAATGAATGTAGTTTCAAGGCTGCATTTGTGGAATAGGCATTGAAGCTCAAAATGTCTGCATCATCATCTCTAACTAAACCAACAGTTTTCAAAGGGAACTGTTTACGTCGTAGCTGCAGTCCATTCATTAATGAGACAATGATAAACCTGGCTGTGATTCAGCCTTCCCTCAGTGGTCACAAGTGAAGTTAGGTAGAATGGTAAAGGCCAGTGTAGTGCAACTTATGACCATGTGTGCAGCTAAATGGATGAGAAGGACAGAGGTAGCCTTCCTCAATCTGACTCCTTTTCCCAAAATTCCCATCTAGCATGGCCAGTGCCTCTGCTGGGCAGCAGTTCTGAGGGTTTTGTAGTCCCAACATATCTACAAGGTGCCAGACTGGGAAATGTTGCCTTAGTATTTAAGCAATGGATGACTTGAGGAAAAGTACAGATTCTGGTTTTCTCCAGAATCCATTAGAGCCATTTCACACATTGCCCAAAGTTTTATTTGTTATCCAGTGAACTTAGGTGTCAGTGTCCGTCAGCTCTTTGAGGTAGGCAAGGTCAAGAAACAGGAACAGCAGGTATTCCAGGAATGTTCTTTATTGTAGTAGGGTGGAATAACAGAATCTTGAAAGCCTGTCAAAGTTTCTCTGTGCCCCATTTTATATTAAACAAAATCAGGGTGAGGTTATTTTGAGTTTCCTTTCTTATTGCCAAGATAAGATCTACATTCCTTCACAACCCCATTGTCAAGTATAGGGCAACCTATGCCCCTGATGCCAGGGCTCACCTTTAAAAATGTAGATGGGACTAGTAGCTGCCATTTTAATTCCCCACAATTCCTCCAAATAGATGCTATGGTGGGGGCCTTAAGGGAAATTCAGAGCATTACTGACACTAAGATAGGAGTGGACCAACCAGAAGGCATGTTGCTAAGAGCCTTTCTTCTGCTCCCCCCCCCCCGCCCCCAGCTATTGGCTGGTATATCAAACAAGAAAAATAAGGGAAGTAAAATTCTGTCTCAGAATTCCCAAGTACCGATAGACAGTCTTACTGGGTGTTCTGGCTGCACCAACAAAAAGGCTGGTCAGCTTCCAGCAAGTACCAAGCTTTCTAGGTCAGAAGTTTAAAAGGGAAGCTGACAGGGAGCTTCCATTTCCACTGCAGTTTGGAGAAACCTGAACAAGATAGGGACAGCTGCAGTTAAAAAAAAAAAATCTTCCCTTCTTCCCACAATTCAGGATGTAATAGAGAAATAATGTAAGGGAATAGAATAAAGGGGCTAAAGGAAGAAAGGTACTGAGCAAGTTCAAATCCTGAACCTGTCTAAGAGGCTTGGGCAACTCCTGCTCCTTAGAAGCAACTGCTGTCTTGTGTACATCCAGCAGTGGGAGGTATATACCATCCCAAGTCTAGGAGTGCTTTCTGTCAATCTCTGGAGAGCCTGAAGATAGCTTTACCTGCCATATGCCAAGAAATATAAACAGTGCTTCTTAATCAGAGTCCCTTCTTGATTATAGCAGCGGCAACATACCAAAATGATAATTCTATTAGCATATTCTTTGCCACAATCAGGCAATTTTTCCTTTCTTTTCTGGTGAGAAAATTCTCTCTGGTCACTTATGACCTTGTCAAGATTATATGGTGGTTTCCTCCACTCCCTGTATATTACATCTGTAGACAGAAAACATAAAATGCATTTGTTCCTCCTATCTCCTTAACTCTGCCTCCAGTAGGCTCAGTAGAGACTTTTAATCAACGCCTTGGATTAACAGGATTCTGCACCAGGGGAGAAGAATGAGATGTTGTTGTTGTTGTTCACACAGTCAGCCAGTTGTTTAGACTGGATTTGACATTTTTGTCCACCTTTTGAGTCCTTCCCAAGGACCTGGGATAGGCAGATGTTGTTTGATGGTGTTAAAGGTATCATCACAGGATGTAAGCTGTTCTGAATTAAGCTGCCTTTGGCAATTGACTGATGGTGCTTTTGTCAATGCCAACATTATTATTATTACTCCACCCACTCCAGAGGACTCTGGGTGGCGATCACTTCAGGAGACAACAAGCTATGTCTTTTCTGGCAACCATTTTCCTCACAAAACCAATAATGAAATGTTTGTGAGGAGGGACCTTTAGTTCAGACATACCTGTACACAGATATTTTGTGTTGGGAGGCATTTGAGAACTGGTTGGGACACTCTTATAAAATGGCTGCCATCAGTTGAAATGGCCAGTCACCAAAACACACCCATTTACTATAGGACAAAGTACTTCCATGCCATCCCAGTTTAATGTTGTCTTTTTTTTAAGGTAAGTAGATAAATATCTTGAAAAAGAACTTGGCTGAAGTTCACCATTATTTTTATTTTCCCAGAATCCCTATGGGGCTCATTTATGGCTACCATATCTGGGCTGCAAAGATCCAGATAATCATTGAGTCACAGCAGAGAGATAACAAAAATCTTAATTCTTTGCTGCCATCAAGTGGTTGTCTGGTTTTTTGCAGCCCATATGTGGTAGCCCTAGTCCATAACTCACTCTCTCTCTTTCTCTGAAATCTCATTCATGTATGTATGTTTTATTTTACACAAAGATTTCAATAATGACACTCATCTTTCATTATAATCCACCATACATAGTCTATATCTGTAAGCAATTCTTTCATAATTGTAAGTATCAACTCTTTGGTCTATTCAGTCTATGGCCTTCAGAAACTGAGGGCCATAGTTTGTCTTTCCAACATTGAAGAACAAGTCTCATAGCAGTAAGAGGCTGGTGTTTTGCACAGCAGTATTCCAGCTTTCTATATTTCTAGTGGTTTCATTGGCTCCTGACATAATTTCCTTTAGTGGATCCTCTCCTACACATATGCCACCTTCCTTTCAAACTTTCTGATACCTATACCTTCATTTGGCACTGAGTGACATTAGAAATTTCTCACAATGCTCTTGATGCACTATTTCTTAAGAACGTTGTGAGAAATTAAAATGGGAACCTTTAGGGAGGGCATCAGCCTGAGAGTACACCACAGTGATGCTAGACCTGGCCTAAACACTAAACAGTAAAGGAGATTATTACAGGCATACAGTTGCAAAGTTTCTGCAAAGTTTTTATCTACTGGTACATTTGGGTGACCATATTTATGCTGAGGACCAAAATTCTTACTAAGTTTTGAAGTTCTTGTCAAGTTTCATCCATTTCCTAATTGTATTTGTCATTTTAATTTTACAGAATAGTGATTCTAAAATAGAAGTATCATAAAATTTCAAGTCAATAATATCAGCAAGAAAAGAGTAGTTATGAAAAGCCATCATAGTTCAAAACATCATCAAATTTGTCAGGAAATGCTTTTAAGTATAACAGAATAATTATTACCTGGCAAGTTAATCTGCCTTGGAAAACTGTTCTGCAGTCATATGATAATTTAAATCCACTTTACAAATTCACACACAGAGATTGCAGCAAGATGGTAGAACCAACCCCCCAACTTAAGAGAGGACATGTATCCTTAGAATAGTTCATTCCAAGCAAGGGAATTAAATGGCTGAAGGGGCAAGGCCCCTTTGCTTAGCATTTCCAACATAGCTGCTTTTTTCTCATTTCCTTCGCTGCAATATGAACTTACAGGAAGCAGCTGCCATGTTGCTAAGGATGAAGGTGAAGAGATGGCCTCTTTTGTAAGTTGCTCCTTTGCCAGTGTAATACCTACCAAGGCCATCTGTTGCAGGTATGGATTTTCTCACTCTTGCCAGTATTAACAACTAACCTAGATCTCTTCCCCTGCTTTTATTTTTTGTAAGCCTTAGCTAGACAACACAGAGTGCTTCTTGATTTCTTTTCTCCTTTGGATATTTTGCCTGCTTTTCTTTTCCACCCACTGCTACAAGTAAGATTCTAGTTTTGCCCCATGGTAGCTACAAAAGGAATATGTAGGGCAGTGTTTCTCAGCCTTAGCAACTTTAAGATGTGTGGACTTCAGCTCCCAGAATTTCCCAGCCAGCAAGTTCACATATCTTAAAGTTGCTAAGGTTGAGAAACACCGATGTAGAGGTTGAGGTGAGATGGAAGGAGGTGTTCTAAACTAACACTCCTTCAGTTGGAACATTCAGTCACAAATGTTGCCAGAATTATAACAAAACAAGGGAAATGCTAAGCCTGCTTGGGAAGTCAAAGATGCTGAGTAGAAGTTCCTAAGTACAACACAATTGTTTAAATGTTTTTGCTTCAGTTAAGATTTTGAGCGGGGGGGGGATGTTCTCTAAGTATTTTTTTACTAGATGACTTTCCCCGTTTGTAAATGTTTTGGTTGCCAATCATTTGTGTGCTGTTCAACGTTGGATGGTGATGCTGTCACAAGTTATATTTAAATGTCACCAAGGGCATCCATGGGGGGGGGGGGTGATAAAAATAATCAAGATGGTGCCTGTGAGATTGAAGTCCCTTTTTAGGTGCAATACATATTTCAAAACAAAACAAAACAGGGAGAGCTTCAACTCTGTGGTTGTGGCCTCCATCTTGATTTTTTTTTTATTCCCCCCACAAAGAGGTGCCCCTGAATGATATCAACATTGGTTCTCCCCATTAGCTCTGGAAGAGCCATAAAAGAAATAAACTCTTTTTCACCCTCTTCTTCCCACTGCAAGTAACAATAATTAAAAGTCTCCACTCCTATAGTTTTGCTTGCATATGGGAGTCAACAAGTAAGAAACATAACAAGAGAATTTTGCCAGAGTGCCTGTTGCTATTTACAAACAATTCATTGGCAATGGCTCAACTTGAATGGGAGAAAGTGGCTGACGTGCACCCTGGGAAGTGACCTTGGGATGAAAAAGCTGTTTCATGAAATCACAAGGTAAATCCCCAAGGCCTGAAATGACACCACCTCCAAACCCTGGGCTGTTGCCTGTTCCTGTAACAGGACCAAAACATCTGTATATAGCAAACAGTTAATATTTGAGTCATTTAGAAACAGCCTTGTTCCAACATCTGCCTGGATGATCAATGATATATAAATGGGGAAAAAAGCAAGAGGGTGGATCCCCCCTTAGTTTTACACATCCTTCTTTTTAAAAAGCCTTAGTTTTGTTTCCAATTCTGTGTTACATCTGATGAGTTGGTACGGAGATGTGATGATGAGATCATATGTTTTTTAATCCAATTCCATAGCAATTCAGAAGTTCAGGCCTTAATTCCAGATGGCGTCAAATACTTTGAAGCCCATGAGCAGAAAAAATATTTTCTCCCAAAATTTTATTTGTATGTGTTGCTTGAAATCTCCCTCCCTTTTTTTTTTCCAGAGGGAAAAGCAGTTTGGTGCCACTCATAATGTTCACTCAAAGCACCTCACAGGTTGAAGGAATGTGTTCATGCAGAGTAGCTCTGCCACTCAGTGCTACCATGCATTCTGCTAGCCAATTCTTTAGAAGCTAAAGGAAGGGAAGACACATGTGCATAGCTTCATCTTTACATCAGTGTTTCTCAATCTCAGCAACTTGAAGGTGTGTGGACTACAACTCCCAGAATGCCCCAGCCAGCATGCTAGCTGGAGAATTCTGGGATTTGAAGTCCAAACATCTTAAAGTTACTGAGATTGAGAACCACTGCTTTACATGCAAACTACTAGTAGGTTCTTTACCTACCTAGTTATTTCATGTGCAGGCAGATACTTGGGCAAATAAATATTTCTTCATTAAGGGATATTCACTGTGCAGTAGCCCCTTCCTACTCAGAAGTTAATTTTGCTTGGTTCAATGGCTCTTACTCTGAGAAAGTTAAGTATGGAATCACTGCCTGTCATTTTAATCCGCACCTTTATTTAAAAATGATATAGTCAGTACAGAGTAAGAACCAGATGTAGAAACTGCTTTCACTGTAGCACAGACCCAGATCACTTTCTTAATATTTTAATCAGTTTTCCTGTGTTCAAGTCAAGATGATTTAAGGTAATTACAACTGGGTTGATTGTGGCTAATGCAGTCAGTATTGTATATGGTAGAGGTGCTAAAAAAATCCCATTGAGCCTTGCTGTGTCCTGGGAATGACAGAAAACAAGATTGATGGCAGGAAAGCCAGTATTGTATCTGCTTGCCCAAGGCAAGCGGGTGAGCTTTTTAACTGAGCTGCAAGGCTGGTTTGCCAGTGGAAAAGCAACTCCTAACACACTGAAACTGAGTCAAAGGGCAAGGTTAGTGTGCCCTATGGACTGCCATACCAGGGAAGTGAGGGGTAGAAGGAGTTATTAATTGTATATTTATTTCATTTCTACACTGGCAGAATCCAAAGACTTCCTGCAATTTACAGTCATGTAGTTGTAGTAGCCCCAAAACTCTAATAGGGGTAAATTAGCTCCCCCTTCAGCTGCATCATTGAAACAAAGAGAAGAGAGTCACCAGAGGATGAACCTTTTCATCCAGCTGGCAGACAGAGATGGTCCTTGACCAGCTCCAGAAAACCAGGGCTGGGATCTCAACAGTGTTGCTTTTACATTCAGGCAGATGTACCCCACTGCCTCAAAGGAAGTAAAACAGGCAGAAAACAATTCCATGCAGGGCAGCCCCAATCCCGAATGGGGCACCATGGATTGTTGTTGCTGTTTTTACTTTGTAGGGAAAAATAATCCAGGAACTGACACCCTCTGAGATCTTCTGGCTTCTTCCCTTTATCACAGGGATATTGGTGGCTGTGTGCTGCTGGTGGACAGGAATAGAATTACTTGGGGGGAAAGCAGTTGACCCCGTGAGCCATCTCATCAAGCTTGGAAGTTCAGCAGGGGGCATCTGCAGAGGAGGTTGAAACATTAAGATGGTGGCCACAACTGTGCAATTGAAACCGTCCTCCCTTTTATTGTGCCTCTTGGCATTTTTTTAATCCCTGCCTTGCAGACGCCCTGGCACTTCAGTCTACTTTGGCAATGCCAGTAAGAAGTGAGGAGCCCTGCTTGGTTCTGTTATGTCTTAAAGCCCCACTACCAATTGGGCGGTGTTGATTTAAAATATGTGTTTCTTATGTAAGCCACTTTACTTATTTTCAGCTCTCAACTTTCAGTTGCCAGTGAAGACAAAGACAAATTCTATAAGCAGAATTTAAAGGTGGGATTTGAGTAAATGCAGGTATTGAGTTTTCAGAAGTTATTAGTCCTCACAAACATACTTTTTTTCTCTGACTAGATCTGTTTTTAAGTACTTCCACACTGCAGTCCTAGTCATGTTTATTGGGAAGTAAGTCCCATTGTGATCAGTGGAAAGGTATGGTATGGTATGGTATGGTATGGTATGGTATGGTATGGTATGGTATGGTATGGTATGGTATGGCATGGCATGGCATGGCATGGCATGGTATGGTATGGTATGGTGTATGGCATGGTATGGTATGGTGCATGGCATGGCATGGCATGGCATTGCATTGATTTTATTTCATTGCCTAACTTACATTCAGAAACTCAAGGTGTTCCCTCTTCCTAATTTCTCTGCAATCACAACCCTGCGAGCTAGTTTGGACAGTGACTGGCCCAAAGTCACCCATTGAGCTACTGTGGCTAAACTTAAAACCCAGAGAGCTTTCTCAATGGTACTAAAAGCTTTTTGCCAACAAAAGATTAAATGACTGCTTCCATTTTTGCTCTTTGTTTTGTTATTCTGTATTTTCTTATATTTGGTATTTAATTACAGCATTTATATCCTGCCATATTCAGAATGACTCCAGGTGGTTAATTTGTTTCCATAAAAATGATAAAAATAAGCAAACTGTTTAAAATGTCTGGATTTCATAAAAGTGCATCATGGTTAGATAAATAATGTTGCATTAAGTAATATGCTGGGCACAGTCGGTTTTGTTTTATTATAGTGCCCACGTTTTTATTTCCAGCTCTGGAAATATACTAATACCAACTTGTTTTAGGGCTATATGCCTCAGGGCTCTTCCCCTTAATTTATCCCAGTAGCTCTGTTTTGTCCTCTGTCTTGGGAGAACTTTCATAACTTCTTCCAACATTTGAGCGTCACATCTGTGTGTATTTTAGTAATGTTAGCACCAAAGGTTGAACAGTCACCTTTTAATTTATTTAGCGAATGGATGCTGTCTTGCATAGCATAGTGAATATTATGGCACATAGTGAACACAGCTGGGTATGATCAGTACTTTAGACTAAGGGGGGTTCTTTTGGCCAAGACTGGACATACAATAGGCTGGTTGAAGGGTGGTTGTTTTTTGTTTTTTTTACAAAACCTTTTAAGTTCAGAAGGGTGCTTTCAGCCATGCTCCTCTTCTCCCTGACATAGATCTTAGTGGTAAAACCCTGTCTGGGAAAATTGAATGATTGAATGGATTTTTGTTCTGATAATTTGCTGCATATAGAAAACTAGAACCTTTCTCCTTGAACATTGTTTTTCATGTGGCTGGAGGGGAATCATTTTATACAAAGAGTATTCAATGCTGCAGCCTTACTAATCACTGTATTGAAAAGTAGGGCTCTTTTAGTCAAAAGTAACAGGAAAGTGTGTGGATGCCTTCAGATACATGTCCGTGTGAGTGTATTTCAAACATTTTTTTTAATGGATTTTATTCCTTTTTAGATTCATTATGGTTGCCTTTACTGTCCTTGCTGCTCTCATCCTTGCTACAGGATACTCACAAGAAGCAGATGAAACTATCACATATACGGTAAAGATATTTTAAGGGGGGAGAGGGAGAGAGGGAAAAACATAGGATATTAGAAAGTTTTCAAAAAAAACCCTTTTGACTCACTCAGAGAATCTGCTATTTCCAAGGAGATGATGTGGAAAGCTTTGCCAGCAAGAATCCTGTATCTAAAGCAGAAATCTCACTTTTACTAGATAATCATTATTTCAGTAGCCAATTAGTTCCAGACATAATTCAGAACGCTGGTTTCAACTTTAAATGGCCTAGGTCCAATATATCTTAGAGCAGATTCTTTGTGTCTTCCAGAAATGTTGGATTACTGCTCCAATATTACAAGAGCTATAATCTACTTTATCTGATGGCACATGTGTGTAGAAAGCTGTCTTAAGGCAATACTCTTAAAACATTTGTTTTATAGACCCCAAAGCAAATTTTGTGTACATCCTATGATGAAATATAAGTCAGTGATAACACCATACCCATCCAAGGTAGACCAGGCAAAGTTGGTTTAGTAGTTCTGACAGAGCCTTGAAAACATGCTTATGCTTCTAAGCCAGCGTTCCCAATTTGGTGCCTTCTGAGTGTTTGGATTACAATTCTCCTTGGTTTTTGTTTGATAATTATGGGATACATCTGAAAGATACAGGATTGGGAAAAGCAAATGCACAGGATTGCAGCCTAAGGCTAAGTATGTCATTGAACTGAGTGAGGTGGACTTCTCAGTAGAGCTAAAGAAAATTGCTCTGTTAAGATTTATTGATTTATTTATTTGTCAATTTTAATTTGCTGTTAAAACCAGCAACAGTAGGGCAATTACATTGAAATTAATGAATTTTCTTCAGGATGCCATCTTTTTTTTAACCTGCCCACTTTTGAGTCATTAAATAAGTGTGAGTTCTGTTATACATAAAGATAGCATTAGGAATATACAATAAGTTTATTGTTTTCTGCTTGGAAAACAGACTGCACAGGAAACTGTTTTTCTCTAACTATAGTTCTGTCAGCTCTGGGATTACCTGATCTGGGCTACAAAAATATGGAAAACCACTGGATGGCAGTCAACATTTTCTATATTGTATGGTAACCCAGTTATCTCAGGATGCTGCCATTTCTTCAGAGTCCTCTTGCCCCCTTATTATACTTAAGACCTGTTCAATTCCAGCTTGCTTCTGATTTGGCATGTGGTTAGCATCACCTGAGAATGAGCAGCAAAAAGTTCTTCTACTCCAAATTGCTGCTTATTTAAGTTGCCCAAATGAGAAAGCTGCTTAAAAAAAAGCAACCCAGTATATTGAGCAATGCAGTGTTCAGCAGGCTGGGACAGATCTGTAACTAGTGCAGACTTCTCAGTTATGGCAGGGAAAACTTGATTCAAAACAACTGATATCGTAGAACAATAGACTGATTGATAGAATGGAAGAGGCCATGTAGGCCATTATGTCCAACTTAGTGCAGGAACCCAAATTAAAATAATCTAGACAGATGGCTGCCCAGTTTTTTCTTGAAAAGGCAGCCCCTAGCCCCTTGCATTTATATAGTGGTTTCCTCCACACATTGTATTATGAAAACATGCTTAATAGAACAGGTTCACATATGCATATGTAAATCATATATTGGCTATTAAACCTGCCAGTATTCTAAATGGGTACCAGATGAGATTGGACAACAAAGATTGTACTTTGTTGAGGGTCAGATTTGGAATCTACATATGTATATGCGTATGTCTATTTGTATTCATACATTCTTGGCTGGGTCTGTCATGACAAGCCATTTCAAACTCTAGATTCCCAAGAAAGGGAAATAGCTTGTTGGTCATTAAAGTAAAACACTTAATTTTGAAGGTTAATATAGTCTTCCTGCTTAAATGTTCCCTCTCAGCCATCCAAATGGCCTGGATTTCTCTGCCCCCCCCCGTGACTTGCTTGACTACATCACTTTAGGCAGCTGTTAATAGAATCTGTTCTCTGGATGCTTCCTCTTGTTTACCTTTCTTCTCACATTTAATGCTTGTATATTGACTAGAAAGCTGGCTAAAACAGTATACTGTAATGAGTAGCTGCCCTATCAAATCTTTTCAAAACAACAGCTGCCAAAGTTCCTTGGTTGAAAAGACATGAGTACTACTCAGATTATTTCCTCTCTCCCTTCCCTCAATGACAAAAATGTATGTAGGTATAAATATACACAATCAATTTGATAAAGTAGACAGAATCTGTAAAAACTTTACACTCTGTGTGTGGGTCACAAGATTCTTTTTATTTTGCTACATACACTAGTATGACTTCTTCTCTGGAAATCCAAGCTAGGTTCTGGTTTAAACTTAAGAACATAGACATAACCTCAGCAGGCCTCTCTAGGATGCTGTCCAAGCTGTATGGAGGAACAAATGCTGAGAATTATGGCACGTGTCAAATCGCCACTAGAAGACTGAGGATTTTAAAAAAATAAGTATATTTGGACCTACTGATTGAAATATAAGGCTGGATTTATTCAGGTCAGAGCTTTTGTCTATTTAGATCATCTTTCCTCAGCTGATATCTTCCAGATGTCTTGGACTAAAATTCCCAGAATTCCCTACTAATACAGGAATTTGGGAAATTGTTATCCAACACTTCAGGAGGATGCCATGTTGGAGAAGTCTGTTCTAGTGTAATATAGTCTCTGTGGCCTCTTTAAAATAGATATACCAGAAATTGAAATCTTGGACTTTTTCCAGGTAGAAATATCTTCTGTCACTACAAATCTAGGTACACTTTAAACAACAGTAGGCTGGTCTGGGCTAAGTACTGAATCTAAACTGACATGGTTCTGATTGAAATGGGAAAATCTGGGAGGTCTAAGAAATAAAATATTGTTTAAAAATGATTAAAATACTGAACTACTTAGGAAATAGTTATGTGGTGCATTAATGATAGATTAATCTTTGATTCTTCAAATAAAATAATTAAAGATTCTTATCAGTATAATCAACAAAATTCCAACAAGATCATGCAGCAGCCTAGATATCACAGAGATTTATGGGGCATATAAAGCTTGAATGCAGAACCCAGCAGTGATAATGGGTTGATAACTGCTGAGAAAAAAATCTCCCAAAATCTAGAGCCAGCAATATGTAGATGTGATGAATGAAAATATGCCTATTCATCAGTCATTTTGTGGCTTAACACCACTGTGTTTAAGCTATTTTTCTTGATTTTGTTTGTTTTCTATGCAGCAATGCACAGATGGTTATGAATGGGACCCCGTCATGCAGCGATGCAAAGGTACAGTATACCGTATTAAGGTGTGATTAATGTTTTAATATCTACCAGAAGTACTCAGAAGCCTGAGCTTGCATAGTGAAATTTTCTCCATAGTTTCCCCAGTGGAAGCTGTTTATGGAGAAGACAATGGAGAAAATGTAGACATTCACATAAACCTCATGTATGTGAATTTCGGGTCATATCCTTGATAGCAATAGTTGTTCCAATTGACTGTGTTTTTTGGTCATCTCCTCATATCCTTTTTTGTTGTTGTTGTTTTTGGTCCAATGAAAATGATCCACATGGGTTGTTCTTATTAGATCTAAAATTGTTATTGCAAGCGTGAAATTTTATAAAATGCATACTCATTGCAGAACAGTTCATCACTCCTGTCATATTTGATATTAATGATTTATTTAAATGATTTATATGGCTGCCCAACTCATGAATAGTGACTCTAGTTAGCTAAGGTAGGATTAAAAACATTAAAATGAAATAGGAAATAACAACAACAACAAAAACCCTCCAGAAACACATTACATATAGCACAACCGAGGCCAAGCTACAGATATATTCCAAATAATTACAAGACAGGCTCATCCAGTGCTCTGGATCAATGCTTGGGGGGAAAAACAGGCTTTCAAGGCCTTATGGAAGACCCACAGGGTCAGGACCATCTGAATCTCGGGCATACGCTGTTCCAAAGGGCAAGCACTTGATAGAGATGGTCTGCTTCTTGGGTCCCGCAAGATGACTTTGTCTCATAGAAGGGACCCAAAGCATGTCCATCTTGCCAGATCTAGTGGGACAAAGACAAATGGAGACAGGTAGTCCTGCAGATAACCAGTCCTGTACCATGAGTAGCTTTAGAGGTGGTAACCAGCACCTGAATTGCATCCAGAAGCTATCACTTGTAGCTTCCGAATGGTCTTCAAGGGCAGCCCCACATAGAGTGCATTGCAGTGGTCCAAACGGGAGTGAGCAAGGTACGAGTGATCGTAAGCAAGTCCTTCCATTCCAAGAATAGGTGCAGTGGCACACTGGATGAGTTTGTGTAAATTTCCTTCTGGCCACGACTACCCCCCTGTCTTCCAGCAGGGGCTGATAGTCTAAGAGGACCCCCAAATTGTGTACCAGTTCTGCCTGAAGTAAAGAATTAAAGATGGAAGTTCCCTAGAACTGGGGGATCCCAACTTTCACAGCCACTTGGTCTTGCTTGGGTTAAACCAAAGCCTGTTCTTCCCCATCTAGACCCCCACAGTCTCCAGACACTGGGAAAGAACTTTGACAGCATCACTTAGTTGGCCCAGGATAATAATTGGGTATCAGTTGTCCCCGTGCCAGCAGATGACCTCACCCAGTGGCTTCATATAGATTTTAAATAAGAGCAGAGAGAATGTAGAGCTCTGAGGAACCCCACAAAACAGGGTTCTAAGACTAGATATCTCCCCACCACTAAAATTGATCGGATCCAGTCCTGGAGGAAGAAGGAGGAACCACTGAAACACTATGACTTCCACTTCTAAACCCTGAAGCCAGTCCAGAAGGATATATGATTGATAATATCAAAAGCCAGTGAGAGATCAAGGAGGGCCATCACTGTATGTGCCAGCCCTATTCCAGTCCCATCAGAAGCCTACAAGTGCAATCAGTGCCACCACAATATTATGTACTGATCTGAAATCTGACTGTAAAGAGCCCAAATAATCTGTTTCCTTGAGAACCCTTTGGAGCTGCAAACCAACCTAAAAAAGGAAGGTTGCATTTGGTACAAAAATTGTCCAGTACTGTTGGATCCATGGATAGTTTTTTGAGAAAGGAAAAAAACACCCCTTGTTTAAGAGCAAGAGAAACCCCTTCTCTCAAGGATGCATTTACCTCCACCTGGATCCAACCACACAATGTGTCCTAGGAGACCTTAACCAACTCAAAAGGACATGGAACTCAAATATAGAGAGCTGTCCATTTCCTCAGGACCAACAGGTTCAAACTCTTCCCAGGTCACCAAGGTGGACCATGCCTCTGTCAGCCTCAAAGGATTTGCACAGCCAGATTTCAGTGGAGCAGATTAAAGTGATTTTATCCAATGGATGCCTAGAATGGTCTTCACAGCAGTCCTGCAAATGTTTCTTTGGCCCCTCCTTCTCCAAGAGTGATTGGGTCACCTTAAATAGAACCACTGGCCAACTATATGCAGATGTGGAAAAATAATTATGTTTTAGTGATCTTAATCTATGGGATAATGCTCAACAAATTTCTAACTCTTGTTCAGTTAGGTTTGCTCTTCGTTCTTCCTCCAGCAGCACTCTAGGTGTCATTTCATCTCCTCTGGAGTTCCTCTGAAAACCAGGGGCTCTTCAGAATCCATGGACAGAGAGTCTGCACAGGCACAATCTGATCCAAGGCCAATGCTGGTTCCCCATTCCAGGTAGCAAAAAAAGCCTAAGTCAAATCGTGCATCAGAGTCACAGGAACAATCCCAGGTTCCCTCTGAAATCCAACAGGATCCATCAGGCACCTAGGACAGATCAATCAAATAGGTCCTTTCTCCCTGTGGTAGGGTGTGGCTACAGGGAATATCGAGGCTAACAGAGAGTGATATGATCTTGACAAGGGACTGATGATAACATTCTTCAATTCCAGATCATTCCTGCCCTGAGACCAAAAAACAAAACAAAAACCGGTCTAATGTGGGACCACTGCTGGGAGTCTGGCCCACAGTAATCTGGGTCAGGTCTGTAGTGGCCATGAACTGCTGAACCACCTCTGACCCCAAGCCAAGAGAAGGCAGATTAAAGTCACTCAGTACCAGCAGCCTGGGATGCTGCTGCTTCACTAGGGAAGCTGCTGTGCAACAGAGAGGCTGGTACAGTAGCAGCAATCCCATCTGATCCCTCCTGATGACTGCTGATTAGAAAATGTGCTCCAGGATTCCATCTCTCCTTCCTTCCTTCCAAAAATTAATTAGAAATGTTGCCATAATTAAATAAATCTATTCCTCTTTTTCCAGAGAAGAGTTCATCTTCCAATTTATTAGAGTTAGGGGACACTTATTTACAAAAACAAATGTACATTTTCATAGTTCACTCAAAATCAGGATGTGCTACATATCTACTGTATTATCATTGCATTTTATGTTATACTCCCTGTTCAAAAGCATAGACACATCCCTAAACAGAAAAGGTGAACATTTCATCTGATGCTGGCTTAACTTTATACCTGTTCATTCAGTCACTCCACTTTTTATGCAAACTATTGATAATTTTCTCAAAACTGTTGTTTATTTGAGATTGTTATTCACAACAGAATAATAGAAAGGACATTTTGATTAATAGCTCCTCTTCCTCTTGTCATTACTAATCACAGATATCGATGAATGTGAAATTGTGCACGAAGCGTGTAAAGGTGGAATGAAATGTGTTAATCACTTTGGAGGATACCTCTGTCTGCCCAGAACAGCCCAGATCATTGTCAATAATGGTCAAGAAGAAACAGTATCAGAGACTGCTGGTAGCAGAAATGGTAATCCCATCATTCGTCGAACACCTGTAGATCATGCAGCATCTCGGATACAGTGTGCAGCTGGGTATGAGGCAAGCGATCATAATGTGTGCCAAGGTAAGGAAGCTGTTACTAAATATCACAGCTCTGTAACACGAAACTGGAGCAATAAATGTGGCCATAGTATATATTGAATTTAAGGAATAAAAAAGAATGTTGGCTGACATTAATCAGGAGTGGTGCAGAAAAAAAAGGTATAATTAGTATTGTGGTATGTGGTTGAATCATATCCTTGCATTTTAATATTGCAGCCGAAGGCACTGGATACTAAGGCATTCCAAAAACAACTCTACAACCCCAGGTTAGCATCCTCACTGATGAATAGTCTGCAACCTAGAAGAAGATAGATGGCACTGGTCAAATTACTACCTGTGTGTTAGAGAAAGAGAAAGAATAGTATGGGAAAACTGGGAGATTTCAAATACTAAAAAGTTGAGTCATCCAATGAAACTGCAGTCAATATGGAATTAGTTTCCATAATTCCGGTGCAATGATGACCACAGATTCAGATAGTTTTAAAAGTGGATTGCATGAATTCACAGGGAAGGAGTCTATCAGCAGCTGTCAGCCAAGCTAGCCAAAAGGGAACTCCGAGGTCAGAGACAATATAATATTAACCAGAAAATGGGGCAAGGATGGTGAAGGGATATTGTTTTGGTGTCCTACATTTATGGGCTTTCTGAAAACAACTCACTGGCCACTTTGGGAATTAAAATGAAAATAGAAAAAAAAAAATATCCTGGTATGCTAAACGTGATACGGTACTTTGAAAATGAAGTCATGTTGCAGGTAAGAAGGAAAAAGTGGTATTGGTTCCTGAAAGTTATTATACTAGAATGACCTTGTATTAGACACAGTCCACTGGGAATTTCTCACAGTGGATCCATAGAAATTTATCCAGTGCAGCCTCTGTGTGGTTATTCCCACATGAAGAGTAAAACTGAAAAATCATAACACAGACAATTGCTTAACACATTTAATAAGCAGATAATTATTAGTCTATAATATATTGTATATCACACTCCCGCATCCTAGAATACCAGCCAAGTATAGGAACATAGCTCATTCAACTTAGTATCATTTATAGCAGTAATGGACAATCCACTGCATACAGACTGCACACAACCTGAATGTACTTTTTGGTGACTCCTAGAGCCTCTTAGAAATGGCTGAAAAACAATTTCCTTTTGTTTTTCAGCAGAAAATACCTACTAATGGGTATGTAGGCCTATCTTCAGGCTTAATATAGCAATATAAATAAATCCAACCCAAACTCTGAAACTAACTCCACATGGGGACACCCCAGCCCCATCTCCTCCTTCCGACATCACTATCCTTGACAACCTGGAAAAAAATGAAAAACGTATGGATCCTAGCCATTTAAAGGTTATCTGCCGCTTACTTCCACTGATTCGTGACAGATCTCCAGGGGTCTAAATAAGCTTCCCTAACCTGGGGCAGTGGGGGCAGAATGCATGCCTGCAAAAAATGTGATCTGTCATTGCCTTGTCCTATTTCTGTTTAGCCTAAGGGATAAAAAGCAACAGAAGGAACATAATGTATAATAGAAGAGATCATTTAGAGTCCAATATGCTATTTGGGTTAAGAAATCAGTGGATGAGAAACCTAATTAGCTCAAATTAAAAAGCAAAAGAAAAGATTGTTTTAATGGAATTTGAAATCGATCCACGTGATCTTTGTTTATGTTAGAATTAAATGTAATAAATGTCAGCCTCACTAGATAGACCAGACCAAGAAATCAACACCACAGGAAGACTAAAACTACTTTTGTTGAGATTTGCTATAATAATCAAATTTTGCAAGTCTGATTGTGCTGTACCCCTTCCTCCTTCTTATACTCCAGTAAATTAGGGAAGCATCTGCCTGAGCTGCTTCCAGACGTTATCTTGTTGTTGTGGACTTAAAAAATGTTTCGGCCCCTTTTGCCTAGGTAACAGTTCTTGCATATTTCCATCAAAGTCATCTTCCTTATTCTCTACAATAACTGCAATTTAGCTCTGGATGGAGTTGCTCTGTCTCAGAAAGACCCAGTGTGCAATGTGGGGTCCTCCTGGACTCTTGTTTGAAGAGCAGGTGGCAGCCATGGCCAGGGGGACTTTTGCACAACTCCCTGTTGTATACCAGTTGTACTCTTTCCGGGATCATGTGGCACTACATGCTGTCACTCATGTTCTGAGCACCTCCCAAGTGGACTACTGCAATGCTCTCTACATGGGGTTGCCCTTAAAGAATATTCAGAAGCTGCAATCAGCTCAGAATGCACCAGCACAAATAGTTTATGGGCATGCCTTAGTACTCCCATCTTACATGTTTGGTTTGCAAGCTGTACTGGGTTCCAGTAGGCTTCTGGGTGTACTGCAAAGTGCTGGTTGTCACCTATAAAGCACTTCATGGCATGGGGCTGGGTTATTTGAAGGACCACTTCTTTCCAATTGTCTCTACCTGTCCTATTAGATCTGGCAGAAGGCACATGCTCCAGGTCCCGTTGATCTGGTAGGACCCAGGAAGTGGGTCTTTTCTGTAGTACCACTTGCCCTCTGGAATACCATTTCTCTTGAGATTAGATTAAGCCTAACCCTGCTGGTTTTTCATGAGGCCCTTAAGACCTGGCTTTTCTCTCACATGTAGGAGTCGGGAGGGACTTGAGCCCATGAGCTGAATGAATTTGTTGTTGGTTGGTTTATCTCCAGTTGCCTCTTTTTTATTTTATGTGTATTATTTATCATATCCCATTATTGTACTGATATATTTATTGTATTAGCTGCCTAGAAGTGCTTATGTGAGATGGACGACCATATAAATTTAATAAGTAAATAAATATTAAAGATGATCTAACCCAACCCCATTCTCAACACACAGTCTACAGTATAGTTGCATGTTTGACAAAGAGCTGCCCAGCCATTACTTTCACATCCACAGCAAAATGATCTCATTGTTATCAAGACTCTCTGCATTACTATCAGACAACTCTTACCCTTCATTTCATTTTAATCCCACGTTTGCTTCTTTGCCATTTTTGTACACTGAGTCTAGGCTGCAAATGGGGCATGCATATTCTTAGGGAGAAGGGAAAACCAAGTTAGGAGACATCAGGCTTCTGAGGAATTGGAATTGTCAAGTGGAATTGAAAAAAAGTCAACTGGAATTTAAAAAAAAGACCCTGAGGGGAAACAGTGAATCACTAGCTTGAGCCCTGACAGGTGAGAGAGGTCCTATTTTAGCCCATAGCTACATTGCTTCAGTAGCAGTCTGCCAGGGGGAGCAATGACAGATGAGCCCAAATCCTAAAGTAGACTCTTCTCCCAGTATTCCCCCAACACACACGCTTATTATGATGTCATTCTAGGAGTAGTGTCATGTTAGTTTACGGCAGCCAAAAATCAGGAGCCTGTAGTACCTTTTCAGTCTTCATGTCTTTCTTTCTCCCCATTCTTTCTTGTTTCAAGTCTTTGGCTGCTTCTTTTTTTCCCTTCCCCATTTTCTCCTCCATTTGCAAACCAGTTAATCCTTACTATAGTAATTAACAGTGATAATAATTAAACCTTAGTAATAGTAATTTATCCTTGCTATAGTAACTAATTAACACTAGTAATTAGTAGTAATAATTAGGAACTAGTAATTAATCCTTACTATCTGGAACAAATAAAGGCTAAAAAGTCAGAAGTGGAGAATGGGAAAGAGAGAGACAACAGAGAGAGATGGAACCAGTATTTGGCACCTTGGGGAAGGAGCCTGGCCAGTGGATATAGCTTGGAAATAATGCCAGGTTAGTTTGGATCCATTGATCCTTAATTTATAATATCCCAAAGGAAGACATGATTGGCTGGAATCTGAGTAGTGTCAATCAAAGTAAGACCAGCTTCTATGGATGGTGGGCAATATTTAGTTTGGATATTCACAAGTCACACAGGCCTACCATGCATTATGTTGTCATTTTACTGTGGTAGTAGTATTGGCTTTATGAGTTAATGCATTCAGTTTGGGACTCATAAATCATATTGTGAAGGTAAAAGCTTGAGATTTGTGGAAATCATTGTGGTGTTGATTGTGGCTTATTTTAGATAAGGAATCTCTCCAAAATTTTTAATTTCTGCTTCATAAAGTTAATTCAGAAAAGTGTCCGTTAATGTAAATAAATTTGAAAATGACTTGTTGGTAAATGAGGTTGGCACTGCAAGTATGGATACAGGGAAAGCAATTTAATGTAGCTTGTTTGTATCGTACTAGTTAACCACTATTCAATATAATTAGATGGGGAGATGTTGAGTTTTGTTTTTTGTTTTTCTCAGTTGAAGCCAAAGAATGAAAATGAATAGCCTGAGATTTGGATGGGTTTGCTGACGTGTGCTTGGATCCCCATTGGCTTGTCTTCAACAAGTGTTTATGAATCAAAAATGGAATTTGGCTCTAGGTCTTTTCTTTCACAAAAATGATACACACTGAGGGAACAGATGTTGCACTATTTATACTAACAATAAAATGGGAAACAGCCTCCAAAGTTCCCAGCAGTGTTGCAAGCCTTATTCCTAATTGTGCAACCAAAAAAAATTGCTAATGTCTTGGGAATTTTGGCCAGAAAAGTGATAGAATTAGACTTATATGAATGTTGTTCATTAGCTACCTTTTTTTAAAAAGATGGCAAGTTTCAACCTGGATCCACATGCACAGATACGAATGAAAGGTTTAGCGCCAAAGCACAGTAGCAGAATATGGTTGCTAATACCACAGCTCAGTGATAGAGCACATGGTCCAAATTCAGTCCCAGAATCTCCACTTAAAAGGTTCAGGAGATAGGAATGGCTATCCTCTGAGCCTCTAGTGTTGCTTGTCAAACTGGACTAGATGGATAATTTGTCTGTCTTAGTAGGAAGCAGTTTTTCATGTTTCGCCTTCATGGAAAAGGTCCAGAGGACATCAGAAAGTAGGCCTGGAAGAGTCTTTACCTTCAGTTAGTGAGGACAGCCCCAGGCCAAATAGTTTAACATAATACAAGGCAGCTCTGCCTGTCACAGTGTCAGGGTCATATTTTAAAAACTAGCTCTGAAGATTACAAAAACAAAGCTTCATTCTTTCCCTTCCAAAGCCTGTGAGATTTAGGCCCTACCTATACTATAAGCTTCTATTGATTTTCAATTAACTGAGCAGTCATGTTTTCTCCCACCAGAAAAGCATCCTGTGGATTTTAAATTGGCAGGAATCAGGAGACCAGTCCCTAATCAAACACCAGCAGAATAGAAGGAATAATTGCTAAAGCAGTTGAAATTTGTGACATCATCATATTAATTGATGTTTTGCTTAATTGCTTTGCAATGTGAACATGAACCTTCACTGACCAGCATTATTTGCTTTGTCAGCTACAAGTCCACACTATAGTGACCCACACTTAAGTAACCTCAAGTGAGAGGTTATATGATGCTTTACATGTGGGCTGCTCCTGAAACTTGTTAAGAGCTTCAGTTAGTCCAGAATCCAGCTGCAAGACTTCTGACTGGTTGCTTCAGGTGATATATTACATCTGTTCAGGACTTGGATTGACTGCCTGTTTTTTTAACCAATTCTGTTCAAAGTGCTGATGTTTATATTTCAAGCTGTACAGATAAACCTGCTGCAATACCAACCATATCTGGCAGAGAGGGTGGGTGGCAGCATTGAGGTGGCAACAAGTATGGGAAGAGATGGGGAGAGATGGGGTGGGCCACTCTTAGGAAATGAGACCTTTGCTGTGCTTGTGATTTTTTAAATTATTTATTCAGTAAATTTATAGGCCACCCATCTTATATACATGACTCTGGACACCTCACAATTAAAACAGAATAAAAACAATAAAAAGAACCAGAATTAAAATGACATAAAAATAGCAGCCAAGAACACTCATAAACACTCAAACTAGCCATGAAATGGTCTGACCTGCGCTATCAGGCCCCTGGCTTGATGGCAAAGCCAGGTTATTAGTGCCTTGCAAAAGACCAGCAGGGTTGGGGCAAGTCTAATATCTGGGGGATGATGTTCCGGGGGGGCACTATGGGCAGAAAAGGCTCTCCTCCTGGGTCCTGACAGTTGACACTCTCGTGCAGTCAGGCCCTGGAGCATGCCTCTCCTGCCATATCTAACAGGATGGGTAGACACAACTGGGGAGAGATGGTCCTGTAAGTAACCTGGCCCCAAGCCATGGAGTCAAAATGTACCCAGACTGGCTGGTACTGTCCTTACTATTAGCAGGGAATGCTGCATGTAATATGGTTACAGCTGAGATTGGTAACCAAGTCTACAGATCTTCTGTCTTACTAAAAAAAAGTGTTACATAAAAGCCTTATTAACCAAAGCTGTGATGGACATGGAGGTCAATATCTGGTAATAACCATGACATAGGGAAGATTGTGATTTGAAATGTAAGAGTAAATAATAAATAACATAAAAGAATGAATGAATGAAAGAAAGATATGTTTGTGAAACTAAAATGGAAAGGATGTAATAAGATATTGATTTGATTTGATTTGATATTCTGATTTGGTGGAGTAGACTTGATGAAATATGCAGAAAAGTAAAGATGTAAGTTTAATTATGAATGAAAGGGCTAAAGTATATATCACAAAAATACAAATTGGTATCATCTAAGTTGCTGTTGGTACATATGAAATTAGGAATCCAAAGATTCGTAATAGTTGCATGCTATGTTCTAGCAAATGGTGATAACAGAAGAATCAGATATGAATTCAGGGAAAAAATGTGCAACATTCTGTATGGATATGAAGTAGGGAAAAATGGTCTTGGTTTATATTGTAAACCACTGTCAAGCTGTGTAAAGTTGGCAGTCTTGCGAAACAAGAATTGCTTGTTCTTACTGCCTCCTCTGCATTTCCATGATTGGTTAGGTATCCCTTCACAGCCACCAACCATCCCATTTGGGACGGAGAAGTATAAAATGTATTTTAAAAAAATGTGTGGAGTTATGCTGATTGGAAAATAAGGAAGGGTACTTGGTAGAATGATGAAATGAAAAGGGCTGTGTATGAGGAAAAATGCAAGTACACATAGTCCTCGATTTATGATGGCAGTTGGGCCCAGAATTTCGATTTCAATGAGATGCAGTCCTGGTTGCCATTGGCAACTGAATCCCACAGTTGTTAGGATTGACACGCTGACAAGCAAAGTCAGTGGGGAAGCTGGCAGGAAGTTGCAAGTCACATGCCAGCAGGTAGGTAAGTGGCTGCAGCCAGGTGGGGGAGGAAGCACGGGGGTGCAGAGGAGGGTCGGGAAGGGTGCACGAGTGTGCAAAGGAGTGCACAAGAGGCGTGGGTTGGATGGTGCATGGGGTGCGTGAGAAGTGCAAGTTGGGAGGGTGTGAGGGTGCAAGGGGTGTGCAAGAGGCACAGGTCAGGGGGTGAGGGGGTGCATGAGAGGCACGGGTTGGGGAGGATGCACAAGGGTGCAAGGGGGTGCTCAAGAAGTGTGCTGGTTGGGGAGGGTGCAAGTGGGTGCGCAAGAGGTGCCATACAGGTCAGGGAGGGTGCACAAGGGTGCAAGAGAGAGTGCAAGTTGGGGAGGGGGTACTGGGGTTGGAGGGGGTACACAAAGGTGCAAGGGAGCCACAGGGAGGGTACATGGGGTTGTGCAAATGGCCAGTGTGGTGCAAGCATAGAGGGGCTGGGGGAGGATGCATGGGTGGGGGAGACTTACTCCAGCGACTTGCAAGCTTCCCTGCTGGCTTCCCCGTTGACTTTCTGGGGAAGCTAGCAGGGAAGGTTGCAAATAGTGATCACGTGATTGCGGGTTTGTAAGTGTGAACTGGTTGCCAAGAGCCCAGATCACGATCACATGAATGCAGTGGTGCTGGGATGGGCAGAACTCCAAGGACCGACTGTAACCACGATTTGTTCGGTGCCGTCATAACTTTGAATGGGTCCTGAATGAATGGTCGTAGGTCAAGGACTAACTGCACAAAAATTGCACAAAAGATAGAGTGACTGTGCATTAGAATGAAGTACATTCTAAGTTACACATAAAGGCAAAAAACAGAGCAAGTAGATGAATTTATTTATTTATTTTTATTTATTTATTAAATTTCTCCCCACCCATCTTTATGTACACTTTTAGATTGTTTGGTAAAGATGGGGGAATTTAAGGTGGGCAAATGCTGGTAGAAAGGTAATAAATAAGCCTATTATGAGGAATGAATGTTTATTGAAAGAAGCAAACATAGCTGTAAGTGACTTATATGTAAGTGAGAGTTGGATATGTCAAGAGAAATATAAGTTAGAATGGAGTACTTAAGTTCATGTGGTAAAAGAAGAAGAAACAGTCAGGAATGAATGGGTACTGAATGAATGTAGGTTGAATACAAAAGGGAGTGAACAGTGTATAGAAAGAATGAATCAGGATCAAAGTTGCTTCTCCTGAGTTAATAGCATGATGCACATGTATGTATGCATCTTCAAGAAATAAATAATAGGCTGTCATTAATAATCCATTCACATACAAGAAGCAAAATACAGTGGTACCTTGGGATACGAACTTAATCCGTTCCGTGACTCTGGGCGTATCCCGAGTTGGTCGTAACCCGAAGGAAATTTCCCCATAGGGTTCAATGTAAATCCAGTTAATCTGTTCCGCCCTCCGAATTTGGTCGCACCCCAAAGCAAATTTTCCCATAAGGTTCAATGTAATTACCGTTAATCTGTTCTGGCGTCCGCAGACCACACGTCAGGGCGGGAAAACGGCCGGGTGCGGCGCGAAAATGGCCAGGCGCGGCGTGAAAACGACTGGGCACGGCGCGAAAACGGCTGGGCGCGGCGCAGTGTGGTGAGAAAACGGCCGGGCGCGGCACAGCACGAAAACGGCTGGGCACGGTGCGGCGGAAAAATGGCCGCGGACCACATGTCAGGGGTGGAAAAATGGCCGCGGACCACGTGTCAGGGGTGGAAAAATGGCCGTATCCCGAGGCGGAGTTCGCACATCGAGGTAAATTTTTGCGGCCGGAGCTGGTCGTAACCCAAAAAGTTCGTTAGTAGAGGCGTTCGTATCCCGAGGTACCACTGTAGTAGGAAGCCTTTAATTAAAGTTACAGAAGTCCTTGAAAGCTTCACTAATTGTTTATGTAACAAAATTACTGCTATAAACATATATGACTTTTTTAAGTTACCAAAGATCAGACTTGGATGGAAAATACTAGTAACATAGGAAACACTGGAATCATTTACAAAACAGTGAGAGAATAAATATGAATTGGAATATGGAAATATGGAATCAACTCATAAAATTACAGTTGTTTAACCAATGGTTGGAAATCTTTTTTGATGGCAGGCTGCAGACAGTATGTAATCTGTTACTGAGAGTTCAAACTTCAAATGGTAAAGTCCTAAAAGGATTCTATTATTCCACATTTCCCTTTCAAAGACTTGTTCGCAACAGATGTATGTTCTAGTAATTAGAATGGATTAAAAAAAAATTATTGTGTAGATATTTGGGAAAGGTATATTAAGGAAGCCTTCTATATCCTGAAGAGTTATACTTTACCTTATTCAGTGTAGGCTTTGAATGAACTAAAAATACAAAAAGGATTTGCAAATTATAGAGTGATTGGGCAGCTTGGTCTGCATGTGGTGATTATAAAATAGCCTCTATACCAATTAACATTTTTGTGTTTTATTTGCTGTCATGTTGTTGATCTCAAGTTATAGTAAAAGTGGGTTCTCTTGTTGCAAGTATACTGGGGTGATTTCCAATTTTTGTTATGTATAATTAGATAGTATCATGCATAATACCGAAACTCAAAAAAAGACGCCATGGAAAACAACTTGAGTTAGTCACTTATTTTTATAAGTTACAGTAATACAATAATACAATATCTTTGAGCAATTGAAAGGCTTTTCTCCTCATAACAAAAACTTTCTAATGAAGTAGTGAATTAGAGAGTGCTGAAAGGATACCATAATTAAATTAGGGTGTAGTCATTCCATGATACTCCATTCAGTTTTTCACTGACCATGATCAGGCTGTGTTGAGCTGCCCCTGAGTATTGTATTTGGGTCATAGGTTTTTGCTTCTTTGGTTGGTTGGTTGGTTGGTTTTGCACCTTGAGAGAGCTTATATGAGATACGGCACTCATATCAGAAATGACAGGGTAACAAACCATAGAGTTTTTACTTACTTTCTTTTTGGTTGGAGGTTTCTGTTGTTTTTACTGTTTTGTGCATAGCCCAGGATTATTACTACAACATGGGCAGCTATATAAATCTTTTAAAATAAATATAAATGAATGAATCTGAACAATCAGGCTGAATGCAGCCATCCAGACATAGTATGTGAATTATTGTGATAAAACTTGCACAACCTGGTGACCTTTGAAGTCTAAAAGGTCTGTCTTAGATCTTTGAATTCTAAAATAGATTTTCAGATAATGTATGTGAAGTTTTTTGAAAACATATATAAAGGTTAAACTAGATGAGATACCCTGTTTTTAGATTTTCTACGCATGAATTACAACAAGCATAAATTTGGATGCCTAGTCTGAGATGTTCTGCTCAATACTGCTGTGCTGCCTCATTGTGGCAGGGTGGTATTCCTGGGAGGGGTCATCTTTACTTCAGCTTTATCTGAAATAAGATAATTCTGGCAGCTTAATATCTTCCATTTCCATTTCTGGTCACATCAAACCAAACAAAGAGGAACCACTGTAAAATAACCAAATAAAACAAGCAATGTTTAAAAACAATGAATAAAATAATTAAAAACAGTTTGTTTAAAAAAAAAAACCAAGGAAAACAACAGGCAAACTTAAAGGCAATCTAGTGGTGGCTGTGAGATATGTCTTCACATACACCTTCAGTTGTTTTATGGAAGAAGCTAATATAGAGATCACCTAAAGGTCTCTTGGAAGAAATTTCCATAACTGGGACACTATAATGAAGAAGGGTGTACTTTTGGCCACCATTCTGTAAATCTACTGGGACTCCCGAGCTAATTGTAGTCCATAAATTGCATGGTATTGGGAGAAGCAAGTTTTTAAGTATCTGGCTTTCAATATATATATATATATATATATTGGTCCCTTTGAGTCAGTGTTGATCCCTGGTGACTGCTTGGACTGGTCCCTTCAGTTTTCTTGGTAAGATTTTCAGAAGGAGTTTGCCCTTGCCTTCTTCCTAGGGCTGAGAGAGAGAGGGACTGGCCCAAGGTCACCCAGCTGGCTTCGTGCCTGAGGCAAGACCAGAATTCACTGTCTCCTGGTTTCTAGCTGTTGCCTTAACCATTACCCCAACTAGCCCTCTTTCAAAACTAATAGAAGCACACTAAAGAATAGAGGTCCCAGTCTTGCCTTTGGGGCATTGAGCAATGGAGGTGAGAGATCTCTTATGAACTGCATTGTGCAGCACACAGAGAGTGTGAGTCCTCCAAGCACAGATGCTGATAACCTCCAAATAGAAGTCTGACCCGCCAGTCCGAATCAGTTAACATGAATAGGAGTTTGAAGCTGGAGAAAATTGAAGATGCTGAAGAATAAAGGGGTTTCTTTAGGTAAAGATGCCTGTTGTGGGGAAAATATATCTGACTCTGTGGATATTACATGGTTATAAAATTAGTCCTGACAGTGTGAATCTCCTGTATACTAAATCAGGCAGTCCAAAGATGCTTAGGTAGAAACTCTTCAAGTGTTAGACAGTTTCTTCCCCTACCTGAGTATTTAAGATTTGGTAAACGTAGATATTGGAAAATCAACCTGGGACAGTCTGTATACAATGTATGCATTCAGGTCTCTTGCTGAGCTATTCCTCACATGCCCACTTAGATGTAGATGATAATAACAACAAACAGCAGCAGCAGTTCCACAGGCATCCATATTAATTATTTTGCTGCAAAAATATTGAACCACAACTATTTGATTATGGCATGAACCTATTTTTGTTAAATAATTCTTGAAAGACTCTTCTACGATTGATTAACTTATAGTGGCTCTATTTTTCTGCTGATCTCAGCTGCCCTGTCATAAGATATTGGAACTGTGTGGCACAATGGTGGCAAATTTCTCTTTGTTTTTGTTGGCAACCAGGTTATTCTACCATTGCACCCAGTTAATAAAATTACATCTAACATCTAAAGTGTATGTTTGTCTCTGGGTTTGTGTATGTTGTGTTATTTGAACCAAAGCTTCTTGGTAGGTTCACTTAGCAGAAGTGGTATCAGATACAAAGTCAATGTTGAGATGATTTTATTTATTTAAGTATTCTAACTGTAAGACTCACTGATAGGTCCATCTTCTGGGAATTTTTATGAGGCTGCAGTGCTGTGCTTATTTTACTCAAGAATAAGCCCCCCTAAAACTTTACTTGAAAGACAGTTCTGTTAAATTCAATGGAGCTACCTCTTAAGTAAATGTTCATAGGGTTACAGCCAAATCCTATGCATGTCTTTACTTTCAAGAAATGTCACTGAAGTATTTGTGGTAAATATTTAATTTAGTAGAACTGTCTTCTAAGTAAACATCTAGATGAAATCAGTGGTAAGTTCTACACCTTTTGGGAGAGAAACATAACATTTAATTGCATATTGCCTGAAGAAGTACTTATTTGCCCCGGGTCTAAATTACTGCCAATTCGTTTTCACTGGATCACTTGGAGTTCAAGTATTACAGAAAACAGAGAAAAGCTCTAACCTGACCATTCACAACTTTCTACCGAAGTCACTTCTTTAAAAAAAAAAAATCCTTAAAAACCCTGAGGATTAAACTCTTTTTGATATTTATCTATACATTTTCCAAGTCAGAATGTGAGTAATATCATAGTCTTACTTTAGAGCAGCATTTCTCAACCTTGGCAACTTTAAGCTGTGTGGACTTCAATTCCCAGAATTCCCCAGCCAATGCATTCCCCAGTGCTGGCTGGGGAATTCTGGGACTTGAAGTCCACACAGCTTAAAGTTGCCAAAGTTGAGAAACCCTGCTTTAGAGATGGTGCAAAGATTAATAAGTAGCTTCCAAATCCTTTGAACTTAAGTGAATAATCCCAACCAGCATGACCAGTGGTGCATTGGGGAATGGTGTTATTTCCCATTAAGGAGTCTTTGCCAGTCTCTCTTGCCTTCTAATCTTACTAATTTGAATTAAAGTTAGCAAATTGCTCTTCTTCTTTTCAACGTTTTATGTTTATGTAAGCATTTATCCTTTAAATAAAGGCCATTGCTCACTTCCAAGCATGCCTGTCCCAGAAAAAAAGTTCCCCCCACCCCCCGAAAAATGATTGAAGTAAAACATCAGTCTGGGGAATGAATCTGTAAAAGATCAGTGCTATAGGCAGGTAGCTCTCAGTTCCAACCTGAGCAGTCTGCAGTAGGAGAGGGGTAAAGCATAACTATTTTACAGAGTTGTTTTAAGAATTAATGTGCTAATGTAGTGCAGTGGCCCCTATCTCCTTTCTGTGAACCCCAGAATCCCATCAGACCACTGCTGCCAAAAATCAGTGGCATATTTCTTGTCCTTTTTAGGAGGGAAACAAACCTGCAATAAACATGGGCTTAATTTAGTTAAATAAAGGAAAACAGGAGAAGGCCATTATGGAGGCATAATATCAGGGAAGGGAGTTCATGCTAGCTCTAAATTCCTTTAATCCATCTTGTGCTAATCTACCTAGTTAATATCCTGACAAGTTCTGAATGCTCCCTATTTTTGCACACTGTTCAGATTGTCAGCTCATGACATGAGTAAACTTCAGCTACATTCCTTATCTAACCGAGGACATACCTACCTCTGTGCTAGAAGTGTGCTAGAGGATCACATGGACAAGTTTGATGGGGGAAAATCACTGTGGCTTGCTCCTGGCTGAGCCCTTCAAAGGCATATTTTAAAGCTGGAACGGCATCAGGAATCTACTTATTTACTCAGGGAGTTGTAGAGAAAGGAACCTGCTGCCAAGAGATAGCATGATTGCAGCTGGAAAACAATATCCTGGTTCAGATAAGTCTTCCTTTTTTGATAGCTGTCACTGAACTCAGCTTGAACTTGGACTGCATTTGTAGCCTGTAAACCACAAGCCCCAGAAGGGCCAGTGGATTTCTTTAGAGGGAAAGTTGGGGGGTTTGAGGATATAATTCAGTTGAGTGGCTGGACAGACTATTGGTGAGTGCGGTGCTGTGCAACTGAAATGCTTGCAGGCTCAATCCGGGGAGCTCCAGATGAAAAGGGCCTTTTGGTTGGCAATAAGAAAGAAAGGTCTAGGTCCCTGGAAAGTTGCTGCCAGATTTGGGAATGGGGGCTAGAGCAGTGTTTCTCAACCTTGGCAACTTGAAAATGTGTGGACTTCAACTCCCAGAATTCCCCAGCCAGCCTTGCTGGCTGGGGAATTCTGGGAGTTGAAGTCCACACATCTCCAAGCTGCCAAGGTTGAGAAACACTGGGCTAGAGGGACAGAGTAAGGGCTAAAAGAAAGGTAACTTCCTACATAACACAGCTTACACAGTGACAAGTTTTAATCTCAGCTACATCTCTCAGTAGTAAATTCTCCCCTTTCCCCTACCATGAATCACTAGTCACTAATGCAGACAGCCTCTGAATCATGGCTCTTAACATTACTGCTTTGGGCATATCCATGCTACAGGTTTAAACAAGCTCAGCTTTATTACCTCTTCTTGAGGAATTCTAAGAATTTTATTTCATGAGATAGGAAAACAAGGATTTCTGAGGGCAAATTCTCTGGACTGTTGGATTCTCAGCACCTATTATCGGCCCTGGCTGTAAATTTACTGTCTCTAGATTTTCCATCTCCTTCTACTGCATGAATGGTTTATGGAGAACTGGGTTCACAGAGAACTTTCCTGGATTTACAAATTATATCAGGAAAAGAAATATATGTGAATATGTAGATTTGTGACCTACCAAACCAACTATAGGCGTGTTTGCTGGCCTACTTGGAGGATACTTTGTTGTTGCTGTTCTCTGGCTGGAATGATAGGGGACAGTTTTCAGTGTTTTGAAAACCTTCAGATAGTGAAGACCTGCAGTGATCCTTCTACCCTTGAAGAGGAACATTTGATTTTCTTGGGTACTCAGTGCAAACTGGAAATGGTAGTAGAGAGTGCTCTTGGGGCCTTGGCAGACATTTAATCTTGCCACCCTTCAAGGTGATTGTCAAGTACCTGATAGGATCCACAGTTTAAGTTAGTCACAATTTGTGCAAGCCTTGCTTCCTAGATTTCCTAGAAGAGAAGTAAACAAAAACAGTTTGCAAACTGGAAAGATAAAAAAAATCAGCATTAAGAGAAATGCAGATAACTCTAGACATAATCAGATTTTTGGTTCCTTTTCAGGAAAAATAGCTTCATATCAAATACTACACAATTACTTGATTTATGTTTCCCCCATCCTTTGATTTCTCTCTACAAGCGTTGGGGTGATGAACCAGAAGGTTAATTTAGTTATTTTATTCAATATGTCTGTCCTTCTTCTTTGTTTCAAAAAATATTTTTTGAAACTGCAGAAAATAGTAATGAATAGAATACATGGAACCGTTCCATAATAATTTTGAAGATAATGTGCCGCAGAAGGAAAAACACTTTTTATCTGTAATTGTTTTTTTGAATATCCTCCAAAATTCATTGGTCATCGTGGGTGGGTTATTGCTGTACATGCATTGCATTAGTTTCATGTTTGCTTGATCTGGAACAGGAACATTTTTAAAGAAGCAATTTATGAAAGGTCTCCACAGTTTGTACAATCTGTTAAAATCCATTTACTATCTTGATAACTAATGTTAAAGTACTGTCTAGAGCATTTTTGGTAAATTTATCACATCCATTTCTTTTACTAAATGCAAGTCACGCTTTATACTTTGCAATGTTTTATCTTTTGAAATGATGGCAGCAGTCTTCCCCAATATGTGATCCTCCAACTGTGTTGGGATTACAACTCCCAGAATTCACAATATCATGTAGAAAGAGATGCCCAACAAACTTTAAATAGCTGGGTCCCATTGACTATAATAAAAATACTTCAGTATTTGCTTCATCACCCTGTTGATATCTTTGGGATTGAGAGAGCTTACTTTTGGATAAGTATATCCATAACTTTGAGATAACTCTAGCTTTACTTTTAATATAGAACAAGACAAATGACAGTTGTCATTCTCTCAGTCAGAAAAAGAAAGCATTGAAAGCAAGAATAATTGCAAAGTGTTGTATAATTACCCAGAAAGACTACAAAGCTAAACTCATAAAGACTGGATTCACACATTGTTTTGAACCTTACTGTTGATTGTAAGCATGTGAGAAATTAGGCATTATGGTTTATAAAGTATAGTTTAGTATAATCGGTGAAACTAGCTAATCATGACTTATACCATTATCATTATTAAAACAATCCATAGCTTTGTGTGATGTGTGAACTCAACCTGACAAGGCTTTGTACTGCCTTGTACTGCCTACTACTGACATGTTGCATTCAACCTACTCTGTGCCTTTAGTTTTCTAGATTACTTCCCTTGGGTATCAGAGTCATGCATTATGAGGTTTTCAATGTAAATACCAGATCCTATCACTCATGGTATTTTGTTTTGTTTATCATTTATTTATTTACTCATACTCAGTCACAGTCACAACTCTAGGCAGCTGAAATGGTAACACATAAAGAGGTGCTAACATGATTGTGATAACTTTGTGAAATAAGATAAGCTAGATGGGAGGATGTAAAAGAAAGCAGGATATGAAATGATAGGGAGAAACCAAAAACCTGGCACTGGAAAGCAAAATTCTCACAAGGCCATGATATTGTTAGGCAGCTGCCAGAGTCACATGCTGACATCTCTTCAAGGTTCCCCTACCCCACTCAACACAATGTCTCCATATAAGGCTTTGTAAGAAATTAGAATAGTAACTCCCCCGATCTGAGTATTGAGACATTGCAAAAGGCACTATTCTTATTGCTGATCCACCAGGCTCTTCTTCTGTGGAATTCTGAAGATAGACTGCATTTTCTGATTCTTCAGAGTCCCCAGAATAAGAAATTAAAGATTGTCTGGGCAGTAAGCCCAAATGTACAACATTCCAAACATGGAAGGAAGTAGCAAGGGAAATGGTTTAAAAAAACACTTTTGACAGAGATTTCAGATAATTTGTTAATGTAGAGGAGGGAACCAGAGGGATTTGCAAAGTTACTAAAGTTGCTCCAAAGTGTAAAAAAGGATGAAGAGAAGATATAAGAAGCATACGACAGGGAAGGGAGGGAGGGAACCCAAAGCAAAGCAAAGACTTGTGTGACATGGTAAAGGCTAAGAAATGTATTATGGCTTGCAATTTTGAACTCTGGTCCACAAAAGCTTTGTGTGATGTACTCTCACTGTTGTGGAAGTCCTTTTGTTTTACTTTTCCTTCAAAATTAAAGCATAATCCCATTAACCTAGGTATATCTCTAAAGGATCTACTGTATTGACTTTAGACAGACCCAACTTTTTCCTGATTTGGAATTTTGTGTTTTTTGTCTTCTATTACTTTTCATATCCCCCCACCCTGGTAACGTGACTTGGTGAAACATGGCAGAGATTCACAGCGCAACTACTTTTTAACCTTTAAATAAGAAATTGAATTAATTTTTTTAATAACTTAAAATGGATTATAAATGGGTTTCTTTAATATTACAATTCAGGTTAAGTTCAGTAGAGTATTCAAGCTTTCACATCAAGATGCCTTCTAGTAACTTATATTTTACAACATATCTAGAGATTGCTAACCCTTGCCTTTCTTGGCTTTGAATGCATATTTATAAACCTGTCACTTTAACAGATGGAAGTTTTCCTAGCACTAGGACTCCAAGTTTCTCTTAACCCCAACTGTCTACCCACACCTCCCAAATCTCTTTCCCCTCCCTCCAGAATAGAAAATGGGAGGAGATGCTTTGAGTTACAGTTCTAATACCTACATCACACTTAGTCAAAATAGATGCATTTTACCATTCCACAAGATTCTTTGCCATTTAAAAAGACTGAAATATATTTCAAGGTTCCCATCATGCTTTTGTTAGAAATCAAGCAGATGAGCTGATTTAGGTGGTTATTGTCTGGTTGATAATGGGATATTTTCTTTAGGCACGCCCTGCACCAGCTACCTTCAGGTGTCTTCTTTTTTCCACAGGAAAGATACAGGAAGCCACAGCTCAGCTCTCACATAGCCCTAAGCCATAAAGTGGTTTCTTTGTTTTGGCTAATATTTTGCAGAAACCCAGTAATTTTGGTTTGTGTACCATGGTTTATGGCTTGATATGCTCCACAGACTCAGGCAGTTGTAGATTATTCAGTAAATTGTGATTGAGCAAATAACAACAGCACAGTGTATGTAGCAGGTTTGTCACTTGCATTTCAGGTGGCAAGACATCCACTTTTTCTTCATCTGCAGAAATATTTGTTTCCAGTGCTATACTGGTACATCTCAATAGCCTGTCTGCTTTTAAACAGTAGAAATGCACTGGGCACCTTTTGGGCTATAATTCTAAATAAGCTTTCTAAGAAATAAACTTCAGTGGCAACAAGGGGTGTTACTTTTTTATAAGAAGGCAGAAGATTGTACTGTTAAGACATAACCAACGAACAGTAGAGCAACGTTAGTGGAAAAGTAGGACATGTAGTTTGCATATAAATAAAGCAAAGACTTACTGTAGTCCCAAAATGAGAAATGTCTGGGGTTTGTCTTTTCCCATTGTACTACACATTGTCAAGTGTAGACCTGCACTGGTGTGGAATATGAATTTCTGAGGTTCTGTAGTTCTCAGATGTGGGTGGGGCTGTTGCTTTGCTGACTTTTGGCACCAACTGCAACGAAGAAGTGACATACTTCTTTCCTTCTAACTAGAGCAGCAGTTCAGGTGGTGAATCCAACTACACAGAGAGATGGTTGTCTGGCCTTCACTGGGTGTGTTCAAGCAGAGGCTAGACAGCCATCTGTCTGAGACTTTAATTTGGATGCTTGCACTGAGGAGAAGATTGGACTTGAAAGTCTAAATGGCCCCTTCCAACTATTTGATGCTTTCCCACCTATTGAGTTAAAGCCCTGTGTACCCATGCAAAACAGTGCCAGCGTAACATTTGGTATCCCCAGTCTTTATCCTTTCTCTGTTATGCCTCTTCCTGTCAAGTAACTGCAAATGGTGTTGTCCGGACTTGTGAGTATGCTTGCCATTAAAAGCAAGTTGGTTGGTTTTCTCTTCTGCCTTTGCTGCCATCCTTTTTCAGCAGGTCCCCAGCCAATGGGGAAACAATCCACAAACCAGGATATGCAGCAGGAATGGATGGATCTCACATCAGGACTCTTCCTATCCTCGCTATGAAAGTTTGACTGATCCCCATTTGAGCATCTCCCAATTTAAAATACTGTGAACTAAAGAAACATGTGAGAAAACACAGGGTCAGAATTAGATCCAGAGAGGAGGGCAGATCCTGCATCGATTGTGCAATTAGCAAGATTCTGTAGAGCTGGATTGCAGAAACTGACTAGCTGCTGGGCAACCAGGTCTTATTTCAATGCCAGAGTGGAGGGAAGTGAGCTGATACTGACATTCAGAGGGAAACTGATAAATAAGCAAGCAAACAAACAAACAAAAAACCTGGCCAGTTCAGCATCCCTTATTATCTTCTGGACCAGTGTTTCTCAAGCTTAGCAGCTTGCTGGCTGGGGAATGCTGGGAGTTGAAGTTCACATATCTTAAAGTTGCCAAGATTGAGAAACACTGTTTTGGATACTGCAGTGAGAGAAAAAGGGCTGCTGCATTTAAGGTAAAGATACATTTCTGAATACCATTAAAATGGATTAGCATAAGCATGCCCCCTCTTCCCCAGTTTTCTCTCTCTTGCCTGGAGAGACGTTGATGTCAGAAGTGGTTGGAGAGGTGCTGGGTATGAAGGGAACTCAGGAAACAAAGTGATAATGGAGGGGGCAAATGCTGGGAGAGAAATGGCTGCAGCAGAGTCTGGCTAGCAGCCTGAACACCCAAAATACATCTCAAATCACGCCCAGGGTAGTTCAGTTGACCTTAGATCCAACTTAATGGGTGACAAAGCCTGACAGGTTTTATACAGCTTGAAGCTGTGATAGGATAGTGGAAGTACTCTTTTTCTACTGTTAGAACGAATTATGACCCAAGCCAGCCTCACTTATGGGATGGGGATGAAGTAAGGGAAATCATGGGGACAAGATGGAAATCCATGTGGTCAGGGCATGATTGTGCCATGGTTCAGGTTGGTGACCTGTGATTCTGTGAAGCATGCTTTGGGTACCGTTGCTAAAGCATTAGGTACTGGGCAACAAGGGCTTGGATTTTTCCAACCCTGCAATCAGCAACCAAGAGTAATAAGTTACTAGCACATGCTTGGATGGCTAGGACACAATGCTCTGTGACCAGGGACCTCAGACTGACAAAGGTTTAAAAGGACATCAAGACAGCCTGTGGCTTGTTACATAAAAGGGCTGTTCTAAAGGAGTAATTGCACTGGAGTGTAAACGGCTGGTGGGAACCACACTGAAATGCCAAGCATGGCTGTGATTATCTGGTTGTAGGAAGCAAAGGGCAGAGATTAGAATGTTACATAAGGAAACAAATGAGCTGAATGAGTCAGGGGTTTGGGGAGGAATGAGTCACGGTCAGAGGGAACCAAGCCAGGCATGCAAGTGGAGGACGGAGGGATCCGGGGAAAGAGAGATCCTGAGCACGCTGACCTGGATGCCGATTCCAGTGAAGTCTGCGAGGCTCGGGTGTACAATTCCATCAGTTTGTTTTCAGGTTTCAGTGAGAATCCAGTGGTCACAGGCAGCGAGGGGAAGCTGCAGCGGATGTCTTAAAAGAACAGTTTGCTTCAAGGGAGGGTCGTTTGAGACCTCAAAGCAGCTCACCCAGCATTTCAGTACAGAACAACAAGCATTCTGCCAAAGTCAGCATCAGAAGGGACAAAACAGTATAAATCACTTCTCAAAGGAGCACCGGGTACATTTTTTGGCAAATGCAGAGAAATCACTGGCAATTAATGAACCTAACGGGAATGAGCACAATGAAATGCAAATTGATCTGTATTCAGCAGGGGGAGGGGCCATAGCCTCCCCCCTCCCCCCACACACATACTTTTTATATTCCTTTTGGCTATCTCATAAGTCTTAACACACAGCAAAGCAATTTCAAGAGCACTTTCAAAACCTGCTTTTCATGATTATAAGAAAAGCTTGCTAAAGTTTGGATGGCACGCGCATCTATGCTTAGGTCTTAGAGTATTGCAATAAAGCATTCATCTTGCACTGCATTATGGGATTTTGTCGTGGTAGCTCTGGAGGGTGATGAAACCTGTAGTAGCACTGGCTAAATGGCCCTAAAGTTACAGGGGGACAGGCAGTCAAATATCTCTGGCTTTTGTTAGCTGAGCTGTTAACATTTTATAAAGGTATCCAGAATCTTGCAAAGTGCAAAGATATAAGGAAAGAACTAGAAAATGTAGGGCTATAAAGAAGGAAGAATAAAAGGGAGACACGTGCTGAGAGAAATAGGAGTTAGGAAGGGAAGATTAGATGAGATTTTGTACAGTGGAAAGGAAAGACAAGAACAAAGAGAACAGCATAGGGAGAGAGGAGGATTAGGGATGGGGGTGGGGAATGAAGGAAAGTGGCTATGCAGAGACACATGCTGAGACAGTCAGGAGCACCTTATAGAGCATCCAGGAACCTGGAAAAAGTCCTAGCTGTTTTAATGATTTCAGGAGTGGTGATTTGTATGAGCTGATGTGCATTGCAAAGCACCTCTTTGTAGGATTTACACTGCCCTAATGAGGATTGTCTCCCTACTGAATGTTAGATAAACATGTAATACTGTAATCAATGATTGAGAAAAAGAGTTTTACACTGAAATGAAAGTTGTCACCTACTTCATGAAGTATTAATAAAAAGCACTCTGTAAATGAAAAACTGATATATCAGACAAGGATGAGAAACCATCTGGGGACTATTTCTCTGTAGCCCCTTGGGTATTTCCAGAAAGTGGTCTGTTTCCTAATTCTATCCAACTATATAGCTGGAAGTGGAAATTTATCTTGCTCAGGTCCAGGCAGCCTAAAATAATGGAAATAGAGGGCTATCAAAGGACCCTTTCATGCGGCAGCTTTGGGTCACTTTGGATCCGTTGTGGACCTGTCTGAGCTCATGGCATTGTCTGTCTGAGTACTAAGACAATTTATTTACTCTGTTCCAGAGTACTCCATGCTCCCTGCTCAAGCCACCCATTATTCTTTCCTCCCTCCGCTTCATCCTGAGTTTCAGCATCTTTATTTACCTCTCTCCTCAATCCAGCTACCATAATATCTAACAACCATGGTTAAAATCATTGGGGAAAATATATGGCTGCCTGCCCACTATCTTTCACCTTCAGGGTCTTTTAAATACAAGAGAGGAATGAGGGGTTTGTGTCCAGGAACCTTTTCTTCATAGCAACCAATTTTGGGGGCACATCACCAAACAAATGTATACAATATCTACTGAAAAAATGTCAGACAGAAGTTAGCAATGTATTTATTTTCATTTTGTGTGGGGAGAGGATTTTTTTTTCTCCAGGTCTAGTGGTAGCTCACTTCTTGCATCCCGTTTTGGTCTACCTACTATTGGCTCTGACTCCTACCATTTGTAGCTTTAGTCCCAGTTAATTCTTCTATGGGATATTTAGCCTTTGTGGGGGGGAAAAAATTCTTAGCTGTTTCCGAATCTCTAGACTAGGAAATTGTAGAATCAGATTTACCTTGGCCACATCATCACTTGATTCAATGGTTAGAGGTCAAGTCTTAGATAAGCATTTGTCATGACAGCATTGCCCAGGTGGATAAACATATTTGTTTGCCTTACAAAATTATTATAAGAATTCATGATACAATGGGTGTTGATTTACATCTTACCTTTACACTTAAAGCAGCTAATAGTAATAACAGTAAATAAAGGACAATTAAAAACATTGTTAAAAGTACCATTAAATTATACATTAATAACATACAGGCACCACCCATAAAACTCAATAATTAAATCAGCTTTTATGACAAAGGCCTGCCTGAAAAAAAAAACAAGTTTGCCTGCCAGGAGAAGAATAACAGTGATGGAAGTAACCTGGCCTCCCTTCTCAGGGAATTCCACAACTTGAAATGTACTCTGAAAATGCTACAACACAACATATAATCTTCAAATGCTTCTATTCTTATTTCTCTTTCCTTTCTGAACATTTGAGATTTTTTATACGGCAGTACTGCCATGATATCTCCTCTTTCATAAGAAAGGCTTGAGGAAGGGGCTCTCAAATGCTGCAATATGTGACCCCTAAATGACCCCCACAATAAATGAAATGAATTATTTCATTTGAATGAGGATTAGGCAAGAAATAAATATACCATCTTAATTTTTAATCCATATGTCAAAAAAACATTGTAGAACCTTACAACTTTATCCAATATTTCATTGGAAATTAGCAAAACCAAAACTCATTATAATTTTAAATCATATTTTTAATGGGAAGGATGAGCTCGCTTACTTGTACACAATCCTGAAATCTGAGTTTCACTTTGGGTATAGTCACTGTCATTCACTGAAGTCAAGAAAAGGAAGAGTTTTGCCTGGCCTGAAATCAGTTTCTCTTAAACTGCTGCAGCTTGTAAAACACTATCAGTGCTCTTTTGCTCCCTCTTAGTGCAGTCATGCTGCACTATCTTTTCTTTTTGTTACAGCATGGTGCTTGTAACACACACACATACACACCTCTTGCACTTTGCTCCTCATAACCCTGCTCCCTTTATGTGTGTGTGCCTTCAAATCAGTGTAGACTCCTGGCGACTGCCTGGATAAGATTTCAGAAGTGGTTTGCCATTGCCTTCTTCCTAGGGCTGAGAGAGAGACTGGCTCAAGGTCACCCAGCTGGCTTTTTGCCTAAGGCGGGACTAGATCTCACAGTCTTCCAGTTTCTAGCCTGATGCCTTATCTACTACACCAAACTGGCTCTCAGTTGAAATCTAACCATCTGGAAATCACCCAAGTTAGGAGACACACAACTCTTTTGGTTAGTTTCTTTTACCTCATTTAGGAAGGCTATTTAAAATATCATTTTTATGAGGCATCTGGCTGATAGTTAATGTTATTTTTACTGCTCTGAATGGTACTGATTTCCCTTTTTTTACTGTCAGATTGTTTCTTTGAATTTATGAGTTTTGAAAGCATTTTGACTGAACAGTAGAGCAAATGCTTCACAAGACAGTACAATAAAATAAATGTCATCTGCCTTGAGAAATTGTTTTGAGATTGAATGTGATTTATGGAAAATGGAAATATTCATGGTTGTGAATGAGTGCTTTCAACAGACCATTTTAAAGGGGTTGAAGGAAAAGAGGGCCAAGCCCCACCACAAATAGCTGGCAGGCATTTTCTTCTGTCCTTCTAATGTTGTTTCTCCATCCTTTTATTTCTTCTTTCTCTCTTTGTAGTGTTTCTCCATTTGGATTTTTCTGCCAAAGCTGAGCAGGAGGGGAAGCAAAGAACATGTGCAGCTGTTGCTTAGGAACAAATGCGTTGTGTGAAGTTTTATTTCCTTATATTTGCAAAAACAGATGATTCAGAAAGACAGGGTGGCGTGAAAGCAGAAAGAAGTTTGTGTGTGAGAGAGGGGCAGGGTGACAGAAAGAGGAAGGCCTCTTCACTAACCTTTCTCCTTTTCTCATGTTAACATGCTGGTCATTCTCATCTGTTTCACTCTCACACACACACAGAGACCACGATATATACATGCAGTGGAACAAGTACTAGACTTCTGAGTGAATTATAAAACGTTACTGTAGGCAGCAGATGAGAAATCACTACTGTGTTGTCATTTTTAATGTTCTCCTATATAAAAACATTTGTGCTGCTTAAAAATCAAGCATAATAGCAGGAAATAGGCTATGCTAGAACTTTAATAAGAGCTAGTTTGGTATTGTGGTGTAAGGCACCAGGCTACAAACCGGGAGACCTTGAGTTCTAGACCCACCTTAGATATGAAGCCAGCTGGGTGACCTTGGGCCAGTCATTTTCTCTCAGCCCTAGGAAGCAGGCAATGGCAAGCCACTTCTGAAATCTGACCAAGAAAACTGCAGGGACTAGTTCAGGCAGTTGCCTGGAATCAACACTGACTTGAAAGCAGCCTCTGCCTCCCCCCCCCCCTCCCACACACACAAAAAGAACTTTAATCCTTGTAGTTTCATTGTTGTCTTTACATGCAGGAAGTTTTACCACAGAGGGAACTCTCAGAAATCAACACACACACTCCTTCACCTACAGCATGAGGCTGCATGTCCATTTCATAACATCTTTCTGTTCCATGTGCAGACCATGCCTGACAGGGTGAAGGCTCCATTTAGCCAATGTAAAGTCAAATTAACCCTGAGGCAGTGAACAGACAACCCCTTATGCTACGGGAGCATCTGTAATAAACGCTTCACAAACCCAGCTATGTCATAAGAATGTAACACAGTATCAGAAAGTACCTCCTGGATCAGGCCCCAAACCTATCTAGTTCAGCATTGTGTTTCCATAGTAGCCAGTGAGATCTCTCTGGGAAACCCCCAAGCAGGTTATTAGTAGAAGACTGCTCTCCTGTTCATTTTCTCCAACAACTGGTATTGAGAGGTATGCTGCTTTAATGCTGAAGATGAATACAGCCACCATGACTTATCTTATATGAATTTCCCTAATCACCTTTTAAAGCTCTCTACATATTACATCTTTTTGAAGTATACCATAACTTGAAATCTCTTGACAGTGGGAAGCAGGTGTCACCCATGGTTTCTGTTGCTGATTTCTTCGCAGGTTCACTGTCCTTTCCCCTCCCCCGAGTGTTATAAGTGACTTGCAAACCAATCTGGGTGCCACGTAGCAGCCAGAGGAAGAAGTGGATGGCAGGAATAAGAAGGAACAGGAAAAGCTGCCGTTACCTCATCTTCTGCCATTTGGCTTAAAGATTAGAGAGATCCTTAGTCTTTGATTGTCCTTGATTTTTGAATAGTCCTGTCGCCTGCATTCCGTCCCAAGAGAGATGTTCAGTGCAATGTTTGCTTGGTTCATTTGGGCTGCGTTCCCTAAGGGCAAGATGTACTCCAGTACTTTGCCTTTCTTGCTGGGCAAAATTTGCATGTAGCAGTAAGAGAAAAATTTCAAAGAAGAGACCTTGGAGCCCTTCCAGTCCAACCCCCTGCCCAGGGCAGGAATCCTCCTATCATTCCAGACAAATGGCTGTCCAACCTTTGCTTGGAAACTTGTGGATGATGGAGCACCCACAATTCCAGGAAGCAACCTGTCCCGTTGCTTAATAGCTCCCACAGTGGGGACATTCCGCCTTATTTTGAATTTGGATCTCCCCCTCTAAAGCTTCCACCCATTGGTTTTGTCATATCCTTGGCCACTACAGAAAATAAATCCACACCCTCTTCCCTGTGACAGCCCTACAAGTATTGGAAGACTATTATGTTTCCCCTTAGCTTTCTCTCCTTTAAATAAAACCGACCCAGTTCTTTTAATCATTCTTCATAGGATTTAATCTCCAAATCCCTCAGGATCTTGGTCGATCTTACCTGCACTCTGTCTAGTTCCTTGACATCATTCTTGTATTACAGTAACCAGCACTGGACACAGTATTCCAGGTGTGGTCTGACCAGTGCAGCATAGTTGATGCAGCCCAAAATTGTGTTGGCTCTTTTGGCAGTAGATTACTGATTCATGCTTAATTTGTAATCTATCAGGGCACCCAGATCCTTCTCACTTCTGCTGAGCCAGGTACTGCCTATCTTGTAGTTGTACATTTGGTTTTTATTTATTTATTTATTTCAAATTTGTCACCACTCATCTCACTGCAGAGCGACTCCAGGCTTTTTCCAACTCAAGTGCAGAACCTTATATTTTTCTTGCCACTTAACTGCATTAAGTGAGATGCAATTTGTTATCCATCCCTAATTCTTGGTGCCCCACATCTTACCCACAGGGACCCTGCTGTGGATTACATGCATGTGCACACACACTAATATGTACTACATAGGTCTTTTCAAAATGCAAGCTCTTCTCTCCCCCCAACCGTATTCATACATGGACACATACTGATATAGTGCTTGCTTGCACTATGCAGTCTCTCCCCCTTTCCCCCACTTTTTATCTCACACACTCAACCCATCTGATATATGACAGGCATTTTGCAAGTTAATAAAAATTCTGCATTCCCCCTGTCTGTCATCTTTGTATTTTGTTTTAGCAGTACACCAGCTTTTAAGAACTGATAACAGCTATCAGTTCAAAGACCAAGGCAGGTCGGAAGAAAATTTATATCAAGCTGTCAGTTAGAAAGGAAGCATGTTGGAAAATATTTGGGTATTTGAAGTGAGAGCATGGAGGGGGGAGCAAGTTTAAAGAATAAGGTCAAAACAGTTCAATTTGTGATTTGAGTCTTGTGGTCAACATTGTTTTCATTTTGCATGAGAAAGAATCCATTTTTTCTTTTCCATGGCTCCACCCGGAATCTGCCACTGGTCCCCAGGTCCTGAACAAATACAAAGAGTTCAACTGGGATTTGTAAACTAGTTTTAAGGAATTTGTTTATTCAGCTTAGAAACTTCCAGTTGGTGTTGAATGCCAGAAGGAAGTCATATCACGGCACTGCATTAAATTATAGGAGGCATAAATCTGGGAAATCACATACCAACCCACTACAGAGATACAGTCTGCTATACGGAGAAAACAGAAGAAAAAAGTTTTAATCAGTTAAAGTGACATTACTCCAAAGGAGGGATGAATCTCTAAAATACTTCATTAATCCAACAAAACTGCCTACACTTTCAGGGGATAGTTGCATTTTGTCCATTTCCATAGCCCTCTTCAAACATTGATCTGTCTGGGAGAATAAAACCAAGGATGCTACTATGCCTCCTTTCTCCCAAACCTGAACACGTTGGATTATAAACAGAGCAGGCACTGTGTTTGTGTGTTCAGGTAGGACGGCAGAGAAAATCAGCCACGTCTATCAAATGAGATCCAGAGTCCTACTTCCCTTGATTACTGTGATCCGAATAAAATTGCTTAGGCTGTTTTGTTTTTGCTTTGTTTCATTGAGATAGATAGTTATTATTTCAGGTAGATTCCATATACACCATTTTGTTTTATGCGGGTCTTTTTAGCTACTTTGAAACATCTGTAATAAAAAAAACAATAACTTGGCAAGCAAAGCGCAGGCAAGTCATTACCCCAAGAAATCTTTGTAGAGCCTCTGCCTATGAAAATGATCTGTATTACATTTGAAGGTGACAAAGACCGCAAGAGAACTGGCAATGCCATGGGCACAGGAATAGACTGAGACATGACTTATTGAGGGCTGCAGGGGCCTAGTTACAATTTCTTCCTAACTAGTTTTCATATGGCACTTACAACATTTGGACAAACTAGAAGTAAAAATCCCAGTGTTCGTTCAAGCATTATTATTTATAGTCCAGTGGCAGAGGAGCAGCTGTCATGCAGTTCCACTAACATTGGAACCAGACCTTGAAAATCAGATAGTACCATCTTCATGTTTTGAAGAAAAATAGAAAAATTATGGTGGTCTTTCCAAAGTCCATAATCATATTGTTTTATTTCCTTCTTTTTAAAAGATATTGATGAATGTACCACTGGCGCCCACACCTGTAGGTCAGATCAGGTCTGTGTCAACTTAAGAGGATCGTTCACCTGCCAGTGTCGAGTTGGGTATCAAAAGCGGGGAGAACAGTGCATTGGTAAGTATTGCACTGCAAAGTGTCTTTTGTGGGGTCTGGGGGTTTATATTTATTTTTTGTTTTTATGGAATGTTGCTGTTAGCTGCCTAGGATTATCATGTATAACAGGTGGCCACATAAGTTTTTGCAGTTAAATAAATAAATAAATGGAGATGCATGTGGAAATAACACATCTGCTATTAGACTACAGATCGTCATCTCCAGCCAGCAGTGTGGTTGCCTTGATGGGGATGATGAAAGTTGTAGTTACCACACCTGAAGTACAGGTTGTTGGAAAAAGCTGCTACAAGGTTTAAGATGGAAACTTGTAAGAGGACTGTGCATTAAAAACATTTGAAAGAAGTAAGTTCAACATGTGGAAGCATGTATAAGCACTTATTTTCAAATAATGAAAGCAGTCACTTGGTCTCCACGTGTTTATGCATGCACAGCTACTGCATGCTTCAGCATGCATAGACCGTTCTGCTGAGAATAGCTCCCAAACCAGTGCACGGACTTTGCAAATGACAGACATAGCTGCTTTAACAATTCAAAAATAGGTGCTCTGCATGCTCTCTCACACATTGCAAAACACGTATTTCAAATATTTTGTACAGTAGCTCTCTGGCCTCTTTGACTTTTTGGGATAATTTTAATTTTGGGTTTTAAATCTTATGACTTTTCCTATCAATATCTGAACTTGATGGGTTTCGAGAGAACCCAGTCAGAGCTGAAACAGTGACTTTTGACTTAGATTTACAGAATGATCTAAGATCTAGGCCCCAAAGGACTGCTATAGGAAGGCCTACTGGTGGGAAAGGAGAGCCAGTTTGGTCTAGTGGTTAAGGCACCAAGCTAGAAAGCAGGAGACTGCGAGTTCTAGTCCCGCCTTAGGCATGACAGTCGTCTGGGTGACTTTGGGCCAGTTACTCACCTCACAGGATTGTTGTTGTGGGGAAAATAGGAGGAGGAAGGAGTATTAGGTATGTTCGCCACCTTGAGTTATTTAGAAAAATAATAAAGGTTTTTTTTAAAAAAAGTTCCTTGCCACCCTCTCTAGCCACCACTACCACACTGCTATTCCATATCAGTTTTTGGCTGTTATAATTTTTTTATGGGTATATGGAAATTACAGTCTCCTACTAAGAATGCCAAAGGTATTCTTAAAACTAAAGATGGTGATGGACATTGATACTTTTCTTTGCAGTATGCTACTTTCCTATTTAATTTTGGTTTAATTAAAAAAATGTAAAAGAAAATAATAGAGACAGGAAACTGATGGGCACCAAAGAGGAAGTTTGCAGGTATTGATGCTAATAAGCTTCATGTGTACAACATTCCTATGATATTAAGATAGTGATGGCAGTTCATTTTTCATAACTGCATTTTTTAAATTATTTTTAAAATTCTTCTCTTCTAATGGTGATATAGACATTGATGAATGCATGATCCCTTCCTTTTGCCACCATCGGTGTGTGAACAGTCCTGGTTCCTACTACTGCCAATGTAACGCTGGCTTTCAGTTAACAACTGACAACCGCACATGTGCAGGTAAGCACTCTTCAGGACATTTCTGTAGAAATTGTCACATTTAGATTTACAAAGTTGTACTTACTGTCATATATTCTGGTCAAATAAATGGAAAATGCATGGAATCCAATTCAGTAGAGAGATTAGACTGATAACAAGTAGCCATTTATGGCATTTGTCATATGTAAAATGAGCTGTCACTTCAAGAAATGCAGTCATCAAAATACTTCTGTATGTGATTCCTATTTTTGTTCTTTTATAGAATAATAATATTAAAAAAAGATGCCCTATATCAATAGCAGTGATTTAGATATAATTTAGCCTTTTCATTAATGTGGACTGTTAAATTTATGTTTGTGTTAAAATATTGCTCTGACCCTGGCTTTGGGTGTATGATGCGTTTGTTATTTCACCTACTTTCAAATATATTCCAGTTAAAGACATTTTAATTGATTTTGTTGTGAATTTTTAGGGAATTAATCAAAGAGTTGTTATAGAATTATAGAAGCAGTTGCTAAAATCTCTCCCCTCGTCTCTCCACCCAGAGTAGTGCTGTAAGGTTAACTTTCCCAGAGACTTCATGGAATTCTCTTTGAAAAAGCTAACCAGAGGTCTCCAGTATTTGGAGGCTGGTGGGTACATTGGAAAGGTTGAGACTCTCTTGGTGGGCATTTACAGAAAATGAGGGAATGGCTTGCCCATTCTTGTTGTGAGCCGTCCAGCATGGTTAGAGATGGATGGCCATATAAATCTTTTAAATGAATAAATAAAATGGCAAACACGATGGGGTTGCTCAGCCACAAAACACCCAGGCAGACTTGTGTGATTACCTCCTGCATCTCTCTCTAGCCGTCCAGAATGATCCCAGAGCTAAAACTTTGTTTTGATTATTTAAGAAGGACTGCCAGTGAAAATAAAACTGAGCAGCAGGACATTTTTCCCACTTTAAAATGAGATTTAGCTCGAGCAGTTGTCTCAGCTTAATCTTAAATCGTAAATTGCCCTTTTTCCTTTCAATGGGCTACTTTAGAAGGTAGGAGTTGCCCTCACGTATCAGCAAATTCAGGAAATTTAGGAAGCTCCATGTCATATCATAGGTCTCTGACATGGAACAAACATTTAGCTTCTTTGAAAAAGCTTATTGGTGAGGGTCAAACACTGGGAATTATTTATGATTGGGCATAATGGATATAAACACATATAGCTCATTGTTGGATGTAATACAACTTTGCATATGGGTAAAAACAATATATCTGTAGAAAGGAGTTGCTTTCTTTGTATCTGAATAACATGTATTGTTTTAGAAAAGCTTTTTCCATCCCAGTACTATTCAGATACTTGGATTTCAAGTCCCACACTTTATAAGGCCAAGTATTGCAATTGAAATCCCAGGGCATGACTAGGGAGACTTTCACAGAAAGATAGTGTTCATCTAAGTATTTATAAGCACTAATGTTAAATAATATATATTTTTGAACAAGATCTTCATTTAAGCAGAAGTAATTTTCTAGTCCAACTGAAACCCCTCTAAGTGATGCATTGATTAAATGTTGCGTCTTTAATGAAAATTGAATAAAAATAAAAGGGCAAATTTTGATACATTAAATTTTAAGTTATTTCTGTCCCGAGAACTCTGTGCTAAGAAATTTGATGTGAGTGAATTATTAATTTGGTTCTGTTGAATGAGTGGTCTGTTACCAGAGGTCATTTCTGAACAGACTTGAATAGCTCTGTGATAGAGCCCCTGCTTTGTGTGCAGAAGGTTCCATGTTCAGTTTCTGGGATCTCCACTTAACAGGATAAGGTAATCTGGTGGAAGAGCTCTACCCAGGCCCTGGAAAGTCACTGGCAATCTGAGCAGGCACTTGTGGGCTGGTAACCTGGTATAATTCAGTTTCCTGTGTCATATTGTCTGCCCAGGTCCATTAGCTTAAAATTCTTGACCTATGTAAATGGACTCTGAATACTGTTCATCATTCAGGTTTTCAATCATTAATATGCTTTATGCTTTATCTTGGCTTCTGGAAGGTTTCCACTCATCATTGTTCTGTTTGCATTATTGATTTTAATTGGTTTTATTTTTAATTGTTGCTTTTTGCCTTGACAGTCTTGGTGGGTTAAAATTTTTCCAATGCACAAATAAGCATCAAGGTTTTGTGTTTTACTTTTTACTTCATTTTTGATCTGACCCAGGAGTTTACAAACTAAAACTAGGAATACTCAATGGAAATGCCAACACTTAAAATTATTTTAAAGAAAATATCACTAAGCAACATAATACTTAACATTTAGGTAGCCAAAGATAGTTGTCAGCTAAAATATAGTTTTATAATGCAGTGAATTTTCAGAAATTAAACAACAGGCTCTTGCTATCTAAAAGATACAAATCATACAGTACTAGACAAGGGAAAGATCGGTTTCTTTTATGTGATCAAAGTATTGGTATTTTTCACTGAGACTCCTATTCTTACACTAAGCATTTTAAATTCATTCGGAAAGACACTCATATTTTGCTGCAAAGCATAGCACTGACCTTCTTGGAGAAAAAAAAATTGGGATATAAAAATTTTAATTCCTATGTATAAAAAATTACTTTAGTAAACATATCTCTGTCATACAATAGAGTGAGCAAGAAATAGAATCAAAAAGCTATCAGATGAATGGCTGTAGCTATTAACTCTTCATCTTTTCTATATGAACCTAAGTAATCATATACTTGAATTAATCAGCTATGGATCAGTTCTATATCAATAGTTCCATTGTTATTACTATGTATTGGTGAGTTTTTCCTTATAACATGTATTTAGTCACTAATAAAGTATTTAATTCTTACTGCCTCACTTGCTGAATGGTTCATCATCTAAGGAAGAAACCTGCGTTAATTATGAAATCTAACCTTGCTTTGTTAAAAATAAAATTTAACCCTGCAAAACAGGGCTCTCAAAAGACTTACAAACTTTATCTAAGAATGTCTTGCGTATTTCTCCAATAAAATAGCAGTAAAATACCAGAAACAATGTATAGTCCTCCATCAACTGCAAAATATAGTGTCTTGCAGCTGTTCTTTACTATCTACTATTATTAAGAAGTATGAAACAGAAGGGAAGGAAATTACAGGGAATTTTTTTTTCTTAACTTATTCCTGTTTATGAACTGTCTATAAACCATATGTATACATTAACTTTATTATATATACCAAGGATGGGGATGTTGCCAAAAAAAAAAAAATTGTACACAGAAAGAGACCATACCATCATGTTAGTGAAAAAGTAGACTTGATTTCTAAAATGTGCCCATGTAACTATAAAATCTATGTATATCAGGGATCATTCAAATCTTCTAATGAATATACATAAATTGAGAAGCAGATTTATTACTGCATTCTTATGGTTTTGAAATTATATGGTTGTTTGGCAAAGACAGCAGGTACTTAATTTTTATTAGAATCCTCTCCACTAGCCAAGAACATGTTCTAGGCCACAAATCCAAATATGTTAAACACTTAAAACAACATTACGGCTAAGTCACCACTATTAAAATAACAATTACATTAATTAGTTTAATTAACATTTTGACTTTATTAATTGAGATAGCAATTAATTACAAAAACCAAATCAAGCTTAAAATTAAAAAAGTGATTAGGGCCAATTTCTAGCCCTCAAGTTTCACAATAATCTTAGTAAATCTCAGAAAATGGGACAGGATTATATGAATTTTTGAGTTCCCAATTTTGTGGCTATGCCATATCTCATAGAGACCTTTGGGTGAAATTGGGGAAGATGATACCAGCACTCCTGAGGCTTCCATTTAGCAGAAGACTGCCATTTTATTTTTCATGAAAAGTATTCAGAATGCTATATCCCAAAAAAGTCTCATTTCAGAACATTCTTGGAAGGCCATCAGCTCAAAGTATGAGCAGAAACGATAGCATTTGTGCTTCCTCATCCTCAAAATCTGCCTTATCTTCCCCAAATGCACAAAATGGATCCATGAAACTGCAGAGTGTCCTTTGGCTCAGTCCTACCTTTCAGGTTTCAATGCTGCCTTTTATTACATGGTATCTGCAAGAGTTGCAGTTTTCAGAAGGCTAGACTTGGCATTCACACATTCTATTTGTCCACTATGTTGTTGTTTGCAGAAATGTAATTTGAAAACTTAGATCAGATACACAAAATACTCAGATGTGGTAATTGGCATAATTTTGCATAAAGTCTCATTTTATGCATTTTCTTCTAACACAGTCAAGCCTGAGTATTTTAGTCTCGTACATTTCAGTGGAAGAGTTGAGCATGTCTGAAAATAATTTTCCTGTATGTTGGTTTGCAAAATAGTCTTTAGATTAGAGAGCCTAGCTCGAATATAGAAGCAGGGGCATCCATGGGGTAAAACTGGCTTTGGTTGTGTTTTTGTCATACAGTCAGGGTTTTCCTTGGCAAGCTAGACTGAAGGAGATAAACAGACACATAAGGATACAAAAACCACTGTAGAAAAACTAAGCCATCACAAAAGAATTCCAATGACTGCTGTGTTACTTATTTACTTACTTACTGGGTATGTGTGCACAAATCCATAGTATAAACAAAAAATATACAAAATACAACTTAAAATAAAAACAACAAAATGTCCATGATTGCATAAGTATAAATAAAATATCCACAATAAATAACGAACATTAAAAAAACAACTAAACCTAGCAATGAAAATCCACCATAACACTCTGATTAACTAACTACCTACCTAACATTATGAAATATTCTGTACGTGATTTTTCATTGATACTACTGTAATAACACCTCAGTAGCACTTCAGTAGCTACATGCAAGATGCCATTTGGCTCAAAAGGCTCTGTGGAACAGGTCAGTCTTTACCACTTTTTGGAAGGCCACCACACTTGAGGCTAACCTGATTTTTAAGAAGACTGATCCATAACAAATGAGTGAAAAGCATCATTAACTAGTTTCATGAAAGCTTTAGTTCACCAAAGTGTGAAATTGTTAAGATGTTTTCCCATTATGATTGCACTGAAAAGGTTGATTCTGGTTGAAGAAGGCAGTCCTGAAGGTACCTTGCTAAGGCTTTATAGGTCAAAACCAACACTTTGAATTGCACTCAAAAGCCTATTGGCAACCACTGCAGAGTAATTAATATCTCCCATCAAGCAAGCTTCTCCATTTGGATCAATTGTAACTTCTAGTGGACTTCAACTTCATATTGCAGTAGTCTAAGCCTGTGATGATGAGAGCTTGAGTTACTGTTGCAAGGTCTTCATACTCCAGTAAGGGCTGTAACTGGTGCCCAGCCAGAGCTTGGCAAACACCTTCCAGACCACAACCTCCAACTGCCTATCCAGTAGTAGTTACAAGTCTAGGAGGACCCCCAAGTCACAGATCCATTTCCTCATGTTAGTGCCTCCCCCTCAAGAGACAACACCAGAGCTAATTGGGAGCTTGATTAGGCAAATAACAACTTCACCTTGCTTGGGTTCAACTTCAGTCTGTTTCATCCCATCCAGTTCCTAGCAACCTCCAGACACTGGGACAGATCACCAGCTCAGCCCAGAGTAGTGGCTTTTTTGTGTGAATGCCTTCAATGTTGACTCCTGGTGGCTGCCTAGACAAGTTCCTGCAGTTTTCTTAGCAAGATTTCAGAAGTGGTTTGCCATTGCCTTTTTCCTGGGGCTGAGAGTGAGTGATTGGCCCAAAGTCATCCAGGGCTTTGTGCCTAAGGCAGGACTAGAACTCATGACCTCCTCGTTTCTAGCCTGTTGCCTTAACCACTACACCAATACCCAATCTGATTTATGACCTCCCACAGCAGCTTCATGTGGATATTAAACAACAGGGGAGATGACCAAGTGAGAAGCCATGTGGCTGACCTTTTCTCCTCTATCACCACTGAGTGAAATCACCCACTAAGGAAAGAATAGAACCATTGCAAATCACTTCCTCCAATCCCCAACACTGGCAAGTGGTGAAGAAGGATACCATGGTCAGTAGTATCAATGCCACTGAAAATCCAGAAGAAATAGAAGAGGAACACTGCCTGCATCTAAATCCCAACAAAGATTGACCTTAGTGTGACCAGTGCCATTTCCATTTCATGCTGAGGCCTCATCTAACTAAAACCGATCCAGCTAATCCTCTTCTACTATAGTTCCCTGTAGGCTGCCTCCCCACCACCATCTCAATAACTTTTCCCAAAAAGGTAAGGTTGGAGCCTGGATCTTAATTATCCAAATTGGCTGTATCCAGTGAGGGCCTCTAAAGGGAGGGACATGAGCTTCTCTCATACTGCAAGCACCATCCCCTCCTGTATTGAGGTATTGAGGTATCCAGCAAGTCATGTTTCCTCCTGTCCCCTACAGGATCCAGATTAGGCATAAATATAGCTGCAGATAGCACAAGACATACTAGATGGTGTCTTAGCCATTTCATCAGAGCCTACAGGCCAAAAGGAGTCTCAGCTGACATCCTGAGGATGTCACAGATGACATCCCAGTCTCTGTAGAGAGTAAGGAAGAAGACTTTGGCAGAAATATGCAAGAACCATTACCTAGGCAAAAGGGACTGAAACATTTTTAAGTTAAAAACAACATAACATTTGGAAGCAGCTAAGGCAGATGCCTCCCTAATTCACTGATGTATAAGGAGGAGGTGGTACAGCACAATCAGACTTTACAAGATTCTGTTACTATATCCAATCTCAATAAAACCAGTTTTAGCCTTCCTGTGGCGTTGATTTCCAGATGTGGTTTACTTAGTGGGATTGACAGTCTCCATAAAAATCGTGCCCCAGAAATGTTCAGACTAGAGCAAATCTGGGTGATTCTTTCAGCTAAATGCTGGGCAAACTGGTGACAGGGGCTAGGCAGAAAGTCTGCTTGTTCATTTTTCCTAAGAAGGGAGCTCACAATCCTAACAAGGCTGCTAGCCAACACCCCACCACCACAATAAGGGAGGAAAATGAAAAGCATTTGCCTCCCTTCTAACCACAGGGTAGGCCTGAGCGTGGACTTGTACCGATGCTCAGTCAGGTTTTTGGGTTCCTCTACTGTTGCTCTAGGCATCACTTTTGCTGCTTCATCTCCAAGAAACCAAACAAAATTGGGGTCCAGTGAAAGGCCACTGATGTATAATCATATCAAGAGCCCTGGTTACTTTCTGTTGCCAGTAGTTCACTACTCAATGAAACTGTCTAGCAGACTGCTGGGAAATCCCCCCAGTGCCATGCTGGAATCTGTTCATATCCATAAGGCACCTGGTTCAACTTTACTTCTAATTATATAATCCACTATTTGTAGGCATAAAATACCCAGCCATCTTAACCTGCGGAAGGAAGCAAAGCTAAGGGGAAAAAATGATAGTCCATAGCTTGGGAAGCTGGGGTGTAATTCCCCGTCCATATAAATTAACTTGACTCATATTGAATAAACATGTACAATATACAAAGTGTCTGGTGAATGCACTTCAGAATGGTTCAAGAAAAGGTCCAAATGTCAGCATTTGTTTTGTTTTCTTCTTAGACATAAATGAGTGTGAGACCGGCAACCCCTGCGCCCAACTGTGCTACAATATAGTTGGTTCTTTCCTATGCCAGTGCAATCAAGGCTTTGAGTTAAGCCCAGATAGAATCAGTTGTGATGGTGAGTAGCTGTTCAGCTTGATTAAGTTCTCAAATGACATGGGATAGAATGGGAAGGAGGCTTTTGAACAGAACGTGTTCACTGTTAGTAATATGCAAAGAAACCATATCAGGGGTTTCTTCTCCTTCCTAATCAGAAGCTTTAATGCTTTATTTAGTTTTATCATCAGTAATATCTGTTATCACCCCCAACCAAAGGTAAGCACGCTGGAGTCTTATAACCCAATTTGCTCATACTATCATTTCAATGGCCATGGAAGGGCTATTCTCCCCTAGGAAATACTAAGCCAGAAACCTCCAGATGTGTTGAAATTACATTTTCCAGAATTCCCAGGAATGGCCTAGTTGGGAATTCTCAGAAATTATGGCACAGAAATTATAGCATGAGCAAATGGGTTAGAAGCAAGTAGAAAAAAGTTCACTTCTACTCTTGATTTCCCCACCAACAGTGGGCTGGGCTCCCACAACACTATACACCAAAGATGGACAATCTTTGTGGCTTTATTGTGTAAACCAGGCCAATGTATTAGGCTCATGTTCTCTAGCAAACTTTTGTAACTTAAAAAGCAGGCTTTTTAGAAGGCTGATTCTTTCACAAAAGTCTTGCTCTTTTTTTTTTTTTAAGCTTTTTTTGCTTTCTACTTGTGGTGCAGGTAGTAGTGATTCTATTCCTGTTGGTGTATCTCACTCCTGTATGCAGATACAATTTCCCTCTACCAAACTGTCAGAAAGTGGGGAGGGAGAAAGAACCATTTGTACCTTGCAGCCCAGGTAGCAAAATAGCAGACAAGGGACAATTTCAGTGTAGTAGCAGATGCTGAACCTTCAGTAGCTGGTTTAGAAAACTTCTCTGTTTTTCAGATGTTGATGAATGTAGAGCTTCTAACTTCCTGTGCCAATATCAATGTGTCAATGAGCCAGGAAGATTCTCTTGCGTGTGTCCAGATGGATACCAGTTGGTCAGAGGAAGAAACTGTCAAGGTAAGTTAATATACCTGCAAATGTAATGCTAATATTAACACAATTTTTAAAAGATCAAACCATACAAATGGTAAATTCGTGCTTGACACAAGATTTTCTCTCTATAATATAATAAATCTTACTTATCTGAGAGATGTGTAACAGGTTTAAACCAGACCTGGCAAAAATGTGAGACCAACATAGACCACTGATCTCATATAGTGGCCTATGTATTGAAAACCTCATTTGTTCTCTGCCTAAGACTACAAAACTCTGCGATGGGAAGGAGTAAGGAGGAATCAGGTATCTGGCTGGCCACCATATATGACTGTTTAGTTGGAGAATCCCATTTAAAAGTATGTGTTTGTATACACACACACATACACATGTATGTATGTAGGCCTGGTTTTAAATAAATGGAGCACTGCATATCTGAGATAGAGTACAGTAGGTCAGAAATAGGGCAGCCCTTAGATTTCTGAGGTCTGTTTTCTTTTTATATGAACCTCATGATCTACATACTGAAGCTATGTGCAAAAGAGGGGCTAAGAAGATAGTTTACAGACTGCAGCAAATAATTAAGTTCTATCTACTTAGGTATTTTGCAGATTCAAGTATATGAATGACTCCAGTCTCAAAGAATGCAACCAGCAGAATTCTAGAACTTTTTTCCCTTTCTTTCCTAATATAGATATAAATGAATGTGAAGTAGGCAATGAATGTCGAGAAGATGAGATGTGTTCTAATTATCACGGTGGTTATCGCTGTTACCCAAGAAATCCTTGTCAAGAGCCTTACATGCTTGCATCTGAAAAGTAAGGGAAGCTACCAACAGTCATAGCAAACATCATTTGGAAAATTCCAACTGAATACCAGTTTGTAATGGAAAGAATATGTTTTTCAATCATTGTGCTTTCTTTTACAGTCGCTGTATTTGTCCAGTGTCTAATCCTCTTTGTCGGGACCTGCCATACTCCATTGTTCACAAGTATATGAGCATCCACTCAGAGAGGACTCTGCCATCTGATATTTTCCAAATCCAAGCAACCACAATTATCCCCAATACAATTAACACCTTCCGGATTAAATCTGGAAATGAAAATGGAGACTTCTTTCTTAGAGTGAGTATTCTGTGTGTTCTTCTGCAGTTTCTTTTATGGCTGAGGCTGGAAGTCAACAAGTACAACACGTGCCAAATTAAACAGGCTAGAATCAACAGCTTTATTATGAAGAACTCTTTTGCCCCATTGTGTCATCTGATCACTGCTAAAGATGTAACTCAAGTTCCACCTTCTTACCATGCTTTTTCGCAGAACAATCACCCTATGTTGGGCTGACCCAGAGTTACCCAGTGAATTTCCATGGCTGAGGGTAGACTTGAACCTGCCCTTGGTGGTCCTAGTTTAATACCTTAACCACTACAATACACTGGATATGTGTATGTGTGAATATGCACACATGCATATAGGAGTATGTACACTCTGACAGTGATTTGGAAGAAATGCTTCAAGTCTCATGCAAGCACAACACCTCTCTGCTATTAATTAAAGAAGCCACATTTTTGAGTCATTAAAATGACTTAAAGCAGTGGTATCTTTTTGCAGGAACACACTGAACCTGAAAAAGGATGTGACTGCTTTAATTAGTAGGAGAGAGAGGCTCTGCTCACACTTGTGTGAGGTCTGAAACATATTTTCTAAATTATTTCACATAAGCACACATCTTGGAAAATTATTTGTGGGCGTGTCGGGCTGCACATGAACAGTTTTCTTTCTTTCTTTCTTTCAGCAAACAAGCCCAGTGAGTGCAATGCTTGTGTTGGTCAAGCCAGTAACAGGTCCACGAGAACATATCATCGACCTGGAGCTGCTGACGGTCAACAACATGAACTATCGGTCAAGTTCAGTACTGAGGTTAACACTAATTGTGGGACCTTACTCCTTTTAATCACTGAAGTTAAGTAATTTGCAAGCACCCAGAGCAACCAAAGAAGCTTTCTTTTGAATGAAGCACTTATGATTTTATTTATAGATTTTACATGGTGGTTTTTTTAAAGGAAAAGAAACTTTATTAAAGAAATCAGTACTTGTAATCATGCTATTATACAATATAACCTGGACATTGTCACTTTCTGTTGAGAAACTGCACCTCTGTCTTACTTACAATAATTTGTAGCCATTGCCATCCTATAGCATAGCACCTCTTTTCTGAAAAAATGCATGGAGGGAGTGAGCTGAATTACATTCTTACTCTGATCCTGCTTCTGTGTAATTAGTAGAAGCTGTGATCAGAACTCTGCACGGGCATGAATAACCTGTGTACACTATATGGGGGTCTGAGCCAGCAGAATTTCCAATTTCATGGAAGCGTCTGACTTTTGACACATCCATACCCCTTTATACATTGAGTAATCATAGTCTGAGTTGTGGGGTTAGACTACAAATATAGTTAATGTGATTGCAGTATGTGGGGTTAGACCACAAATATAGTTAATGTGATTGCAGTAACATAAAAAAAGCCTTCATAGGTTTTCAAAATAGCATGGAAATTAACCTTGTTTTCAGTTGTGAGATTCAGGATGTGTGTGCACATATTTAACTCAATATTACTTTTATCCAGTGAGATAGTGGGCATCGTAATCCAGTATGCCAATAAAACTCCTTTGCTTGCAATGGCTCCATTTATTTCAACAGAGGAAATAAATCCATATGTGTATTTTTCTATTTAAAAGGGTAAAATAACCCAGCTGTTAAGAAAAAGAGCTTCATATGTTATTTGAAACACATTCAGAGTCATACAATGTGGCCCAGATCAAAGAGAGCCGTTTTAATATCCACTGACTGTAAGCTCAATGGGATTTTGATAGTTACTGAATAGCTACTGAATTCAACCACCAGTGTCAGTGATACATACACATACAGCCTTCCAGTGCTCAAGGTCCTAGATTCTGTGCTTTTAAATCCTCTCAAGTAGCAAAACGAGGAAAGACCCCTGCTGTTGACAGTCAAAATACAGACTGGGCTATATGGACAAACTCCTGCTTCGTATGTGGAGGATTCAGATATTTCTCCAATGTAAGTGAAACACAGCAAAGCATACCAATAGGAGAAAATAGTGTTCCTAGAGGGGGATTCTTGAAGTATTGTATTCCTTCAGGGCCATGTAGTGGAACAGACACTTCTCTGTATATTAACCTGAGTACGAAGGACATTTCAGCACAGTAATATATATATTAGATATATCCCTTGCTGTTGTCCTTTTAAAGTGCCTTATAAGGATTGATAGAGATCGTTTTTAAAAAGAAGGAATTCTGTAGAGAGTTATTTGTTCTCATAGTGGAGTTTTTTAAAATACGATGTAAGATTAATAGATATCATAAGGAGGAAATAGTTTGCACTTGGTGTTTCCTGAGCAAAAGATACTGGGCAGACCTTTTCTACTTAAACATACTACTCATTAATATTTTAACTTTTCCAAGAAAAATAGGACATAAGAAGTATTTGCCAAACATTCATAAGACTCTCAACCAAAACAAAACAAAACAATCATTTGGAGAAATCATTTTGTATGAGTATATTGTTTATTACAGGGAACAGTCTTTCAAGTTCCTGAGCAAAGAGGTGGGGAGAAGTAGATATATGTTTGTATACTAAGATCGCCCAATCTAAAAAACAGCTGTTTTTACGTTATTTCTTTTTAAAATCATTTTTGGCACTTGCTTCTCTATTTTTAAATTTGAGGTCCAAGAATTAGCTTCTCTTGATAAAGCTTTCTACAATATGACATTGTCTTAGTCAACTGATATATCTGTTTTATAACTCAGATTTGTGATTCTAAATGTATGGTATTTAGTAAAAAAAATGTAATAAGGCCTTGAGTTAAAAGCATTCTTTTGTAATATGTATAGACTTCTCTTGTTTCTTATCTAAAAATCATAACAAAGAACTCTTTGATGTACATTTTTTTAAAAAATAAATAAATAAAAGAACATATCTGTTTTAGTGGGCTCATTTTGTCTTGCAAGTTATTTTAAGCTAAAGGGCAGCTCAAAGAAACCAGACTGGTGGCTGGTGTTTGTCAGTGTTAATTTCATAGGGACCCACAAGTTCATACCAGCTGTTGTCTAATTGCTGTTTAGTAGTAGAATACATACTCTTATGTAAAATGCAATATACATACATACATACATACATACATATGAAGCATGATTAGAAAAATCTCTGGAAAAATATTAGCAAAAATATTTGCTAATAAAAGAATCATTAATGTTCTCTAATAGAATATTGTTTCCACTAACCAAAAATATATGAATCAGCCATAAATCAGTTCAGACTATTGTTCTAATTCAACATGGTTGCAGATGAAAGTGTTTCCCATCAGTGATAGCTTTAGGGATAGGCAGCATGATGTCCATGGCTACTGCTGCATCTGCAGACATCTCCTTGGCCCTGCAAAATGCCCTCTGATCCTTGGGATTTTAATTTAATTTAATTTAAATTTATTTATTTATTTATTTATTTTAATTAGTGGGCTGGAAGCAATCCCAAATGATTGCTGACCTTCAGCAACTTCTCAACTTTTGTTCCCTGTGTGGATCCAAAAATAAAGATGGAGGCCTGCACATCATTGTTAATACAATCACAATTAACATGGATGAGGGAGAAAAGTAGACTGATGTGAAGAAAGGGAATAAGAAACTGATGAATCCAATTACCAGTGCCTAGTGAAGGGTGAGGCAAGGGAATGGCAGCATGGAAACCAAGAGAGCACCAGGAGCATCTGAGAGGAAAACGGGCTTGCTGATTAGAGGGAGGAGATTAGGCTGGGGCACAGCTGGAGGAAGCCAATAGTGCGGACCAAAGGGCATTTGAGGGCCAGCCTGACATGAGAGGACCTGGGAAGTCAAGACTGAGATGAGGATAGCTGCAGAGATGGAAGTATGGAAGAAGAAAGCATTGACAGCATGTGCTTCTGTAATGTGGCAATTAATATGAGAGGGATGAATATTTGGTAATGCATGTGCAGCCTTTATTTCAGCAGGTGTTCAGATGCCTGTCTGGTGTTTTGATAGCAATTTCCTTTTAAGGTTTATTTTAATTTAGAAAAGTAGGCTACAACATTTCAGATAAACCTTTACATGAATTTCCAGATTGCCATTTAGAGTTGCTGGTGGATTTTTTTGGAACTGCGTGCTACTATCATCAATAGGTCTGAGGCTGATATTCCTAAATTTGGATGGACATATATCTGGCAGCCTGTCTCTGTCTTTGACATGTAGGTGCACAACATGCAACCAGAGTGGCATAAACATTGGTCTTTGCCTGCCAATTTTTGGTAAGCTAAAATTAAAGTTGTTTAAGGATAGGAAGAAAAAGGGGTTAAGGGAACTATTGGGCTTTTAAAATCTGGGCATACCAAGTTTCTGCTTTGGACACACCCACTTTCCTCTCGTCCACATGTCCCACCCCTCACCCCCCATATTCTGTGAGACTTATGCAATTCTCAGTTTTAAAAAGACTACTGCCTTAAGCTGTAACTCTGGCATTTTCAGTGTGGCACTCCAAAGCAGCAGCATCTTTATTTTCAGGAATGGTTCTAAGCCCCAAATGGTGCCATGAGCTTTTTTAGACAATAAAAATGTTGGAAGTATAGTGCTTGTTTAGAAATACACCCAGGGTATAGATTGCTTGAGAAAATGGGGAAGGCAGGCATGGCTAGTGACTGTGACAACTAACACTCTGGCAAGTTGAGCTTTTTAACTCAAGTCCCCTTTGGCAACTATTTTGTGAAGGAGTAAGCCTACCCAACAGCCGCAGAATTCCAAATTTGTTCTCTACCTCAAAAGGTGATGGCCTCCTGCTTTCTGCAAATGCAGTGGGAGATGTGGTCTCTCTACTTTTCGTTCTACATCCTCTGTGTTCTCATCCTTTATCTGCTCCTCTGATAAACTGCAGCTGCAATCCTATCCCTAAATTACCCCATCTCTACAACATATGGGAAAGGAAAGGAGGAGAACAATGGAATATATGAAACCACAAAGCAGGAAATACAGTGCTGTGAAAGTACCAAACTGCACAATGGTAATCATATTTTAATGTTTTTAATATTGGTTTAACAATATTTATGATATTACAAACTACCCTGAGTGCCCTTATAGTTTGGGATTATACAGCCTGGTGCCCTCTAGGTTTTTGGATTACAACTCCAAGAATTCTTGTCCTTTGCATATGCTTGCTTGTGTTAATGGAAGTTACTGCTCAAAAATCTGGGTGACACTTTTGTGCCTCCACCACACCCACAAACCCATCTTTCAAAGCAGTTTGAAGATGATTTGCAAAATAAATCAGCTCAGCCCTTGACCGCAGATAACATTATGGGATCAGGTCCAGAGCTGTTTCAGTTTAGCACAGACTCCTCACCTGGAGGTACCCATGTTGCCCACATTGCTCTTCTAGGTTGGAATGGTAGCATATGTATCTTCAAGTAGCAGATAGTCTGGCTCAGCACTACTAACGCCTTTAGCACAGTTCTGTGCTTGTGATTGCCTTGAGATGACATAAAGTTATCCCTAAAGTGCAGCATCTTCCCAGAAACCTGGATAGTGTCAGTAAAAATCAAACTCTTGAGTAAACAAGGCAGCTGTGGGCATAGTAACCAAGTTCATTCACTCTTCAGGACCACCTGAGCATGAGTCCAGTGGGATTATTATGTTTGGACATCTTTAAAAACAGGAGTTTACTGTTGAAATCCGTCACCATAGCAGCAGGCAGTTGCTTATGTTTTGAAAAGGCCAACCACGTTTCTAACTTTATAACTCTTCAGCTCAAATACAGAACAGCTGCTTCACTGATCATATGCTATGCGTATGGGGGCCCACTAGGGATAAAGACAACTCTTCATCAAATAACATTTAACGCCCTCGCATTTCTATCAAAAACCATAAACTCTGCTAGATGGCAAACCTCCATATTTCCCAGGTGGGGGAACACCTGCCTGATACAAAATAAAGTATACAGCATCTGGTTGCTGGGGGGAGGCAAATCTCATTTCATCTGGCCCGCAGAACAAATTATGGTTGCTAGTGAAAGGAGAAAGGGCAAAAAGTCAAATGCTTTTTATAGTTAGGCAAAAACAGATGTTAAATGGAGCTGTTTATCTTGTATATATTTTATGTATATGTTAAAAAAGACAGGCCCCTTTTAATAAAATATGAGTTTGAACTGCCCACAGTTCAGAATGGTATTCTGAGTATTGCTTAAGTAATATTTTGGGTAATGTATTTCCACCCACCATCACTCTTGTCCCAATCACTGCTAGTGGGCGCAAGCTGAACAGGATGCACTAGGACTTTTCCCAGCTGGCACCCTCCAGAGGAGTTGGACCCTCATCGCTCAAAATTTCCACCCAGTAATACTGAGAATGCTGGGAAGTACAATCCCAACACATGTAAAAAGCACCTGAATGGGGGAAAGTGGCCTAGATTGTATACTGATAGATCTTCTATTTAGCATATTGAAATACAACAAAAAACAGCCTGTCCTGCAAACTTTGAAAGAACATGCCTTCAAGAAGCCTTCTGGGTACAGGCTCTGAACACCCTGGTCCAGCAGTTCTAGAAGCTTGAAAAGTCTCATCTAAGCCTATTTGCTACTCTTGTGACCCGGCAGCACCATCCCTGGTGCCTTCTATAGCAAAACAGTAGAGCACATGGTCACCAACTCCACTTGGTGAAAGATGGAGGTTTGATATAATAGTTGCATGCTTCATACATCCAGGGCCTTGCTTACCAAATTTATCAAAACTTATCAGATTTGCTTACCAAATACCAGCATTTCTCTGAGAGAAAATTTCATTTTTAATTTCCTTCTGGAGGACAACTGGCAGGTAATTCAAATTTTCAATGGCAGTGGCATACCTAGCATATTTGACACCTGAAGCAGATCAGAGGCTAAGCAGCAGCTACAGGAACAGGATCCAGGCGGGTCCAACTACAGTGGGGCAAAAAAGTATTTAGTCAGCCACCAATTGTGCAAGTTCTCCCACTTAAAAAGATGAGAGAGGCCTGTAAGTTTCATCATAGGTATACCTCAACTATGAGAGACAAAATGGGGGGAAAAATCCAGAAAATCACATTGTCTGATTTTTAAAGAATTTATTTGCAAATCATGGTGGAAAATAAGTATTTGGTCACCTACAAACAAGCAAGATGTCTGGCTCTCACAGACCTGTAACTACTTCTTTAAGAGGCTCCTCTGTCCTCCACTTGTTACCTGTAGTAATGGCACCTGTTTGACCTTGTTATCAGTATAAAAGACACTTGTCCACAACCTCAAACATTCACACTCCAAACTCCACTATGGCCAAGACCAAAGAGCTGTTGAAGGACACCAGAAACAAAACTGTAGACCTGTACCAGGCTGGGAAGACTGAATCTGCAATAGGCAAGCAGCTTGGTGTGAAGACATCAACTGTGGGAGCAATAATTAGAAAATGGAAGACATACAAGACCACTGATAATCTCCCTCGATCTGGGGCTCCATGCAAGATCTCACCCCGTGGGGTCAAAATGATCACAAGAATGGTGAGCAAAAATCCCAGAACCACATGGGGGGACCTAGTGAATGACCTGCAGAGAGCTGGGACCAAAGTAACAAAAGCTACCATCAATAACACACTACGCTGCCAGGGACTCAAATCCTGCAGTGCCAGATGTGTCCCCCTGCTTAAGCCAGTACATGTCTGGGCCCGTCTGAAGTTTGCTAGAGAGCATTTGGATGATCCAGAAGAGGATTGGGGGAATGTCATATGGTCAGATGAAACCAAAGTAGGACATTTTAGTCTAAACTCAACTCGTTGTGTTTGGAGGAGAGAGAATGCTGAATTGCATCCAAAGAACACCATACCTACTGTGAAGCATGGGGGTGGAAACATCATGCTTTGGGGCTGTTTTTCTGCAAAGGAACCAGGACTGGTCCGTGTAAAGGAAAGAATGAATGGGGCCATGTATGGTGAGATTTTGAGTGAACACCTCCTTCCATCAGCAAGGGCATTGAAGATGAAACGTGGCTGGGTCTTTCAGCATGACAATGATCCCAAACACACCACCCGGGCAACGAAGGAGTGGCTTTGTAAGAAGCATTTCAAGGTCCTGGAGTGGCCTAGCCAGTCTCCAGATCTCAACCCCATGGAAAACCTTTGGAGGGAGTTGAAAGTCCGTGTTGCCCAGCGACAGCCCCAAAACATCACTGCTCTAGAGGAGATCTGCATGGAGGAATGGGCCAAAATACCAGCAACAGTGTGTGAAAACCTTGTGAAGACTTACAGAAAACGTTTGACCTCTGTCATTGCCAACCAAGGATATATAACAAAGTATTGAGATGAACTTTTGATATTGACCAAATACTTATTTTCCACCATGATTTGCAAATAAATTCTTTAAAAATCAGACAATGTGATTTTCTGGATTTTCCCCCCCATTTTGTCTCTCATAGTTGAGGTATACCTGTGATGAAAATTACAGGCCTCTCTCATCTTTTTAAGTGGGAGAACTTGCACAATTGGTGGCTGACTAAATACTTTTTTGCCCCACTGTACACCACCACCAGCCTGCCCTTCTCCATCTCCGTTGCAGTGCCACACTGCCAACTGCCTAAAAGCTTATCAGTGTGGCCCAGCACTGCCAACTCCACACCCACCACCAACCCTCTGGATAGCCTCTTCAGACAATGCACTCCATTATTATCAGCACCTGGGGTAGACCACTCCAACTGCCCTGCCATTGGCATGCCACCGCAAATCAATCTATATTGCAAAACAACACTTTAACATTGCTGGTCATTCTGTGGACTACACAGGTAGTCCTCGTCTAGGTAACACAATTGGGACCAGCAACTCAGTCATTAAGCAAAGCAGTTGCTAAGTGAAACTGTGACTGTGTTTATAAACTTACTTCAGCTTTCCTTTGCTTTACAGACTGGATAAATGTGAGCCCAGAAAATAGATAAGAATGTTGTGCAAACACAGCCATTTACTTCTGAGCTTCTGTGGAACCCCAAGGAATCACAAAACACACCCACACATATGCATGCATTTTAAATGTTTTCCAAATATATTTAAGGGATTCTGTTAAAAAACAAGGAACCTGGGAAACACCACGTGCCTTCTTGAAATCAAGTGGAAGTGGCCTTGATTTGTGGCTGAATGAAAAATAACTGGCCAGCCAATCTGAACTTTTATAACGAAGAAAGAGTAGTATCAGTAAAATACAAGCAAATTCAGAAATAAGTGTTGCATAGCAGAATACTGAAGTACTGTACAACTCTTCCACATTTCTGAATATTAACTGCTTTTTCAGTGGTTAGGGTATTTAATTAAATATTTGGATGTATTATTATTTCTGTAAACCAAAAGAGATGCTGCCCTGCACCGTGGGCGCCGTATTGGCTGTATGCATACCATTTTAGAAATCACTCTGGGAACTCAAAACATCCGAGGCAGATACTTACATGTTTTAATTGCATCTTTCAGAAGCTTCCCAAACTCATTGCAAAGCCAGTACCAACTTGATTAGTGAAATAGAGTTCAGGCTTGTCAAGTGAACATCTGGGCATGACTTCCTGGCCCATGATAATTGTGATTCTGTGTGCGTGTGTATGTGTGCATGTTTAATCCCTCCAAAATTCAATAGGGATATTTTTTAGAAATAAATTGACTTCAAATGATGTCTCTGAAAGACTGCAACCAGCCATTTCGCTCCTGTCCAATCAAGAAGGGAGCTTTATATCTCAGAGTCCTTATCTTTTAATCCTAATATTTAATGAGGCTATTTTGTCTTTTTAGAGCTAAAAAAACAACAACAAACAACCATAAAGATCTGGCAAAGGGACAGAGTAGGTAAACATGAAGAAACATGCTGAGGACTTTATTAAAAGGCCTGCCTGTTTTATTCTTCACCAAGTCATAAGACTCAAAAATAGAAACATGAAACTTTAATGGGAAAGAAGAATTCTGTCTTTGCTCTGGAATGCTTAAAAAGGGGAAGCCCTAAATTACCCAGTGCAATCTTCAACCAAGCACTAAATTTCATGGAATTCAGAAAAGTCTGTTATAGAGCCAGAGGACTATTTATTGTTTTTCCCTCTGGATTTTTTATAACCATCCATAAAGTTTTCTTTTGAACCATGTTCACATAGTTCTGTCAGCAAGGCAATTGTAGAGGTAAACCAGGAAACTCCCTTGAGTGTTCACAATCAAGGAGGGCCTGATGAAAATACACAGATGTCTTGGAGAAGACAACCCTGGACTTTGAAAAGGTACAGAGTGGCCTCATAGCAGCTTATTGGCTGGGAGATGACCTAGACCTTCCAAGGGGTAGGCTAAGAGTCTCCATTGCCTGTTCAGAACACCATCACTGTCATAAACAGTGGTGGACGTTAGATACCAATCACAAGCATCTGCAGCAAGCCATGATAACACCAAATGATGAAATGTATATTGCATCACCCTTTCATACCTGTGTTACAGTATCACACACAGGTACATAAGAGGTGGAATTTATGTTGTGACGCATGTTTCAACACTTGCTTCCTTCTCCTGCATGAATCCCTATGTAAGAATGGTCATGTAAGGCCACTGCTCTGTAGATCATGTCTGGACAACTTTTTTCTATTAAGGGCCACACCTCCTCAGAGGTAATGATTTTGAGCCTGCATGCCAGCTCTCGGTGTGACCGAAGCAATGGGGAGTAGGACAAAATGGATGTGAGACACACATCTTTCTCCTGTAGCAGTCTATGGGGAAAGGGGAGACAGGTCTTACCAGAGGTCTGAACTGATGCCTTCCAAAGAGCTTGTGTAAGGAGGCAAATCTAAATGAAATAAAACCAAGGGTCCAGCCTTCCAGTCAGGATTTAGGCAAGTAGAAGTTGAGGGTCACACACAGTATCCTTTTTTGGTGCCCCTAGAACCCTTCCAAGCTTGTCAAAATCTTTCCCCTCCAGTTTGTGGACACACATAACAGTAGTAATTAGCCCATCAAGTAAATAAAACTTTATTGGAAAAAAAAACACATCTCCCATTTTTTAAAAAAAGGAAAAATTAGTAAATTTGACCTACATGTAATATCAACCTGCTATTTCAGATGATGTTTTGATTCCTTCACTTATTTTACAATGTGTTATCCTCCCAGCCCTACTGAATTTGGGAGTGAGCTCCAGTTCAATGTTGGTAAGCAAGGACCCAAACTTCTGCTCACTGCCACTGCTTGAAATGTAAGTAAGTGGCAGATTTTTAAAAATTGACAAGACAAAATAACATTCCTGGCAATTCTTGATCTCTTCAACTTCAACAGTACTGTAGCTTCTTCCTGCCAGTTTCTTCACCCATTTCAGCCAGGCCCTGGGCATATGAAAACCCTACCTGTTTCATCGCCAGCTCTTTCTCAGACTGAGCGTATCACTACACCACACTGGCTTTATTTTTAAAAGACGCACATGTTTTCTTAGGCAACATACCCAGTATCTCAAATTGATCATGTGTCAAGAAGTATTAATTCTTCAGGCATGGGACACAGCTAAGAGGATTATTTTTAAAAAGACAGGATCACTTCTGATTTGCAACAATGGATAACTGACATATATTAGCTAGCTTTCTATTTTTTTCCTTCCCTTCTCTTTTGTTATTTGGTTTTCTACAGTTGTAATAATCCAATAAACAAAGTTTCCTTTTTCCACTTATACGTTATTACTCTGATTAGCAGATAGTTAAGTATATCCATCTCTCACATCTTGTTCATAGTTTTACTCCCTGCTTTGCCTGCACAAATCTATTGCAGATTTTCCCTGGCAAAGCTGGAGTGAGTTTTGACAATGCTCCAGCTTTGCTTAGACAAGCCTGATGAGCCTTGAAAAGTAAATTGTGACAGAAACTCCCCAGGTTATTCCCAGTCCTGTGGTAGTTGCAATCTATAGTCCTGTGTTTTTGGATTTTTCATCTTTGCTTTGTTAGCATTATAAAAGACGCATCTGTTTTGTAAAAGTGAAATTCCCCTATTATAAAAAATGCTTATGACAGGTCAAAAGTTTAATAATAATCCTAATTAAAAAGAGCTACATAAAGAAACTTTAAAACAGAACAATCACAGATTAAGCAGACACACATGCACAGGCTTCACCTACATATACATTTAACATATACATGTTAAACCCATCTCATGTATCTAATCACCAGTCCAATGGTTTGCACCCCTGACATAGTGGCCCTAAAGTTAATTCTTCTGTTTAAATTAAATCCTATATATAGCACAGGAAAAGAAAAGGGGAAAACAGGAGAGCACAAGATATTTTAAAATATCTCTATTTCACCTTTAATTTTTTTTTTTAAAGTTCATAACTTGCTTTTTGAAAGTGGTGATTTATCTCAATCACTTGTTTTAAATCCAGCTGAGTTCGATAAAATGGATAAAGTCTTTTTTTCCTAAAAAGAATATTACAGTAAGGCATTTTTCCCCAAATGTTGTTCTCTAGATATGTTGCATTTTAATTTTCATAATATGCAGTTAGTGTGGCTGAAGCAATACATGTTAATCTGTATTCCAAGAAGAAAAAACAAATTGACAATAATGACAGTAATATTGCATTGATTGAATTTAACACTTAACATTTGAATAATAAAAGGCATTAATTATTAGAGGCAGTTTGAAAGATGAATCACTATTCACCCATCCCACTATACCCAACCCCCATAGACACCCCTGTTGCTCACAGAGCTGAATGTGTCACATAAATACCTTTAGCAAACCAATACTGCATTGTCCTAAAACCTATAGCTCAACCTTTGTTTGACCAAAGATGAAAATAAAGAAAGATGAAGTGTAAAGCCTCCTTGTAACCAATTTCTTAGAAAATGCTGCATGGAACTAGGCCTAGATAACTAGCAAAAACACATCCCATTCAAAGTATATGCAGCTCTGGCCTCAGCCCACTCTGCCCATCTCTTCTTGCTCCATGTCAAAACATTTCCAAAGTCTCCCATCACAAGTAGTATTTTGCAGTCTGCCTGTGCCACTTCGTTTTGTTCCCCTGTTACAGGTAGCTGCCCTCCACGGCCATTTCATCTTTAGTTGCTAGGCTGCCTTTGCTTTCCCATCTAAAGTAAAGGCAGCCTACCACTTTACTTTGCAGGACATGTGTCAGGGTTTCCATGAACCCATTTTATACCTAAACATACTGTTCCCATATGGGTGAGGCACAGGGATACTGCTGAGCAAGTTTAAGTGGCTAATGTAATACAGGTAGTCCTTGTTTAATGATGCTAATTAGGACCAGAAACTCTGTCATTAAGTGACAAGCTCTTAAATAAAAAAACCACATGACCACACCACTTAGCAATGAATTCTGGCAGTCCCAGTTGCCATCATCAAACAAGGACTGTGTAGGTCATTAAGTGAGGACCTCACACGACTGCAACTTCCAACCTTCTGCCAGCTTCCCCATTGATTTTGCTTGTGGGAAGCCAGCAGGGAAGGTTGCAAATCATGATCATGTGACCATGGGACACTGCGACAGCCATAAGTACAAGGTCCAGTCATAACTACCACTTGTTCAGCACCACTGTAAGTTCAAACAGTCACTGAATGAATGGCTGTTAAATGAGGACCACCTGTAGATACTTTCACCTGCTTTTCCCTGCCTGTTATCCCACGTAAATGCAGTGAAGCAATGCCATTTTGCATATACTATGAGATACTTCCAGGCACTGCAGCCAATTGCTGCCAGAATTCCCTTGCAATACTTACTGATCTGGGACATTTGGGAGCTGGGGTAAAATTGACAAATTCTCCTAGCTCCCACTTCTAGCCCAAGGGACAGAAAGAATGATAAATTAGTCTACCAGTCTTCTGTAAGACTGGAAAACCTTTGTCCAAAAATAGCCCAGCTGATAGACATATAGGCAACTCCAGCCTCTAACCAGGCAACCTACATTGATAGAAAACCCTTCTATGGGAATCTTAAAAGTTAAGAATCTTTGAGCTGAAAGAATTAAGAATATCTGAGTATAAAGTCTGGATATAGTTTGGATATATCAACCCAAAGTACAATTCTAGAAAATATACAGGCTGAATCTATCAGCCTGTAATTTAGCAGTCTTTACTACAACAGACTTCACATGGAAAAGACCAAACTTCCATGATTTATGTCATTTGTATAATGATGTCATTATACAAATGATGTAAATGGATACAAATTATGTCATTTTCATAATGTTATAATCACACAAATGACATGAATTGATGAAAATGACATAATTTGCACAATCTGCATAATGTCATAATGCAAATTATGTGAACTGATAGGATGACATACTTTTGTATGTAACAGGCATTCATTGCAATGGACACCCTCCCTCCATTAGTCTGGTAAAACAAGGATTCACTGTAGAAAGATTTTCTGTGACCTTGGAAACAGGCACGCAAACACAAAAACACACATACAGGAGTGTTTAGGTCAATCAATACTTCTATTATTTTGTGTTTTTTTAAGGTTCCTGATTTATCATTTTACAAATAATAATCCCATCCAACCCAGAACAGCCAAGCTCAGATGCCAAGTTAGTTCAGTAGCATGTAATGCTAAAGGATTTTTGCTAATACTGTGACTAACTTGGAATGAGGTTATTGAATACTATAAAAGGAACAAGATTTCAGGCACAATCTAAGACATGTCAGCCTAAGCAGAATTTTTCTGAAGCTTGAAAGTTTGAGAACCATTTGAAAAAAAAATCCAGCAACAGGAAGGTCAATGACACATTTCCAGTCTTACAGAATGAATCCTGTGTGGATCACTCTTTTCAGGAATCAATGGGTACTTATGATACTTAACAGCCTAAATGTAAAGTTTCTTTTGCATTAGGCTGAATTCCTAGAGGCTACATGGATACCATACAGTTTTCTTGGATAGAAGAAAGGATAGAAGTAGTTTACTGCTGCTTCTTCCGATGTTTTTCTGCATACTAGTTTAACTCTGGTGTTCTCTGGAAGTCTCCTGTCCAACAACCTAACCAGAGCCCACCCTGCTTACTTCCAAGCCCAAACAAGGTCACCTATGAGCTGTGACTTGATACCTTTAACAGACTTTGTGTGTGTGTGTGTGTGTGTGTGTGTGTGCCTTTGAGTCAGTGTTGACTCCTGGCAATTGCCTGGACAAGTCCCTGCAGTTTTCTTGGCAAGGTTGTTTGGAAGTAGTTTGCCGTTGCCTGCTTCCTAGGGCTGACAGAGAGTGACTGGCCCAAGTTCACCCAGCTGGCTTTGTGCCTAAGGCAGACTAGAACTCATAGTCTCCCAGTTCCTAGCCTGGTGCCTTAACCACTACATCAAACTGGCTCTTTTTAACAGCTTAGGGCTCTTCTAATGACAACAGAGCAGCTTAACATAGCTCTCTCTTGGTTCCTCTGCTGGCTTCTGCATCCTTTGGGCTTAGAAATAGAGGCAGGCCAGCTGAAAAGTGATCTTCTTCTTAATTGGACTTGGCTTTTCCTCACTGCCAAGTTCAAGTGCTATCCAGAAATACTTCATCTATAAACTCAGCTTCCCCATTGTTGATCCCTATTTGGTCACTGCAACAATGGTGCTGTCCTTACTTATTGTGGGCCGAGTTAATAAAAGGGATTGGGGGATTCCACTGGATTTGCATCAACTCTGGCAAGAAAAACAGCTACCAGTGGGAGAAGCATGGGAAGGTGGGTATAGACAGATGCTTAGAATGGCAGTTTAGCCACCTGACAAGTTGCCTAATTAACAAGTGATAGGAAAACAAGTCATCACCAATGCATCTAGTGCTAGCAAAGCCAGAATGAAGGACACAAAATACCCCCCTCCCACCAAGGGCAACCTAAGTAACCATGGTGCACTTGTACCAACAGCTGCAGGAAATGCAGCTGCATGAGACTGGACCCAAGAGAATTAACCAGTCAGGGAAACAGTTGTAGCACTCATGTGCAAGCCCTCAGGAATAATAAAAGTAGTAAAAACAGTAACAATGCTTCCAAGCAGAACCAACAAACCATCCCCCATCCCCTTAATACAGGGTTCCTCAACCTTAGCAACTTTAAGATGGGTGGACTTCAACTCCCAGAATTCCTCAGCCAGCATGGCTGGCTGGGGAATTCTGGGAGTTGAAGTCCACCCATCTTAAAGTTGCTGAGGTTGAGGAACCCTGCCTTAATATACTTAATTGTGAAAGAATTAGCCGCACACACCAAACAGAATTGAGCCCTCTGTTCTGGTTGAAATCACCCTTCTATGCAGTGCAGGACTAGTGTGCTTTCAAGAGAGTGCAAAAACTATGATTAAAAAATGTTTCTAACATTTTTTGAAAAAAAGCTGTAAACCCATATTTACATGGAGCACACCTAAGACCTGACACTGGAAAATGCCAGTCAGGAAATACATAGGCAGATACCTCTGTGAAGGCCAGGTGTCCAGTCTCTTCTGAGGCTCAAGGCAAAATCTCACAGACAGCAGTTTCTAATGACCAGAGGGGAGGGCACATACGCCCGGCAGTGACCAGTGTGGTCAGGGAACTCCATGGCAAAAGTTGAGCTCCCTGGCCAAGTTCCAGGCAGAAATCAAGGCCAGGGTGCTGCTAAACTAGCCAGCTGTAGATGCTGTTACACCCAGCAAAGAGCTGGGTGTGGCCAATTGACTACCTGGAATGCTGGCATGGATGCAGATAAGGTAGGCCTGTGCTGGTCAGTCTGTTCCTCTCTGCTGGTTGGTGAATTGAGTGTCCTTCTTTGGGTTTCCCAGCAAAGCAAAGACAGTAATAACTCTCATTTCCCTTGGAGGTGTGAGGGAATAAGCTGAGCCTGGGTTTCGGAAGGGTGTAAAGCTAGTTCTGCTGGTAGCAGCCATGCCAATTGAGGGTTTCAGAATTGCCTCTTCCACGTGCAGAGGGGGACTTTTAGCCGTGCTCCTCTTTCCCTCACACTGAGAATTCTTTACAGGGGTTTTTAGGGTAATACAGGCATCCTAGCACTGTTACGAAATTCCATACTTCTAAAATGTCAAACCCTATGAGGCTGACAAACTCAGGAAACAAGAATCACATGAAATTTCTAGGTTACTAGGAGGGTAATAGAATCTTGAAAGCCTACCAAAGTCATTCCCCTGCACAGCTTATACCTAATGTGATTAAGGCAGAGTTATTACACTAGGTATAAGTTGTACAGGGGAATTACTGTGGTAGGCTTTCAAGAGGTGTGAGGTAGTTTTGTTGTTCTTTTGTATGGTCTGAATCTCTGCTAATCCGTTTAAGGCACTTGTGGACAAAAGTGCCTTTTGGCTTGTGGAGTTCCACATGTTGCAGATTTACAAATCCTAGCATTTTTCACCACGTCACACAGACTGGATTCCATCTATTACGGCACTGGCTACCCACCCCTGATTCAGTGGGATGAGCCTATTTCTATTACTATAGAGAGGAGTAAAAAAAAAAAGGCTATTTGTCTGTTATTTCAATATCGTGTTTAATTTGATAACACTCTATCATCCCTACCTCTTTTTCTGTATCTTTTGGAGATGTTCCTACTGTATTTAGATTTCTGTTATACGTGCATGAGAAGAAAACAATCTTATTTCTTCTCTGCTTGGTAATTTATCATTCAAACCATATCCCTCCCTTCTCTTCCAGACATAAATAATGAAATCCATATCCATAATATGAATCTGCCCTAAAAAAGTACAGGCTTGGTGTGTTCTACCTTTGTTCGTGGCCTGTTCTGTTTGCTTTTTAGTAGTTCCTATTGACATGCCTGATAGTTAGATTTTGAAAAGGAGAACACTTTCCAATCATCTTTCAGTCCCACCCAGCAGAGTGGAGGGCAAGCATTTTTGCCTGGCAAGTAGGATTTATGAACTCTCTGCAGGTCTAACAAATGGCATTTATATTTTGGCACATTGCTCAAGTGGATGCTTTGGATTGGTTTATATTGGAACCAAAAAGCAAACTTCTTTCCCACATCTCTGTCCCTGGTCTGATGAAACAAAAGGGTTAGACGAACATGATGCATGTGTTTGTTTAGCTTAGCATTGTAAGCTGTTGCTATATTTACTTGAGCAATTCAGCTTCTTATTATCCCAAATTCCAGTTTCAAAAGGATGCAAGGCAGAGCCATTCAGTTACTGTTTATGTCTTTATTCTGTACCGTGCATCACTTTGCCCAGGTTTTGCTTGGCTACATTTTGTATTTTGTGTCTGATTAATGCAGCAGCTTTCAATTGCTCATGCACTCAGCAGAAGAGGATTATGTGACATTCACGCAGAACTATATGTGTTCATATAGGAATCTTGCTATGTCTGAAGCTTTAATGTAATGGCAGGTTTTGGTTTGTTTGTTTGTCTTAAGATTTTTATCCCGCCTTTGTTTTTCATATACAACTCAAGGTGGCAAACATACCTAATAGTCCTTCCTCCTCCTATTTTCCCCACAACAACAACCCTGTGAGGTGAGTTGGGCTGAGAGAGAGTGACTGGCCCAAAGTCACCCAGCCAGTTTTTTATGCCTAAAGTGGGACTAGAGCTCACAGTCTCCTGGTTTCTAGGCCAACACCTTAACCACTACACCAAACTGGCTCTCAGTTTTAAAGTCAAGGTGCCAAATCTGGATGCTTTTCGTCTCATCTTAGTCTCATCTGACCTCCTGATGAAGGTTCTATCCCAGTAACTGTTAAGTGATCAAAGGACATCATGATTGGGCCTTGCAATAGCTTGAAATCTTGATATATCCCTACTGTTCCCATGATTGGGAAACTTCCATTTCAAGGTAATTGCACTCTCTGAAACTAACAATCTAATTAAATAAAATCCAAGTGCCTGAGATAGTTCCAGCTGGTCTACTGCTAATTAATCCTGGACAACTTCGCCCCTACTTGCTTTGCCTGAGCTGTTGTACATAAGTAAAAAAATTGCAAGGAAGGGAACACAGGGAACAGATTTGCAAACAGCCGTTAAAAGTTAGATCAGTCTTTTGTGCATTTTACACTGGAATCTGGAAGTACCCTTAATATTCACCCATATTTTGTCATCATCCAGGAATTCCAGGAGGGATCCAGACAACAACATTGCTACCCTGCTCATTTTTTTTCACCATTTCTTTTTCCAGAGAAAAACTGTTAAGTCAAAATAAATGGAATTGTTCCATTTAAGTAAATGGGAATCGATCAATTCCTAGTTAGAGAAGGCAATACTAAGTATTTGGACCAGTGCTCTCTAATTCATTTAAGGCAAGAGTCTTACCGTGTCTGTTAAATATATCAGGCTTTAAAAGGAAATCTCAACGTTATCTGTAAAGACAAAACACAACAAACTTTTAAAAATTGTGATTTGCCAGGCCTAGTCAGAGAATAGCTATGTAGCAAAAGAATTTGAATTCTCTCTCTGTATCTGAAGACTTCATTCAAGTTGACATCTCTGGATTGTTGAAATACTCCCTGAATTCACAATTATTTTCAAGAAAGAACTTCTCTTTCTTTACATAATTGTAAACTTCTGGGAACCTTGCATATTCCAACAGTTGATATAAATTTATACAACGTATAAACCAGAGTGAAGACCTCAGAGGTATTTATTAGATTTCTTGAATTCTTTGCAGGGGAAAAAAAATCCCAGTGAGTACAATTTAAAGAAAAATACAATTTAAATATCCTTTAAAATATGTATACCATAAAAAGTCTAGCAAATACATGCCAGGAAAATGCAAAAAAGAAAAACAAAAAACCAACAACAGAAATGGTTTACAAAAAAGCATGAGGCCCAAGAGCTAAAAGTAAACCACAGAGACTTAAAATAAGCCATTCTTAAAAATCAATCAGCTTTTTTTCTTGTGAGTTTTATGCCATTATAAAGACCTTCAAGACGACCAAAAGGCAAATCTTCCTGTGTAAATCCACAGATGTTGTGACTGTAGCTTTGCTGGAAATCATACATTCTGATTGGAAGGAAAACCTTTTCCTTCATTTTAAGAAACTGGAGGTGAGCTCCAGTTTCACAATTTCAGAAATTCTCCCTACCTCAGCTCTTTCCAAGCTGCTTCCCTCCAGATGTATGAGATGACAACTTGTTTGGCTGGCAGTATCAAGACTCTGGATTGACGTAAATGGTATCAGCTTAATCTACAGCTTTTGCTTCATCAACCTGCTACACTTCAGGATCTAAATTGTTCTACAGCCTGCCCCTCCCAAGATACATTGGACTGGACCTCCCATAATTCCAAGCATTCCCCCCAATACACATTCAGACAGTACTTCTTGTAGAACTCAAGTAGCAGAAGGAATTGAGTGGAAAGGCTGGAGTTGAGAATTTGCCAGCATTATTCAAACATCTGTGTCATCTTCCTAACAAAGATAGAGCCTTACAAGTATCTGTGTGAATGAAAAGGAATTCCCTGAGTTAGGGCAATTCTTTGCAACATTCAAAGGCAATCCTGCACCCCTCACTGGCTGTGAAGTCATCAGGGTCCATGAATTAACAATTCTTCCTTTTCTGATTCTGCCTTGGTTTATCTGAAGGTACTTCCATATTGCCCCTATTTTCAATCCCAAACTCTCAAAAGCCATTTAAAAGCAACCCCAAGATTGCCTTCACATTTGCCCATATGAAATGCTGAGAAGAAAGAGTGAAAACCGCTGTCTTTCCCCAAGTTGCTGCAGGTCCTGCAAGGGACACAATTCCTCTCATCCCCACTGAAGGAAAAGAAAAGGAATCCTGAAGCTTTGTAAGCCTGCTCACCCAGTGCTGAAGAAAAGTGGGAAACTGGCAAATGCTTTGTCCATTGTTTTTTCTTGCTCCTTTCATCTGAGGGGGGGTTCAAAGGCTTTAAGCTAACATTTTCCATGCAGGGCCTGAAGCTCAGGATCAGGAAAATGGAACCACAACAATTTAAGAAAAAAACTAGCTTTGCAGGAGTTCCAATCACACTGCATCTGAATTGGAAGTAAATCAGCTAGGCTCTCCAACACTGTTACTATCCTAGAAACAGAGGCCTGAAGCTGCTTTCAAACTGGCACATAATCCTAAAATGGAAGTGCCCTGAAACCAAAGCAAACTTGATTTTTCTTCTGCAATGCTGCAGCTCTGTAAAGCTTTCTGTGAGGTTTTAATTTAGCTTGTAGGTTTATGTACTGCGATTAGAAAAGCATATTTTATGGCTTACTGTGCTGTATGGTTCATTATTCAATAAACTGTGATTAAAACAGTCACGGCTTATTGTGATATGTGACCTAGCCTATAACTTTCTTATACTGCAACACCCGGAAGTGACATGTAATGAACATCTTAAACCTGTCCAATACTCTTAAATATACCACTGAAATGAGCAAGCATTTAGCTGTAGCATTAAGAGAACATTAACATGAGAGACACCTGAGTTTCTGGTACTAATTGAGAGTGGTGGGACCAATCAATTGTATTGGAACTGAACCCTTTGAGTTATTTGGTTTGTAAGTCAGGTTTCAGCATGGATTAAACTTACTTTAGAATATATTATCTTTATGTCAAAGTCATGACAAGACTTAGATCTTTAATTATCCAAATGTTTTGTCCATTTTCACTGTGGCTCCTAGAAAATTCAGATGTATTTTTTCTAGCCATTTTTTTCTATCAGAGCTTTGCAAGAGGAAAGGACTCTTATTAGACAATTAATAAAAATCTCTTGATCAGATAGTTAGCTGAAGATGCCACCTAATGGCTAAAAGAGGGAAGCTTCTATCAAGATTGTACAATAATATTTGAAAGATTTCCTTTCAGTGTGTTTCTGCTTCAGAAATCACACAGGCTTTAATCACAAAGATATTTTGGAAGAGTTATCTCAAAGAGGTTTATGTCGCCTTTCAGGACCAAACCATCCTGGGGCAACTTGCAATCAATCAATCAATCAATCAATCAATCAATCAATGGCACACAATAAATAATACAAGATTAAAAATCTTATGTCTCCTTCTGCCAACTGAGGGATTTTGAGGCTAGACTGACAACCAAAATTTAAAGATTGTAATCTTCTTGTAATCTTCTAAACTAGTCTTCCTGTAACTGGTGCTATTCATGTGTGTTACACGTTGATAATCTCCAGCCAAACTGCCCAATACATCTGGAGAGCATCAGTTGAGAAAAACATCGAACAACTCAGCTCACTAGGGTAAAGGTTCACAATTTGTGGTCTGAAAACCCTTGGTCAAACTAAATCTCTCTTCCCCTCCCTCCCCTGAGGACTGTGCACATTTGCCAAGCAATTTGGAGCCACAGTTTTTAAAAACAAATTTTTATTTAATTTTGGGATCCTGTGGGCATCACTTGAAGATGGGGGCAGGATGCCTACAGATTCCAAGATGCTGATCCTGGCTGATATGATGCCAGCAAAAGGTTTCAACAATGATACAGTGGTTCCCATAAGAGAAAAAGTAGGAAACCTCTGCACTAGAGTTTATGTTATTTTTGAAGTAAAATAGAATAAAATAGCTGCTGAGAGTCATATTAATTGCAGTGGGTACAGATGTATTAGATTAACTCACTTATTTAATTTCTAGGCCACCCAACTCCACTGTGACTCTGGGTGGTGTAAAATATACTAAATTTAAAATGATCTAGTGGACATAGTACAAAAGGAAATGTCCAGAAAAAGAAAATTAACAATCACAATCTCACAAATCAAGGAACCCACATAAGGGGGCCGCCACATCTTCTAGCCCAAGGTCTGGGGAAAGAGCCAGGCTTAAGGGCTCATTTAAATATGGTACAAGTGGGGGACATATGACTCTCTGGGTGATGTCATTCCAGAGGGCAGGTGCTAAAACAGAGAAGGCACTATAAATAAATAATGCTAACTTGTGTCATGAATGAGTCTTGAACATGCTGCATCTACGAGTTCAATTTTATCATATTTTATGATTGGCTGATTATTAGTTTGGAATATGGACGATAAATATATGATAAATAAATATGTTCTTACCCCACCCACCATACTTGTCTATCTTTATCTTCCTCTTCTTCTTCTAATCCCCATTAACCCAGACAACTTATTTATACAATGTTTTTGAAATCCCTGAAGACAGCAGAATGAAGTTAATAAACAGACTATCTAGCTGAAGAGGTATTTTTTTCCTTCTCTGGGTAGATCTAATTAAACCAAAAAAAATGCAGCAGAGGAGACTGGTGTGACCTCATTGATTTTACATAAACCAGAGTGCAATTAAAGCAGCTTCCCTATCCAACAAATGTTGCTTATTGATCATCAGGTATAGCTTGGAGGGGTGCTTTTGTTCTTTGCTTGGATGCAAAACTCTGTCCCCATAATAGGATCTCAGAAGGAGGTGTATTCAATTGGCTGAATTCACTGCCAGAAGGGTGGGAGGTTGCAGACAGTTTCAAAACTTCAGCTGATCTCAAAAGCAGCAGCTGTATTAATATCCCGGATTAGTCAGAGGGACTGTGGGTAATAACTGTATCTGGCTGTTTTTATACATCACAGTGTTATTGGGTTTGGTTTAGTGTATGTGACTCAACCATTTCAGGTTTGTTTGTTTGTTTATTTATCAAATTTATATAGCCACCCATCTCAGTACAAGACTCTGGATGGCTCACAAACAATTAAAACACAGTATAAAAACAGCAAAACAATACAAATGAAAACAGTGTAAAACCATATAAAATCATATAACAAAATTCATAGCGAGGTAATCATATCCATCCATAACAGTCAATATAGCCACTGTACCAGCATTACCACACTCCCAAGTTCCTAGCCCATTGGCAAAACCATGTATTGAAGGCCTTGGGAAAAGTCAGCAAGGTCAAGGCTGATCTGATCTCCAGGGTGGGGGATGATGTTCCACAGGACAGGAGCTACAACAGAAAAGCCTCTCTTCCTGCGCCCCACCAGAAAATACTCCCTGGTTGACAGGACCCAGAGCATGCCCCTCCTATTGGACCTGATGGGATGCGTATGTGATTGGAGAGAGGCAATCCTTAAATAGCATGTTATATGCATGCAGCCAATTATGGTTTATTAATAAACTAAGATGAAGTCATGCATGAGTGAACCCAGTCTACAAACATAGTACTTGCAATTTTCTCAGTAGAAATCACCTCCAGCTCCAGGATACTTGGTAAGTACCTACTTCCTTCTTATTCCATCTTGCTTTCTGAAATGTGTGGGAAAAACTCTGGGCAGTCTAACTACAGCCAAATGCTACCTTTTTTTCTCTCTCCAGTGGAGGACCTCCATTTTATTCAAATCTTTCTCTTCAGATAAGCCTGTTATACATAAAAGAGCAAACTGGTACTTACTTGGGAATAATAAATCACAGTGAACTCCGTGAGACTTATTTTAGAGTAGATGGGTATACTCAAAAGGATTTGCAATATAATATGTTATTTTAATGCCCATTATGATATAGTTTTCCCCCTGGTCCTGTTTTGCTGCCTCATCACGTCAGAGGGATGTTACTGGGAGGGATGAGTGAAGAATGCCAGGAGTGTATGCCAAGAGTATATACTCCCAGCAGGGTCACCCAAGGAGTGAAGGTCATCCCACAGACACTTATGTCAGGCAGCAATGATACAGAAAGATGCTGGAACCAGATGATCACTTTAGTGACACCAGCAAAAGTATCATTTTCATACTGTGCAGGAGAAAGCAATGGTAAAACATTGTATTTTACCAAGAAAACTACATGGATAGACTATGTAAAGTATTTGACAATACAGGTAGTCCTCACCTTATGATCACAATTGGGATCAAAACTTCCATTGCTAAGCGATGCAGTTGTTAAGTGAGTCATACCCAATTTTATGACCTTTTTTGCTGCGGTCGTTAAGTGAATCACACAGTTGTTAAGCAAATCCGGCTCCCCCCATTGATTTTTCTTGTTGCAAGTCAGCTGGGAAGGTCACAAATGGTGATCATGTGACCTCGGGATGCTGCAACCATTATAACTACATGCTGGTTGCCAAGCACCCAAATTTTGATCACATGACCGCAGGGATGCTGCAACAGTCGTAAGTTCAGGCACTGGTCAAAAGTCACTTTTTTCAATGCTGTCGTAATTTTGAATGGTTGTTAAACAAATGGTTGTAAGATTAGGACTACCTGTATAGTACCAGATGATGGGCCTATCAGGTCAGACAGTGCTCAACATGCTACTGAGGAAGAGCTAACAATCTTTTGGAGTACTAATGCTATTAATGACATGCACAGATTAAAGCCTCTGGGATGCTTAGTTGTTGATAATACCATTCAGGAAAAGGAAATCCAAAGCTGCAAATACAGAATTACAGTGGGAATATGGAACATAAAAAACATGAATGTGGGAAAGCTCAGCACAGTGAAAGATGAAATGGACTACACACTGACATCTTAAACATCAGTGAATTAAAATGGACTGGAATTGGACATGTTGTCATATTTACTACTCAGGACACAAAAACAATAAAGGAATGGCATTGCTTTCATAATCAGAAAGCATATAGCAAAAACAGTACTTGGGTACAATGCAGTCAATGACTGAACAATACCCATTAAATGTCACAGACAACCCTTGAACATGATGGTTATACAAGCTTATGCTCCAACCACTGATGCAGAAGAAGATGTTGCCAAGGGTAATGGTCAAGTTCAATCTGAAATCAACAGAATATACAAGCACAATGTGCTGTTTGTGGTTCGAGACTGGAATGCTGAAGTTGGACACATCAGGGTACAAAATATAATTGGACTGTATGGCCTAGGAAACTGAAATGAAGCAGGATGACTTATCAGTTCCTGCCAATTCAATTATTTCTTCATTGCTAACACAGTCTTCCAACAATCAGAATGATGAATTTGGACAACATCACCAGATTGATTATACAAAAATGAAATTGAGTATGTTACTGATACAAGAAGTTGAAAAAGCTCAGTTATAACAGAAAAGAAGTGATTGTGGAACAGAACATAGCAAACAGACTAGCTCCACTGCAGACTAGCACTTGGTAGAGTAACCATGAAGGCTTTGGAAAAGATATTATGATATTATAGATATTATGATGCCGTGATGCGTCTGTATCTACAAAGATCAGAATGGTTCAAGGAATGGTATTGCCTGTGATACTACATGGAAGCAAAAGGTGGACTTCGAAGAAGTAGGATAGAAATATTAATGCTTTTAAACGTCGTTGTTGGAAAAGACTCCTGAGATACCATGAACAGCCATGAAAATAAATGGGTCATCAAACAAATGAACTTGGAATTATCATAAATGACCAGGCTCAAATTATCCTACTTCAGATGCATTATGTGAAGACCCAGGTCTCTGGAGAAAGCTCTAATGTTGGGAAAGGTGGAAGGAAAGAGAAGAGGACAAATGGCAGCAAGGTAGTTACAGTGGCAATGGGTGTACAATTGGAAGACCTGAAGGACCAGGTTGGGAACAGATCTTCCTGGAGAAAATCTATCTATGCGGTTGGTAAGAATTGACAAATAATCAATTTAAAATATCATTTATTTTGCTCTTTTAAAATACTGCACTGTTATTTTGTGGTAACAATGGATCTTAATCTACTTTCAGAATAATTGTGAAAAGCAAGCTACCAATTACCAGATGAATTAGGAATGCATTAACATCACCAGATTCTGCTGCTGCACTTATTCTATAGAATAGATATTAGGGTTTTATAGAACAATACAAGACTATACTTCTTGACCTTTATAGTCTTCTATAAATCTTTCTGCATGTTCCATTCTCCCCATATAATGTGCTGATTAATAACACAAACTGAAGATGCCTTTTGATTTTATAGGAAATTTATATTTAGTAGACATTCTTTATTTGATCTACTAAGGATGCAAGAATCCTCCCATTTTGCAGCTGGCCAGCCAAGCTACAATCAGCCTGTTACTTTGTAGATTGTCTGTGTTTGTAGCAAGCCATGACGACATAAAAATGATGACATCTGCATCATTACATCATCATACATTTCCACAACTATGTAATTTGGGTCAACTGCTTTATGACATCTGATTCAAGTCACATGACAACATCATGATGCACATGTCATCCTTTGCCCTTTGTTTCTCTACCAACACCAGACGCTGCCACCCTCTGTCACAACTAATTTTGGGTATCTCTGGGTTTACCATTTTCTTTGTAATTACATCTGACTTTTGCTGGTGATGTTCAAACAAGCCACCATCATACTGTTCTCTTTCAAAGAAATAAGATTGATTAAACCACAAGCAACATATAATAAAAAACAATAGCTAATTTGGGCAAAGTGTAATGAGATGTTAAGCAACTATAATGCACAATAGCTTGTACTAAACTGAATCATATCTGAATCCCCAAAAGGGTTTCATTGTGCTTCTGTGTCTGAATTATTCTGCTTAACCTGAATTATGTCTGAGCATAAATAAATAGTAGTGTCTCCAAATGAGCCATATAGTACATATCATAGGGCAATTCATAAAGGATTTTGTTAATTATACTTCATATCTTGAACAGAATTAGTTACAATATGTTTTGTTACTTATTTATTGTGTAAAGGTATAACAAATACTAAGTCTTTACAATGCAGTATTACATACAGTAATATAACAAAGAGAGAGCCAATTTGGTATAGAGTTCTAGTCCTGCCTTAGGCACGAAGCCAATTGAGTGACTTTGGGCCAGTCACTCTCTCTCAGCCCTAGGAGACAGGCAGTGGCAAACCACTTATAAAATCTTCCCAAGAAAACTGCAGGGACTTGTCCAAGCAATCACCAGGAGTCAACATTGTCTGTCTGTCTGTCAAATACATTATTAAAAAAAACCATTAAAAATTCATTAACTACTGTATTAGAGCAAATTCATGTATTACAAACTGACTTCTGTCTTGAATAACAGGATCAAGAGGCATGTCATGATTTCCAAATCTTTGCATAAGCTTTAAGTATCAACATTTTTTTCTGTGAATATGCACATAAAAACATAAAGTTGAAAACCTTCAACCTGTTAATTCTTAAACATCTTCCCAAGAGAAATAATCATCATCATCCCCCAGTGAGGCACTACCTTGACGTGATTGTGGGGCTTGTGTGCTCCGAGGAGGATGAGAGTTATGCCAGAGGTTCAACCATACTGGACAGGTCTCATCAGAGGAGCCAAGTGAAGAATGCCTCTCCCATAAACAACATGTGAGACGTAATTTACAGAAACCCGTATCAGATCGGTTGTCACCTGAGTCAACGAGGACCACAGTAGGTGTTCTCATTCCTGGACATCTAGTGACAAGTGGGATACAGGACTCAGGACTGTTGGTTGAGCAACCAGGGCCAGCAGCTACAGAACTACTGCAAGAAAAGTTGTTTACCCGTCACAAATGTAGGAAGACTGAAAACAAAGAAATAATAATCTGCTATTACAAACCAAGTCCAACGAGAAGAGGATATCTGAAAAGAATGCACCAGTTCTGGAAAGAACAACATCCAGAACTGAATCAGAAATAACAGAACAGAGGCTAGCAGATCAACTTTGTTCTATAACATGAAATAAAGTATTCACAGAAGTAGAACTGGAAGAACTGCAAAGGTCTAACCAGGGCAAAGAAACCGAAGCCTTGCCAGAAGTAGCTCAGACTGTAGAGGCAAACCGGGGGAGTTGGCAGTAGAGGAAGCCAGCATAGGCAGTGAATCATTTTCATTCCCAAACCAGGCACCCTCTCCTCTGCCTTCTTTTCAGAAAGAACAAAGCCCTCTAACTAAAAAAAACAAGAAGAATTGAAATAAAGAATAACTGGGCATCTAGAACAGCACAAAAAGAAGAAAATAAGGTTGCATGCATTGAAGCTGGTTATAAAGAAACAGCTAGCACAAGTATTAAAAGATGCCAATACTGTTGTTGTACCAACTCACTGTAAGAAACAAACTAACATAAAGCATGGCTGCACCTATAACTGAATACCTTGGATGCAAACAAGGAAAAAAGGCGAACAGTGCACCACCAAAATGAAAGATCAGGTTGGAAAATAAGATCAGCATGTTAAGATCACATGCAAGCAAGCTAGAACAGATAAAAGCAGCTGAAGAACAAAAAGATCAAAGAAGACCTGATCAAGAAATATCACCTAGAAACAAGGAAGATCAAAGAAGCACTGGAAATAATAAAGCAGCAAATAACAGCCATACCCAAAAGATTAGCTGATACAAAGCTTGAATTGCATACTATAGGCAGAATCTCCAATTTCAGTTGAATCAGAAATGTTTCTACCAATCCATCAATGGAGAGACTGTAATGAACCAGTCAATACCTGATGAAGAAACAGTGCATTTCTGGACGCAGCTGTGGCAGATCCCAAAGAGATACAAAAATGCAGCTTGGATAAAAGAGATGGATAAGAATTTAAAAAGAAGTTGAAATGAAAGAACTTGCAATAACAGCAGAAATGGTGGAGAAAAGGGCAAGGAAGATCAAGAACTGGTCAGCACCAGGTGAAGATGAACTGCATGGCATTTGGTTAAAATATCTGACTAGTCTGTACCCACTCATTGCCAAGCAGTTTAACAACATATTCCAAAGAGGTGAAATTGAAGATTGGTTAACATCTGGAAAAACCTACCTGATAATGAAAGATCCAACAAAAGGGGGAACTAGAAGAGGAGAAAAAACTAGAAACTAAGTTGCTAAAGAACTGCAAGCACTATTGGTTAATGAAGCACTAGTTGAGAAAATCAAGGACCAAATGAAAGAAGCTGAAAGAATATGTTTGCCAAAACTGAATCAAATTAACAAGACGACTTTGACTAAAACAGTGAAGAGTATTAACGAAGCTGTTAAAATTATTCCAACTGAAACACTGACCCAAATGTACAATTATTACAGCTCTGATCAATCAAGGGTTTCACAAAACACTTTTACTAAGGAGAAAGGATAGACTAGGTTACCTTCCTTATTCATACCCACGCAACACGCAGCCATTTCCTAGTAACAATAAGGTACTAGTCGGTTTTGTCATATTTTAGCCAATATGCCACAAACGCAATCAATGCCCAAGTTTACCCCAAGTATGTTCATGTTATTTTCTGTAAGCTAGGATCTCTAATGTTGAGATCACATACTGTTACCTTGCCGGCATCCCACTAACTGCGGTGTACTGACCCAGTGCTTGGTTGCAATTACAAACTAACCTTGTTTTAATCTACACATTTTACAAACCCAGCTCACGTAACTATTTTTAGTGGGTTGTGCAAAACCATAAAATTGAACTGAGACATTCATTCTGTGGATGCAGCCATGTACAGTAGTGGGATAATTAAAGGATCTTATTACTTCTCCCACGTTGATTCTAAAAGACAGACTGTGACAAAGATTGCAGGTCATTCGCACTAATTACGGTTTTCGCTCAATTCCTGAAAAGCAAATCCCAGCTACCATCATTGCCGTAGACTCTTGAAACGCTGAGGACATCGCGCTGTAACCAATGCTCCCTTTAGCCACCAGACACCTGGTCTCACAATATCTAAACCAAGATTCGTTCAGAAATGCCAGGTAGCTTAATCCCATCTCCCAAACCAAAATGTTGCTCAAAAACGCTCAAGCTCAGATTCTGTCGAGCCTCCCCGGAACAGGAAAAGCGCAGGAGGAATTTGCTTGCGTACTAGAAACTTTTAAAAGAGCGAACTGCGAGAAAACTCTCACCGCTGGGGGGCGAGCGAGTACCTCTGCACCGTTCTCTAATTCGGTCTGGGAAATCGAAAGCGAACCGCGGAAAACGCCCACCTCCATCCGACCCCTTCCCTGCATTCCTCCGCTCCTCCGGCTTACCCGCACGTGCGTGCCACAACAGCCAATGGCGATCGAGCTTCTTGCCCAGAGCCAATCAGCTACATCTTAGTGTGAAGCAGGCGCCTTGCCGGATGATTCTGTCGTCATGGCTGCTTCCTGCACCGCTTGCTGTTCGTGGCTGAGGTGGAGGACGAAGTCAGCGGGAGCGGCTGTGATAGCGGCCTCCCGCGAAGTGGGCCCTATGGGTTCTCGGTTAAGGGGCTCGGGCTGCCTTCGCCTGATGCGGCTGAGCTCGGCTGCCGGCTTTAGTACTTCTCCTGCCGCCTCTAAAGCGGTGTCTGTGGATGTTGGAAGCAAGTAAGGAAAGACAGGGAGGCTGGTTCCTTATCAAGGGAAGGGTCTCTTTTCCTCTCAGTAGGACTGAAAGTCCGCGGGTGGGTGGTGATCAGCTGGAGAACTTGTTTCCAAAGCATAGCTCAGCTTCGGAGTATCTGAAGTAGCCCTGACCACGTGCAGGTTGCCTTTCTCCTGGACCTGTTTGTGCTTTGTATTGCTTGTGCAGAACTACTTTTGTCTGGATGGAGCAAAATATACTTCGTCCTGCCATTTTGCAGCTCTCTGTTGCATCCAGTATTTTTTGCAGAACTAGAAAGATTCATTGAGATGAATGAATTCTAAGATTAATTAAACATAAACATGTTTATGTCCCTCTTTTTCTAGGAAGTTGGAAATATCTTCAGGAAAGCTAGCCAGATTTGCTGATGGTTGTGCTGTAGTGAAGGTATAGAACTTCTGTGAAATTATTTTGTTCATACCATTGAGAAAAGTTTCAGTCTTTGGGCTGGTTTTTCCCATCATTTTTTACCCTTAAAGTATAATGGATCCTGTGAATAGAACTAGCATGATTAATCTCTCCTTTTCCTCTGTTTCTATCTTTTCAAATTAAGTTAGGTGATACAACAGTGATGGTGACAGCAGTCAGTAAAACAAAAGCTTCTCAATCTCAGTTTCTACCTCTGGTGGTATGTATTTCAGTAAACAGTGCTAAAGTATTATATGCAATGCGTAATACTATAACTTTTGCTCATAATGCAGAACATTTGTCAAAGTTGTAAGATTTTTAGATTATTTTTCAACACATTAGAACATTCATAGTTCTAGGTAAACCAGATAAACTGGAATGTTTATTCCTGATTCATTACATAACACTGCACATTGTCTAAAAATTGAAAATAAAAAGCTTCTTCTTGCATTAGGTTGACTATCGGCAAAAGGCTGCTGCTGTAGGAAGAATACCTACCAATTACTTGAGAAGAGAACTGGGTTCTACAGACCACGAAATTCTTACAAGCAGATTAATAGGTATGCAGTATAAAGATTAAGTAGTATTGTCTTATAAATCCTGTTATAATTTCTTTGAGGTTTTCTTTAAAAGATAAGTTGAAGAAACAAGCCTGATTGGATCACATTCAGTTAATGATATCTCTTTTCCATGATATACTAATTCTGTATCTAATGTGGCACTTGTGGTATCTGTTCAAGATGGCTGTATATCCTTTTGAACAAGTGCTTATTGTGGATGGTAAATTGTTTTCTACTGTAAGTTTTGGTAGTTGCATGGTCAAAACAAGGTAATACATTTTGCCTGACATATTGTTATTCAATCACAGTGTCAGTCAGAATTTAAGCCCAGTGATATTTTCATGTGATAAAAAGTTATTCATGTACTTTCAAAAGGAGAAGAAACATTAACTACTCATAGCATCTCAGTGGTAACTTTAGTAATCCTAGTGCATAATCTATTTCTTGGAATGTATATAAATTTAATAATAAATACATACATTATATTTACTTTGTTTTCCATCTGAATTGCCTATCTGGACTGATCTTAAAAAGCAAAGCAGTTTAAGTCTTTGCAGAGGAATGATCTTAGAAGGGAAGCTGGGGAATTCTTGTTTCCCTCTCCATAATCATTACATTGTGGAATAACAATATGTTCTTTACACTTTTCTGCATCTAATGAAAATGCAAATGGAAGCCATCCTATAGAAATCAGAGGTGACAATGAGCCTTATTCCACATTTTCATCTATTTTCCTACAAACTTTGGAATTCTTGAACTAGTATCTAAAGACAGTTTTGAGGGGAATGAGGGAAAATAAGCTGAAATTTAAAATGGAAGCATTATTCATAGGAAATTAATGCTTTTTTCCTTTGGGTTGGGTTTTTTGGGAGGCTTATAGTGGACTATTCTTGGTAACAGCAGAACTATGGATTTGAGGGATACCTGGGATTGATACATTATTATTGATAGTGTTCATTTTATTTTTGCTATTTTCGTATTACAGAGACAACATGATGGGTTGTCAGATACTTTGGGTTTCAGTTCCCATCAGCGTAAACCAGCATGTCCAATAACGAAGGATTCTGGGTGTTACAGCCCAAAAATATCTGAGTTTCTATTTTTACATGGTTTTTTTTTTTATTGAACAGTAGTTTGCACAGAAAGCAAAATAATTAAATAGTATACAATATTATGAGGACAAATACAAAAATAAAATGAATGCATTAAAAATAAAGGGCAGTGCTAAGAAAAAGGCCAAAGATGGTTCATAATTTTGATATAAAATTAACTTGTTTCCATTAACATAATATAATCTGCCCAATCTTGATAAACATGTGATTTTGCCTCTGAAAATTCATTATTCTAAGTTTATCAGTAATTTTTCTAATAAAGCAATTGAGAAAGCTTTTAAAATCCACCAATGAGTGGTTAAATTTTCAAGAAATTTCCATCATTGAGCAATGATTAGTTTTGCTGCCAAAAAGAAATAGACAACCAGCTCTTTATTTTTAAGTGAAGCATTGGATCTTATAAATAGATGCAACAAGTGTAGCTCTGGAGAACATTTGACTAAAATAACGGATTTTTATTATATAAGCCATATTGCAAGGTTGTTACCTTTATAGATGATCTGAACATATTTAAATAAAATAATCTTCTGTTCTTTTATACAAGATCTTCAAATATTATATTTTACAGATCGGTCAATTCGACCACTTTTTCCAGCAGGCTACTGTTATGATACACAGGTAAGCTATTTTGATTGCTCCTAATTTTGTGTCTAGTTAATAGTGCAATATTGGTGCTATATTACTACTAGTAAAGTAGAATCCAATGTCCTTTTCTGTTATAGAAGTGCTTTTATTGCTGGAAGTGGGAAGGAACAATTTCCTTTTCCTCTTTGTGCCCTCTAAAGCCTTGGAGATTTGGTGGATGTATTCACGTCACCACAAGCCAAGTTCAATTCAAAGGAGTCTTTTTCTTTAACATGTTTCCCATTTGATAAAAGTGTAGGGTCTTCAAGGAGAGAAAAAGAGAAATAAGCCTAATCATATGAGTGAAAATATGCAGCAACTATTTTATCCTATTTTGTTGTATTTTGGACAGGTATTGATGCTCTTTGATAAAACATGGTTTTCCTCTAGGAAACAGTTTTAAACTAACTTTAAAACTTTTTAAAGTTAGTTTTAAACTAACTAGTTTTCCTTTCCTTTTACAGTGTGTGATCACAAATGAAGTTTTTGTACAAGTGGAAGCATATTCCATTCTGTTCTTTCACTTGTAAAATGTGGAGAAGTAAATTATTTCATTAAGTAGAGACTCTCCTTTTTGTTGGTTCTTTAAATAGATAACATAAAATTAAACACACATAAATTATTTTTTTCTGTCTTCCCCTACATGCCAACCCATTTACTCTTCATTATTTGTTTTAAGATTCAGTCTTCATTCTGTATGACCAAACCACCTCAATATACTTCTTTTGTACTGGTCACTCACTTTTGGATTCAATCCACATTCATTCAGCACCTATTTATTCTTCACCCCATTTCTTACTGTTTTATCAAACACACTTTTAAGATTCACTGCATTCAACTTTTATATTTTCTCTGATTAACCCAAGTCTCACTTCCATATAACAAAGAGTGCATAAATATATATATTTTTTTGTGCAACAGGTCACCTCTTACCTGCAACCTTTCGACTAGCATTTCCACTTCTTAAAATTATCTGTTCATTTCCCCATCTTCAGTGAATGTTCTGCCATGCTTCAAGTTGCTTTAATTTTTCACAATTTATGTAACATTTGCTGCAAATCATTTGAGTTCTCAACCAACAACACAAAAGTTGTGTTCCTGTCCTCAGGCAACATGCCTCTAACCTCCTTGCAAGTATTCCTTTTACATTTATCCATAAATACATTAAATAACCAAAGGGACATCATACAGTCTTGCTCAGAGTTGAACCATTTGCCAGGCTATTGAAATTTAGTGTTCGGTACTGTTAACTAAAACTAAATTGTTTGTTTTTCTTGTGCCAGATCATTTGTAATCTTTTAGCTGTAGATGATGCCTACAGTCCTGAGGTACAGGCAATTAATGGAGGTAATGAATTTTTGTAAATCTTTTTTTTCCCTCTAGAATAGGTAGACTTAGTGAAATACTATACACAGTTTCAAGTAACAATTCTTACTATTTTTAGCTTCTGCAGCTCTTGCATTATCAGACATTCCATGGAATGGACCCATTGGTGAGTACAGATGATAACTTAAACCATTATTTAGTTTTTTTAAAACATACCACATATTTTTTAAAAATTGAATGTTTATTTTATTAAAATTTGCACACTGCTTGGCCCAGATAACAATTGTTATATTAACGTCAGAATATAATAAATATATAATATCTTCTTCACTGAAGTTTATGAATAATCTATATTCAGTGTTTATCAAAGTTTATAAAAAAAAAATCAGTGTCCAGTGTACATAATGTCTAGAAATCTTTAGAAGTTGAATGAAATTATTTTCTTCTGAAATAAATATGATATAGATAATTTTGAAGCGATTGTCCTGAGGTTAAGACTTCTTTGAGACAAGCTCAGATATTAGTGACTACATGGACAATTTTAGTAGTTTTGTTGGCCAAAATTTGGAAGCAGTTTGCTATTGCCTTTTCAGATTTTTTTTTCTTCCTAGTCTAGCTTAGTGCTCTGGAATTTCACTGTATATTTAAAAATACCTATAAAATGGTGAAAAACAGTTTCAATGTTACAAATTCTTTTTCTGTGTTGGTTTGGTAATATTTGTGATGGTTGGCCCCTAAACGTCTTATGCTTGGATGCATAATTTTTTCTGAGTTATAACTAGACTTACTTTAGTCTTGCATTCAAAGAAATAATTTGATTAACTTCTACAACAATGGATATACATTTTTGTAATGTTTAGATAGTTCAGGTCCATTAATCAGTCATATTTTTGCTTATTGATAAGCCAGGGTGCAGAATCAGCAGGGTATAAGAAAAAAGAAATTTGATGTTATGCTAATTAAATTTAATTAAAATTCAGATAGTTAAGAACTATAGGTAAAATATAGGTAAACCCTCCATATATTTAAGCATTCTCTCCCAATGTTAAGCATTACTTTTGGAGGGGATCTGAGAGTCACAATCAAAGTTCATGACTGCTTCCAGTCTTAGGACTTGAGGTTGTGCTTCCCCATTGTAAGTTATCATTATCTGATTGTAAACAAGTGCCAGAGATGCACCAAAGTAGTTTTTCTCATACATTATATACAACATTGTTCCAATATTCTCTCAGGTTTAAGCAAGGGCAAATCTTCCCTTATTCTCTTTCCTCCTCTTGCTGAATTAGACGCAAGCTATGTGCGGGAATTATCTTTGTAGTGTAGCTGTTAAAACATTTGCCTAATAAAGCAAAATCTTTTAAGCAGCAAATTTGATAAGTAGTACATGATTGTCTAAGCTGTATTCCTTTGTAGTTCAAAAACATTGTTGAAAAGTTTTCATGTGAGTTATTGACTTTATTGTCTGATTTGCAAAAATGCTAATTGATGGAATATCTTAATTTATGGAGTACCTTCTTAGGAGCTGTAAGAGTTGGAATGATTGATGGAGAAGTTGTTATTAATCCCACTCGAAAAGAACTGTCTTCTAGTAGTTTGGATTTAGTGGTTTCTGGAGGTCCTCGGAGCCATATTGGTAAGTGGTTCAGAGAGGAAATTACTCAAAACATTACAAATGTTTATTATAGAGTTTAGGTATAGCAAATAATTGTCCACTGTATTCTTAAATATTACTGAGATTCATTCATCCATTCTTCTCTCACACTTGTATTTGTATTGATAAAGCCCTATGATGAACAGCTTATGAATGGAAATGAAGGGAAAGTATAAAACATAGTTGGGCAGGAAAAAGAAGCACTTCACTGGGGAGAAGACAGACTGGGTAGAGGAAGAACAGGCTTATAGTCACTTCCAGGTCTTGGTTACTAGGAAGGTCTTTCAGAATGTGTGTTCACCATAAACTCTGAAGGTACTTGGAGATTGGGATAGTTGATCTTTATGACCTATTGATCTCTATTGAAAAATACATGATTTTATTTTAGCTGATCACTTATCAAATAAATTTATAGTTTTGAAATACACCATCACACTTCCCTGGAATATTTCATTCCTAGGGTCTGAAACATTTTAGACTTTTAAAACATTAAGTAGGGGACGGCGTCTTCAGTTTGTAACTAAAAGATCATTCTATACAGGTTTTAAAAAGCTAGATTGCAAAGCTGGATTGGCATAGAATTCATCTAATCAAACTACTAATGCATTATTATAAGACTTATAAAAATAACCACTTATGCAGTCTATCTTAATGACATGCAAGAGAGAATTGGAGCTTTCTTGATTTTCTTTTTGTTTGTTTCAGATAGCCAAAATATCTTCTGCATAAGTTCCCTTTGAAATGTTTTCTAATGTTATTATTTACTTAATAATTCATGTCCTATGTTCAGTAAATAATCACAGACTGGTAAGCTGAGATAATCTTTTTTCTCAAATCATTAAATACTATATATTTTTTTAAAAAATAATTGATTAAAAAATTTAATCAATGAATGCATTCTTGAAGTAATATAGGAGAAATAATACTCTCCACTTCTGAGATCTCTGTGCATTGTTTTCTCTCAATTTTTGTTTTTACAACTTTCAATTGATTTCTGAATATCGCTACATAAGAAACAATTACTTTGGCACCCTATATTTTATGGTTCTTACTAATTTGGGGTTCACTATACCAGGTGCCACGTAAAGAAACATAGAATGCTTTTGTAAAATTTATTTATTTATTTACTCAGTTTTTATAGCTACCTATCTCACATATGTGACTCTGAGCAGCTTAAAGGTTAAAAACACAAAAACAATACAAAAAAATAACCAACTTCTTCATGACCTTAAAACACATTAAACCCATAAAAACTATTAAAAACCATACAAATATAATCAGCGGGAGAACGCAGTCATTTCACTAATAATATAATCACTTTGTAGGCTCCACACCACCACTACCAGATCCCCAGGCCAGCTGGCAAAGCCATGTCTTCAGGCGCTTTTGGAAAGGTGGAAAGTTCAGGGCCAGCCTGATCTCAGGGGGAATGATGTTCCAAAGGGTGGATGCTATGGCAGAAAAGGCTCTCTTCCTGGGTCCCATCAGATGACATTCCTTCATGAATGTGACCTGCAGCATGCCCCTTCTGCCAAACCCGATGGGCTTTATACATCGTTACCAGTACCTTGAATTGAACTCAGAAACAAATTGATAGCAAATGCAGAAGTGTAACATGCACTGATAGGTATGCATAACTGCTGGTGCCACCACATTTTGTATCACCTGAAGTTTCTGGATGCTCTTCAAGGGTAGCCCCTTGTAGGGTGCATTACAGTAATCCATGTAGGAGGTGATCACAGCATGAGTGACTGAGTTTAGGGCCTCCTAATCCAGGGATGGGCACAGCTGGTGCACAATCCAAAGTTGTGCAAGGCCCCTCCTAGCCACGACTGCCACCTGTTCCTCAAGCAGGAGTCATGAGTCCAGAAGGACCCCCAGATTGCACACTGGGTCTGTCTGGGGTAGTGCAACCCCATCCAGAACTAAAAATGGTAAATTCCCAGATACTGGTTGCCCCAACACCCAAAGCCACTCAGTCTTGCTAGGGTTGAGCCAAAGCCTTTTGTTCCCATCCAGACCCCTACGGCCTCCAGGCACCAAGACAGGACGTCAATAACATTGTTTACTTCACCATGGGTATAGATATACAGCTGGGTATCATCAGCATATTGATGATACCTTACCCCATGGCTACAGATGACCTCTCCCAATAGCTTCATGTAGATGTTAAACAGGAGCAGAGAGAGTACTGAACCCTGCGGCACCCCACTGTGTTGGGGCTGAGGGCAGGACCTCTAGCTTCCAATCAACACCGACTGGAACCAGCGACAGACGAAGGAAGAGAACCAGCACGTACAGTACCGCCCAACCCCTACAACTGGTCTAGAAAGATATCATGTTTGATGGTATTTTGTCACTTTTCTTCCAAAAGTCTTTCCTGTATGTCATTCGGTCTATCTGACTAAACACTATTTCTTTAGAGACTAAATCTATTTGATCCCCTAATGCCTTCTTCCAATCAAATTGTACTTTTTTGTTACAATTTGTAAGTATTTAGTGTTTTTTTACAATCTTTCAAGATAAATTATTTTCCCAGAACAGTTTATTTATTCTTTGCTAATATTTTTTTATTACATTAATGTGTTGTTAGCTGCTCAGAGTTGAATTTGCCAGATGGGCAGTCACATAGATTCATTAAATAAATACTTAGTACTTCTGAGTCACAAAAGGCTTGCAAAGAAGCTAACCATCTGAGGGATGGAATTAGATATTTTGCTGATGTATACGGTCTGCAGTATGCCAGTGATGCAGTTTGGTGATTATTGGAGGGAGGGGATAAAGTAGTGTTCCAAAGGCAGAGGAGTAAAAGCTAAGTGAAACAGGATAGAATTCTTTATGGAAAAGCAGTTAAGTCTTCATATGTGTGAATCTTAATATTATGGCCATCAAGTTCCATTTACAAATAGAGACTGGCCATTTCTTTTTTTCAGAAATATTGTTGGTAGCTAGTATATATCATAATGAAGGCTGTTGGAATGATTGACTGCCTCTCAATGTTATTCAATAGTTATGTTGGAAGCTGCAGCAGACAACATACTACAACAGGATTTCTGCCATGCCATCAAAGTAGGTTTGAAGCATACCCAGCAGATCATTCATGGCATACAGCAGCTGGAAAGAGAGCAAGGAGTCAAAAAGAGAGCTGTCCAGAAGTTATTCACTGCTCCTGAGGAGATTGTGAAATATGCAGAGCAGTAAGTGTGGACACTGTCATCTGGAGAACAGTAATTGAATATACATTAGCTTCTTGTATTCTGTTTCTTACTTTAAAAAAAATTAGAACTATACCTACAGTACATACTATTGCATGCATTTTCCAAACAAATATGCTGCTTAGTGTCAAATGGCTGAAGCGTCACAAAAGCATTGTTCTTTTTTACAAATCCAATTTTATGTATGAATATACATTTAATAGATGTAGGTAGAATTGGATAGGTTAAATTCTGAAGATGTAAAATTTGCAGAAATGTTACAGCTATGAAAGAAAAAATGTTTCAGTGAAAAACAAATTTAGGGGAAAATGAAAATGCATGCAGCGTTTAATATATTTCTACACCACGCTTTAAGAGCAAACTAGGCAAGCCGCATTTTAAAAAATGTTCAGTAAAACAGGTAACTCATAGAACTGTGCGATATACTCCAAAGGGCATGAGTTTAGTGCTCTTCCAATTAAATTAGCCACACTCTACAGAAGGCTTGGTGTGGCTTTTTCAAAGGTATCCATAGCACCTATGAGTGCGTGCAAAGTTAGTTCACTAGTGACAGCACCTTTGTCCTACACTCAGATTTTCTGCTTAATCTTCTAGCCTGTGGTCTGTTTAGCCTGGCAAGTCTGTATCATTCTTTTCTGCTAATATTCTTTTATCCCCCAACTCAGGCTAAATACCAATTTGTGGTTTGGGAAGTGTGTAAAAACATACTTAGAAATGTGGAGCAGAGGGCTTCTTAGGTATGCTGAACCTAAGAATTGTTAACAAAATCAGTTCATTTACTAAAAATTCTATTCCTGGCTTCTTTCCTAATTTCAAAGGATGAAGCTAAATTTCTAACCTCTGTCCAGATTCCTTAGCACAAGATTGAGAAGACTTTGCTAAATTGATGTTTATTATTTGGAGCTCAAACAGGTATAACAGGTCTTATTGGTATATGCTCTTAATTTTGTTCTCTAAACATAGGTGTTTGGATACTTGCTGGGTTATTGTACAGGAAACCTTTGATTAAATAGACTTATTTATTGTTTGTTTGTTTGTTTATTTGTACATCGCATTTATATAGCCGCCCATCTCACAAAATGACTCTGGGCGGTGAGAAGGGGTGCTTATTAAAGCCAAAAGTTCATTAAATGGCAAATGGGTCTTTTTGAGACCAAAACATATGAGAAAATCTACTTGTAATACTGAATACTCATTTTGTGGGAAACTAGCAAACATTGTCCAGACTGCTTTGCTAAATATGGACACTGTACATTGTTTGGGACAAATTTTGTTATTGCCTGCAATTCAGATAAAATTTAGCTTTAGCATATTTTGTCACTTAAAACCAAATTCTGCTAAACCAAGATTTTTTAGATTTGAGAGTTTATTGTTTCAAAGCAGAAGGGACACTTCAACATATACAACACGAATGGAGTTTTCATTAAACTGTGAACTGCTATATTGTTTCCTTCTTATTTTTATGTGCTGCTTCCCCCACCCCTGCAAAGACTTGCAGCTGAAAGAGTCACAGCAGTATTCTCAGACTTCACACATGATAAAGTAAGTATTTGCATTCATATGATCAGTTGCAGCTGAGTCACTTCTAGATTTTCATTGTGCATCTCAGTTGGGCTGTGCAATGATCCAGCTTCAAGAGGCAAAAGGTGATGGAAAGCACAGAATTGCTGGGAGTTGGACAGTGTAAGAAGTTAATAAATAAATACCATATCTGTCAGCAATTCTTTATGTGGCAGCAAGGAAAATATCTATGTTTATGGAAAAATTTATGGAAATGCCAGCAAATGCAGTGTGTTTCACTTCACCTTTTCTCTTCTGAAGCAGGATTGCTCCCAGCTGTAAATGTCAATAACTCCTAAGCCATGGTCCAGGGACCACTGTTGTCTGCAAAGATACTGCAGGTTATCCCTAGCCTAGGCACCAAATTAAAAACAAAAAACCCACATTATTTTAAAATGTCCCAAATCTCAGGAGGGTGCTAAATCACACAAGATTTTGGCATCCATGGATTTAGCCATTTTAATTTTTTAAAATTACTTTTGATTTATTTTTGGTGTCCCATGATGTTGCTAGATGTATGATTATGACTGCACTGGGTTATTGACTCTTGGCTCACTGGGGGTCACTCAAAAGCTTGAAATGACAATGTCCTAGTCCACATAGAAGATTGGAAACTGTTAGTCCATCTGCAGTAGGCCTAAAGTAATGTGTATCTAAAATTTTTTATCCTGAACATGCTCTTCTTGTACATGAGAAATGCCCTGGCACTATTAGACATTCCTCTGACTTTTCTGTGTCTTGCTGCCAGGCTTTAGAACCCCTTGCAAATGAGGCACTATTTTCTGCCTTTGTATTGTCCTTCAGCAAGGCATGTAAGTTTCTGATGTGATTTTGGACTGGTGGATTCTTCTTAATTTTAATAAATATGATTTTATGTTTGAATTCTGTATTGTATCTATATTTTGCTACCTTTTGCCATCTTGAGCACTATTTGTGGCAGAAAGGTGGAACATAAATTTAATAAATACAGTACATAGACATTTTGTATTCTAGATTTCAAGAGATGAAGCTATCAACAAAATCAGGATTGAATCAGAAGAACAACTAAAAGGTCAGATATACTAGTAATTGTTTGACATGTGCATATTACAAAATATACTTTTGGAGAGGCTTTTGTGTACAGATCTATGCCTGACAGGCAAAAAAAAATGCACAGATTTCTTTTCACAGATATTTCGGTAACCTAAGTTTTACTGAGGTGGTAAACCAATGTCTGAACAATGTAGCACCTCAGACTATAGGGGTAGCTAGCTTGATTGAATGCTTCTTATTCCTTGCATGTGAAAAAATTAGCATGTGAGAAAGAAGATGAGTATTCTATTTTTTGTATGTCTGGGTTTTTTTTCCTTTTTGTACAAAAAATTATATTTAGACTGTACCACCTTAGTGAAATCCAAAGCTGCAGTTCTGTGCATACCTTATGTGGATGTTGATGGTAAAGAAGCATGAATCTCCCATCTCCTTCCTGATGTTTGGTGATACTTAAAATTGCTTTAATTTCACTTAGGCTGTTCTGTTCTGTGTATCTGCTAAAAGTAAAAAGATGTAAAATCATGCTAATTATTTTTGGTGCTAAAATGGCTGATGTTCGCTAAATTTTTAAGGAACAGAAAATAATTTTTGTGCTATGTTAATCTGTAGAAAAGTTTCCGGATGCCGACTCTTATGAAATCATGGAATCATTTAATGTTGTTGCCAAGGAAATCTTTAGAAATCTTATCATGAACGAATACCGAAGGTAAATGTGGAATTGATTGTAGTTAAGTGGACTTATTTTCAAATAATGCTATTGGAAGGCAAAATGCAGGATAGTTTTTGAAAAAAACTCATGCCTTGTACATGAGCCAGTAAGCATACAGATCCCTTGGGAAGAGAACATGTGCATGATGAACCAGAAAAAACTGTGTTTGTGTATTTTGGAAGTTATGCTTGATTAGAAACTTAAAAAAATAGGTATCAATGGATTGATTTGGTCTGAGCTGTTGGCAACCTGTTTTAGTTGGACCTATATTTGAATATTACACCAGTATGTGCACATCAGATAGGACTAGTAGTAGGATGTGCTGTAATAATCCTGTTCCCCCACTCTGTGTCCACTCTGACTATAAGAGATGGTACTGCTATTGGATTTAAATCAACTCTATTATGTATTAGAGTTCAAGTGAAATAAGACTTTGGAAAGAAAAGTTACTCGTTTTTAACATTATTTTCCTAGATGTGATGGTAGAGACTTGACTACACTTAGAAATATCACTTGTGAAGTGGACTTATTCAAAACTTTGCATGGTTCAGCTTTATTTCAAAGGGGGCAAACACAGGTATTCACTTCTCTTGTTTTTGAATATTATAAATGGATTTAGAATTTGCTTAATGTCCTGGGAGCTTTTTTTTAAAAAAAATATTTATTTCTGTCTGTTGGGTTGGCTGATATCCTGGTAAAGGCCTTAAAAGGGAGATGTAATAAGTGGCACAAATCAAGCTTTATATGTAGAAGTTCCCAGGTTTGCTGCCTTATCAATATCATTTGAAAAGTCTCTTGTACCCAGGGACTGAGGAAGATTTATGCATGAGTCCTTTATGTGTTACTGTGATAGGTATTGATAGATATGACTGGCCTGGTAAGCTTTATGTTTTTTCTCACACATACACCACGCATGTGCATACATATATAGTTAACACATACGCAATCAAATGACAGCACTCAAGGACCATCTTGTGAACCAGTTCGATTTTTTACCTTTTATTTATATCCAGGACAGAAAAGTACTAATTCCTCTGAGAGGTTGATTCTTGCAGATAACTGTGCAAGCAGCATTCAGCTAACTAAAGCATGTAAACATGCTTTAAAAAAGTTTCAGCTCCCTCCACACTACTGCCTTCAGAGAAACATAACAAATTACTTTATGACCTAACTGCTTTATAGTTCAGAAATTAACAATCTGTCTGCCACAATATATTGGTTCTATTAAAATGACAGCGTGTCAATCCTAAAATGAATTTGCTACCAAATTCCCCAAAGAGTTAATCAAGGACTTTGTTTGTTTGTTTGTTTGTTTGACTTGTCCCCACCCATCTCCCCAGAATGGGGGACTCTGGGCGGCTTACAACAAACTAAAATCAGAAATACATAATTAAAAGTTCTAAAAACCACACTTACAGAAATAAAAAGGCTAAAAAATCCAAGAGGTCGATAGAGGCCACACCAGGCCGCTAAGGGGCCAGCCAACCCCATTTCTGACATCCTCCCTCCCCTCCCCAGGCCAGATGGCAGAGCCAAGCCTTCAAATCCCTCCGAAAGGCCTGGAGTGAGGGGGCCAGTCTCACCTCCGGGGGCAAGATGTTCCACAGGGCGGGGGCTACAGCAGAGAAGGCCCGCCTTCTGGACCCCGCTAATCGAAGTTCTTTTACTGTGGGGGTCCGGAGCATGCCCTCTCTGTTAAGTAAAACATAGCTGGCAACATCCCACAGCTAGTGCAACCATGATCATTTTCTTGTCTCTTTGGATCTTCTTCCCCTCTGGATACCTGTGCTGGGTAGATTGATCCCTTGTTGTATTCTCTTCCCCTTTATTATCTTGAATCTCTCAGGAATCTGCATATCTTCAGCAGTCCAAGACTGCCTAAGGCCATCTTTGTTTGCTAGCCATTTTCTCTTTCCCCATCCCTCTGACTCCAACCACTTCCTACTAGCTTTTTAGCCATTTCAAGTCCCATCCTCCCATGTCTGTTTCTTCTCTCAGCTTTTTCCCAGGCTCAGGTTATCAGTCCCAGATATAATCTCTATATTTGGAAGATTACACAACAACTTGGCAGACAATGTCCACCTTCTCCATTTTGTCACAGTGCTTGATCCACAAGGTTAGGTTCTCCCATTTATTTCAATGAAATATATTTAAACTTGTGCTTGACTTATTGGGAAATTAGTGGCTGTTCAAAATGTTTGATTTAGATCCTAAAAGTATATACATTGAAATAAACAAAAATTACTCTGTTGTAAATATTTGTATGAATAAAAATATGTGACATCAAAAGCAGGATCTTTTATATATTTTTTATAAAGCCAATAAAATATCAGGGAAGTGGTCCTTTGACTCTTAGTGCCTTTTGCAACATTAGCTGTGTGTTGAGCAGAGTTTGAGAATATGTGTTTGACATTCAAAGTTATTAGCTATAGCTTAGTGGAGAATAGACATGTCTTTGTAGTACAGTGCATGGTTCACAAGCTGTATTCAAAAAGTCCAGGATTCATCCCTGGCTGGGAACAACACAGCTATCCAAAAATTAGAATTATTTTTAGTAATTTTGCACAATGTTGAGCTCAGTAGACTGGTGGTATGATTTAATATAAGGCTGTAATAGTTTCAGAAGAAGCTGAGAGCTATGCAGGCAAAATATTCAAGCTTATTGTTCAGAATCTGTTTCCACCCTGTCAGTTCTTTACTGTAGCAAAGAACAAGCAATACACTGTACTGAGGAAGAGGGCAATACTTCTTGAAAAGAGAATGATCTTCCAGTATTAAACGTATATCCTCTTGCAGCTAGATTTTCAGGGGTGCAGAATTTGTATATGGGGGACTAAAAAATTAAACTTAGAGAAATGGCATTTTTCTAGCTGTGTTGAAATTCAGCCCTGCTTTATTGAGATGTTTGGTATACCAAATTAGGAAAAATAAATCTTACAATGCAAATTGTTAGTGGTATACTATTACTATGCAGTTAAAACCAAAATTATGAAATAGTTTTAGTAGCACATTAAGCTACTACACAAAATTTTGAAATAAGTTTGACTGCTTCTCTGTAGAGATGTAAAATTATCCCTAACTTTCTTTTTGTGTATAAAATTAGAGGCATTGTTATATTTTGCATTGCTATTAAAACTGCATTGTGTGGGATATGCATGTCAATGATTGAAAAGGTTTTTGTGGGGAAATAGTTAAAAATAGCATTATGCATGAATCACTCATTGAACTCCTTAAACTGGCAAAAAGGGTAAACATTTTTGTATTATTTTTTCCCTTCTGGAAAATGTGTTCAGTGGACTTGTGCATATATTTAACTTCTAATATACAATTTTTATACTTGCAGTATATTTTAAACAGGTACAGCTCAGAATCAGTTGAAATGATGGGGAACATAATTTCATTGAGTTTCTGAACTGTTTTATATTACTGTCACTTTTATTTTATAGGGAATTTAATTTCCTTAAATAGAAATGTTTTTATAACACCCCCCCTTTCCCCCCCCAATTTTTAGGTTCTCTGTACAGTTACATTTGATTCATTAGAATCAAGTATAAAATCTGATCGGATCACAACAGTAGTCAGGTATGTATGCCATTCTATCTTCTCCTTTCAGCTTCTTCACACTACCATCTTACTTTGGTTTTGCCCCTTGCTGGATCATTTGATTATTATGTTGTTTATACAAGTAGTTCTTGCTTAATGACCACAATTGAGACTGGCAACTCCATCTCTAAATGATGTAATGAAGCATGATATCACATGACCATGGTGGACTTATGACCTCACTTCCACTGTGATTGTTAAGCAAGACATCATGTGACCACAACTTGCAATTTTACTGCCGGTTTCTCCATTGACTCTGCTTGTCAGAAGCTGACTGTGAAACATGCAAATGGTGATCACGTGACTGCGGGACACTATCGTAAACACCTGCCGGTTGCGAAGTGCCTGAGTGTCAATCTTATGTGATGGTCATAAGTGCAAGGACCGGTCGTAAAGTTATTTTTCAGTGCCGTTATAACTTCGAACAGTCGCTAAACAGGGCAGTCGTTAAGCAAGGACTACTTGTATTCAGAAAAGTAGGGAGAAGATATTTTTTCTAAGTGCTGAGACCACATTCTGAACATAGAAGGATCAGTTCTTGCCATATTTAGTTGAATGGACCAGTTGATGAGAAAGTCCTCTCTTGGATCCAGGATTGCTGTTGCCCATATGATTAATACTGTCCATAATTTAACCTAGTTAAAGAGTCTTTCGATGTGAAATAACTAGAGCTTTGACAACAGGCTTTCTTAAATATTATGAAAGTCTACCATTTGTTTTTAAAGAATCAAAAGTGATTTCCTTTATAGTGTTATACAAAAAATTGAAGTTATTGCAAATTATAGCAATTAAGCTGTTTACAAGTAAAAGATACAGGTATCATGTGATGCCTGTATCAGTTGCTTAATGGTCATTAAAATGTGTTGTATTGAACTTGAAAGCTCTAAATGATTAGATCTAAGTACTGGAGGGGTCATATTCCTGTAGGTAACCTGTTTAGCTATTGAGACCTGCAGGAGAGGCCCTTTTGAAAAGGTCCCTCTGTCAGAAGTATCTGGCATGCAGAAGGGTTTCTTCATTCTACCCAGGCAATGAGCCACTCTCTAAAGAATTGAGTTTGTTCCCTGATCTCTCACCATTCAGAAAATCTAGAAAGATGGATCTCTTTTATCAGACTTTTAATATTTAATTGATTTTAACATTGATTTTATGTTTTTAATTTTATGTATTGTGTACTTACATTTTATTAAGCATTGTGTACTTATATTTTATTTTTGAACTGAAGGTGGGATGGAATAAATTGAATAAATAAAATAATAACAAATTGCAATATTGCATAACTAAATCAAAATTGGGAATAAAACTTAAGTGTTCTAATGATTATAAAACTATAGTATTATAATCATTATAATACAATGATTGGGTTTACATATTAAACTAAACAATTATTTTTCAGCATGATTTTTTGAACAAATAGAAGCTTGATTTACACATGGCACTAAGCTATGAACCATTGTTTACAGACCATGGGGACTAGCTTTTCACATCATGTTAATTCATAATATACTTTTGGTTTTGATTGAGGTATGGTTGTTATTTATAAACTAAGGATTATGGCTTAGTGTAGGGCAGTGGTTCATGGCACTTACATGCCTGTGAGCACCTTCTTTGTCCTTACAAGCTTTCAAGTCCCTTGTGACTATATTTTTATTTTTTAAATAAGTTGCAACCAAAATGTCATCCTCTAAAATAATTGTATTTATAAGAAGGCCTCTAAGTATCCTATAAGCTTCCTGGACATTCTTAGAAAATGAAAGTAGGGTCACTGCAGTCCAGTGCTTTCTTTGCAAGGCTCCTCAGAGAGAGAGAGAAAACATTGGGCTAGCAACCAGCATTCTAGAATGGTAGATGATGGACTTCACTTTTCTCTTTATAAATTAATTTTCCTTGATGGGCTGTGCCAGCCATTTCTGTGAAAAGGCACGCTTCCTTGTCAGAGTTCTCAGAACATAGTCTCAAAAGTTCAGTTCAGACTGAAAATACTTAAGATGTATATTTTGGATCTATGCATATTATTGTACTAAGGATAGATGAAAAACATAAATATGGACATTCTTTTAAAAATGGAATAGCTCACATATAACGCGAAACCATGGCTAAATGCTATGTGTCTTCCCTCCTGCACAACTGAAAGGAGGACTTTGCCATTACTTGGTTCTGCTTCACGGAGTTCCCGGTTGGCATTGCATGTAATCTCTAACAGTTCATATAAGTTGTGTTCAGTTTCAAAGCAAGCAAACATAGCTGTGGCTATGTTTATTGAGCTTTCTTCCTCCTTTCCTGTAAGTGGATAAACAAATCAAGAAAGGATTGTTTTGTGTTATGCCCAGGCCTGGTATTAAGCGCAGTCAGACTAGCCAGGAACCAAAGCAAAACAATGTTCGTTCTTAGATGAGTTTGCTTAATCATAAAGCATAACGCTTGTTTTTATTGTGGTCTATTAAACCAGGATTGCTTATTATGAGAGAGTACAACCCATGACTCCTGAAGCTAGGTTGTAAATGTAACCAGTCTCTGATGTGAACACAAGGCTAAAACTAGATTCTGTGAAAAGAAAATGAAGCACTGGTAGGCTCCTCTGGGCCAGAAGAAAAGCGTGGGGGAGCTTGGTCTTACTTCAGTTTGTTGAAGTAACAGCAAAACATGGTTTAACATTATATATGAATAAGGGCCATGAACAGTAATTTAAAATCTAGCAAAGGCCATTTCTCACATTCTTCACTATCTTAAGAAAAGCCAACTAAAACCTCAACCCAGTCGCAATCCTGTAAACAGTATGTGCATACATGGGTTGTATGCGCGCATAAAACCACTTCTCCAGACAATTTCCTATCAAACTTAGAACAGGCTTAGGCTGATTCAGTTTTAACAATATAACATTGTACCGTGTCCCCAGATTAGTTTCTGAGTGCCTGGTCTAACCAGGAAAAGGGTTCCATAGGAATTTAGGTACCACAAAAAATAAACTGTTTCTGAAAATTTCAAGGATTCTGCAGATTTTTCTGGCCTGGGAAGGATGCGCCAGAAAATGAAGTTGACCAAAATCCTGATTTTCATGTTTCATCTGTTTTTTGTTTCTGAGGGGACAAAGTAGACGGTTTTATTAAAATGTGCATGGATGTATTCAATTAAATACAGCTCATCAAAATTTACATAACACTTTATTTCTGTTTTAGTGGAATAAAAGAAAAAAACTTTATGCTCCATTATGAGGTATGATTGTTTTCTTTGTTTCACTTGAGTTTTGTTTTTTTTTATTTTTAAGTATGCCTAATCATTAAACTTCAGTACTTGAAACTTAGGGCTGACTCCCACATTGCTTTTTTTAAAAGAAAAATTCCTTTACTTCATAAGCTTCTTTGGACCCCAAAGGACCTCCACAGTTTTCTGTAGAAAGACCAGCTGTATCATGATAATAACACTCTGGCTATTTTGTTCAGTGTGTAATTTTAAATTGTATTTGCTGGCAGTATTGTGATAGTTCAGTTTTGTTGACTTTTTAATGAGGTTTTAATATTCTACTCTGCTTTGGGTACTTTTTAAGTAGAAAAATAATTAATATACACTGCAAGTAACCTTTCCTCTACTAGTTCCTGAAAGAAACATAGTCCTTCCCACTTATTTCTTGATTTGTTGGACATATTTGGTAAGCAGAAAAAAACCTGCTACCACTGCTGATATATCTGACACCACCAGTATTCTCTTGTATCACCTGCTCTCTCTGAGCAGACAAATGAAAAAGACTCTTATCTTAGTGATTCCTTTCCTGACTACGTTCAGAAAGATGCTGAAAACAGAACTACGCCAAAGGATGTTCTAACCAGATTGGCCATCTCTGCATTTTTGTTGTTGTTATTGTTGTTACTTAGTTTTCATGGCCTCCATTTTAAATTGCTTTTCCTTATGTTGTGTTAACCACTGAGACTTGTTAGATTGTGGCAGGATAAAAATGTAGTAAATAAATGAATATGGTTTGTTGAACTAATGGCACTGCCTGGGTTCCCACCTAAACAAGTCACATTACCTGGGTTCCTGCCTAATGGTAAGCCATAAACCACAGTGGCTAAAATTATACATTGGGCTAAACAAGGTAGCAGGGTTGACCCAAGAAGTGAATGCATTGAGAGGCTTTGAGGGAAGTAGATTACATTTGGTAGTAAATTACATTTGGAAGTAAAAACCATCCAGTCTAGGCATACAGAGCCAGATATACGAACACTTAGAATTTGCTGTTGTCTCTCTTGTCTGTGAAGGAGAACATTTTGTACAGCTGAAAAATGATTACTTTTACATGATCACCTACTAAAAGAGCTTTTTGTGAAATAACCCTTACGTTGTTCCTAAATAGCATCTTCAGTGTTTGTGTATGTGTGTGTGTGTAAATAAAACATTACAGCTATAGTGTTACCATGAAAACTGTAGAACTGACATGTTTTAAATGTGGAGTATTCAGTTCCAGGGATAATTTTTATAATTTCAAATAGAAATTGAGTATGCAGGAAAGTCTCTAAACTATAAAGTTATCCATCGATTTACATTCCTATCTATACAGGGTGGCAAATAGATGCATACATGTATTTATTATAGTTATTTCAACCAGTAGATGTTAGGGGTTTTTTTGTTTTTTGTTTTGTTTGTAACTTAAATATTATAATATAAACATTTATAATATAAACATTCAGCCTGATTTCAATCAATTTGATATGCTTATTCTGTTTAGACTGGATTGTGAGAACCAATATTTTTTTCATGACTATGAAAATGAACCATTTAAAATGTGCAAATAATTTCTATATTCTGAAGATTATTTGAAAGTATGCATGGAGGGTGAATTTCTGGCTCTGTATCTTAACATAAATACTGACTCTCAGTGTTTTAAATTGTCTTCCTTCTCTTTGTAGTTCCCTCCATATGCAACTAATGAGATTGGCAGAGTTTCAGGTTCAAATAGGAGAGAGCTTGGTCATGGTAAATAAACCCTAAGACAATTCAGCATTTATACTGAAGTTAAGTATTCTTTGTATTCATAACATTATTTTTACCTGTAGGTGCGCTTGCAGAGAAAGCTTTGAAACCAGTGATTCCAAGTAAATTCCCTTTCACGATAAGAGTTACTTCAGAAGTATTAGAATCAAATGGTATTTGCTTTTTTTATATTGTTTTTTGTTTTAATCTATTGCTAATAATTTAGGATTTGGGAGAACGGACTTGTAGCCTTTTGAAAACTCTATGAAGAGGCCTTTCTTCCTTATTTTGTGTGTTACCTCATCTGCAATACGATTTTACTAAAAATAGGAGTTATGAATGTTTAAGGCCCTTGTACTCCATATGCTACTCTATGTAATTTTGCTGAAACTTTTTTGAAATCTCTGAAATGCATCAAGATTTGGGATCGCTAATATGTTACTTGTATCTATAATGACAGAAGAGCCTACATCTAGGAGATACAAATCGAAAGTTAAACAGTTATGACTTGCCCTCATATTACTGGGAGACTTTTTGGTGGGGCAGGGTGCCTTCAGGTCAGTCTTGACTCCTGGCAACTGCCTGAACTAGTCCCTGCAGTTTTCTTGGCAAGATTTCAGAAGCGGTTTTTGTTTTATTTATTTAATTTATGTATTAAATTTATATGCCACCCATCTCCCCCAGAGGGTGACATATAAATGGCAATGGTTTGCCATTGCCTGCTTCCTAGGGCTGAGAGAGTAACTGGCCCAAGATCACCCAGCTGGCCTTGTACCTAAGGCAGGGCTAGAACTCAGTAGTCTCCGATTTCAACAGAATGCCGTAACCACTCCACCAAATTGGCTCTCACTGAGAAATTTACTCATTTGTAAATATATAATATTAGAAAGGTAGTGTTTAGTTGAAAAATGCATTAATGTAGCTTACAATTTCTGTCCCTAGGTTCATCATCAATGGCTTCTGTTTGTGGTGGGAGTCTAGCTTTGATGGATGCGGGTATGTATTTCCCAAAGTTTATGAATGTCATATTTTGAATTGATTTATGCAGTAGAAGACTATGAAAATAATAAAATTGGAAATACTGGTTTCAAATAACATAAATGTATAATTCCGTTTTATTCTTCATTTGTCAGATCTAACCTTTGCTATTGGGTCCAGTTCTGGACAACACACTCTGAGAAGGAGTCAGGCAAACTGGAACAGATTAGAGAGAAGCAATCAGGGTGATTAGGAATACTTATTTATTTACTGGATCTATAAGGCTGCCCAACTCAAGCAATGTGACTCCTATGAAGAGAAATCAAAGAATTTAGGAAGGTTTGGCCTTAATAAGAGAACAAATCAAATATTTGAAAAGTTGTCACACAGATGAAGGTCATGACCTGTACTGTTGTTCTAAACTGCAGGATATGTGTAGTGAGGTATGATGATACACATATGCCTGGGATGTAGCAGGTTGGTCTTTTTGATCTCATTGAGCAGAGGTCCCTAAGCCTGCTCCACCCCCAATCTCTTTTGCATCCTTCTGTACTCCCTAGGAAAGGTATGCTACTCTTATCTACTTTGTTCCAGAGAGAAAAAGTCTCTCTGCATTATTTCATTGGGGAGGAAGAAGATGGCAAACTACCTGCTTTCTCTGAGTAGTTTAATTGAGCAGGAAAAGATACACCAAGATTAAGGAACTACAGGCATGTGAAATAAGTGCATCCCATGTACAGTTTTTTTTCTTTTTTAACATGTGGACGTATTAATATTTTATTTTCATTTGAATTTTATATAAATATAAAGGTGATGTAATGAACAAAAAAACTGAAAAATTGACTTTGCAATCCATTATTCAACAAAAAATTGACAGACATGCCATTTCCTTCTGTGGAAAGAATACACCCTTGACTCTAATACCTGGTATTGCCCCCTTTGGCAGAAACAAGTGCCTCATGTAGGCATTTCTTATAACAATCTACCAGTCTCTGATATAGGATTTTTTTCCCACTGATCCATGCAGAATTTTTTCAGCTATGTGTTGTTTGAGATTTTTTTTTGCACGCACAGCCCATTTCAAATCACCTCACAGTATCTCAGTAGGATTTAGATCTGGACTTTGCCTTGGCCATTCCAGAATCCTCCATTTTTGTTCTTTTTTCCAGCCATTCCATGGTGAATTTACTGGAGTGTTTAGGGTCATTGTCATGTTGCAAGATCCAATTTCAGTTGAGCTATAATCTTCTGACAGATGGTCTCACACTATCCTCAAGCACCCTTCAGTACAATAAAGAATTCATAGTGGATTCTGTGATGGTGAGCTGCTGAGGTCCTGATGCAGCAAAGTAGCCCCAAACCATAACATTTCTATCACCATGCTTTATAGTTGGTAGCAGGTTCTTTTGGTGAAATGCTGTTTTTGATTTTCGCCAAATACAGTGGAACTTCAGGTTACGAACGCTTCTGTTAACGAACTTTTCGGGTTACGACCAGCTCCGGCTGCAAAATTTTGCTTCGGTTTGCAAACTCCGCCTCCGGGTACGAACAGGATACGCGGCCATTTTCCCTCCCGTGACACGGTCCGTGGCCATTTTTCTGCCCCTGACACGTGGTCCGTGGCCATTTTCCGCCCCTGACACGTGGTCCGCGGCCATTTGCCACCCCTGACACGTGGTCCGTGGCCATTTTTCCGCCCCTGACACGTGGTCGTAGGGAGGGGGACTCTCCCTCCAAGCAATAGCCGCCTCCCTGTCCTCCACGCCGGAACGGATTAACAGTAATTACATTGAACCTTATGGGGAAATTTGCTTCGGGTTGCGACCAATTCGGGGTGCGACCAGAGTCACGGAACAAATTAAGTTCGTAAACCGAGGTTCCACTGTATGTCTTCTGGTACTTTGCCCAAACAACTATCTTTGCCTTGTTTGTCCATAGCGCATTGTTCCAGAAGTCCTGGTCTTTGCCTAGGAATAAATGAGCAGACTTTAGTTTTGCCCTGATGTTCTTTCTGGACAATAAAGGTTTCTTCCTGGCACACCTGCCAATTGTGTAGCTTCTTTCTACTGGTTGATTCATGCACTTTGATATCAGTAGTGGTGAGCGCTACCTGTAAGTCACATGATGAAATTCTGGGGTTCTTAGAGACTTCTTTCAGCATCTTATGTTCTGCTCTTGGGCTGAATTTGTTGGGACAGCCTTAAGTTGGCAGTTGTTTGAAATCTTCTCCGCTTGTAGATGATCTTCCAGACAGCAAAATGATTGTCGAAATATTGTTGAAGTGAAGATCAACTATATCTGTATGTTAAAATATATTGAAAAAGTCAAAAATTTCAGTAGGGGTTTCTTACTTTTTCACCTGTTTGTAAATGGAGTTAAGAAAGAACACAGGAGAATGGAACAAAAGGAGAACTGGACATTAATTTGGAAGAGGATTCTCTTGGGCAGCTGCTTGCTTGCTTGCATCTACATAGAGACACAAAGACAGAAGAGAATCCCAGCAGTTCAGATCAGTCTATGAAATAAACATATATGTTAATCACACCTAATTCCATGGTTTTAGATAGCTGTGTAAATCCTGATCTCTAACTATGATTGCAATGGATTGGAGTGTGGTTCTTATCTGGCTTTTAGCCAGCGCCAGATAAAATCTCAACAAGTAAAAAAGACAAAACTGAGCTGCCCCATCCTTTTTGGAAAAGCCCACGTGACAAGAGTTTTTTCACTCCTGAATGGTTCTTTAGAGTTTGATTTTTCTAGGTTCTGTTTGTCTCTGTCCACTACCTAGATTGACCAGTTACATTTTGGTTTTGCTTTAACTCTTTGTGTCTGAATGTTCGAGAGGAGGCTTCTTCCCATTCACTACAACATGGAAGAATGCAGGGCAGAAAAACAGATTTTATTTGAATGTTGGGATTTTTTTTCCCAATGATAGAAGAGTTTATCAATAAAACAAATTACTCTGAAAACTGATGGACTTTCCTTTTTTGAATATGTTCACATGGAGGCTAAGGAGAAATCTCTTACTGAATTCTTGCACAGAGCAGGAGGTTGGATTTTCAAGCCTAAATAGTTTCTTCCAAGTGCATGATTCTGTTTTTTTCTCTTAACTGATAGGAGTTCCCATATCATCTTCTGTAGCAGGTGTTGCTATTGGTTTGATTACCAAACCACATTCTGAAAAAAATGGAGACATTGAAAATTATTGTCTACTAACAGACATTTTGGTGAGCATCTTTAAGTTTGTTTCTCAATTTTAAGATATCTTCAACCTATAAAAATTATACTTAAATTTGCTTTAAATGATTATGTTTTTCACCAAATTCAACTCTAAAAAAGCTTAAATCCAAAACCATTATCAGTTAATGGTGAATAAGTTCACAATAACATGATGAGAGGCAGAGCTCTGAATTGGGAGAGCTCAGTTTGAATCTCCTATAATATAAATTCGCTCATTGGCCTTAGGGAAACCACTGCTTTTCCTCCTACATCCTACCCATCTATTAAATGGAGATATTATTGGCCAACCATACATATTTTAAAATATAATCTGTGTGAACTGCTTTAAATGTACAATCACTATAAAAATGTAAGATTAAATGTTAACACTAGTGGATTCTGGAGAATACTCAGTTCTTTTGCTTAGCAACCACCTAACCTTTCTTGCATTAATACAAACACATCTGATGAGCTGTTGCATTGTGTATCTGGCTGATATGAATGTTATAATGTGCATGTTGACCATGTAGTCTTCAGTCTGACAAAACTCATTCATATTAATTACAACATCTTATAGCATAAATAGATTATACAACCTACTTGAAATAGTATTTACAGCAGATGTCTGTTTTGCATCCTTTATTGGTTTACAGTTTAAGCTTCTGGTGTCATTAACTATTTAAATTAGAATTGTTTTGTTTGACTTTATTTTCCAAGGAGACCATGCATATAGTTTGGAGACATCCATTATAACATTATAAGTATAGAATTTAGCAGCAGTTCTGAAGAAAGTATCACAGCAGAACTTGTGTCCATATTTAGGACTGCATTGTGAGTAGAACTCTTGCAATCTTGTTGATCATTTCAAATGCTCTTATATTTCTACAGGGAATAGAGGATTATAATGGTGATATGGATTTCAAGATGGCTGGGACAAATAAAGGAATCACTGCCTTACAGGTATCCTCTTCAGTCCTCTTAATTCTCCCCACTCCCCTTCCCCCCCGAAAAATTGCTAGAAAATAATCCCATTAGTAGCTGATGTTATACTTTATTTTTAATTTGTGCATTATTAGGCTGATATCAAGATACCAGGAATACCCTTAAAAATTGTAATGGAAGCTATTCAACAAGCAACAGGTAAGCAGGACAACCACAATTCTTAGCTTATTTTTGCTCCTTTTTTCTTTACATTTTTCATGGCAACAAAAGGGTAAGTTATAAATCTGTAATAATGTGCACAGTGTTATCTCTGGCTAGGCTCTGGTTTTTGTCATATGTTGGTTGGCATTCAGTAGATTACATTTAAACAATGTCCTAAGGTTAGCATTTCCAGAGTGGCACCACACTTTAAGAAGGAGTCAAAGGAGATGGAACAGATGCAGAGAAGGTTAAAATGGTGCCCACCAGCCTTCCTGCCCCACCTGATTGTTTATTTAAAAAGTAAATAATAATAGTAATAGTAATAATAATAATAATAATAATAATAATATTAAATTTATATGCTGCCCAACTTCTAGTGACTTTGGGCGGTTAAATCAATAATAATTAATAATTAAATCACCAACGTAACAGCAGCTATATTTTCCAAAATTCCCCATGGCATGAAAGGGACCTATTATGTATTTTTAGGAAATAAAAATGATGATCAGTTGCAGCTAAGTCTTTTGTTTGAAATCATACTTGCATGCTGAGGAAAAGGACAAAGTAAACAGGATTAGTAAGACATATCTTTGGAGGAGATGGCAGACAGTGTTCTGGAAAGTCAATGCTTTACAATTAGGCATGTCCCTCATAATTATTTTGGAAATAGGCAAGTCCCAGTAGCAGTTTTTTTTACAAGAAAACCCACAACATGTTCTCAAAATTCCAAGTGGAGAATTCCTATACTAAGCTAAAATCAACTCAACTGCTTTTTCTCTTAGCCTATTTGAACCAAATGTTTTGGTTTCTAAGCCAGATAATGGTTTGATACAATATATGAACTCTGTAGATTGAGTAGGTTTCTTAGGCCTGAATGAGGCATTTTCTCAGTCTGGACCATTGCAGTGATCCAATAGAAGATAGTGTCTTGAGCCAGCAAAATTTTGAAGTAGTGGGAGGGGACCTATTATCTAGCACATCAAAAGGAAGCTCTGCTTTGATTGAGCACATCACTCAAGGAATGTTTTTATCAAATTTTATCAAATCAGAGAGCTCTGGCAAAGCCTAGCCCTACAAATTATGGTTTAGCAGATTACTATAGCAAGGCCTCCAAAATGGGAAGTTTTGGGTAGTTACAGTAAAATCATAAAGTAGAATCTAGTTGTTCACTTCCACTTTTTTGGCAGCAGAATCAGGAAGAGGCTATTTCTTTTCCTTGCAGTTTCTTGTGCATCCCCAAAATCTCTGAAGGGTTGGGCTTGTCAGGAACATATCTGAAGGTTCTGCATAAACTGTGTCAACATGTAACAAGCAGTAGTACTTTTCCCCATTCCTGATTAACCTGTTTTGTCTTTTATTACCTTTGAAAGGTATTTTTAAATGTTGGTGTGAGTTGCTAATTATTTCAAGATTCCACAATTTCTAGAAATTGTTTGCCCATCAACTCAGAAATGTGTTTTGCCTATAAGACCAATGCACAGTGGTATTGCACATCTGTGAGTACCTCCACAGTAAGATAAGATAGTAACATACCATGATACACAAAGAAATATTGATAAACATGATTAACTTTGTAAAGTTATTAACTTGCTAATTTCAATCAAATCACTACATTTTAGGTACAAGGTACATTACAGATATTGAAACAAAAGCCCAGAAAGGGCTGTTTATGGATATCTCCAGAAATTAAGACCTGCAGGAGAAGCCCTTTTAAAGATGCTTTTGCTTTGTCTGACACATGGAAAAAGCTTTTTCCTGTATCCATCCTGAACTATGGAATGTATTTTCTCAAGAGTTGAATTTAGTCTCTAGTTTCTCTTTCCCTTTAAGTCAATTGATTTATCAGTTAAATTTAATAAAAATCATTCCAATGCCAATTTTACTTGATGTCTTAATAAAGTGTGATCTTGCATTTAATAAACAAAATATACTTGTATTTGTTAAAAAAAAAAAGTTTATCTTTGAATTCACTTTCCATATTTTTTCATTTGCACATTTAAAGCAAAATACTTCAAAAGACAACTGTATTTAATCACAGTCCCACTGATTAATTAACTTAAAGCTTTAAATGAACTAATTAAATTAATTTAAACTAATAACTAATATACCTGTTAAAATATTAAAATGTTTTTTTAATATTTAAATATCTTTGATTTTCAACATAAATCTTAGCAGTGTTCCTTGTTTATCATTCTTTCTATGTAACCAATGAACTGTGCATTTAACATGCTTTTTATTTTATTCCTACAGAAGAAAACTAATCAAGGAAATGTGTTTAGTTTTACTTGCAGAAAATGCTGTCATTGTCTTAAGTGAATAGTTCTGTACAGCCAAATGTGACTAATTTTAAGCAGGGAATGAATTAGAGTAAAGTCTATGGAGCACTGTATTTTTATTCCAAGAACCAACCCAAAACTCAATAGGTCCATAATCAAAAAGATTATATATAAATAGGTCCATAATCAAAAAGCTTAAAATATAAAAGGAAATGGAATAAGTGTGTTTCTTACTGCATAGTTACTTCACTTCTTTCAAATATTCTCTATTGGTGGGAATGTAGAGGGCTTCTATGATGCACTGGAAATAGTACAAAAAGCTGGACAAAAGATTTGGTCTGCCAAATGTCTTTATGAAGTTCAAGACTGGAGATAATGATGTTTTTAATTTAACAATACAGTTGACTCAAAGTGCCTCAGACCCTTGTGGTGATGAAGTACTGGAAAGGATTTGCTTGATTAGTCATGTTAGAAAAGAAAGAGGCAGTTTTCCATGAAAACCAGCAGGATTTGTTGTAATGAAAAAGTTAAAATACATGTGTTCTATATTTAAACTAAAATATTATTTGTTTTTTCATAGTGGCAAAGAAAGAGATATTGCAAATTATGAACAAAGTAATTGCAAAACCTAGACCAAGCAGAAAAGAGAATGGACCACTTACAGGTAATAACATATACTTTTATCTGGTGTGAGTAGGGTGGTCGGGGAGAGGTTTTTCTCCTCAAATGTATGAAATGTACACTTTAAGAATAGTGTTTGGTAGTAAATGACACAGTTCATAGGTAATAGCAATACATGCATCATTTGCGACTTTTTGAATTATGGTTTTCACTCCAATCATTCAGTTTCATACATGGCCTAACCAAGTTGCTAAATGTGGTAGTATTGGTAAAATCAGAATCTGTTAAAGAAGGATATTTATCACTGATAGCACAACATGTCTGCCTTCTCTCTCTGCCTCTGGGAGAGCAGAGGGAGAAGGGGGCAAAAGGAAAATATCACATAGTATTTATGCTAACGTTTGATGTTGTCAAGAATATAAATTGATTTAATATAATTTTTCTAGTTCTGTTTTAATTTTGCTTTTTAATAGCACTTCTGCCTTTAATGCAATCTGGCAGTTATTGATTGATTATAAGCAGCACTTTCTGTCAGTTATTGCTCTGCATTGCTAAAAAGACTAAGGCTTAGAAATAGATGCTTGCCTGAGAAGCCATGGTAGCAATATTGCCTTGACGTGATCAGGAAGTCTAGAGTTGTAAGCAAATGTTGGTATGTATGTGTTTTTTTTCCTTTTTAGGCAACTAGTGTACCATGGTTTACTTCACATAAAATCTATGAGAAACATTTTTTTGTGAAATTAGAAGGCTACCGTAATAAATTAGATCTCTAAACAGAAATGTGTTCATTGATATAACTGACAAAGGATAGGATCTATCTTTCACTGATTCTTCCTTTTCCGTGCTACCTCCTTGTTCTTGATGATCATCTAAACTTCTGCAGATCTGGAGTGGATATAATGGTTTTATAAGGGAAATTGTTTAATATTACCTCCATCTTCCCTTTTGCCAGCACAAGTGTCCTGTGAGCAAAACACAATTTTTAAGATATTCCCATTGGTGAAACAAACTTGAGAACTAGGCCAATATCTCTGATTTTATACTGACATGCTGGTATTCTCTTCCAAAAGAGAAAATTAACAAATGAAAAAAGTCCACCCCTAAATCCTAGTATTACAGTGTGTTTATATCTTGAATTTTCTTCATTTCAGAAACTGTTCAGGTACCTTTGTCAAAAAGAGCAAGATTTCTTGGACCAGGAGGTTATAATTTAAAGAAACTTCAAGCTGAAACTGGTAAATTTTGTTTTAGATTATATATTTGCCACATTATATCAGTTTGTGTCAGTTCAGATGTTAGTAAATTGCTCCCAAAGAATATGCCTAGAGATGCAAACATATTGAAAATAAGTTCTGTTTTTATGGCATTCGATAGTTGACATCTCTGGTAGAAATGCAGTATATTGTTGCATTGACAGTTTTTGTACCAATTGCCCATAGATCTATAGGATAAATCACTTTCACATGAAAATGTGTATTCTATTTACAGTTGATAGCATATTAAAAGTAACGAGAACAGATTTTCATATTCAAATAGTAATGTTTTTCTCTTACAGCTGGCTTAATGAGATCACAGTTTCATGCAGATGAGCTACCCCAAAAGAGAGTAGACTGTAGCTTGCACACACCCTCCTGTAATCCTTCTAGTGACAACCAGAGTTTGCTGAAGTTACCTTGCTTCTAATTCTGGTTAAGATGAAAATCTTGAACTCCATTTGCTTAATTCTTAAACATTATTGGGAGAGGAATTTGTATGTAGTGGTAAGAGATGCATTCTCTCAAAACTTTTTATCAGACTTGTGTTGTATTATATTTGCACTATTTTTCCCAATGTAACCCTTCACTTGTGTAATGACTTTAATGTAACTGTTCAAAACTAACATGCTGGCTTAAATATTAATTTTATGCACATTTTTATTCCAAAGGGGTAACTGTCAGCCAAATAGATGAAGAAACTTTTTCCATATTTGCTCCAGTACCAGCAGCTATGTACGAAGCAAAAGAATTTATTAATGAAATTTGCAAAGACGATGTAAGAGCCTTTAGCTTTATTATTCATAATAATTTTGTACACATATCAGGCATTCAGAGTCAGTTTGTTGCATTTATATTTTTCCTGTTCCAAACCTTTTCAGACTGGATGATTTTCTGGATTTAAATAAAATAATAGTAGCTGATTTCCGAAGTCCTATATTGAATGAATGAAAAATTTGTGGTGAATGAAAAACTGCTGCCCATGAAAATTTTAATATTTTCTTTGAATAGTAGGCCCATGCCATATTGCGTTTTGTTTTGTTTTTTAACTTGAGCTGTTCTAAAAAGCCCTTGGCTTTTGCAAGGCTGTTTTTGTTGTTTGGGTATATTTTGTGTCATTTACTCCTGTGACTCTTATTTCTGTGTATTTATAGCAAGACTATCAGCTGGAATTTGGAGCTATTTACACAGCAACAATAACTGAATTGAGGTAAACAAATGTATCTTCTGAAGCTGTTCAAGTTTGATAGTATTTCTGCATATGGGTGAATATGTGCTCTAGCACGCATGCTCTCTCTCTCTCTCTCTCTCACTACATACTACATACAGACGATATTTAAAAAAACTATTTCAGCTAGATTAATTCTTAGTCGAGTACAAAGGAGATTCTGAAGCAAATCATGTCTAGTGTTCTAATTTTGTTTAAGGAGAAAGAATTTCAATATTAGTTGAAAGGAATTAAGAAACAGGCAGTAGTTTACAAGCTTACACCTTCAAATGGAATACATGGAGTGAAGATGAAGTGCCATGCCTTCCCCATAGTAGGCCCCATTTTCTAGAGTATGTTTCCCCCAGAGTTATGTTCAGCCACCTCCCATCTTGTAGCTGGTAAAAACAGTAGTCTTTTAGCCCTAATTGATTGTGACTGTTAATCCTGGGTATACATGGATTTTATTATATTTATTTTTCTGTTGTGTGTTTTCTTTATTCATGCTTTGTTATTCACTGCTTAGTCTCTTAATTGAAGAGGTATGCAGACATTGCAAAATAAATAAAAATACGTTTATTTATAAAATAATAAAATGAAATAAACATTCTGTTGTAGTTTAACATTCCAAGTAGTAACACAGATTTCTCTTTTTTAAATGCAGAGATGCCGGGGTAATGGTAAAATTATACCCAAACATGACTCCTGTTTTACTTCACAATTCTCAGTTGGATCAAAGAAAGGTGCTCATTTTGTTTTTCTGTTCATATTACAGTACTACTGAGAAAATTACCATTTGTTGCTTGTGGTGTTTCCATAGGAGGCACTGATTTATGATGTGGTACTAAGCAGATGAGTATGTCTGTTATTAGAATAGTCAGTTTAGATAGGACTTTTAAAATTTGCTTCCACTCTAGTAAATAATATTGTTAAAACATTCTGTCTACAAGTTAATGAATTTTCTCATTAGCTGTTAATATAGAGTAAAAGGGAATTGGAAAGTTTGGGAAAGAATTCATAAGAAAAATGAATTTTATGGCAACTGTTGTATATAATGTTCAGTTTGTACTGAAAACAATTTATAAAGACAACTGTAATAAGATGATCATTTTGTTCTAGATTAAGCATCCTAGTGCTATTGGATTTCAAGTTGGTCAAGAAATCCAGGTAACTTGTTACATATGTGAAAATCTTTTCAGTAGTAGCATTCAAACTAATGTCATATGGCTGAGAGATGTAATAGGCAAAATTCCTTATTTTTATACAGCTAACATTATATTAGCATGATCAGTGCTGTGGAATGTGATTTCTAATACTCATGTGATATCCTTGAAAGGGTTAGAGTATCCCAATTACCAGAAAACCTTGGGGAGGGTGGGAGGCAGTGCTTAACCATAGACACATCCTCTCCCCAGAGCTTTTACTTACACTGTAGTTCAGAAAGCTGAGAAAGACATTTCAAGTCATAAACTTGTTACTTTTCATGCCAGAATACTCAGAAGTGTGTGTGTGTATGTGTGTGTAAAACATATATGTGTGTGTGTAAAAAAAAAACCCTAAGAAAAAGGGTTGTTATTTTATATACAAGTAGTATATGTTATTTTATATACAAGTAGTATATGTTATTTTATATACAAGTAGTCCTCAGTTAGCAGCAGCAACCAGGAGTGCCAGAATTGCCATCAGTAAACAACATGGTTGTAAAGCACAGTGTCACATGACCACACCACTTAATGTTGGCTATTCCAGCACTTCCAGTTGCCGTCATTAAGCAAATCATCGCAGGTCGTTAAGCAAGGACATCACATTACCATTTGTGACATCCTGCCAGCTTCCCCATTGACTTTGCTTGTCAGAAGCCAGCGAAGAAGATCGCAAATGGTGATCTCAGGGATGCTGCAACAGCTGGAATTCCGAGGAACAGGCGTAACTACCACTCGTTCAGTGCCATCGCAAGTTTGAACAGTTGCGGAATGATAATCATTAACCAAGGACCACATGTATGCTGAATTAGTATGAATTCAGCATATATAAAACCCTTTTCGTTAGGGTTTTTCCTCCCCATTTCTGATTCTTCTCTAGTTTGATCCATAGGCCAGTATTTCCACCTCTTATCTTAGGTTATAAGATATTATTATCCCACCTTTTATTTTCATATATATGTGTGTATGTGTGTGTCAGGGGGACGCGGTGGCGCAGTGGCTTAATGACGCTGAAAGTTGCCGGCCAGAAATGGTCGACGCTTCAGCGGTTCGAGTCCAGCCTTCGCGTTAACAGGGTGAGCTCCTGTTTCCTCCCCAGTTCCTGTCAACCCAACAGTTCGAAAACTCACGTGAGTAGATAAATGGGGACTCTCACTCCAGTGGGAGGAAAAATGCTGGCAGCGCCTTGCAAAAAAGGAGTCGGGAGCAGTTGCCGGTAAGCGTGAAAAACCGTGTGCGCCCGAAAAGGGCGCGAAGCAATGGAAACCCCACCTCCTGCACTCGCCAGCTGGGCTCTGCTCTAGGAAGGAGGCACTGGCAAACCACTTCTGAAACACTTTGCCTTGAAAGCTGCAAGGACTCGTCCAAGCAGTCACTGCAGAGTCGGTAACGACTGAGCACAGATTAAAAAAAAAAATGTGTGTGTCAGTCAACTCAAGGCAGCAAACATACCTAATGCTCTTGCCTGCTATTTTTGCCACAACAATAACCCTGTGAGGTGGGTTGGGCTGAGAGAGATTAAGTGGCCCAAAGTCACCCAGCTGTCTTTCATGCCCAAGGGACACCTAGAACTCACTGTCTCCTGCTTTCTAAGCCAACACCTTAACCACTATACCAAACTGGCTCTAAGTGAGAGATAAGAAGCTAACTGCTTCTTAGTTTTACCATTTAGGCAGGAAATGAGCCATGACATGATTAAACGCTCTTCCATTTAAACTAAATTCTGTTTAGTTTAGTTATCAGCTGGCATGTTGGGAGAAGTGAATGAACTGTTGCTGTAACCTCCCTGCCCTGCCCTCTCCCCAACTTAGAACTGTGAAACATGAGGGCTAAACATCATTCGTCCTCTTTTCTGTTGTATTTCTTTGTTTTCATTCTTCTATTCCATTGGAACCATTGGGAGAGAAGAAAGTGGGTATTCAGGTCCAGGACAGATACATATTTTCTGAGTCATCAGTGTTTCTAGGGAATGGTGGAACTAGGCAAAAAGATGCAGCTTAGATGCTTGTCATGAACTAATCAGGTAGAGGCTTTGGATCTGTAATAATTCAAAACACCCTGATTCATCAGCAACTTGCTCCCAAACCATCCCTTTTTTCCTTCTATTGACTTTAAAAGTGCCAGAGAGACAAAGGTGGTAGAGATTTCTGTGGAGGGTGGAAGGTGCATCTAAATGCAGATCTCTTCCTTTGAGGGGGAAGTCTCCCTCAGTCTCTTCCAAGAAGAGAGCCGGGTTGGCCTTCAAATGTCCTTCCAGGTTTCATAGAATCACAGCCTTACCTATTGTTGTTGTTCAGTCGTTAAGTCGTGTCCGACTCTTCGTGACCTCATGAACCATATTGCACCAGGCCTTCCTGCCCTTCACTGCCTCCCTGAGTTTGCTCAGTTTATATGCTCATTGCTTCAGTGATGCTATCTAACCATCTCATCCTCTGCCGTCCTCTTCTCCTTTTGCCTTCAATCTTTCCCAGCATCAGGGTCTTTTCCAAAGAGTCCTCTCTTCGCATTAGGTGACCAAAGTATCTGAGCTTGAGCTTCATTATCAATCCTTCCAATGAGCAATCAGGGTTGATTTCCTTTAAGATTGACTGGTTTGACCTCCTAGCAGTCCAGGGGACTCTTAAGAGTCTTCTCCAGCACCACAGTTCAAAGGCATCAGTTCTTTGGCGCTCAGCCTTCTTTATGGTCCAGCTCTCACAGCCATACATTACTACTGGAAAAACCATAGCTTTGACTATGCGGATCTTTGTCGGCAAGGTGACGTCTCTGCTTTTTAATATGCTATCTAGGTTTGCCATAGCTTTCCTCCCAAGGAGCAAGCATCTTTTAATTTCATGGCTGCAGTCTCCGTCTGCGGTGATCTTGGAGCCCAAATAAATGAAGTCTGTTACTGCTTCCATTTCTACCCCTTCTATTTGCCAGGAATTGATGGGTCCAGATGCCATGATCTTAGTTTTTTTAATGTTGAGTTTCAGGCCAGCTTTTGCACTCTCCTCTTTCACCCTCATCAAGAGGCTCTTTAGTTCTTCTTCACTTTCTGCCATTAGGGTGGTATCGTCTGCATATCTGAGGTTATTGATGTTTCTCCCTGCAATCTTAATTCCGGCTTGTGATTCTTCCAGCCTGGCATTTCTCATGATGTACTCTGCATATAGGTTAAATAAGCAGGGTGACAGTATACAGCCTTGTCGTACTCCTTTCCCTGTTTTGAACCAATCGGTTGTTTCGTGACTGGTTCTAACTGTTGCTTCTTGGCCCGCATACAGATTTCTCAGGAGACAGGTAAGATGGTCTGATACCCCCATTTCTTTAAGAATTTGCCACAGTTTGTTGTGATCCACACAATCAAAGGCTTTTGCATAGTCAATGAAGCAGAAGTAGATGTTTTTCTGGAACTCTCGTGCTTTCTCCATGATCCAGCGAATGTTGGCAATTTGATCTCTAGTTCCTCTGCCTCTTCGAAACCCAGCTTGTACATCCGGTAGTTCTCGGTTCACGTACTGCTGAAGCCTAGCTTGTAGAATTTTGAGCATAACCTTGCTAGCATGTGAAATGAGTGCAATTGTGCGATAGTTTGAGCATTCTTTGGCATTGCCCTTCTTTGGAATTGGAACGTAAACTGACCTTTTCCAATCCCATGGCCACTGTTGCGTTTTCCAAATTTGCTGGCATATTGAGTGCAGCACTTTAACAGCATCATCTTTTAGTATTTTAAATAACTCAGCTGGAATACTGTCATCTCCACTAGCTTTGTTGTTAGCAATGCTTCCTAAGGCCCACTTGACTTCACTCTCTAGGATGTCTGGCTCAAGGTCAGTGACCACACCAGCATGGACATCAGGGACATTAAGATCTTTCTTGTATAGTTCTTCTGTGTATTCTTGCCACCTCTTCTTAATCTCTTCTGCTTCTGTTAGGTCCCTGCCTTTTTTGTCCTTTATCATGCCCATCTTTGCACTAAACATTCCTTTGATATCTCCAATTTTCTTGAAGAGATCTCTAGTCTTCCCCATTCTATTGTTTTCCTCAATTTCTTTGCATTGTTCATTTAAGAAGGCCTTCTTATCTCTCCTTGCTATTCTCTGGAAATCTGCATTCAGTTGCTTATATCTTTCCCTTTCACCCTTGCTTTTCACATTCCTTCTTTCCACAGCTATTTGTAAAGCCTCATCAGACAGCCATTTTGCTTTCTTGCATTTCTTTTTCCTTGGGATGGTTTTAGTTGCTGCCTCCTGTACAATGTTACAGTCCTCCGTCCATAGTTCTTCAGGCACTCTGTCTACCAAATCTAATCCTCTAAATCTATTCATCACCTTCACTGTGTACTCACAAGGAATATGATCTAAGTCATACCTGAGTGGTCTAGTGGTTTTCCCTACATTCTTCAATTTAAGCCTAAATTTTGCAGTAAGAAGCTCATGGTCTGAGCCACAGTCAGCTCCTGGTCTTGTTTTTGCTGTCTGTATAGAGCTTCTCCATCTTTGGCTGCAAAGTATGTAATCAATCTGGTTTCGGTATTGACCATCTGGTGATGTCCATGTGTAGAGTCGTCTCTTGTGTTGTTGGAAAAGAGTGTTTGCTATGACTAGCTTGTTCTCTTGACAGAACTCTATTAGCCTTTGCCCTGCTTCATTTTGTACTCCAAGGCCAAACTTGCCTGTTATTCCGATTACTCCTTGACTTCCTACTTTAGCATTCCAATCCCCTATGATGAAAAGGACATCTTTTTTTGGTGCTAGTTCTAGAAGATGTTGTAGGTCTTCATAGAAGCGGTCAACTTCAGCTTCTTCGGCATCAGTGGTTGGGGCATAGACTTGGATTACTGTGATGTTGAATGGTTTGCCTTGGATACGCACTGAGATCATTCTGTCATTTTTGAGGTTGTACCCCATTCCCACTCTCTTATTGACTATGAGCGCAACTCCATTTCTTCTAAGGGTTTCTTGGCCACAGTAGTAGATATAATGGTCACCTGAATTAAATTCACCCATTCCCGTCCATTTCAATTCGCTGATTCCCAAGATGTCAACGTTCAATCTTGTCATCTCATGTTTGACCACATCCAGCTTGCCTTGGTTCATAGATCTTACATTCCAGGTACCTATACAATATTGTTCTTTACAGCATCCGACCTTCTTTTCACTTCCAGATACATCCACAGCTGAACGTCCTTTCAGCTTTGGGCCAGCCGCTTCACTCTTTCTGGAGCTACTTGGAATTGCCCTCCGCTCTTCCCCAGTAGCATATTGGACACCTTCCGGCCTGAGAGGCTCATCTTCCGGCGTCATATCTTTTAGCCTTTTAACATTGTCCATGGGGTTTTCTTGGCAAGGGTACTGGAGTGGGTTGCCATTTCCTTCTCCAGTGGACCACATTTTGTCAGAACTCTCTGTCATGATCTGTCCGTCTTGGGTGGCCCTGAACGGTATAGCTCATGGCTTCACTGAGTTATGCAAGCCCCTTCGCCACGACAAGGCAGTGATCCATGAAAGGGACCTTACCTATCCCTGGGTTTTACTTGGATCAACAGGTTAACATATAAAGCATACCTTGCACTCTGAAGTACGTACACCCCAAACATAGTTAATTTTTCAGAAAGAACTATATCAAAAAACAAGATTATTATCAACTTGAAAGTGGGGTTACCTTGAAAAGTGTTCCAAAGTGCAGCAGCTGAGCTGTTAAATGTGGCAAGTTACACAGATCATTGATGCCACTTCTGATAGAGCTGCACTGGTTCCCAGTTGCTTACCAGGCATAATTTAAGGGACTGATTTTGACTTTGAAAGTCCCAAATGACTTAGGCCTTGCATATCTAAAGGATTTCTTCTCTCACTATGTCTCTGTCCAGCTGTCAAGTACTACAGATCAGGTCCTTTTGAAATACTACTCCTATCAGAAGGCTCATCTGTTTGGCACATGAGAGAAGGTTCCTTCAGGAGCAGTACTTGGCTCCTACTCTAAGTGTTCAGAAAATCTGTAAAGACGCATTAGTTTTGCCAAACTTCTAATTCTTAGACAGTACCTATTTTATTAATTTTACTCCTTAATTTTATTTTTTTATATTCTGTTTTTATTCAGATTTTGTTAGCTGCTTTAAGCACTCACCAGAGTAGAAAGGTGGGGTATAAATAAAGAACTCTTAAGTGGCAATATATTGCTGTCATACTCAGTCCTGACAGTGAAATTAACACAATATGATCAAGACTTTGATGTAGACATTGTGCTATATTCAGAAAGACCTGATTTCACAAATTTAACTGCTCAATACGCCAGTGGGGAATCTTTGTGCATATATGTAGCATGACTGTCATTTGAAAAGGGGGAAGTATGGTTTCATTGAGATGATAAATAATTTCTGATATTTCTATCTCTTATCTTTATGTTAATACTTTAAATTTAGAATTCTATACAGCATTAATTCTAAAAAGTAAATAATATCCTTGTTACTTTTTCACTAAAAAATTAAACTGCATAAACCTTGCTACAGCCTGAGCTCAATCTCATTTCCTCCTATGAACAGGTGAAATACTTTGGACGTGATCCAACTGATGGAAGAATGAGGCTTTCACGAAAAGTGCTTCAGACTCCAGCTACATCTGTTGTTAAAACACTTAATGACAAAAAAAGTATAGTAGTAGGAAGTGCAATGCATGAGTCGGCTAGTTCATCATAGCACAAGAATCCTTCTGAACCAATAGGACTATTCCCTTTGATAGAGACTGAATAATTACCAGAAAAAGCAAATTAATATATATAGGTTTCTACATGCCCATGAGTGTTTTAAATTTCATAAAAATATGATTGAACACCAGCTAATTTTTAGTTGTGTTTAATGCCTTTGGAGTTCTTTTGAAAAATAAGAATTCATAGCACCTTTCTACATTACATAAAAGCTGATATGTATTTTCAAATGAATAGAATGACTGTTTCCAGAAGTATACAAATGCCGCCCGCTATCTGTTTAAAACGTTATTTCTAGTGCTAGCAAGATATGTCACATGCATAAGCTGTTTTCTTATATATGTAGGAATGTGTATTATTACGTTTATGTAATACATGTTCCCAGAAGAGAATTTAATGGGAGAACAATATAGAAACAAATCATGTTGGAGAAGATGCTTCAGAACATGAGAATGCAAATACAAGCACCTGTCTGTAACTCACTGAAACATTTGTCTGTTTTGAATGGCTGTTTCTTCTGATCCCAGGAAAGCACATTATCTTAAACTGTGAAATATTGAGAAGCAAATAAAAGTGGTGAGCAGTTTTTATCGACAATAAATATTCTTTTGTGGGATTATAGAATCTACAAATACTTTTAAAATGGAAAATAGGTCTGTGTAATACTGAAAATTGCCAGCTTTCAGTATGATAAGCTGTTTTTATACTGTTGGGATATGAGTTTGTAAGATCTTCATTGCATATGATTATCTTTGATTCTACCATCACAAGAAAAGTCATTCAATATTGATTGATTAATTATGTGCCATCAAGTCATTTTTGACTGCTAGCAACCACATAGATAGATTTTCTCCATGACGATCTATCCCTAACCTGGTCTTCCAACCGTGTACTCATCGCCACTGTAACTGAGTCCATCCACCTTGCTGCTGGTCATCCTCTTCTTCTCTTTACTTCCATCTTTCCCAACGTTAGGGCCTTTTCCAGAGATGTGTCCGAAGGATAATTTGAGCCTTGTCATTTGTGCCTCAAGTGAGAACTCTGGGTTAATGCAATATATTCATTCAGTATAAGGAGATAAAAACAATAAATACCATAATCTTAAAAAATCCAAGCATCAATTAAATCTTAGCTTTGTGTTATTTTGCATTATATGTAATATTTCACTGGGGAGTACTAGTGAGGGGTTGAGAGAATATAAATGTAATGTGAATACACAAAGATCTTTTATTTTGCTACTTTAAGCTATTAAAAATATTGTCTAAATTTGTTGACATTCTTTTCTTATCATGCATTTTTGAAATATCTTTGTATGGTCTCTGAAAGTTTTGGTGCTAGCTTTTCCAAAACAATTATAGACATCATTTGTAGAAACTGTTTTTACAGACTTTTTAAAAACACATGCAGTTCAGACAGAATAAACTGTACAGATGTTTATTTGCTGATATATGAAGTGCTATATTTATCTTTTTCATTTGACCCACAGTGGGAGTTACTATGAGTTTCTCTTAATAATAGGTTTTGCTTGGCTTATGACTGGAAATTGGTGTTGTTGTCATGGTGATATTCTTCTGGACATAATTCAAAGTTTTGGTTTAGCCTATAAAACTCTGAAGGATTTTAGGCCTGTGACACTTAGTAGCTACTGCCTCCTACCCTACTGGATTATTTGAAATGTCAGGATCTTAAGTAACAGTTCAGAACTTATTTTGCATCCATTCCAGTTAACTCTGATGGATTAAGGCTATGCATATCTTGGCAGCAAGACATAGCAATAAAATTCCCTTGCATGTTCAGACTCTGTGACTGCTGTACCACTCAAATGCATGCTCCCTTTTGCTGTCATCTTAAATTATTACCTTGCCAGTTAAGAGCTTGCTACCTTGTTTTAGGGTGTATTATCTATCCCTGTCACCTCTTCGAAACTAAAAATGTAAATATATCTACAGCCATTCCTTTGCATGAAAATTGCAGTTTTTAAATTTGTCATTTCTGTCATTTAGCAATCCTGTCCATTTGTAAGTCATACTTGTGTGCTGTAAGACTTGCTACTTGTTTGAACAATTGCTGCCTTTAAATGATACAGACAGATGTGTACTCTATAGGTGTATGGGGACTGCCCTTAATAGATTGGGAGGCAAAGGCTACAGTGGTTGAGGAGTGATATAAAGTGGCTTGTTTTTCATTTTTTCAATTGTCTGTTTGGTGACTTACACTATAGTCTTTGTATGTGTCTAGCCAAACAGTGGGAAATATTTGCTAATAGTCAGCTATCTTGGCACAGACATTGACAGTGTGGTTGGATGGGACTATGAGGGATGCCAGCTACCAGTTTCTGGTGCTCTAGAAAAGTACAGGATACCATTTTTTTTAGTGCTCTAGAAAAATCATAAGCAAGACGTGCTTTATGAATATTTTCAGCAGTTGTAGATGTTTTATATTTTATTTATTTATATTTCAAATTTAGTCACTGCCCATCTCACTCAAAGAGTGACTCTAGGCGGTTTACAGTAAAAATAATAAATATTAAGTAAGTAAATAAAAAACAAAAATAAATATGTTCACAGTTGAACAAGCATTTCATTTATAAGTGATGCAAGAGTTCCTTCTTACAGCTGGTTCTTGCAGTCTAGAGTGATAGTATATGCGTATTTTAATGTGCAAATATATCAAGAGTGACTGCATGACCTCAGTGGGTTACTCATAAGTTTCTAAGTGCAAATCACAATGCTGGTTTTAACCTACAAAGCCCTACATGGCTTGGCTCCTAGATGCCTTCTCTCCCTGACAAAAGTCTATTAGCATTTCCCCATTACCAAGAATTTAGCAGAACGGGCTCGCAGGCAATATTTTTCTTTTGCAGCCCTTATGTTACGGAATAGCTTCCCTCTGAGATAAAAGCTAGTTTAGCCTTCCAGAAGCTAGTTAAAACAGCTTTTGGGGAATGATACGTTTGTGCCATATGTATTGCTCCAATGTATTATTGTAATGTCTTAGTTTTAATAGTTTTATTGTTATAAAGCACCAGGAGGCCATATAGATTGTGATGATATGTAAATGAAAAAAACTAAATAAATAACTACTACACTCTACTCTCTTCCTCTTCGTTCTGAACTATTGGAGGGTGCTTCCTAAATTTGTTTCAGTATTCTCTCATCTAACTCTGCTTTTGTAGAATTGCAAAAAAGCCTGGTGACTACTGTGCAAAATGTTTCAATTTGAAAATGTTCAAAGAGAAACATTTTCCACACCACTGTTAATGCCCTTTCATTGTCAGATCCAAGAACCTTCATACTTCTTTGCTACTTTTAGTGTAGCTGATTGCTGTTTCCAGTTTGGTTCCCTTTATGACCCAGGTCTCTATTCTCTCCGTAGCTGACTTTCTTCCTTTAACTGTATTTGACATTTTACTCTTCTATCTACTATGTAGTCTACTACTATCTCCTTAATATACTTATTTTCTATATTCATTGAAATCATTTCCATTTATTTTACTAATCATGCAGAGCCTTGGTTTTATTGAGTCCTCTCTGTATAACTTTCCAAAATACAGCCTTCCCCACTTTTCTTTCAGCAGAATTTCTATCCATGTTACATTCATCTGTCATGTTGACTATTGTAATCTTTCTGGTCTTATTACACCCTCATCCGTTCACACATAACCTGCACAATACTGAGTATGTTACTTCACTCCTTATATCCCCACACTGCCTACTTGCCTTCTCTGATAGCCTCCACTGTTGTCTTGTTCTAATCTTTAGAACATAGCCTTGCCTTTAATTTGTTTTAGTACCTACTGTCTTTACCTGAAGGGAAAACATTTTCCCCAAGTAATCTTTAAAATGCAGGGTTATCTTAATTAAGAATATAGTAGTAGGTCACATGAATTATTTCTATCTACTCTTCATGCCATCCTGGATTCAGAGTCATCTTCTAGGTTAATGTAATCTACCCCAACATATTCCTGTGATTTTTTTTTCTATACCACTATTAGCTGTCCAAAGCTCTCCTTCCATCTGAAGTTGTACTATAAGCCTTGAACTGCCTCCCAGAATCCACAGTATGACCAACTCCCTTATTTCCTTTATGTTACAAAAAAGGAATATATGGCCCATAAGGCATAAGCAGATTTAACTGTTGCCTTTGTGAAGCTGATTTAAGTGTTAATTCTTTACACAGAAATGTATTATTTCTTAGAAGTTTTAATGGTGTTTTAAGTATTATGTACAATTCAGTTACTGAGACTTTATATTTCAGCTGTGATCTTAACATTAGATTGTTTGATTCTGTATGTTACTATTGTATATTGCACCAATTTATGCACATGTAAAAATTAAACTACAGCTATTACTACTATTTTAATTATTGGCCAAATTCCTTAATTTAGAACTTTGTATTAAGTACCATAGGAAACAGAAAGGGTTGAGGTTAATTCCTGAAGTGGGTATATAATTAGTCTGATACCCTGCATAGTTTGGTTTATAGCATGATCCTTAGATCTAAGTGACATAAGTTTATATTGGTTGTATTGGGGGGGAAATATTGCTATACTGTCCTCTTGTACAGTAACCTCAAAAGTCTACTTTTCTGATATTCCAAGACTTGGATTAAGTATTTTTCCTTTTCCTTAAGAGATTTAGTTCAGTGGAAATTGTAGATTCAATAAATATATTACATTTGTTTAATACCAGCGACCATTTTAGCCATTTGCAACCAAATTTCAAAACCAAATAAAATACCAGTAACAAACGACTGGACAAAAATAATTAAATCAGTTAAAAACAACTGTCATTGGCTAAAAGTCTGGTCACAAAGGAGTTTCAAGAGTTTCTTATGTCAATTCCATTTTTTTACTGTTACCTTGGAAATCTGATTATATGCCAGCAGGTCACTGTTGACTCTTACTGACCACACAAATAGTTTTTTTCCATAATGATCTGTCCCTAACCTGGTCCTTCAGGTCTTCCAACAATACACCTATTGCCACAGTAACTGAGTTCATCTACCTTGCTGCTGGCCTTCCTTTCTCTTTCCTTCCACCTTTCTGAGCATCGGAGCCTTCTCCCATCATCTGTGTCTTTGCATAATGTGTCCAAAGTATGATCATTTGTACCTTGAGTAAAAATTCTGGGTTGATTTGTTTAATGATCCATTTGTTTGTTTTGTTGGCTGCCCAACAAGGGACTCCCCCTACAGCAAAGTTGAAAAGCTTCAATACTCATTCTGTCCAGCTTCTTTAAAGACCAGCTTTTGCTTCTATAATGTAATAAAGGAATACCATTGCCTGCGCTATTCAGATTTTTGTAGGTATAGACACATCATGACATCTAAATATATTTTCCAAGCCTTCAAGGCTACTCTACCAAATAGTAGTTTACAGAATATTTCTTGACTGTTCCTTTACTGTTGATGGTTGATCAGAAGGAAGAAGTTATCTACCACTCCAATATCTTCATTACCACTTCTAAGGCTGGTTGTTGTACCTATTGGCTTTGGTTTGGTCTTCTTTATATTTAAGTCCTTTTTTTTTTTTCACTGCTCCTTGACTTTATTACTAGAGCTTGCATTTTTGGCTGTCAAGAATAATGTCATCAATATAATGCAGGTTATGGATGTTTCTTCCTCCTATTTTAAAAACATACTTACCTTCTTCCAATCCAACTTGCCTTAATATATATTCAGCATATAGGTTGAATAAATAAGTGGATAGTATACAGCCTTGTGTCACTCCTTTGCCAACCTGGAACCAGTCTGTTTCACCATGTCCTGTCCATACTGACACTTCCTGACCTGTGTATAGGTTTTGCATGGGGACAATGAGATGTTTTATGACTTCCATTTTTCTAAATGCATTCTACCACATGACACAATCAACACAATCAAAGTCCTTTTTATGATCAATGAAATACATACTGACTTCCTTTTAGTAATCTTTACATTCTTTGACTTTCTCAACTATCCAGAGATGCATCCAGGGTGCATCTCTTTTTATGTTCATTTTTAACAACTTCTTTAAGTTCCTTTCATTCTCTATCAGTGAGGTTCACGACTTCAAAGCGATTCCTGATGTTTTTGAAAATGATGGGTATATGCTTGAGATCATATCATGAAAACTGGTTGGCTTTCCTCTTCTTTGGCTTAACTTGGAACTTGCCCATGAACAGTTTGTGAACTACGGTCTGTGATGCTATAATTGGGTTCCTCCACTTCCTTTTAGCAATAATGTAGTCAGTTTGTTTTCTATGTACTCTGGTGATGTCTATGTATACAGGCATTGTGGTTATTTGAAGACAGTGTTTGCAAAGAAGAAATCATTAGATTGGCAGAAATTGACAAGTTATTGTCCTTCATTTTGATTTTCTTAAGCCAAACAATCAACTACATTTTTTCCTCCATAATATTTCCAACTTTGGCATTCCAGTCTCCATTGACAACCAGCATCTTATCTGCATATTCTATCGATTTCAAATAAAAGTTGATCATAAAACTCATCAACCTCTCTACTTCTGCATCAGTGGTTGGAGCATAAAGTTGAATAATTGTCATGTTAAAGGGTTGTCCACAAAGTCTAATTGATATTATTTGGCCATTGGTTGCATTGTAGCCAAGTACTGTTCTTGCTATACCCCTCGTAACTATAAAAGCAACACCATTCCTTGCTTTTCATGTCCTGAGTAGTAAACAGTGTGATCTTCTGACTGAAAGTGTCCAATCCCATATCATCTCAGTTCACTGATGCCTAAGATGTTAATGTGTAGTCATTTCATCTTTCATTGTGTTGAGCTTTTCTGTGTTCACGCTTCTTACATTCCATGGGAATTTGGTACTTGATTTATACTTGAATTTCTTAAGGAAGTTGTAGAGTAAATAAATGCATTTTTATATGTCTAGATTGACTCATCCATAGAGGCACGCTAGAGGTCACTTCTTGAGAAGTCTGATATTTTTGGGGTGGAGGTGGGAATTTTAACAACAACTAAGCCATTTGGTATTTCCTATATTCTAAAGTATTCTGAATTCTGCTGGCAGTCCAGAACTTAAGCTTCATCATAATTGGAAATAGTAATGGCATTAGCATTAAAAATGAGAAAAAAATTATCTGTCAACTATGGATCAGTTAATATGATTATCATATGCTTGTAGTTGCATAATAAAATGGTTTAATTTTCAAATGAGGTCAACAACAGTCCATTGGGAGTGGACAGCCTAGAAATGCTATAAAAATAAACACATTTTAAGAATGTAATTATTTGTTTTTAAATTTATTGTAAATTGCTTTTCCCCACTTTGGATTTTTAATGATAAAAAGGATATTATTTATAAAGAAAATACATATTGTATATAATATTGAAAATAGCAAACTACAACCTCCTCAGAAGTATTTGGAGCAGTATCAAAATATAAGATATTTTAAAAAAACAATTGTTTTATGAGAATATTATCAAATGCATCTCAAGATTTGGAATAAACCATACATTTGCTCTTGAATTTCCTAATATAGACAAGGCTGGCATTCGCTAAATGTTCCTTAGATTGCTTGCTTTCTTAATTTTATGCATCATGGTTTAACACATAGCCACATTGTATTGAACTGTGCAGAAATGATAACTCTGTGCATCAAGACCATTAATTATGAATTAAGTAGAAGCTGAAACTCTTAAGTCAGTTTGCATCTGAAGGTGGCTCCATCTCTCCAAAAATTTAAGCTAATATGTCTTTAGGCAGCCCTACTTATTTTGTCCATCTCTGAAGTCTTCGCTATGCCCCACTTGTATCAAATGGCGTGTGTTTTCTACAGGCAGTTGAGGGGTTAAGTGCTTAAGTCCTGGGATAAAATAGCTCTAGAAAGATGCTTGATGATGTTTCTCAATAGAAAAAAGGTATTCTTTCTTCTTGAAATATGCTCTTCAAAAGAAGAAAGGTGTTACTTTCCTCACTTCAAAAGAAAAATACAGAACCGTGGCTGACGAGTACGAGGGCGTGATTTTCTCTCCACGTTCTTAAGAAGTGCCGCATCGTCCCAACTCCTCTTCTTCACCGCCTTTGCAACCAAGGGAACGGGTCTTTCATCTCAAACGCTACAGCGTCGGTAGCAAAGAAACCCAGATTAATTTAATAAAACAAAGGGGAGAGCTGCTGGGAATCTTGCAGACGGTCCTTCAGAGACGCTTCCTATTCAGGGACGTTATCACTCCGGGAAACTGCAGCTATAGCTACTGCTGGTGTTGGAAAAACCAAACCAACCCACGGAAACACCGCCTTCCCGCGCCAAGCAGGGGAGTATACAGCACGCAGGCGCAACCTATTCTCAACCCCTTCCTCCTTCGCAAACTGACAGCCTTTTCTTTTCCTTCCCTTCCCGGCCACCATAGCCCCTGCTAGTGGAGCCCGTGCAGGCCTTCCGTCCCTCTCCCTCCCCCGGCTCTGAGAGGAAGAGAAAGGCAGGGACGGGACAGGAGTCGGATTACAAGATGGCGGCCGTGCCGCGGCGTTAGCGGCTGCTATTGCTGCTGTTGCTGCTGCTGGTTGGTACTGCTGAGGCAGAGAGCGGTGGCGCCGAGCTGAACGTCATGAAAAGCGGCGAGTTAAAGGCCTCCTGAGTGACGCGCTCAGCCCCCTCCTGGTCCCTCCCCGTCCCTTGCGATCGGGCCGGGGCCCCACCATGTCGGATACCCGGCGGCGGGTGAAGGTCTACACGCTCAACGAAGAGCGGCAATGGGACGACAGGGGCACCGGGCACGTCTCGTCCACCTACGTGGAGCGGCTCAAAGGGATGTCGCTGCTCGTCCGAGCCGAGTCGGACGGTGAGAAAGGGGAAGGAGAGGAATAATGGCAGGCAGGCAGGGGATGGCGGCAGCTGCTAATCTCTCTGGGACAATAGAGCCCAGCCAGGGGAATGGGAAAGGACCTTAACCCAAGGGAGCCTTCCGCCACCCCACACACCCTGGGCTGATGGCACGGACTCCTCTCTTCCCGCACATGTATTCTCTCTTTTAAATTTAGACAAAATCTTAGGGTCAGGTTATTGGACCCCCCACCCCCACTCCAAACGTTACAGGTTTCCACCTCTAAACCCCCAGCACCCTCTCAATAGTCCCCAGAGTTCATGCATTTTATAGTTACAGAACCTTACTGACTGCTTTGTGGGACTCGTTTGTTGCATTTGACTACAAAAGTTACTGCTAACTCCCCTGTCAGTGTTAATTGTGCCACTTTAGGGAAAAGAGACTAAATGTGTTATGAGGAGTGGGAAACATTAACTTTTAGAAAACTTTCATAACTTTCATGACCCTAAACTGTGGCCACTGTTACTTATTATAGATGATCTGACCAATTATTATTTTATAGGCCTTTCATAGTATTACAGATTTGTACTTTCAGATACTACTAACCTTTCAGATATGTCCCAGCACCTTTAGGTAGGTTTTCTCTCAGGCTTGCCTCAGTGAGAAGGCTTTTTCAATAGCACTCCAGTTTTCATATTTTCTTTCAGTTTTATAGTATTCTTCAGGGATTTGCTTATTTTCCATCATCTTACAAGACTAAACTTTATTTCCAGAAATTTAGTGAGTTTAGTCTAAAGCAAAGAAAATAGTAACACTTATGGCATCTTAAATATTAACCCATTTATTATAATTGTTAGTTTTTAAAATACCACAAGAAACTATCATTTTTCTCTTGAAAAAATGTACTTTGTGTTACCACATTTTCTATCCTACTGTTTAGAATGCTATGTGTATTCAATTTTAAACTTTTATCTAAGTTATTGTCTTGTTGGTTTTGAGCGTGTCTGAATTCAGCACATAATATTTCAGTGGAAGTGACCTAAAACTATACCTGAAGTAAGCAAAGTATTCAAAATTGTCTCTTATCATTGATTTGGCAGTAGTTGGTGGTGAAAAGAAGAAAAATAAACATTTGTATTAAATTTTATGTGCTGATGGAAGGCCTTTTTTCTGTTGCAGTATTTTTATGGTAAAGCCATGATAAGTTATTTTCAAAATTGGAAAAGCTGTTTTTAGAAGAAGAAAATATATTGATGTTGTTAATGAACAGGTGCTAATGTACTAAATAAATCTTGTGAAGCTTGAAAATGATTACTCGAGAGCTGTTGCCATGATACATTACTGCTTAGGCACACTATATAATACGTAAATTTAGGATTACATAATTTAGTGTTGTAAATATGTTATAACATAATATATGTTAGCTACCACAGGAAAATAAGAATATAATGCTTTTACATAGATAAATGCATTGTGCATAGTTTGGGAAAGGCATACTGAAGTTTATCTTAAAATTCCCATATTTGATCATTGTGCTTGCATAAAAGTTTTAGAATGAATACAATCCTTAAAGGGGATAATTACTACTTAAGATGTCTAGGGCTTCTTATGTATTTACTTAAGTTTCTAGTGGAATTTTTGTCATCTTTTCAGGTTCACTTTTGTTGGAATCGAAGATAAATCCAAACACTGCGTATCAGAAACAACAGGCATGTATTTTTATTTTTTATTTTTTGCTATATTTCAACTATGTTACTATTGTTGAAAACACTACTTTCCAAAAAACTGGCAATTGTGTTTACCATTGAAGTGATGTACAGAATGGTGAACCATAGTTTTGTTATATATGAGTTAAGTTCCTAGTAGTCCACATACTGATATAAGGCAAGAGCTGTGTATATTAAATATAGGAGATGAATGTATGAAAATACTGTCTTCTTTTACATTTACCTTTCGGGACCCTAGAAGCACACCTTCTCTGTAGCAGCGCCTGCCCTCTGAAACAAGGCTTCCCCCGAGGTCCAGATAGCCCCCACTCTGCCGTTGTTTAGAATAGCTGTGAAGACCTTGTTCTTCACCCAGGTCTTTGGCAAGGGAGAGTGAAACCCCTTGCTTCATCAGGCTTGCCATCTTTTATCTTTATTTTTTTTATGTTTTATTGATTTTATTGTAATTTCTTTGATTGTTGTGAGCCACCCAGAGTCGTTGAGAGTTGGGCAGCATATAAGTTTAATAAATTATTATTACTATGAATGAACATTTGCTGAATTGTCTGCCATTTCTTTTCTGTCCAGTTTTAATAATAATATTTGATTTTTTTATCAGTACTTTAATTATTTTGATTTATTTTGTAATATACTAGTTTACACTACATTCCTCCATGCTGAATGCAGCTGTCCAGCTATTTATTGGAGTCCATGTGGAGGTTCATAAATCTTCAAACTTTGCTGCCAAATATCTAGTAGGTTACAATATATGAATGCATATATCTTGATAGATCATAATTCATGTAAATCTCAGAATATTTCTACTTTATTCTACTCATTAATGATTCCCTTTTCATTGCAATAGTTGATTTCTAACAGATTCCATAAAAAGGTAAAGTCTTCTTCAAGTCAAGCTCACTTTCTGACTTCCATGAACACTGCTGTGTAATTTTCTTGATAGCAATGCAGAAGTGGTTTGCTGTTACCTTTTTCCAGGATGTTTTGTTGACTTCCCAGTCTAGCCTACAGTCCCTTTACTAGAGGTCTCCCATCAAAATACAGGCTTGACATTAACTTCAAAACCAGACAAGTCAGCCAGAGGCTGCCACTTGCTCAGACTTTTTATCACAGAGGTTTCTTTGTGTCACAACCCATTAGATATCTGAAATTTAGAAAGTATAGTTATTACTGTCTTTTTTATCATACAAAGGACTTTCAACATTAATTTTTCAATAAGAATCCATATATTTGACACCTTAATTAACTTCTTTGTTAGATGCTAAGAAGAAATGATTAGATTTTTGGCTGTAAATTCAATCTTCAGTTTCTTATATTAGAAAGGGAAAGGACAATAGAGAAAGAAAATAAAACCTAAGTTTGTATAAGTGAACTCAGTAGGATAGGAATGACTGATGGAATCTTTTCCACATCACAAACTGAATTTAGTGAATTATTATTACAGAACTGGGATTATACCAGTCATGCTCTCTTTTAAGATTGTGTAAGTTTTTGCAAACAACTGGTGCTGCTCTGTTTCTTCATGAAAGGCATTACTGCAGTCCACATTTTGAGTGCATTTTGTGGCTTCATAAACAATTCAGTCTTGGCCTACTATCTTATTTATATTTATGTATTACTTCAATTGATATGGCCACCCATTCACCATATAACTAACAAGGTTAAAAATATCCAAATTATTATTATTATTATAAATTTATATGCTCCCAACTCTACATCTACACATTAAAATAGGCTGACATGCTATCCAAACCAGGGGTTGGGGGGCAGGGATAGTTTCATAGGGCAGATATAAAAACCAAGAAGGCATAACTTTTGGGTGCCATCAGATGACACTGCTTAATTGATAGGACCTGGATCATGACAACCCTGTCTATCTTACTTAGCATTAGTTCAGAGTTCTGGTTCTGTCATAAAGGGAAATCCTAGCTTACAACTAACAATTGAGTCCCAAAACCGGTGGACAAAGGAAGGGCTGAAGGAGGAGCCCTGAGCTTCAAGGTTCATTTCTAACTTGACAGAATGTAGTTTATGAAACTTAGGAAAATTGCTGTAGTCCATCTATGCAGCTAATTTCTATATTTGAAATATTGATCTTCTATTTATAAAGAGGCATATTTAAAATGTTAAGTAAGTTTTTCTACCTGTAATATTTTGAAAAGCTAACAGGGATCAGAAATAAAAAGTATTGTGTTGTTTAAATATCAAAAATGTACCCTTTCTATTTTACTGTACTCTTATGTCAGTTCAGCTAAAACATATTGGCTGTTTTACATACAGCATATAAACATGGTTAAAATTATGACTTAAGTGGATAAATTTGGCTGTTTACTCATTAGCCTAGGCCATGAATCATGGTTTACAGATTACAATTGTAGTACACAGATGATGATAAATTACAAACTAGCAAACCGTATTATGGCTTGGAGTGTGTGAACCCAGCCATTAAAGGTGGTAAATATTTTTAATAGATGTCCCAAGTATCATCTTAGGGTACTGTTACTAAAATCATTTCTTCACTGTGTGAAATTAGGAGATAAACTAACATTAGTAATTGGAGAAGATCTTTGCAAACCTAAAAGGAGAAGAGAATGTAGTGAATGTTGGAATATAAAATATGCAAAACAGAAAATTAAACTCTGCATCCAAGAATATATAACCTGTATCTAGTAGCAAATTTTGCTATATATTATGTATTTTCAGTTTTGCAATTTCCAATGTCTGCCAAAGTCTAATGAGATTTTTTTATAATAACTTAAATTTTAAAAATAGAAAGATAAAAATTAACAAGAACTTATAATCAAGAAAAAGAATAGAAGAAAGAATAAAGAGAAAGAAGGAGCACAGAAGTGCAGAAAGATAAAGAAAAAGAAATACAAAAAAAATGACTTCCGACTTCTTTTACAGCAGATATAATTAAAATACACATTAAACTCTTACTCTAGGATTACAACTTAATGTCAATTTTTTCTATAATTATTAATTTTACTAATCATCAGATCTATATATCATAATTTCATTTTTTTCTGTTTCCTGCAAAAAATCCAAAAGGGGTTTCCAATTAACATTAAAATTAGTCCATGTCTTTTCCCTAATCAAAGCTGTCAGTTTTGCCATCTCAGCTAGCTCCATCAACTTTACCATCCATTCTTCCATTGTAGGTAATACCGAGTCTTTCCACATTTGAGCATATAAAAGTCTCACTGCAATTATATATATAAAAAGAAATATCCATGAGATTTTTCCAATTATTTATCCATCAGCCCCAAAAGAAATGTATCTGGTTTCAGTTGTATATTAGTCTTCAAAATCTTCTGAATTAGTATATGTATTTGAGTCCAAAATGTTTTAGCTTTATTACATATCCAAGTCTAATGAGATCAAAGATAGGCCCCAGCAAATAAAAGCTAGTTTTATTCTTAGGGTAGGTTTTAATCATCATTCAGGAATAATGATATTCCTAGAAAGTTGAGGAAATAATCATCTTGGGAATGTTTGTAATACGGTGCATTGGTTGGTATAACCTGTTGGCATGATCCCTTTTTTTTTAATACTAAGCAGCAGATCAGTTTTGCACTCTTTTTCACTTTAAACAGATTCTTTTAAGTCTTACCTAATTCTAGCCATCCAAATAGCATCATCAGCATATCCGAGGTTGTTAATGTTTCTCCCAGCAATTTTAATTTCAGTTGCTATTTCTTCTAATCTGGCATTTCTCATGCTATATTCATAGCTTCCTAGTGAAATAGGTCACAAGAGAATCTTGCTGTCGTTTAAAAACCCCACAATCCCGAATATGCTCTTTAAAATGAAATGGTACATTCTAAATAAATAGTGACAATATATCATCTTATCATGTTCCTTTCCCAATTTTGAACCTTTTAGTTGCTCCATATTCTATTCTGACTGTTCCTTCCTGGTCATTATACAAATTCTTCCATAGGCTGGACAAAATTTCCAATGTAGCCTCAACGTTGCCTTCCAACGTTGCCTTTTGCTTTCCACCTTTCTTCAGCTATTTTCAATGTGTCAGCAGACAGACTGTTATCTTTCTGCTTTTTGCATTTTGAGATATTTTTGTTTGTTTCATCCTTAAATTTATTAATTTATTAAATCTAATCCATAAAATTAATTATTGACCTTCAATGCATAATCATATGGAATATTGTTGAAGTTGTATGTTTTGGGTCTGAGGTTTTTTTTCCTCTAAGTTTTATTTTAGTATAAGTTATAATTTTGCAAGAAGGAGTTTGGGATCTGAGCCTCAGTGAGCAATAGGTCTTGTTTTTGCTGAATCAGTTGAGCCTCTCCAACTGTATTCTTCATCCAGTAATGCCCATGTGTAAAGCTGTCTTTTAGGTTGTGGAAGGAAGAAATTTCTTACAGATACTCAATTTTCTTGGCAGATCGCTAATAGTCTGTCTCCTGCTTTGTGTTGTATTCCAAAACTATAGTTTCCCATTATTCCACTTGCTATTTTGTTTCCAACTTTAGCATTCTACCCTCCTATATTAAGTATGACATCTCCTTTTTTTAGTGTGGTCTTAGCAAGGTGCCGCACATCACCATAGAACTCTTCAGCTTCTACTTCTTCTCTATCTCTGGGTTGAAACATAGACTTGGATCATTACAATATCAGTTGATTTGCCTTGGACTCAAATTGAGATCATCCTGTTATTTTGTGGGTTGTATCAGAGCACTGACTTTGATATCTTTTTGTTAATGATGGCTACTCCATTTGTTCAATGATGTTCAGTAGAAGATCTGATGCCTTTCTGAGGTGAAGTGACCCATCCCATTTCAGTTCAATTCACTGATTCCCAGAATGTTAGTATTGTCTGAATATTTCTGCTCTGACAACATCTGGTTTAAGGTTTTGACATTCCACACACCAATGGTATACATATGTGTTGAACTTTCCTTTTGCCTTTGGCCACATCAACATCTGGGCTTCCTATCAACTTTTATCGAGCCACATCATAAATACCACTCATAGATGCTGTGTGATCTTTTCTAGTAGCTCCTTAGATACTTTCTGATCTGGGGAGTTCATCTTCCAGTATCATTTTGACATTGTCCTGGTTCTGAATGTCTATTTGGTTTCCTTGGCAGAATACTGGAGTGGCTTGTCATTTCCTTTCCCAGAAGATCATATTTAATCTTCCCCTTGTCTATGATTTGCCTTTAATGGGTGACCCTTCTGGAAGTGTACACTCCCAACAGTACAGCCCCTTCACAATTACAATATAAGAATCCTTGAAGGGTAATCTATGCTAAAATATTTTCCACTGTTTTTTAAGATTGCTTTTTATGTTCCTTCAAAATTGAATGCATACTTATTATTTTATGTGCAGTTGTCTACAGACTGAAAAAAGGAGAATGGATATCTTTTCAATCTGTTACTCCATAGTATTTACATGGATTAAAATCAATATGCATTACTCATAGAAATGTGAGGAAAACCTTTCTTCTTTGACTCCTGATGTATCCAGGGTATGGTTGACTTTGCACATTGTGCTAAGCCAAATACAATTTTTAAAATTCTGGCTTAGCATGTTGTACAAATCCAAAGTACAGTTTTTAAGTCATAATGGTTTATATCATAATGTGCAAATCCAGTTCGTGTAATAAAATGATGGTAATGAAATAATGAACTTCTGAATATCTCCATAAAAATTGAAATAGTGTACTATTTGCCATCTTTTTAGTAAGGTGCTTCTGTGGACTAGAGCGCCTAATAAATGAGTGGCAGTTTGTATATCAGAACTTATCCATCCTATATAAAATATGGTTTTTGAAAAGTTCCATTGCTAGTTGGGAGAAAGGATAATAGTGCTGGATTGTCTTTCTCGTCCCCCTCCTCCCCCTCTTCCTCCCATGTTCCCTCAAATTCAGTACTGGTTGTTGAAGCCTACTTTTTTTGACATTTGAACCTAGCTATATGTTAGGCTTACACTTTGCAGTGGAATCAAATAATAAATATAATATTCCATTTTAAAATAGGACACTTTGATTGTTTGGTCAGAAGCAGAAAATTATGATTTAGCTCTGAGTTTTCAAGAAAAAGCTGGCTGTGATGAGATCTGGGAAAAAATTTGCCAGGTAAGGTTAACATTTAAAGTTCTTAATGCTTTTTAATTTAAATCTGATTCTTTATAAACTCTGTGATTGAAATAATGTTCTAGTGACCCATTTAATTGCATCTTATTTTTATAGTAGATATTACAAAATTTATTTTCTTGTGCAGCTGATGATGTAATTTTCAGTGGCATCATTTAGAGTAGCATTTCAGGACAGCTTTGCATTAATAGTTCTACATGTGAAATTATTTTGAGGTTTACAGTGGCTGTGATTCTGCTGTGTGATGTTACAAATACAGTAGAGTCTCGTTTAACTGACCTTCGCTTATCCGACATTCCGTCTTATCCGATGCCCCTAAAAAAAACACAACACACATAAATCGGCGACGAGAAAAGCATGCCGCTTGTTTGCGAGCGTGAGTGTACTCTTTCTTGTTGCTCCTGATGGTGTGGCGCCGCAATGCAAAAATCGATTGCAACAGGCGCAGCGGATTGGTTTTTTTTTTTTTTTTACCGTACTCAATCGTTACTGTGTGTTATCTGACATTTTCGCTTATCCGACATTCTGCCGGCCCGTTTATGTTGAATAAGCGAGACTCTACTGTACTACCATTAACTTATGCCATTGAGGCTTGCTCAGACAAGTTGTTCAGCTCTGATGGGCCACAGGAATATTCTTCTTCCTTTCTTTAACATCAACATCTGGCATAATAGAACAACCTAAATTTGGTGTTCAGCCCACCAGTCCCATTTCGCTGTCAGTTTGCAAAATGTTAGAACTATATTAACACATCATTTAGATACTTGGTAATAACACTGATTTTCATATTTCTTCCTTTTCCTTGCCTTGTAAAGTCACTAATATGTATCAGAATAAGTCAACAATTATTAATGTTTTTGATTTTAGGTTCAAGGTAAAGACCCTTCTGTGGAAGTTACACAGGATCTCATTGATGAATCAGAAGAAGAACGCTTTGAGGAAATGCCTGAAACTAGTCATTTGATTGATCTCCCTACTTGTGAACTCAACAAACTCGAAGAAATAGCAGACCTAGTTACCTCAGTTCTCTCATCACCCATACGTAGAGAAAAATTAGCCTTGGCCCTGGAGAATGAAGGCTACATTAAAAAATTATTACAGCTTTTCCAGCTTTGTGAGAACCTAGAAAATACTGAAGGCTTGCATCATTTGTATGAAATTATTCGAGGAATTTTGTTCCTCAATAAAGCAACTCTTTTTGAGGTGATGTTCTCAGATGAGTGCATTATGGATGTTGTGGGATGCCTTGAGTATGATCCTGCATTAGCTCAACCAAAAAGGCACAGGGAATTTTTGACCAAAACAGCAAAGTTTAAAGAGGTCATACCCATAACAGACTCTGAACTTAGACAAAAGATTCATCAGACTTACAGGGTACAGTACATTCAGGACATCATCTTGCCAACACCATCTGTTTTTGAAGAGAATTTTCTTTCTACCCTTACTTCATTCATTTTCTTTAACAAAGTCGAAATTGTCAGTATGCTGCAGGTAAGTGAATTCAAAAGTTTGAAAGAGTTTCACTTTGAAAATTCTAAATATAATTATGAAGCTAACCATAAAGCCTTTTAGTATGCTGCTGTTATTTGCATGTTCTCATTTAGTAGTTCTGATAAATTATTTCTTATTACTCGCTCTCACAGCAGCATAGTTTAGCTTTATTGTTTGTGAACTCACTGTTGTATGTTCCACAGGCTATTCATGAACATAATAGATTCCTTTTAAACATGATATACCACATATAAGTTGTTCTTATATGTGTTATGAGAGGTGCATGGTTTTGTGACAGTTCTCTTCATGACAAATAGCATTGATGCTAGCTTTTAAGCAGTTGTGTTATGCATGGTACTAAAGGTAAAATGTTATAATCACAGATGTTTCTAATATCACTAATTTTCCCCTGCATCTATAAACAGCAATATGTGAGCAGTGAACATTTTCTATAGGCTATATGGAAAGGTACAGCTTTTTAATTTTGTTAAAATTTGTTTCTTTGAAAACATATGCACCAGACATAAGGTTCTAAAGATGAATAAAAAATATTAAACATACAGTAATTTCTGCTGGTATACTGTAACAATAAAAAAAAGTCTGAATAAAACCCCTTTTAAAATAAATGTAAAATCTCTTGGCAGTTGCCTTGTTCATTACAAATTATACTTATAAATATTGGCATTGAGTTAAGAAAAAATACCAAACTGAGATAAAACAAGAATGAGGGAAGTAAGGAATATAGAAAGCTTCCTTTTGCCAGGTCAGTTTGTCAATATAGCCCAATCTTAGGTAGCCTAATTGGCAACAACTCTAAAGGATTGTAGTGATCTCTTACACTGCCTGCTGTCTCCTTCACCTGTGTTGATGATGCATAAGTTTGGGTCTGTGACTCTCTGCATATAGAGAATGTCCTGCATATAGAGAATGTCCATACCACTGATCTGTCCATCTTTTCCTGAAAGGATAAAAATCCTATCCTTTTCCGTCCATAATTGGCATAATTTATTTAAAATACAGTATTCCAAGAATCTTAGGTATGCAAAATAATTCTAAGCTTTTGTTTGGGCTTCCTATTTATTTCAGTTGTATTGTTGACAGTGAATATATTGGACAAAAACGCTTCAGTTATGGTAGTAACACATAGACCCCCTGCCTTCCTACATATTTGCTAGTTATTGTTTCTTATTTTGATGAACCTGATGAAGCAGACTAGGATGACAACATTTTGTCATCTGTAAATATTTTATTCTTCCTGTTTGCCTCTTAAATGACATCACAGGTACAAATCTAGATGATTTAGTTACTGCAATATTTTGAATATTTAAATAATTCTGAAACATACTTATGTTGAAGTAGTTCTAAAATGATATGTTTTGATTGTAGCAGTGTCAAAGTTTAGCTACTGCCATAGTATTGGCTGCATGTCATCCAATAAAACTCTTTTTATTAGTTGTGTAAAATTTGTCATAGCTGTGTAGAATTTGCATTCCCACTTCTTTAAATAATAGCTTAAATTCAATTCAGTGAATTTGACAATGAATTCAATACATTGGGTCCAATGAAATCCACCAGGTTCACTGAAAAGGCAGAAATGGACTGAATCTTCTTATGACTGCTCAGATATGTGTTGTTATTAATTAATTAAACAGTTGTATGATCTGGCACATTGTTAGAGTTATCTGGAATTGTTCACCTGATATTGAAAGTATTTTTACATAGTGTTCAGCAAAAAGACTCCTAGAACTGCTAGCCTGATATAGTAAATACAAGTTAATCCTTGTCCATAGGCTTGCAGTCAGAAAAAGACAACATAAAAGGAAAAATGGAGAGAGGTGGGAAGAGGGGGAAAAAATAAACTTCTGGCATTTTAAATAAACAGTAGCTCTTATAAAAACCAGTTGGAAAAGAGCTGAGGAGATAAGAAGTTGAACTAAGTTATTATTGTAAGTATCCTCAGTCTGATTATAATATTCCATTATATGCTTTTACTTTTTCTTAGATTTTTTTTCCTTTGTGCATGTGTGCATGTTCAACTTGTCATAGTGGGTGGCTGAAGGAAAGAGCTGACGAAGCTAAATCAGCGAAGGTTTAAATAGAAACAAAGAAACTTGCTTTGTACCAAGTCAAATCACTGATTAATGTAGCTCAGTGTTGTCTAGGCTAATGGATAATGTCTCTTTTGAGTTTCAGATAGAAGATTTTCCAAAATTGCCTAGGAATTGGACATGGATATTTTGTATGCAAAGCATATGTACCATAACCTAATTAGAGCCTCTAATTTTAGAGAATCCATACTTGGCCTTTGAATGAGCGTCTCGGTGCCACATTCCAAAAGGGTATAGGACTAGGGGAAAAAATGAAAGTCAATTTATTGTTGTTTAGTGTAAGCGAAATTAATTAAATGCAGTTATTGTGATTATTCAGAATGGATTTAATACTTCTCACTTCAGTTATAGCAGAACAATAATTTTATACCTCTTGGGGATATACTGAAGGATTGAAGGGGCAAAATGCAACCTGAGGTGTCAGATTGGGATGATGGTTAGACATTGTGACATGAAGAATTAAAATCACTGGAAAGTACTCTGTTGTTACTATTCCTTGTATATCAAGAAATGGCTGTGGTACTTCATACTAAATCTGGTGATATAACAAATTGTATTTTTCTTTAACTTGGTCTTTTCATTCCTCATTTATCCTACTGTAGTTCTTGGGTTAGGTTATAAGTATGTGATTGTTCAGTATTCATCAGATAAATTGTAGTTAGTACAAGGTAGATTACTGTCTCACAAGAAAAAATAACTTGGACTATGACATTTTAGCTTGTACTGATACTGTTTGAATTATGAGCATGATAAAACATACCTTGAAAACACTCTTAAAACCTAAAATATTTAGGCTGCTTGATTTTCAGACCATCTGGTCTTCCTGTGTCAAGCTGTAGTGATAATGTTCTCTCTTTTAAACATGCTATTGATGTTAATGTGTCATTCAGTTTGCAATTTGATCCTTAGTAGCTGTTTTAGTTGTGTAATAGTTCCTTTTTCAGAGTTGAAGCATTCTCTTGAAGCATCATAAGGCCATTTGAGTTGAATTGGCTTTTTCATGGTGGAAGCCATATTGCTCTTAGGTGATGTTTTAATTAAGTTTTAGATTTGCAGAAATTTAAAATTGTCTTCAGTTCTTGATCTTTAAGGTTTGATTTTTAAAATATTGCAGCATTGAATGTGATAAAAATTGGAGTATGTGATAAATGTATGGTAAATGACATAGACTAGGCAACCTCTTAGCGTTACAGTACTGCCTTACTTAGTGTTCTTCCCTTTCCACCCCCTCACATTTTCAAAGAGCATAACACATGTAGGATAAATTTTTGCACTTATCAACAGCTATATTGTGGAAACAGTCTCCTTCTTTATTTCTGTCCAAGTTACTACTACTGCAACAATATGGAATTGTGCCTTTTGAGTTTCATTGCTGCCTGCCCTACAGTGCTGCTCCAGAAATGAAAAGAAATGTTGGATGAATCTCTGTGGACTGGTAGTACTGAACAATACTGGAGTAGAAATAAATTATATATGTATAGCTAGGACCTACCTTCTTTTAATGATTAAAGTCTGAAGAACTACTTCAGAAGTAATCCCAAGGCTTCAGGCCCCCATACTCATAAAACTGGCCTTGAAGTTGTCTGTGGTTTCAGAAGTAGTTGCCTGTATGCTATGATCTGCTATTGTCCTCAACATTCACAACTTTATTCAGCTTTTTGGATCTTATTCTATAAGTGTTCGCAATTTTAGAGGTTATAAATACCTTACAGAGAAAAAAAGAAAAGCAAATTTAGGTGATGTTCAGGAAATTTAATCATAGATTCTTTTTGCAAAAGTATGCTTGCTTATAGTAGCCAGTACTGAGATAATATCTAACTAGTTATATTTCAAGATTTAAAAATAAAAAATTAACAAAGCATTATGCAATTTGTAGAGAAATCTTTAGTGCACTGGCCCTTATATTATATAGAGGTAATAGTCATTCAGAGGCAAGAGGATTCTTAAAGATTGTTTAATTTAAATGCCTAGAAATCATTTGGAAGATACCATTTAGGCTATAATTTATCCCCCTACTCAGTGTGGAAATCCAGATCCAAATTTCCTGCGCCAGATCATCATGAATATAGTTTTCATGATGCAGTTCCATCTTGAATTTAACAACTAAGGAGTTCTAACTCCTGTCTCTTCCATACTAAGTTATAGTATTTTACTTTTGTGCTGTTGGTAGTGATAAAATTAAAGGTCATTTTGCTGTGATAATTGCAAACCATTGGTGGTCTGGTGGAGAAAATAGAGTTTTTCTCACTTTCCAACACATCTAAACTGTTTTTTATTCATAAGAAATACATGTCTTGTAAGTAAAAACTAAATAAGTAAAATATTTTAAGGTTATGTTTTACTTTTTAATAACAAGGCAGACATGGCTGTATATTTAGAAGTGTCATCTGTAGCTAAAATAAAAATAATCTATTGATGCAATGTGATGTTATGGAAGAGTTATAGAGAGGGTACATTTGTCTTTTTGTAGTACAGTATTAACTGATATATAGAAATAAGACACATGCTTAATAACTCCACACACAAGCTACTGATAATTATATTATTAACTGTGTAGTCAAGAAGAAATAAAGAGAACAGACCGTACTTTCACAATTCCTTTTCTAAAAATATCATTTTTTGTTGTGCAGTGCCCTTCAAAATGTGGGGGAGCTACAATAATTGGCCTTTGTGGCAACCAGCTGGAAGTTCCAGGCTAGATATTTTGATAGAGGGATGTGTCATGAGTATGAGGTTTGTGACATAGTTGTTAACTTTTAGTTGGGGAGGGGTTATTTAGAAATGCAGATTACTGACTGCAGTAGTCATGTCTGTTTTGCATGACACATTTCTAAGAGATGAATAGACATTAAGTAGTTTGCAATCTTACTGTTGGAGCAGGAATGATGAGATAGGGGGACATTTGGGAAATGGTATAGTGGGAAGCAGGAAATAGTGACTTATTTTTTGTGCTACCTTCCCCAGTTCCAAAGTATATTTCATCTGCATTTTGGTTTGGCAAAATTATATTGATTTATGTTCACAACAGTAGCATAGTTGCCATTGTGTCACCTTGGAGATGGGCAGGTTTGAATGCTAGAAAAAATTGTTGAGATTTAATTCCTTTTTTCATATTTACCTAATTAAGATATCCTAATTAAAATTAATTATATTTGCCTTCATTTAAGAGCAGGTTGTGACTACTTGAACTGTCCATACTACTTCTTTCTCTAAATCTTTGGTATACTCCTTATATAGTTAAACTCTCAATACAGATTAAATTTACTACTAAAACTATTAAAAAGTTTGATACAACTTAGTGTTATTTCTGGTTATTCTATACCTTTGAGACAAGATAAATCACTTATGATTATGCTTAAGATTAGCAAAATAATGGTTGAATCTGCATTTGCCTTTGAAATTACAGGTCTTAGGAAACTGCTATATCCATATCCACATATTTTTTCCTGGATTATTTTGTTCGATTCCCAGATGGCAGGGTATTCTTGCCACCTTTGAGTGCTGTGTTCCAAAAAGAGGAAATTTCAAGTGTTTAAATTCTTTAATTCTTTACAATAAAGACAGAAACATCATTCATCAGTTTTTCAGGAAGAATTGCTGATTCCTTGAAAACTATTTACTCTATTACTCTAGAGCTTTTGCTGCATCTTTTTTGCTCTCTTTACTGTTCTCATTTTAAGATGCCTTAACTGGAGACTATGTAGATCTGGACTGAACATTCAAAATACACTTGAATTGTATAGCTTATTCACTAGGCTGCCTCACCCAGTCCATGGCATTTCCCATAATTCCCATAATTTTCTACTAACCAGGCTTGCTGGGTAATGTGTTGGAAGCTATACAGTGCATTTGGAAAGTATTCAGACCCCCTTCACTTTTTTCAATTTTGTTATGTTGCAGCCTGATACTACAATCGTTCAAATTCATTTTTTTTCTCATTAATCTACACTCAGTACCCCATAATGATAAAGTGAAAACAGAATTTTAGAAATGTCTGTAAATTTATTAAAAAGGAAAAACTGAAATATCACATTGGCATAAGTATTCAGACCCTTTTCTCAGTACTTTGTTGAAGCACCTTCGGCAGCAATTACAGCCTTGAGTCTTTTTCAGTATGATGCGACAAGCTTTGCACACCTGAATTGGGGGATTTTCTGCCATTCTTATTTGCAAATCCTCTCAAGCTCAATCAGGTTGGATGGGGACCGTCAGTGGACAGCCATTTTCAGGTCTCTCCAGAGATGTTCAATAGGGTTCAAGTCAGGGCTCTGGCTGGGCCACTCTAGGACATTCACAGAGTTGTCCCTAAGCTATTCCTGTGTTGTCTTGGCTGTGGGCTTAGGATCGTTGTCATGTTGGAAGGTGAACCTTTGGCCCACTCTGAGGTCCTGAGCGTTGTAGAACAGGTTTTCATTGAGGATATCTCTGTACTTTGCTCCATTCAGCTTTTCCTCAACCCTGATCAGTCTCCCAGGCCCTGCTGCTGAAAAACACCCCCACAGCATGATGCTGCCACCACCATGCTTCACTGTTGGGATGGTATTGGGCAGGTGATGAGCAGTGCCTGGTTTCCTCCAGACATAACATTTAGAATTGAGGCCAAACAGTTCAATCTTGGTTTCATCAGACCAGACAATTGTGTTCCTCACAGTCTGAGAGTCCTTCTGGTGCTTTTTTGCAAACTCTAAGCAGGCGTTCATGTGTTTTGCACTGAGGAGAGGCTTCCGTCTAGCCTTTGTCCCATCTCCACACAGGATCTCTGGAGCTCAGTCAGAGTGACCATCGGGTTCTTGGTCACCTCTCTTACTGAGGTTCTTCTCCCCCAGTTGCTCAGTTTGGCCAGGCAACCAGCTCTTGGAAGAGTGCTGGTTGTGCCAAACCTCTTCCATTTGAGAATTATGGAGGCCACTGTGCTCTTGGGAACCTTCAGTGCAGCAGAAATTTTTTTGTAGCCTTCCCCAGATCTGTGCCTTGCAATAATCCTGTCTCTGAGCTCTGCAGGCAGTTCCTTTGATCTCATGGCTTTTGCTCTGGTACAGTAGGCATTGCCAGCTGTGAGGCCTTCTATAGAGATGTGTGCCTTTCCAAATCATGTCCAATCAATTTAATTTGATTATTGATGGACTCCAATCAAGGTGTAGAAACAGCTCAGCAATGATCAAGAGGAATGGGAGGCACCTGAGCTAAATTTCAAGAGTTGTTGCAAAGGGTCTGAATACTTATGCCAGTGTGATATTTCAGTTTTTTCTTTTTAATAAATGTACAGACATTTCTAAAATTCTGTTTTCACTTTATCATTATGGGGTACTGAGTGTAGATTAATGAGAAAAAAATGAATTTGAACGATTGTAGTATCAGGCTGCAACATAACAAAATTGAAAAAAGTGAAGGGGGTCTGAATACTGTAGATCAATACAAGGAGAAGAGAGAAGTTTGAGAAAAAAGCTGGAATAGGGGTTCAATTAGGCTCCTTTGGCTTTCAACCCTTTTTTTCTGGATCTCTTTGAATTTGGGAACAAATGAGACTTGTGAGAGGAGAATCTACTTTATAAGGAAAAGACAGAGTAATAACAGTATGAGGACTAGGAATCTTTCCATTTTTTCCCCCTCCCTCAATTCCTGAAGCACACAATTTTAGGGTTAGGGTGGTCATAATAGCAGTTGTTGCCTAGTCTGTTTAAAATAGTGATGAGAAGCAAAATACCTGTTCAGGCATTTAGTTCAAACTTATTTAAAAGTCAGACTGGGTCTCCTTGCTGACCATAATCCTTTCATCGTGTCACTTTTGCCTCATCATTTTATACATACCATGCAAAGTCTGAAGCAGGGAGGCCTACTTTACATTCTTAAGCTACTCAGGCAATTTAGAACCATGCTTTCTCTTGTCTGCCATTCTAATTGTTTAAGTAGGGATAATAATAGATATGTGATAATGATTTGAATCTCAGTAGTTGTGGCTACTTAAAAATATCTTAGACTAAGTACTTGTACCATTTCAGAGTAAGCTGATCATTATGACTGATAGAACTACTTATGGTTAATTACAGTATTGTTCACATACCATGTTGTTTTACATTAAATGAGTCTGAAAAGAAGAAACAACTTTTGTAGAGCATAAAAATGTATACCTAGCGGCACACAAAATGAACAAATGGGAGAAAAACAAATCCTTATTTTACCTTCTAATTTTTAAAATAGTGAGCTTTGTATTATAACTATATATTACAATACTCTACAGGAAGATGAAAAGTTTCTGTCTGAAGTTTTTGCACAGCTAACTGACGAAGCTACTGATGATGACAAAAGACGTGAACTGGTAAGTTCATTTCGTAGATTTAACTCTGAAATGCATGTGCTTGTTTATAATTCCTCTTTGTATATGGAAAGGTCATACTTATGTCTGCTTTATGTGTACGCCTATGTCATGGCATGGCACCCAGGACGTCCGTTTTTACTTTGGTTTGGTTTGGTTGTTTTGTGGCTGACTTATAGAAATGTGAAGACAACAGATAGGTAGTTCTGTAGCTTTGTCAGGATCATATATTTCAAAATGTTGGAATGAGTAGGTCCCCACCATTCATGACACATTAAAAGCATAAGAAACATTTACTGAATAGGATAAGTGTTCATTCAGTAGTTTCACATACTAGTTGGGTCTGAAAACAATATTCTGATGTCTTTGGGGAAGAGATAATGAAAGAAGAGGCAATAATGTTACCATCTTCATTAAACTACTACTTCTACTATCTATATTTCCTCAAAAATGTATGCTCTTTTTGCTTAATACAATTCAGTACAAGTTCTGTGCTCGTTTTAATCTATCAGCAATGTACTTATTTCCTTATATAAATATTTTCTTTCATTTTGTGCAGGTTAATTTCTTCAAGGAGTTCTGTGCATTTTCTCAGACATTACAGCCTCAAAACAGAGACACCTTTTTCAAAACTTTGGCAAAGTTAGGAATTCTTCCTGCTCTTGAAATAGTAATGGTGAGTTGAACCCCAAGCGAAGCATCTCATACATTTGCTTATAAGGATACCATGCCTAACATTTTAAATAGATACAATTCAGAGTTACTCTGCATATTTCCATACTCGTTTAAATATCCAGCTGATATCTGGACCTTGACTCTTATTTGTAATAACTTAAATTTTACCTGAGGTACAATGTCTGTGTGGATGTGTACATAAAATTTGGAGGGGTATGTTAAATATTTTGAAATGTCAGCCTAATGAGGTAGACCAGATCAAGAAACCAACTCCACAGAAAGACTATAAATATACTTTATTGAGATAGGCTATAGTAACAGAATCTTGCAAAGCTGCTTGTGTTTAACCTTTCCTCCATCTTACACATCACAGAGTCAGGGAGGAGCCAGCCTGAGCCTCTTCCTAATACTATTTCCTTTCCCAGGGCTAAAGGAATATTTCTGTTAACAGTTTCTGAATATTCCCTTCAGGACCATCTCCATGGCTCTCTACATACATATGATGAATATTTTCCAATCTTGGTTCCATAAATATATTAACTTCAGTAATAATTACAAATTGTATAGCAAAACAAACTCAACTTTATGAAGAGCTGTATAAGGAATTTTGGGTGGGTGGAGTAAATCCAGTTATAGCCACTAGTTTTACAGAAGACCTTAGATTCAAGGTGACATGGAATGTTTTTATATAAGTTGTATAACAGGGATGGAGGACCTTCAGTCTTCAGATCCAATCAGCTCACAGGATCATGAATTAGTTCCTTCCCTCCCCAATATTTGAGGTCTTCATTGCATTTTATTTCCTTGTATAAAGTTAGTGGTCTATCAAAAATGCTCCATTTTAACTAGGTGATCTGATTTTGTTTTCAGGGTATGGATGATTTACAAGTTAGATCTGCTGCTACAGACATATTTTCTTACCTGGTAGAATTCAGTCCATCTATGGTCCGGGAATTTGTAATGCAAGAAGCACAGCAGAGTGATGACGTAAGAACCATGCAGCTTTCTTACAAATATAGATATAAATTATATTCCATAAGTAAAGATAGTGGCCATTTCTAGAATCAGGGTTCTTGTTCTGTCAAACCAAAGTATTAATTCTCTATAATAGATGCAATCTTGTTCTCCCATCTCCTGAGAACGTGGCTTTGTGTTCTCAGCAATACATTTCATGAAGATCTTAACAGTTGCACTCAATTATTTGGTAAATAATTCCTCAAAAAGTATTTGCCTCATTATAAGATCAGGTTCCACTTGCTACACAGGTCCTTGCTTTTAGCATAGCAATCGTTTCTCTTCACTTTTGCCCCCTAAGCTTACCAGTCACTTTCTTGTTAGGGTTTTGTTTCTGGAAGTCAGATGCAAAATATGGACTGGAAGGCTTGGTAGTTAATTTGACCTCCTTGAATTTACTAATATTCAGGCATTAAAGGGAAGTGTGGAGCCTGTTAAACAGTTGTATTGTATGTAAGTTTAGAATGTACTCTCCCATGCTTTTTGTTGTTACAGTCTTTAACTATTTTAACTGTATTTTAATGGTTTTGTTTTAATTATTTTGTTTGGTTTTGTGTTTTTTAACTCTGTGTGTTGCCCAGAGTCACAAGCATGAGATGGGCAGCTGTATAAATTAAATAAATAAATAAATGACATTTTGTTTAGAGAGTTTAATCTCTGAATTGTTAATAACATTGATAATACAAATGTCCCAGCAAATTTCAAGAAGCAAGAACTAAATAGGGTTGGTTCCAATACTTTAGTATTTCCTTTGTCTAAAGCTCTGTTCCTATGTTAGGACATCCAGAGCTTTCACCATCATTGTTCTGGGTAATATCCTGGGCCCTTTCCCAGTCCATGTTACTGTCCTACATTATCATCCCAGACTGGGATACTGTTGAAGTCTTCATTCAGAGTTTGGAAAGTGTGAGGGAAGTACAGGACTTCTGGGGAAGCAATGGCGGACTGAAGACGGCTCCACAAGAGCGGAGCCAGTGGCTGCAGTGGAAAGAGGAACTGGTGAATGGATTGGTTCCTCAGAACCCCTCTTCGGATCAGGGAGAGGACTAGGATCACCCACAAGTTTGCTCCATACAGAGGCTCGCCTGTGAAGAGATTGCAAAATAGCAATCTTCAGTGGGTTTGAAAGGGAGCTTGGGGGAAATCATCCTGCCTAGGCCATGGTGCGGCACTTTCAAACAGATGCTAGGTTCGCCCACTTCCTCTCTTAACTATCTTAGGAAATTGCTTGTTATTGATCTTTTGGATGTTAAGAACCTTCTGAAGGGCAAGTTGTGGGAGAGCTTCCTTCTATCCTGGATGAAAGAAATTTAATGTAAGATTAAGGATTAAAAAGGAAAAAATAATGTTTGGAAAATAGCAAAAGAGCATCTAGACTGTTGATTTTGAAAAGTTAAGGGCTAGGTGGACTTGAAAGATATTTCCTGTGGGTTGTTTAGAATTTTATAAAAGTATATATGAAGATTTTGAAATTAACTGTAAGAAATCCTCCTGTGGGAAAGTTTTGCTGATCAGAAAATAAACATATTGTAAGAAGGGATTTTGAAGGTTGACTAGAGGGAACCAGAGAGAACTAAGGATTACAATTAAAGGAGAAGAGACCTGTTAGTATAATGGAACAATATTATCTGACTGTAGAAGAAATTAAGGCTGTCTGGGAGCAATGTACTCAGAAATTACTTTCAGAATTGTCTGGCACTATAAAAATGGATCTAACAGAGGCTACAGAAGAGGAACAGATTCCTTCTTCTCTTATCAAAAGGGACGTGTTAATCTATTGAAGCGGTTTCTGAGAGGAGACAAAGAGAAAATGATAAGAAATCAACTTCTGGGATATTATTTGACAGGATTAAAGACCAAACTTTTTAAAAGTAAACAAAAGGACTATAAAGTGATTTTAAGTAATCAGGGTTAAAATACATACGTTGTGGTTTCTGGTAGCTATTAACGGGATTTTTTTTTTTACCTCGACTGAACGATGAGACTTTAAAGATTTGTTTATAAATGAGGAGAGATTTCTTTTGCTTTATTCTTCAGAGAAAGTATGTTGGAATACAAAATGGGTTTTTTTTTAATTAAGATTAAAATATATATATTATCTCTGGTAGCTCTTAATGGCCTTTTGCTGAATAGGGCTGAATGATGAGTTTTTACAATTTGTTTATTATAAGAGATGAGATATGGGAAGAAGAGATTTTTTACAAAAATTAATGAAATACTAGAGAAGGGGTTAAGTTACCAAACATGATTCTGTTCATCCTATATAGACTGAGAAGAGGGCATTTTCTGGATCCTGCCCTTGCAAAAAATAAGAGGGATGTAAGCCACAAGGCAGGTCTTCTCTGTGAATGTCCCTACATTATGGAACATGCTACCCCCAGTGGTATGCTTGACCAATTCACTTCTGCTATTTTGGAATGTATTGAGAACCATACCTTTGCAATGGGCATTCTATTCCTAGACGGTGAACATTGGAGGATATTTTTCCTGATATTTATCATGGGTAGATTATTATGGGAGATCCTATATTTTATCTTTAAAATGTGTATATTTTACTGTACACTGCCCAAGATCAAACATACATATGTAGATATTCTAGTGATTGCAGATTCCTATAGATGTGTGTGAATATCAGTAGGAGAGAAAACCTCTTTACATACAGTTGTACACATGTTGGTTTCCATGGAAGCCAACACATTACACTATCAAGGTTCTAGGTCAGTGGAAGCCAAGAGACACATAATTGTATATGTGCTGCTCCAGGAGAGATACATCATGGGAATGATATTGCCCATAAGATGTTAGGTGGTGAATGTTTCAAATTACATAATATATGAACAGAACATAAGTCTTTACAGTTTTCTTGTAGGGCATATTAAGCTGAATATTGAACTTTGTTCCTTTTTGCTTTACTTAAGTAAACCTCAGTTGTCACATATTCTTAAAACTATGCATATGGGGAGGGATAGAATATGTGTAAAACAATATGCATGTACAGGAATGGGTAGGAAAATGTCAGTCTCTGTAATTAAGTAGGTTTCTAGAGAAACAAATAGGCTCAAGAGACTAAGCTTTGTCAGTTTAGTGTTCATTTCAGCTGTAAGGTTGTTTTAACACAAAATTTCCGAAATCCCTGTGTAATAAATACATATCAAATTGTTATCTTCAGGCAGAATGTGGGTGCAACATATTTGAGAGCTATGAAGTTTTAATATTATCGTTAAGTTTTTGAAAGCAAAACATAATTTGTTTTTGGTTTGTTACAGGATATCCTCCTCATAAATGTAGTCATTGAGCAAATGATTTGTGACACTGACCCTGAGCTTGGGGGTGCTGTTCAGTTAATGGGGCTCTTGCGCACTCTAATTGATCCTGAAAACATGTTGGCCACAGCTAATGTAAGAAAATGGAAAGGGGTAAAGAAACTTTACTGTCTAAAAACATGTTTTTTAAGTTTAAACATATTTGTGAACCTTAGAAAAACTGTTTAGAAAATGTGCAGTGATTTTACGTTTTGAGCAAATATTCTTTAAAATGTTTTTCCTTTTAAAAATGTATTCTCATCAATGTTACAGTGGTAGCTTTACTTCTCAAACATGGACCATATAGCATATTGCCAGTCTATATTATTAACAGTATGCAGAGATTTCAGATGTTTGATCCTTATGTGTGCAGACCAGTTATTTCTTTGATTATAAGTCATGCTTGGATGATGCATGACTTCTGCAATAATCTCTGCTGTCCATGAGTCAGAAAGACACCAACTTATATCTGTGGGTGTGGATTGTGCCATTGCATACAGGACTCAGGTGCTACATAACTCGGTCTGTAAAAATTTAAAGATATACAGGGCGGTCCCCGGGTTAAGAGCGAGTTCCATTCCTAAGCTTGTCTTTAACTTGAATTTGTATGTAAGTCAGAACTCATACTTATGAATGGGCTGCCTATTACTAAAAATGGGGGACAGTGTTCTCCCTCAAGCCAACGAGCCGCTGAAGCCATGCAGTGTTTTCATGAACCACTGAAAATAGACTGTATGTATATTAAAAGCATGTGACTTCAGCAGTTCATGAAAACATTGCTCAGTTTCAGCACTTCGTCAGCTCGAGGAACGCCGTCTGCCATTTTCAGTAATAGGCAGCCTGTTTGTACATATGAATTCTTTGTAAGTCAGACATTTTTAACCCAGGGACTACCTGTATTGCACTGTATTTACAGTAGAAATAGTTTGGGATTTTAATGTAAAAGGCCTCAATTCACTGAGGACATGAAACTTAATTGGCTAGACAACTTACTCCTCACAGTAGTCCTTTGAGCAAGCTAAGCTGTGAGATGTAATTGGCTAAAAGGCACCCAATGAGATCCATAGCTTAATAGGGATTTGAAGCTGGATTTCCCCAGATCTAGTCTAATATGTGAATTACTACATGGCATTGACCATCTCGGTATAATAACCCACTGGAAAGCTGAGGAGTAATAAGGATAATTTTTAACTGTGTTTAGCTGATATTTATCATTACATAAGCTGGCAGCCAATTATGCAACAGAGCTTCTCCCTTACTTCTATTCTGTACTTCACATACTCCCTCAAATTTTCACCAAGGATCTCCCAAAGGCATGGAGGTGGGATGCAGGGGGAATCAGTTTTACAGTAGTGTTGGCAATTTAATTTGTGGGTTTCTCCTACTGTTGTTGTTGTTATTGTTTTAATCCTGCTTTGCAGTATGGTATTTTCAAGATGACTTACAGCCGTTTTAAAGTAAATGATAATGTTAAAGAATAAGTAAAACACATACATCAAATTATCAAAAACCACAATCCAGGAGCCTGAAATATTTTTTAAAAAATGATATCAAAAAATTTAACAATTTTTGAATACAAATGAATAACTGAAGTATCAGAGCAGAGAAAGGACTATCTCATCTCAGAAAGTGGGAATACTGAGATGGTACTTAGATTAATATTGCAGGCATTGGGTAAAACATAACTGATTCCATTTGTGAGCTTCATGACTTCATGTGTTTTTACTGTATTGTTAATATTTATGTTCCAGAAAACTGAGAAAAGTGAATTTCTAAATTTTTTCTATAATCATTGTATGCACGTCCTCACTGCTCCACTTTTGGCAAATACATCAGAAGATAAAAGTGACAAAGGTAAAATTATTTTTTGTTCTCCTCCACCATTCTTATTCAGGATCTATGCTTGCTGAAGTTTGTAACAGAACCATACATTATGAACTTTGAATTCCATTAAACATGTATCAAGACCATACTGTATATGACAAAGGGAAACCTGCAGTCCATCAGCCAGAAATGGTTTTAAGACCTTCACATCCAGCCTGTCAAGATTCTTCCCTCAGAGCTTGTTTTCTTCCATTTCAATTGTCCATATGAAGGAGAATAGAAGCAATTCTTTTTCTTTTCTTTTTTATATTAATTTTATTTAAAATTACAATTTACAACAATGAAAACAAATGCAAACTAAAAAGAATAAAAAAAATAGGTATAGAAAAGAAAAAAGAAAAAAGAAAAAATAAGAATATATCCCATCTTTTATCTATAAACAAATCCATAAAACCTCATCATTTCAGTCCTGATATCAGCAAAAATCCATTAAGGGTTACCAGATAACAACCAGATAACAACACACCTATTTTAACCTTGATCAAATAAACCAACTTTATATTCCTTTTACTTCTAACAATCTTGATCTTTAGTTCCTTCAAATAATGTCCTAGAACTTGATTTCTTTTCATTTTTTCTTTGTCCCTTCTCACAAAATTCACCAAAGCTTTAACAAGACTCTTTTGTAGGTCCAATCTAGGAAAATTATCCAGATCACTCTGTTTGTTTGTTATTTGTATATCCCTTTTAATTATTAAGATATCAGCCAGTTTCTTTTGTATATCCAGTGTAACATCTTTTTCCATGTCATTCTTGTAGCCTGTCATTTTTAAATCCACTTTCAAATCAATCTCAGTCATGTCAAGTAATACTTGTTCCTCTTCCGCAGCATCTTTTAAACACAGTCTATCTATAGAGGCAGACACTCTTAAAATTAACTTCTGGTCCATTGTTCAAAAATATCCTTCAGTATGTCCAGTGTTAAAATATTTTGCTTCATTCTGTATCAGTAACTTGAGTTTGAGTGTTCTCCTTTAATTGTAACCTTTAGTACCTTCTAATTCCCTCTAGTGCCCAATTTTTAAAGTCTTATTATATTTTTTTAAGAATTCAAAACAAAGGCATTTTCCCATGGGAAGGATTCTTCATAATTAATTCCAAAATGTTATTTCAAATTTATCTGGACCCTTAGTTCTTTTGTAACTTTCTAAAATCAACATTTTAATCATGCTTTTGCTGTTTATTCCAGAAAAAAAAATTAAGTCCTTAAACTTATATTTAAAACTTCTTTCACTAATGATTGAAGGAAACTCAGCCAGTGCTGTAAAACATGTCGATCCAAATGTTCCTTATAACTGAAAAGTAGTTAACAAGCAATTTCTGAAAGTGATTAGAAAAGGAAGTATGCAAACCCAGTGTCCTTTTAAAGGCCCCGACTGCAGTTTGAGCAAGATGGCTATTCCCTCATCTCCCAGAGTTCTGAACCCACCGGAGGCCACCATCTTGTGGTCTCCTCATGAGGAGCAACTGTCTGGAGCACTTGTGGGTGATCTCAAGTCCTTTCCTTGTCTGGAGAGGAATTACAAAGAACCAGTCTCCTTGCTGGCTCTTCATTCCGCTGTGGTCGTTGGCTCTGTTTTTTTGAGGAGGCCTTTTTCAATTCACCATTTCATTCCCAGAAGTCAGAAGCAATTCTTCTTCCAGTTGTGGAAATAATCACTTCTCTTTGCTGACATCCATCTGAGCCAAAGAAGAATTGCTGGAGAGAAGCAGGGTGAAGCTTTTCATTCTCAAAGCTCTGTCCCTGAAATCACTGAAGTACTGGATGGGTGAAGACAAACATTTGAGCCAATATCAGTTTTTCAATCCTGATCCATGGTTTCATGCCTCAGTTATATAAATATGAGTTATACTTGTTTAATGGAAGACTATGGCCTGGTTAGACTATGGCTTTCACTCCCAGATTGTTTTCCCTAAACAGGGTGGGCCATTCACAAGCGCTTTTCCTTGTGTACTCCTGAGTCCCTCAAAATTACATCTTAATTTGTAGACCAACCCAAATTATATGTTAGTTCAACTTCCCAAATTGATAATGGAAAAATAATTTTTTGAACAACTGAATTGATTCAAACATATCAACTTAATTTCAATCATCAAGTTGTTCAATTTGGAGATTCTATTAAATTGCCTTTGAACCTAATCATATCATACCATTTTTGTGTAGGAATTTTCCAGCTGTTGAAGTCTTGTCAAATTTTACACAAAAAGAATGGCCATATTTTGAACAGTGCCTAGTACTTGATTCTCTTTTTAACTAACTTGTTTTACCCTCATGGGCTCAGTTCAATTATGAACAAGTTGTGGAAGTATGGTCTTCCCTCTGCATCTCCTTCCAAGAACAGAAAGAAGAGAATTTTTCAGCTTTAAGACTGCCACAGTTTCTTTGTGGTTTGAGAACAAAACTGATCAACAGGGGTGGTTTGATGCTGGCTTATTCTCATTAAAAATAGCTTAAGTAAATTGCACACACAAGTTTAGTCATCAGACAGAATTGCGTTTAACTTAAAAGAGAAAGGAGAGGGGTTTACAGAAATCTGAACTTTTGAGTTGAATTGGGAAAGCCAAGTCCTGAATCTTGGACACAAGAGTCTCATAATTTATGTTTCTGCCTGCCCGGTATGTTCTGACAGAAAGGGTATGCTCCAGGTCTCTTCTATTTAAATGTTGTCATCTTATGGTACCGAGGAAGGGTGCCTTTTCTGTAGCAGCCCCTGCCATCTGGAACAGCATCCCCACAGAGATATGAACTGAACCCTCTCTCCTAGGTTCCAAAAAACATTTAAGACTGGCTTTGATCTCAGGCCTGGGGTTGATGTGTTAGTGGAGCCCCTCATTTGGTTTGATTTGTTATAGTTTGATTGTTTTAGTCCGGACTGCCTGTGAGGTTATATGTTTTTAACTGTTTTTATTGTTTCATATTTTATTTGTAAGCTGCCCAGAAGTCTATGGGAGTGGGCAGCTATGATAAATTTTAATAGCAACAACATGTATAAGGTTTTGTTTTTTGTTTAAAGAGCAAAGCAGAACAGAAATCAGTAATGTCTTTTTGGAGTTGTATTGCATAGCTGCTGATTATAGACTAGCCCCATGCTATTTTAAGGGTGGCTATAATGGAATTCCAGACAAAACTGGGTGGGCTCTAATGTTGTGATCTATATGGTGGTGAGTGAGCATCTTCCGGTATGTTTGTGAATCAAAAGTTTCCAGCCCTAATGGCAGCAAGATTATTATACACACAAAAATGGAAGAGTACTGAAATTCCCACAATGGTGAAAATGTCAGAACTTTTGAAATGGCAAAACTGACCTATTTGGCCAGGGAGAAAACAATAAGTGCTTTTCTAAAAGACTGGAAACCCTTTATGGACTTTTTTCTTAAAAGAAGAAAAAAATGAAATGATTTATGGATTTAATGATTGAAAAAGATGAGAATTAAATAAGGGGCTGAAGGGATTTCTGGAATAGTTAAGAGGGAGGGGAGATGATGGGTTTGTTAATATCTATTGAAGAGAAGGTCATCTACTAAACATCTACTTTAGTTTCTTCAGTTTTCTTTTTTTCTTTCTTTTGTTCGTTCTCCCTCCCTCCCTCCCTTCTTCCCTCCTCTTTTTTTTTATTAGATTTGTTTCTTACTTAAGAAAAAAATCTTTAATAAAAAATAAAAAAAAGTTTCCAGCCCTGAAATGGGATATATATTTCTTATCTGAAATACTTTCTCTGAACCACAGAAAACTAAGCAGAGAACTTACACTTTTCTTTTATTTTTTGAAAGATGCTGTAGTTGGAAACAAGAGTAATACCATTTGCCCAGGTAGGTGAAAATCTTTGTGTATAATATGTGTAGTCTTTAAAATACTTAATTGAAATGCAAGATTACATTCTAAGTTTTAGATTAATATCTTCTGCTTCCCCTGGTTTGGGAGGGAAAGAAGTAACTCACAGTCCAACTTTCATATTAGATATGTTTTGGGGTATCATCTAGGAGAAATTGCCAACAGTGCTCTACCTTTAAGCAAAAACACTGTTGGTATTTTAAATTTTAAGAATATATCTGCTTCATACCATTTTTGCTGTTATAGCTTCCCTAAAATACAGTAACAGAATTGTAGTTTGTAAAGGTGAAGTAAATGTTCTGTTACAGATCCATAAATAGATATTTCCTAAAAAAATTATCAGAATCTAATTGATACAGGGAATAACAATTATATATGCTTGACAACTTCTTAATTATGGTGGCAAGCTATTTAAAGTAATCCAAAGAGAAGGTAGCTATTTCTTAGAATCCCAGCTTGTGCATTAAGAACTTCCCTTAAGGTGACAACTTGTTTAGCTTTCTGTTTACATCACAAAAAAACCTGCCTGCATTAGGAAAAGTCATATTTCTGAACTAATATCTGTGTAATTCTTCACAGGGTTCTCTGAATTTGAGTTTTGTTTATTTTGCAGACAACTACCAGACAGCACAGCTGCTTGCTTTAATTTTGGAGCTACTTACTTTTTGTGTGGAGCACCACACTTATCACATTAAAAACTATATTATGAACAAGGACTTGCTAAGAAGAGTTTTAGTCTTGATGAATTCAAAACACACCTTTTTGGCGCTGTGTAAGTAGCAGCAGAGTTTTCTCTTAAAAGTGTATGCAGCACTCGTTCACATCTATCCTGAACAAATGAATAGAGAAATACAATTGGGACTTTTGCATGTATCATAATTGTCAGAAGAGTGGCAGAATGCGTCATTCAGTGCTCTTTGGGAATTTCTGTTGATAACGTTTTTTAAAAAATAGCCATTCATGGTCTGAGAGAAATTCAAATATGTTTCAGCAGAATCTGGTAAATCTCAGAAACTAAGGTGGAACAATGGCCCATTTAGAGTCTTGTCATCATCATGATCCATAGAAGCAGCAAAAATTATGCAAAATAAGAGAAATTGTTCAAATATAGACCTAATTTATAAACCAGAATTAAGTATATCTTACTGCATAATGGTAAGAGGAGTTTTTTTGCATATCATTTATTGTTCCTTTATTCAGCAATAAGTGTACAAAATTCCAAATAATCCACTAACCTGAATATGTTGTAAGACATCAGACCGCTTTTGTGAATACAGTGGTACCTCTACTTACGAACTTAATCCGTTCCGTGACTCTGATCACAAGTCGAGTTGCTCGCAAGTCAAGGTAAATTTTCCCATAAGGTTCAATGTAATTACCGTTAATCCGTTCTGGCGTCCGCGGACCACGCGTCAGGGGCGGAAAAGCGCCCGCGCGCAGCGGGGCAGCAAAACGCCTGCACGCTGCGCATCAGGCGGAAAAGCACCCACGCGCTGCGCATCGGTGCAGTGGGGCGGCAGAACGCCCGCGCGCCACACGGCGGGCAGAAAAACGCCCACGGACCACGTGTCAGGGGCGGAAAAATGGCCGCGGACCACGTGTCAGGACGGAAAAATGGCCACGGATCACATGTCAGGGTGGAAAAATGGCCGTACCTCGAGGTGGAGCTTGCACATCAAGGTAAATTTTTGGGGCCGGAGCTGGTCGTATCTCGAAAATTTCGTAAGTAGGGGCGTTCGTAAGTAGAGGTACCACTGTATTCTCGTTCCCAAGATAAATTCCTGTCCTCATGTGAACCAGCACTTAATTTCAAAACACAATGTTGGGAATTAACTGAATACTTCCAGATTGTACCTTGGTTCAGTAAAATGTCTGCAAGTGATTCAGGAAATCTTTTAGGTTCTCATTAGTCCTGTATAGATAAAACCTTACTCATAAAGACAGTCAGTAATTAGCTTCACATGCGAGTAAGTCTTCTTGTATCCAAATAATGTTGTAGTACTTTGTGAACTTGATAGAAGAGCATTAAAACTTTTGATCAGTTTTTTTCCTCTTATGGCTTGTCCAGGATAATTTCAGAGTGCTTTCTGCTCCATGTATATAAGAAATAATGCAACTGAAGTGAGCCCATAAATTGTATTTAGTCTTAATAAGTGTCATTATTTTATCAGTCACAGCTATGGTCTCTTAGCATATGCTGAGTGCCTTTTCTAATGTAAAAATGGAATCTGTCTCCTCCACATGGAGAATTAAAAAGAATAGCACAAACCTAAATCCCTGTGTGTCTTTTTATGAAAATTAAACATTGACACCCGCCCCCCTTAATGTTTCCTGCATAATTAGAGGACATACCAATTCTCCACTCAAGAAATCAGTCCTAATTTTCCCAGTTATCAACTGCAGTTTTAAAATACATTCATACAGCCTTACAGGCACACAACCATCTAATACTCTATCTTGACCCACGGCTTATTTTGTGCAATAGAGAGCACAAACCAGCAGGAATTTGTTTAAAAGAAAATTAGTAAATAGGATCTTTATTTTCAAACCCAGTTTTTCTGCCAACCTTTTTTCTCTGCAGCTGCAACTCAAAACTTTCCCACTAGATGGGCAATGAGGCAGTGAGAAAAAGCAACAGAGGAGGAGGAGATAGCCTCAAATGTCAAGATGGATTTTTTAAAAAAATCTAGATATTGGATTTTATTATTTATTTATTTGCAGTGTTTCTATACTGCTGGCTCCACAAAGATTCCCAGGGGTTTACAAGAAAGCTGTAGATTAAGCATGTCCTCAGCACAAAACTTAGCATTCCATAATCAACTTTCTTACCCTTCATTAATTAAACGGTTCTGCTTGTATTTTTTAAATACTTCTACATTTCAGAAGTAGTGTAACTGCTCTTGGTTAGATCACTGGGGTAATTGTATTTGTATACTCCTTTTTATATATGAGCATTCTTGTACAACCTTTTTGCTGCTCTGCTTTATGTTTATGTTTATTAACATTATAGGTGCTCTTCGTTTCATGAGGAGGATAATTGGCCTAAAAGATGAATTTTATAACCGTTATATTACCAAAGGAAACCTATTTGAACCAGTCATAAATGCTCTTCTGGATAATGGAACTAGGTATAATCTCTTGAATTCAGCAGTCATTGAACTTTTTGAATTCATCAGAGTGGTAAGTTGTGTGTGTATTTTTCAGCTTTACTTTTCAAACATAATTTTTTTAGGCATAGAAATACCTAAAGACTTTAAGTGTAAAAACCAAAATAGAAAATGATCCAGCAATATCAAAGGGCCTCTTCTCTATAAGGCTATTATTGCAAGATGGACACAAGATGAAAGGACCTTAGTCTTGGTCCATTCCTTATATTGCTGACCCTTTATCTGTTTCAGCCAGTAGTCACAGCTGTATCCATATTGCTATTAATTAGCTGATTGGGTTCATATCCAATGAACCAGGAGCAATTATTTTTTAACAATTCTAGGACTGCACCTACTTCAAAAAAGAATCAGAAGGTGCTTCAGGACTATCACAGCACCCCTCTGCTTTTCATTAAAACAGCTTCTATGCCATTCACTAACTTTAAGTCACTCTTATGATTTATTATTTGTATGTCCCCTTTAGTTATTAAAACATCAGCCAGTTTCATTTGTAAATCCACCATGGCATCTTTTCCCATGTCACTCTTATAGTCTGTCATTTTTAAATCCGTTTTCAAATCCACATCATCTTCTTCCATATCACTCTTGTAGTCTGGCATTTTTTAAAATCCGTTTTCAAATCCACATTCAAATTAGCCTCAGTTTCTAATTTATCCTGTAAAGTCTGTTCCTCTTCTGTAATCACTCTTATATCCATTTCTATAGTGGCAGATAGTTTTGAAAGTAATTTCTGAGTACATTGTTCCTGGACAGCTTTAATTTCTTCTGTAGTCAAGTAATATTGCTCTCTTCTCCTTTAATTTTAATATTTTATTTAATCTCTGGTTCCCTCTAGTCAACCTTCAAAGTCCCTTCTTATCATATGTTTATTCTTCAGTCAGCCAAACTTTCCCATGGGAGGATTTCTTACAGTTAATTTCAAAATCTTCATATATACTTTTATAAAATTTTAATCAACCCACAGGAAATATTCTTACAAGTCCATCTGGCCCCTTAACTTTCCAAAATCAACATTCTAGACGCTCTTTTGCTGTTTCCCAAAAAAAAGGACAGGAAGGCCTGGTGCAATATGGTTCATGGGGTCACGAAGAGTTGGACACGACTTAATGACTGAACAAAAAAATTAAATTTTTTCTATTTAATTTTTAAACTTACTTATCCTTTCATTCAGGATAGAAGGAAGCTCTCCTGGTATGATGAAACTCTTAACATCCAAAAGGTGGATAATAAGTAATTTCCTAAAGTAGTTAAGAGAGGAAGTGGGTGAACCTAGTGTCCGTTGAAGGCACCAAACCACAGCTTAGGCAAGATGGTTTTCCCCGGCTCCTAGAGTTCTCAAACCCAGCACAGCTTGCTATTTTACGATCTCTTCATGGGTGAGCCTCTGTTTGGAGCAAATTTGTGGGTGATCCTAATCCTCTCCTTGATCTGGAGAGAAGTTCTGAAGAGCCGATCCATTCACTGGCTCTTTCCACCACAGCTGTCAGCTTCGCTTGCGCGAAGCCATCTTCAATCCGCCATTGCTTCCCCAGAAGTGCCATTCATTAACTTTAAAAAGTAGATTCCTTAAAGCAGTAGCATCTGCTTTAAGCCTGAAAAAAAGATGTGTGTAATTTAATGAATAGCAAAGAGGTATTGGGCTCATCTACTTGTGAGTTCAGAATCATTTTCAAAGTATTCCCATTAAGAATAAATGAAAACTCTCTTAGTTGTAATTTTCAGTAAAAACATCCTATATACTTGATCCAAATTAGAATGAATGAATGAATGAATGAATGAATGAATGAATGAATGAATGAATGAACAAAACTAAAAGTAGGTAGTGCTGGAAACTGGAGAGGTTTCATGCCAGGTGAGCTTTTGCGGGTGGGGGGACAGATAGTTAAATTAAAACTAGAGTATAAAATGCTATTCTATAATAAGTGCCCAAGTTAACTGTAGAAACTCTCCCAAATGAGTATTGTTGCTTAAAATGGCCTTAATTCCAACGGTAAGATGACTAATTTTATTCTAGCACTGATTATCAATAGTTGCTAAAGGAATGTAATAGAGATAGAGCTCTAACATTGAACAAAATAGTTGCCCAGAGAATCATATAGTTTAAGCCAGCGTTTTCACTCAGTTTCAGTAATATCTGAATAGAATAGAATCATAAAGTTGGAATGGGCTCAGGGCAAGAATCCAAATTAAAGGATCTCAGACAGATGGCTTTTAGCCTCCTTTTGAACATATCCAATGAAGAGATGTCTATGACCTCTCTAGATAATTGATTCCACTGTTGAATTGCTTATACAGATAGGAAGTTGTTTCTAACATTCAACTGGAATCTGTCTTCCTATAACTTAAATCCATTGCGCTCTGGAATGAGAAAGAAGAGATCTTGACCTTCTATGTGACATCCTTTCTGTCTTGTAAAAGAGTGCTATCATAATCCCATTCAGTTGCTTTTACCTCAAGGCTAAACATATGCTTCTCCTTCAATCTCTTATCACAGTATTTCATTTCCAGCCCATTTCTGCACCTCTTAAGGTTTTGCCCACAGAACTGGATATAGTACATGAGGTTGGATCTGACCAAAGCAGAATAAAGTGGAATGATTGCTTCTTGTGATTTGGAAATTATACATGCACTGATCTAGCTTAAAATTGCATTTATCTTATATGAAGCTGCATCATACTGCTGGCTCATATTCAGCTGGCAGTCAGTTACAATTCCAAGTATCTATGTAGCCAGTTATCCTTTATCTTTTCTTGTGGTTTGGTTCCCTAAGTGAAAAATAGTGCATTGTTTCTGGTACTTTTTCCATTACTTTCAACCCATTGCTGTAACATATCAAGATTATTTTAAATCAAGACTCATTAAGTCTAGAGCATTTTCACTATCTGTTAAGAAAGTTACCAATCAAAAGAATTGGTAAGGACACTCTGCAATAACTTGCTCTAGATAAATCCATAGTGACTTCTATAATCAATACATTGCTTTTAAAATGCTTACAGATCAATCTTTTTGTAATCTGCTCTAAAATCTTCCCAAATACTGCTACCAGACTGACTGATCTTAGGTTGTTGATCCTTCTGTTTTCCCTTTCTGAAGATGGGAACATTTATTTTCCTCCACTAATCTAGCAATTAATTAGTTTTTCAGGATCTTGTAAGATAATATATAAGGATTCAGACAGACCAATAGCCAGTTCCATCAATATTATAAGAGACAATTAATCTGATCCTGTATATTTAAAACTCATTCAAAGTGAAGGGGTATTTATTCCCTGGCCATGTTTCTATTAATCTCAGTCCTTCCCTTTCATCTTGCTTTTTGCAGTGCCCTGGTGGAATACATACTCTTTTGGTTCAGAATATTGAACCAAAATAGGAATTGAATAACTCTGCTTTTTGTTGCTATTGTTGTTACTTGTTGGCATTTTGCCATCATTATTGAACAACTGGTATACTGATCAATTTTTTTTTAAATCCTTTTATTCTGAACATATCTAATAAAGCCTTTTTATTATTCTTGGCATTGTGTGCTAATTTTGTTTTTCTAACACCAGCTATGCTGTTCTGGATACTGTCTATGCTCTTCCTGTGTCACCTGGTCCTCTTTTCATTTTCTCTATGGGTCCTTTTTTGTTTTTACATCTTCACTACATTTTTTTGTGTAGTCACATTGACTTTTTCTGCTTCATTCCATTTTTTCCTCCTTAAAATTATTTGGGATTGTGCTTTTAGTATCTGCTTCTTTATGAACTCTTAACTCATCATGAACTTCTTTTCCCATTAGCTGCTTCTACCATGGCAACCTAGTTATAATTGCTCAGAGTTTATCAAAATGTGTTGTATTAAGCTTAAGACATGTATTTAACTACAGGTAGTCCTCAATTTACGACCACAACAGGGACCGGAAAATTCATCGTTAAGCGGTGCTGTCATTAAGTGGGGCACCACATGTCCACATCCAATTTTACAACTTTTTTGTGGGTCTTTAAGTGAATCACCATGGTTGTTAAGTGAATCACATGGCCATTAAGCAAATCACATGGCTGTTAAGTGAATCATGTGGTTCCCCATTGATTTTGCTTGTCGGAAGTTGGCTCGGAAGGTTGTAAATGGCGATCACATGACCCCGGAACGCTGCAGCTGTCATAAATACATGCCTGTTGCCAAGCACCTGAATTTTGATCAAATGACTGCAGTGATGCGGTGATAGTCATAAGTGCGAGGACCAGTCATAAGTCATTTTTTTCAATGCCATTGTAACCGAAGTAATGGTTGCTAAATGAATGGTCATAAGTCAAGGAGTACCTGTATACTCAATTTTAGTTCCCTTAAAATTCCAGAACATCAGCATTACATGGTTCATGTTCCCCCAGTGTTCCAGGTAATTCCACTTCCTTAACTATGTCTTCTCAATTGATTATCCTAAACTTAACGATAGCTCTTGTGTCACCTCTGCCCTCTAAAGGAGAAAACTGTCAGCAAGAGAATTCAGGAATTACCTAGAAGGGTACCATTCTTGACAGGGTTTGTCACCCAATAGATATAAGGATAGTTAAAGTCTCTCATCACTGTGCCTCTTTGAGGGGTTTGCAGTTTGGTTTTGGAATTCATTCATTCATTCATTCATTCATACATTCATACATTCATACATTCATACATTCAATTTGTACGGCCGCCCATCTCGGCAAGAGACTCTGGGTAGTGAACAAAATGAAAATAAAGTAAAAACAATTGTAACAATGCAAAAATTACAATCCATAGCAGCCGAGAAAATAAGCCGAGAAATATCATATCCCATAATCACTAACACAACCAAGGAATGGGTCCCTGCACACACTCAGGGCCCTACACTCAGAGCCAGGTCTTTAGGGCTTTACAAAAGGCCAGCAGGGTCGGGACCATTCTAATCTCTGGAAGGAGAATGTTCCATAGGGTGGGTACTACAGCAGAAAAGACATGTCTTCCTTAGCCGATGGGACCTGAAGCATGCCCATCCTGCCCCATGTGAGCAGCACTCCCACTTTTTACAGTGCCCATGTCTTTATCTGAAATCCTTACTTCAGGATTTTCTTTCCTATCACCATAAGTATTCAATTTAAGGCATTCTCAATCAAGCTGTCTTGCTATGGCCAAACACATTTTTACCAGTCCTTCTGAGGTGCAGCCAGTGTTGTATCAGTAGCTCACTGTCTAGATAATTTTGATGGTCGTCCCAGAAACCAAGTCTGTCTTGTTGATCCCATCATGAATCATTGATTTACAGTATTTTTCTTTTCCTTTCTGGTCCTTTTCCATGGACTAGAAGGGAAGAAGAGAATGCTGCCTGAGCCCCCAAGGTCTTGAGTTTCCTTCTGCAACTTTTCAAAGTCTCTAGTAATAAATATGAAGCTATTCTTTGCATTATAATTTGTCTCCACAAGCAGGAAGGTATGATTGTCAGTGGATATGAACATGTTGGAATTAGTTTATCAGAGATCAAGAGTTCTTTGCTCTTGGCAGAGAGCATGGCTCACAAGCAGCATGTGTTTGTTTCAATTCCTCATAGTAATGAGTCACTAACTATCATGACCCTTTATCTTCTTACAGGATAATGTAGCATCCTCTTTACCTTCTCCTTTGATCTTAATTTAGAGGAAAACTTTCTTGGGACTTCCCTGAAACGCCATAAGCAAACTCCTATACCTTCTCCATCTGTGCTTACTCAGTGAGCTAAACTGCTCCTATTCAAAACTGCTCCTATTTCTTCCCTGCTATATATCTTATCTTTTTTTCCTGTGATTCAGATACAGCCTTTCCTAGAAACATTTTCTTGTTTAATAGAAAATGCACTTATAGTTAATTTAATTTAGCAATTTAGTTATATTTTGTAGGTTAATGAAGATTAAAGTGCTGGTAATTATTTTGTCCCCACAAATATCAGCAGTGTTCTCCATGTGCTCCAAATCTTTTTTCATATAATTATACAATCTGCACAAAGTAGGAAAGAAAGCAGTTAATCAAATTTATTCTATATGCAAATAGAGCTTTAGGTAAAGTTTAATTCATTCATTGTATTTATATGCTGCTTTTCCCCCCAAAGAGATAAATAAAACTGGCTATAAAAGTTGATCTGAATTTAATTCCCACTTTTTAAATAAAAATGTATGTGGCTATTAAATAAAAACTATTAGATATTAGATTTGACTTAAATATGTTTGTTTGCTTATCTACAAAGAGAAAGAAAGTGACAGTCTTACAGAAAGTTAAAAGTATATAGTTTCTTCATCCCAGAGTCTCCCCATAGTCTGTAGTATCCTCAAGAAAGCCAATCCCACACTGAGGCTAGGAACAAAAACCTTGCAGGGCCATTTATACCTCAAGATGAGTTACAATTTTTTCTGCCTTTAAGGGAGAGATAGTGGGGACTCCCATAGTGGTGCCAGCTTTCATGAGGACAAAGGCATCTTTAGGTTCTCTTATCTCTTTTATCTTTAGGTTCTCTTATCTCTTTTATCTTTCTTATTTTTGGATAGTAATCTACTTGCTTTGCTTCCATCTTCTGTGTAGCACATCAAATTCTGTGTAGCAGAAGAAAATTATCCTAGAAGACATGCTCTTGATTCTTCCCTTCCATCATAGAAATATTTGTACAATGATCTCAGGATTCTTATCTACAAGGTTTTCTGTATATCCAAATTACCTGTTGTCTCAGCTCATTAATGTAGAGAAGAGAGGTGAATCACTTAGAATTCCTTGTAGTCTTTAGAATATTTTCTTTAGGAGAGAGGTTGAAAAAAATTCATCAAGTCTTTTGCTGTCATAAATTAATGTAACTTCAATGAGAGCCTCATATTGATGTTTCTTATCTTTTTTAGCTGAGTAGCACTAAACTTTTATTTTGTATTAATGCAGGAAGATATCAAATCACTTACTGCCCATATCGTTGAAAACTTTTATAAAGCACTTGAATCTATTGAATATGTTCAAACATTCAAAGGCTTGAAGACAAAATATGAGCAAGAGAAAGACAGACAGAGCCAGAAACTGAACAGGTACACACCTTAAAACTAAAATCTGAAACCCAATACTAGATAGCCTATCTTGCAGGTTTCCTGAACCATTATTGTTTGTTCTATTAATATTGTGATATGTCCCTTTCTTATAGGTAATATATCATATTTAGTAATACATTTTTATTACCTTAGGAATTTCCATATATAATCCATTTCTGTCTCTAGTCTTTATTCTAGAGATGTTCCAAGCTCAGGGTTTTGTTCTTAGTTAATTTGAAAAATATATTTCAAAATTTCTAAACAACCCAAAAAATCAAATTTATGCTATCAGGAAGAATGTTGTGGTTTGTTCTTGGTTGGGTTCTATTCTATGACTTTCTATGGTGACCTGAGAAATGAATAGCTAAATTACTGAATGGTCCCCATGTATTAATTTTCCCCAGTCATATTAAAGAACTGCATTTTGACAACAACTTTGGGAAAGCTTCTAGGGGCTGTAACCAAGCTTTTGCAAATAGCCTTGGTGTGTCTGCATCCCTGATTCAAGTTAAGATACTCTGGGAGATGGGGTGATGAATCCAGTGACAAATCTGGGAGAAGTTCTTATAGTAGGATTTGTCATGGAAAAGGGAATAGAGATTAACTGGACCACCAAGCACACCAGTGCAAACCTATTAGTAATTATTTTTGTTCCTTGCAGCATTAGGATATCCTCAAAGAGGATATTTGCTTACCATGCTATCTTGGTGGTCCAGCAACCTTTTTGTGCATTTGATTTTTCTCTTATTGTATTAAGAACTTAACTTTCTGTATTACCATAGCATCTGTGATAAGCCATCATTATTTTCATTTTACAGAACTTTGAACTTGTATCTCTAGGATCTAGTGCAGTACTTTAGATATTAAAGCATATTTTCTGAGAATCGTATTTTTGCCAATATTTTGACAGCATAATTTTGCTTATTATTCTCATAAACTATGTACTATCTATAAATCAAAATAAAACACAGGCTCTGTCCTCTTAGAAAGAGAATGAATAGAAAAGATAGCAGTAAGAGAATTTAACAGATCTTGAAATCTTCCCATAATAAAGATAAAATATATCAGGGCTTGATATATTAAATCCAGATTATGTTTAGTATAGAAATTGCTTGTTATGCTTTCACCTGGCCTTTAAGCTCAGAAGGAAACTCATGAAACTCCATGTATCGCCCTCAGCTGCTTAAAAAGAAGCCTAGAGTAACAACAGTGTTAATAAACATATAAAGTCTCAGAATTATTTTCTAGTAACTTTTCCATATTATAGCAACCAAATGTAGTTTGGCTTTATCAGTTTTAACTGCGGTCCCATTATCAAATTGTAAAGGTTTTTGTTTTTTTTGTATATTTTACAGTGTCCCCTCTATACTGCGTAGCAATAGGTTTCGTAGAGATGCCAGAACTTTGGAGGAAGATGAAGAAATGTGGTTCAATGAAGATGAGGAGGAAGAAGGTGAAGCTATTGTACCACCTGTAGAGAAATCCAAGTCTGAGGATGATTTTCCAGAAAGTTATGAGAAGTTTATGGAAACAAAAAAAGGTATTTTTCTATTTTGCAGCACATGATAGTCTGTGTGAGCCTACTAAATGGAGCTGAGAGCCAGTTTGGTGTAGTGGTTAAGGCACCAGGCTACAAAACAGGAGACTGTGAGTTCTACTCCCACCTTAGGCACAAAGCCAGCTGGGTGACCTTGGGCAAGTCATTCTCTCTCAGCCTAGGAAGAAGGCAGCAGCAAACCACTTCTGAAAATCTTGGCAAGAAAATTGCAGGAACTAGTCAACATTGATTTGAAGGCACAGAAATCAAACAAACAAACCAATGGAGCTAACAAGTCTTTACAGACATGGCCCCTGTAGATGACATGGAGACAACCTATTCTATTAGATCTTACTGAGTGGGCAAATATTACTGGGAGGAGGAGGTCTTGAGGATATCCAGGCTTGAGAGTATGGTTCATGAAAGGCTTTAAAGGTGACATTCAACAATTTGAATCGAAGCCAAAGGTAACTAACCAGTGTAGCTCTCAAAGTAGAGGTGTTATATGGGAACCTTGGGATGCACCTGTAGGTATTCAAGCTGCTGCATTCTGGACCAACTGTAGTTTCCAAATGATCTTCAAAGGCAGCCCCATGTGGAATGCATTGCAGTAGTTCATCAAGAAATAACAAGGACATGAGTGACAGTAATGCCTCCTGTTCAAGGAAAGATCATAGTTAGTACAAAGGATGCCCATGTATCTTGGACCCGAAATTGTGACCAAGTTCTGTTTGGGGGAGTGCAATCCATTCAGAACTAAAGATGGTATCTCTGGAAACAGCAAGCCTTTGAATCCAGAGCCGCACAAATTTCATAATTTAAATTAAGTTAAATTTCTGAGATTGAGTATAATCCTGTTCTGAACAGCATCCAAGCACCCAGATAGCACTTTGACACCTTAACATGTTTGGCCCGGGATCAAGATGATCCTATCCAGTGTCTTCATGTAGCTGTTAAAGCATCAAGGAAAGTACCGAGTCCTATAGCACCTTACAACTGAGAAGTTTAGGGCTCAATCTCTTTTCCCCCCACACCTTCATCAACTAAAACTATCCCTTCAGGAAGGAAGAAAAACATGATAAAATGGAGCTCCCTTCCCAGCCCTCAGACTTTTCTCAGAAGGATGCCATCCCTCTCTGTTGCTAATTATCAAGTTTGCCAGATATCCAAATCAAAAGAAGACTATATTATCTTTTGACTTATCTTCCTTAAGGCAAAAATTAGATAGTGAAAGTATTCTCCTAAGATAGCCAGTCAACTGGCTAAAGAAAAAATACCTTAAGTCTATATATATGGCCAACTGTACATCTGAGTTTGTGGCTAGTGCTTTAGTCATCACTGACATATTTGTGCTCAGATAAGAAGTCAGGTCCTAAATTGACACTCTTGCTTTTAATAATAAAGGTTATTTAATGCCAAAATAGATAATATTTGGGGCAGAATCCAGAAAATGAAGATCGAATGTAAAATGGGAATAGATGTGGCCCAGCAACCCTGCTGTTTTTCATCTTCAAAGCAGGGACTCCGCTAATCATGAAATGCTTTTTTTGGGCATCCAATCTACACCAGATATCTAGAATATTAAAATAAGTCCTTTTAAGAATCATATACAGTATTTCTCCCTTTCAACTCTGCTTTCAGGTTTCATCAAACCCATTTCTTTCTCATTTTTCAAACTATTTGGATCATGTTTTATGGATAAGTGAATCCCTACCACTGAATTCATTTTCCATCTTCTTAATTGACAGTTATTCAAAAAAATCTATCCCTTGTTCTGGAGGAGGAGGTTTTGTTGCTTTTTGTTTAGTAACGTTTACCCAGTCCACAGATGGGGAGAAATTGGAAAGCTTTTCTTGATATTTCACTATTTCAAATAAAGATTGATGAGAGGATAAGCAATATCTGATCTTAGACATCATAAATACTTTTTTGCTTCTCTAGCAGATTCCTAATCATTATTTTGACTGACATTCTGCATCTTCTCAAGCAAAGATTATTTGTTTCCATCAGTGGACTTCACTGAGGTCTATTCTCATTTACTGATACGACCATTATACAGAGAGTACTTCATTTGATGAAATATCAGTAATTTCAGTCCAGAGTACTTTTTTTCATCTTTATCACTGCTTTTCATTTTACCAGATGCTTGATGGCAGTTTAGCAGCACATCTGCTGTTTATCTTAGCTATTGAGTAATGGTCAATTTTCTTCCATTACATTTTTATCACCTTTATCCATCTTGGGCAATTCTTTCTCTGAATTAACAAAAAAATCCTAGCTTAATACATTCCAAGGGCTTCAGAAATGTTGAAGTTGTTGGACTCCAGATTAGGTTCTGTCCTCTTGATAGAACACAGCTGTTCATAGCAGTAGTTTGTAATACAGTCTCAAAGATACTCATTTCAATTATTTCAGCCTGAGGCTAAAGCTGTTTAGATTGCTTTCTTCTCTTTTGCTAAATTAAAAATGTGCTTTCTGTAGCTTTAGTTCTTCTTTTGTCAGATTTAAGGTATTTGTTTTATTTACTTATATATATATATATTAAACCATTGCTATACTACTTCCCATTAAAGGAAATCTTGAAGCAATTTACAGTTGCAGCACATGTATTCACCTTCTTCTCATCTTGCCCAGGTTCATTCGTTGGTCATTTCTCCAGGTACTTCCACTGACTATCACCAGTAGTTACCACGAATATCTTCCATTACTGATACTTCCACATCTATACCACAGAGTTCAGTTAGCTAAAGCTATTTGCTGTCACAAAGACTCTGAGACTTCTAAACCTATGCTCATCACTACACATTTGAAATTAGACCACCTTATGAAAAAAATGTTACATCAGAGAGAAACGAAGTCCACAACATGTTTGAGTTTCTGTGACACTTTGGGATGGATGCATCTCATTCTCAAGCCAGTCTTCTTAGTTGCACACAAATCTGCTCTCACAAATAGATACTGGATCTAAGGATTGCTTTCCATTCCTATGGTTACTTTGTTTTTTGCCACTTCCCATAACTAACACTGATACAACAGGGCAGAAGTGGGTAGCAGTTCCTTGGGAAAGGCCTTTATAGTGGAAGGGCCTGCTTCTTTTTTATGTTCCTTTCTGTTGCATTAATTATGAATGGATTGGTGGAACTGCATTCTGGCAAAGCTGCATGTATGTTAGTGGCCTCATGCAATTTTCTGTTCCATGTCTAGCAAGACTTTCTTAGAAGTATTTTCTATTATTTACCTTGTGAGAATCTTTGGATTAATCTACCAAATTTATTCTTATGAAGGGACAAGTATCTTGGCCAGATACTACATTCCTTCCCATAATCAATGCATCTCAGTCAAGATTTGGTTGTGAGTCTTTTCCAGGTCATTTTGTCACTTGGAAATCTCATATCTTGGATGTTTGAGGATCCATTGCATTTTACTTGACTGGGAAGGTTCTTTTTCATATGATCCAAAGACTTCCTAATTTGGTATCTTAATTACTGTGAAACTCTGCTATGAAAGTGATTTGTCTACAATCACCAACATGTATGCATACATGTATGTACGTACTTGTTCATTCATACAACACAACCTTTGTTCCCTTTGCAAAATCATTGCAGTGGAAACTAATAGGCATACCTCTTGGGTGTTCACAGTTGGATGTGGCATTCAGTGACAACAAATATGAAAGCAGTTGTTTTTCTAGTGGTAATGTATGGCTGTGGAACCTGGATACTGAAAAAGAATAAGAGGGAAAGGATAGGACATCATCAAGTTATAGAAGTGGTTACTAAGAATACAGTGGACTTTAAGAAGAATCAGTCAATCAGTCCTGGACCAAATAAAGGCTGACTGCTTCCTTGATTGGTGATCAGCAGTGAGAAACTCACACACTTTGGATAGATGATGTAAATAGATGATTGACCAGAAAAAAATGACTATGCTTAGCAAGGGTGAGGGAAGTAGAGAAATGGGGAGACAGTAGTCAAGGTAGATGGATGAGACTGCAGAGATTGCCGCAGTGTCCTTGGGAGAATTATGAGTTACTATTAAAACAGGCCAAGATAACATTTGTCCATACAATCAATCCAGGACTTGATTGTGACTAACTTTAGGTGGCTAGAGGAAACCACCAATAGAGAATGCTTGATCTTATCATATCAAGTATAATGTTCCTGTTTTATCAGAAAACTTCTAAGCATGTAGCTAAAATGAAATGCTCCCATTAATATGCTATTTCTTTAAGAAAACAATGAATAGATTGAATTAATGGATTTCATTTATCTCAGTGACTACTCTAAATATTTTTTTCTTTTAGCAAAAGAAAGTGAAGACAAAGAAAATCTCCCGAAAAGGACTTCAACAGGTGGCTTCAAATTTACATTTTCCCACTCTGCCAGTGCAACTAATGGAGCAAATAGTACAAACAGTAAATCTGTTGCAGCTCAGACACCACCAGCAAGTTCAAATGGTTCTTCTTCCAAGAATGCCAGTTTGACTGCAGCAGTCACAGCCACAAAGGTGAGTTAAACATGTGATACATAGCTTTGCAGTTTAAAACTGTGTTAGTGATATGATAGGAAAATTCCTTCAAACATATTTACCATGTAAGAATCCAGAGCGGTCCTTTGCTCAGAGTGAGTGAAATGAAGCTGTGTATCTTTCTCAGTAGTATTCTCTTACCATATAATATTGATTTACAGCCTGTACAGTTTGCAGCAAAGTCAAAATTTGGTTTGACATTTTGTTGTGCTCTGAATTTATGAGCTCATGAGTTGTCATTTGGAATGATTCTCTTAATATGTTAAAGATGTGGCTGTTCCTCCAGGCATTTGGGTGGGATGGTTAGGTGAGCTCTGCTGATTAATGTTACCTTTTTTTAATTGGGTTTGTGTTTGTGACCTCAGGCATTATGGTTGGATTGTTAAATTGTTTTTAATCCTTGTACACTGCCAGTATCACTTTTGTAAGATGGGCAGCCTTATAAATTGTTTAAATAAATATATAATGTTTTTATTATTAGTCATTTATAAAGTCTGGCCAGATCAGGCAAGCTGAAACACTTAAGATATAATACATGTCAATATTATCTGTGTCACTTAAAGGAAATGCATTATTGGGGGGGCTAACATACTTAATAGAAGTCAAAGATGTGCTATACTGAAGCCATGAAATGGCTACTTTGCTATATTGATATTCATAAGCAGGATTGTCTCTAGTGTTGCATTTTGTACATGCAGAAGAGCAGCTAAGTGTTCATAGGTGCAAGTTACATTTACGTTGTTTTAAATTGTCCCAATTTGAATATAGACCACCTTATTCATGGTAACCAGCATTGCACATGAAGATACCTTAAAGATAAGAGCCCTGCTGAGTGAGGATAAGTTCATCTACACTGTATTAGTTAGCCACAATGACTAACCAATATTTCAAAGCCTCTCCTCAGTATTTTCCCCCAGTATTTTCTATCATGACAATGTTATTTAGTTATCATAGCTACTAATCTCTGAACTCTTCTTGGAAAAACTCTTCTAAAATCAATTCAGTGAGTTATAATTGGCATATATTGTGGAAAACAAAATTTATAAAATGGAAAAATGTCATTGCTATTTGTAAGGTCTTTCTCCATTGGTTCATATGTGACTCTTTATATCCAACAGGGAAGTTTAGTTGGCCTTGTGGATTATCCAGATGATGAAGAGGAAGATGAAGAAGAAGAAACATCCCCAAGAAAAAGACCTCGTCTTGGCTCTTAAAAATGTTGAAACAAACTCTGATTGAGGGTGCTTAAATGCTGTGACTGAACTAAATAGTCTGACTCGGAAAGCGTTCTCCCTGGAAAATACACGAGAATACAAGGAGTAGCAAAAGAAAATCTACTAGAAAGGTTATGTTCTGAGAACATCAGGCTTCCAAAGAACCTAATCTCTTTCTAGTCAAGGAGTCTGCCATTCAGACTGTTAAAATATTAAAACGAAACAGTGGATTAGTAATCAGCACCTGGAATGACAGCTTGCCAGAAAAAAAATGTCATCTTGGGTTCTGTGAGGGGATGGGGATGGGAGAAGTAACATTTTGATATTGCAGAGTTTCCCCAGTTTGTATCAAGCTAGAAGAAACTTGTAAGGCTTCAGTTGCAAACCTAGTAATATAACTTTGTAATGGTGCTGTCCATTGTGTTTTTTTAGCAATTGCCTCTTTTAAATAATGAATTCTCTTTCCATTAAAAAAAATCAGAAATTGGGGACCACTATTTGCACAGTCAGCCAAATTATAGAGGGTTGCACCCTGCTACGTAGTGCATGTTGAGTGGCAAACTATTTTTTTCCCAACTCCATTATTTTGGAAGGAAAAAAAAGAACCTGGGTTCTAAATGTAAGCTGACAAGAAGATATCCAGGAAAACCAATATATAGATGATCAGCTTTCCAGGAAATAAAACCCTCTAGAAACCATCAATAAACCTTGGTACTTGAAATGACAATTGAATTGCAATTACTAGTAGCATTTTACAGAAATAAAGTTGAATGGAATTGCTCCCTGCTAATTTCCAAAAAGGTTTTCCTTGAGCTTTCCGCATTTCACATTAGCAAAAGCAGGAGATGCTGTGAAATGCTACCAGAAACTTTTGAATCTTACTGCATCAAGGATATATGTGATCTGAGGGGCAGAGTTAATATGCAGCACTATAAACCTAGGGGGTTTAGCATAAAGGCTGCTTCTTAACACATTCCATGTATTTAAGCAAATTTCTAAAAGTACATTAGGTGAATTGATGAAGGCAAACATTTTTGACACCTTTTTACTTTCAGAGCAACTGAACTGTAAATATTTTAATGTTAGTTTGGCCATATATGATCTGAGATCATGCACACACACAAAAAAAATCCCTAAATTACAAATTGTGGTAAGAGTGATGCAAATTGAAACCAGCAGTAATCCTCCATTATTAGTCACTCTTACAATATGTTATGGGTCCATTTCTCCTGGAAATTTCATAGTTAGTTTTAATTTTAGCTATTGTTTGCAAAGATGGGCTGTCTGTGTAGATATGAAGTATAGTTTTTCCATGAAACAGAAGTTTATTTTGTATTGAGAAAAAAAAACCACTGTACTTGTTTTACACCATTTGTATACATGTGGTAATACTAATGCTGACCTGTAAAATTCAGGAATTAAAATGTGACCCTGTAATTCCATGATTAATGGTTTTTTATTGTTTTATTGTTGTAAATGGTAAGTTAATTCAGATTTAGAGATGTGGCCATTTTAGTTTATTTTAATGATAGTGATTTGTACAATTTAATCTGAATCAAATCTAGCAGAAAAAGCAGTACTCTTAGATTTGATTCAGTGTGATGTGATGACTGACAATGTGGTCTGAAGGACATATTTCTGCCCTTTAGGGGCTCCAGGCAACCAACAATGGGGCTTTCCTTCTCCCTTTTTCAGTGAAGACTTTGAAGAGAAGTTGTTGCAGAAACAATTTGCTTCATCAGATTTTCTTTGTTGACTTGCCCTTCTTTGTGTACTCTTGGCAAGTCTTTACTCCTCACAGAAGTAACTATTTCCCATAAAGCCCAATAGCGAACCACAGGAAAATAAGGTGTGCCATTTCCTTCAGAGTGATGTTCATCTGGCTTGGATTGAAACTGTTTAATAAGTCACTGGAAAAAAAAGATCCAGTACACATCTGGGTCATTTTCTTTCATCCAATTTAAAGACTACTAAAAACTTTAGAATGTGCAGATTCATTTAAACTTCTATATATGACAAAAAGTTGATTTTTTTTAAGTTCATTGTAAACAATAGGTGACATTTCAGCCAATATCTGAACACTCTGCAATGCTGTGAAAAATGCATTGAACCCCTTTTAAATTACAGAGTTTGCCTCAGGTACATACTTCCACCTCAGTTTGAGTTTATATTCTGGTTTCTTTTTGCCACAAGACAGCCCACATTTCAAATGCCTGGGGCCCTTCAACTGAGTTTTTTAAAGATTACATCTGCCAACATGTCTCAGTTAAATACTATTTTAATAAAAAGTTATATGAAATGTGGATGACCTGTGTTCATACTGTGTTATGAGAATGAAAAGTTGTCTTACCACCAAAGTATTATTTTTAAATTACTCTGAATAATGAAATATAAGCAATACTGGAAAGCTGCTTGGCATAATTATGGTTACAATGAAGTTGAATGATATATCTATAAAATTTAGTAATAGCATAGACTCACTTAAAAGGTTTGGAAATGTTAACAGCCTGATTAATCATTTGTCATTTGTACAATGCATACTGGGGCTGATTCACACAATGACGCAGTTTAAATCTAGACTATAAATAAATTAGTTGATCTTAAGTCAATGGGATTTGAATTCAACAAATGTAATTCATTCTTATGCAATTTAAAGAGATACAATGAGTACCGTTTTTATAAACAGCAGGTAATCCTATCAGATACTAAAACCATTTGCATCTTCTTGTAATAACAGACATAGCAGAGCACATGAGTAAGATCTGCTCAGTTTTCAGCTAGTGTGTGAACTGATGTTACCCACGTATGGAGATATTTTTCACATCTCCTTTTTAAGTTGATGAAGCCATCTTAAGATGAAAATTAAGTTTAGCCAATTTAATGTAACAAAAGTGTCTGACAGAAACATTCAAAAATTAGTATTAAATCCAACAAAAGTACAACAGTGATCAGCCTGACCAGCACGTACCAGAAATTGCAAGAAACTAAATAGTGGAACCTATTAAAAATGTTAAAATTAAATCATTACTTTCCACTGTAATTTTGAACCAACTTAAAAGAATTACTGTTTTTATAATATATAAAATCAAGTTAATGTATAGGATGGTTGTAAGCAAACAATTCATGGTTAAATATATAACCTTAGAAGCAGCTTCTCTAAACTATCGCTTATTAATAACTTCTTCTTTTAGTTTCGCTGCAAGGATTCGCTTCTTTAACAATCTTTGTTCCTCTTCTTCTGTCATTCCCTGAAAAGATAAAAATTAAATATTAAATTAACAGTAGTTATGCTGCACTTATGTTTAGTATTCCCATTGACTTCAATGTAGTTTCCACTCATGATAAATTGGATTTTAGCCAAAAGACAAAACCGTTTGTAGAACATGTAAATAAATGTTAGTTTCTATTTGTAAAACAAAAATGAAATTGTAAGAGTTTTTTAGGTTATGTTAAAGCAAGAAAAGCAATAGATAGAATGCTGCTTTACATATTAGATAAGGCAAACTGCAGCTCTGTCCAGGGCAAGAATATGTGATTGTGATTTCAATTCTCATTTGTATTTATACCTAATGTACAAAACCTCTTATAATAGTGTTTTCTGATTTATCTGCTGTGAAAATATGTTATACCTTTAACTGGTACTGCCAATGAACATCAGCAATGTCTTTGTCAATGGGCGAGTAGTAATTTTCAATGTCTTCCTCCCTCAGCTGGCTCAAAGAAGGCTAGGAGACTTATCACTTTCAGACACACTTTTCCTTAACAGGAGAAAAAAAAAATCACCCTGGCTAAGATAGCTCTGTGCCATTGTGGACAGAGTCAGAGGAGCCTTACACCTATCCCTATGTAGTCAAGGCTAGGGGATGACATGTAAAGTGAACGAGTTTCTAAAGCAGCTCAATTTTTTTTTCCTAGGATCACTAGAGAACTTTGACAATGTTTTGGCAATTGCATGAGGTTTAAATCTCTGTGGATCCTCTCTTACCTCTGCACAACACAGCTGAATAGGTGGAATTACTTTCACCAGGAGCAATGCTGGAACTATCCAGGGACTGAATTAACTCTCTCTAGTCACCATCATCCCCATCCATGAGATTTAGCTGTTTTTGCTATCTGCCCTCTCCTGCCTTCAAATAAGTGAACAGGGCCTTTGAATAGATTAACTAATCTGAGGATGTGCATCATAGTCTCAAGAAGATACTTTTACTAAGTATCTTCCTGAGGTTACGATGCACATCCTCAGATTAGGATCAAGCTTTTCAAATGTAGACTGGTCTTTAAAGCAGACAGGTAGTTACAGAGAGGCAAATTAATTCTGTTATCTTTCACCTCTTTAGAAGGTGACAGCTCTTCTTTCTGTTCTATATTTTGTGGTGGAATATTCGTTTTTGATTCTTTCTTCAAAGCCATCAATGCATCTCGTTTCTGCTTTAGATAATCTTCACGCTCTCTCAGCTCTTGTGCTCCAAGTTCTGATAACTTCTATTTGAATTTAAAAATCAGATTTTATATGTAGTTTCTGAAATATATTTTTATTAGATACAATTGCTATAGTCCCAATAACAAATTACAAAACAGAAGAGAAAAATTACAATATTGTTCAGGACTGCTCAAAACCTTCCCACAAATTCCATCTGGGACACAAAACGTGTACTAGCTATTGAAGAAAGCTACTCTATCATGACTTTTCAGCTGAAAATGAGACTTTGAAGGAAAGTGCAAGTTACAGAGAGAAAGGAAAGTATAGTTGCTTTTACCAGGATTCAGTCCAAGCAACTGAAAGGATTTGAAGGAGGGGGGGCGGCACTCATTTTGCAATTCAATCATACATTTCAAACAGAGCAAATTATTTAAGCATATAAAAAGAGCTCTGCAACATCAGGTGATAAGGCCTATATAGACTACTATCATACAGAGGTCAATCAGATGCATTCAGGAAGCTCACAAACAGGACATATTGTTGCTCCTTGGCAACTGATATTTAAAATATAATAATTTTGATCTGAAGAGAAGATGCAGTCATCAAGTTCCACAGTCATTGATAGCCTTGTCTTGTAGGAATATACCTTTTTAAAATTTCTGAAAGGATGACCAACACCACATCTGAAGGCAGTATAGCACTTTTATTAGTCTTGAATCTCCTTGCATAATTTCAATGAATGACCCTGTATTCTAATATTGTAAGAGAAGGAAAAACCAGAGGGATCTATTTTTTTTGGGGGGGGGGGGCAAATGATGAACAAACAAATGGATCACAGAACAAATTAATCCAGACTTCTCACTCAAGGTACAATGGCCGGGCTTAAACTATCATATTTTGGACGCATTATGTGAAGAGCTAGCTCTCTTAAGAAGTCTATACTACTTGGAAAGGTGGAAAGAAAGAAATGATGACCAGCAGCAAGGTGAATGAACTTAATTACAGCAACATTGGAAGACTGGGGACAGATAATCCTGGAGGAGGCCTATCTATGTGGTCACTAAGAGCAGATACTGACTGGATAGCAGATAATGAATCACTACTTTTTTTGGTGATAAATTTCTGTTTTTTAACTCTTTGTCAGAAATAATTCAGTCTCCATTAAACAAAAAATTCTAATGTTTCCTCTCCTATTACTTCTAAGGTACATTAAAATAAAGCACTTGGACTTATTGAGAGATCCTGTTCCAATTTTTCTTTGTGACCATGATAGGCCATGTAAATCTTTCTTGTTGAGGCACCTGTTACAACTGTTCGAATGCTGAGCAGATGACATAGGGCACTCCACATCTGCTGATGAACTTCCAATTTCCTGGATTTTGATTGATTTATCATATTTATATAGCCATCCATCTCACACAGGGTGACTCTGGGCGGTGTACAACAATTAAAAAGAATAAATACATAAAAACAATTACAAATAAAAAAACTGTAAAAACACACAAAATAGGAGGGGATGAAATTAATAAGGGAGCCATCGCAAAATCTCCTGGGTCCCCTGGGAGCCCCAGGCTTGATCACATAGCCAGGTCTTGAGGAGCTTGTAGAATGTTAAGAGGGATGGAGCTAATCTCACTTCTGGAGGAAGAAGATTCCACAAGGCGGGCGCCATAGCAGAGAAGGCCCACCTCCTGGGACCTGCCAAATGTAATTCTCTGGCAGACAGGACCTGCAGCATGCCTTCTCTGCCAGACATGCTGGGACAGGCAGATGTAATTGGGGAGAGGCGGTCCCTCAGATAACCCGGCCCCATGCCATGAAGGGCTTTAGAGGTCAAAAACAGCACCTTGAATTGGACCCGGAAGCAAACTGGAAACCAGTGCAACTCGTGAAGCAGAGGTGTAATGTGTACCACCCTGGGGGTACACATAACTGCCTGCGCCACTGCATTTTGCACCAGCTGAAGATTCTGGATACTCTTCAAGGGCAGCCCCATGTAGAGCACATTACAGAAATCCAAACAGGAGGTGACTAGGGCATGAGTGACAGTGATTATGTCCCTCTGATCTAGGAATGGGAGCCACTGGCGCACAACACGAAGCTGTGAAAAGGCCTTCCTAGCCATGACTGCCACCTGCTCTTTGAGCAGGAGTCATGAGTCCAGGAGGGCCTACAGACTGCGTACAGGGTCTGTCTGGGGCAGTGCAACCCCATTCAGTACCAAAGAGGGCATATCTCTAGCACCAGAAGACCCCAAAACCCACAGCCACTCAGTCTCGCCAGGGTTCAGTTGAAGCCTGTTGTTCCCCATCCAGATCCTCACAGCCTCCAGGCACTGGGATAAGACATTCACAGCATCATTTAATTCGCCAGGAGCAGAGATGTATAATTGGGTATCATCAGCATACTGATAGCTCACCCCATGGCGACGGATGAGCTTACCCAGTGGCCTCATGTACTGTAGATGTTAAATAGGAGGGGGGAGAGCACTGAACCCTGCAGCACCCCACATAACAGGGACTGAGGGTGGGATCTCTCCTCCCCAACCACCACCGACTGGAATCGGCCCCGGAGGAAGGAGGTGAACCAGCACAACACAGTGCCGCCCAGCCCAATCCTCTGAGCTGATCCAGAAGGATACCATGGTCGATGGTATCAAAAGCCACAGAGAGGTCAAGTAGGGCAAGGGTGGATGTACAACCCCCATCTCGCCCTCACCAGAGATCATCCAAAAGCACGACCAATGCTGTTTCTATCCCATACCCAGGCCTGAATCCCGATTGAAAGGGATCCAGATAATCCGCTTCATCCAAGGTCCTCTGAAGCTGTTGCGCAACCACCTTCTCAATCACCTTCCCCAAAAAGGGGAGGCTAGATACTGGACAAAAATTGTCCAGTATAGTGGGGTCTAGCGATGGCCTCTTTAGGAGGGGGTGAACCAAGACCTCCTTAAGAGGTGAGGGAACAACCCCCTCACTCAAAGATGCATTAACCATTGCTAGAACACACTCACACGATACCCCCTGGGCTGCTTTCACAAGCCAGGAGGGGCATGGATCTAAAGAGCAGGTGGCTGAGCTCACAGCCCCAAGGACCCTGTCCACTTCCATAGCACAAACCTGTCCATTGGAACAGAGCTGAACTCTAGAGCAGAGGTGTCAAATACGCAGCCCCAAGTGCGGCCCAAACTAGATTAAAATGCAATTGGGTAATACTTAACAAAATAAAAATACAGCAAAATATAGATATTAGAATTTTAAAACTAAATAATAATACATTTAGTCACCAATCACAAAAACTCTGGGCTTGCAACTCACAAGGAGCCCTGCACAAGCTCACTGCCTTGGCTTAATTGCAGCAGCCAAGATTGCTTGGCACTGCCCCAGTGTGGGTTGAGCAGGAGCACCGTGTACCAGGAGTTCCCTCTCAGTCTGAGCTGCAGCACACCAAGTGACCTTGCCGCTGCAGTTAAGCTCAGGCAGCGAGCTTGGGCTTTTCCCTGGACAGCAGGCAAGCTGGCAGGCAGGCAGGCAGCCTTGGACCGGCAGCCAACCTGCTCGACCCCAGAGCTTCCAGCACACAAAGGAGCACCTTTCTCCAAAACAGCTGAATTAATATCTCTACTCCCTTCAGAAAAGGTTGAATTTCCCTCCTCCCTCAAAAATAGGTTTAATTTCTCTCTTCTCTCCAAAAGGGGTTTAATTTCTCTTCTTCCCCCAAAACAGATTGAATTAATTTCTCTTCTTCCTCCAAAAAAGCTTTAATATCTGTTGAGTTTCAGACTCCACAAGGTCCATGATCATTGATAACTTTATAAAAAAATCAATTTTTAAATTGATAATAACAGTTGAAGTTTAAATAAGTTCAGAATACATCCAAAGAAGGAAAAAAAATGGGGAAAAATGGAAGAGAGGAGGCGATCTGAATGTTCTTTGTATAATGCTTTTTTTTCTTTAATTGTTTTTCTTTCATTATAGTATCAAATTCCCCCCCCCCAAAAAAAGAAATGTGAATGCTTACAAAATATTGATTGTAGTTATCAGTGACTAGTGAGTTTATATTATAATCTGTAAGCATGCATGTATGAAGCCAGTTTGTTATAGTGGTTAAAGTGTCAGACTATAAACCATGAGATGGTGAGTTTAAGTCCTCCCTTGGGCATGAAACCAGTTGGTTCACCTTGGAGCAGTCACTTTTCTCACCCCTAAGAAGAAAAAAATGGCCAAGCACTTTATAATTTAAAGAAATAAAAGCTTATTTTCATGACAGAGGAAGTTTTTCATGTATCTGAATCTCATTCACTACTTAACTACATTGCAGAAATACCATCAGGTCCTGGAACTTTATTCAATTTTAATTTTTTAATTGTTTCTTTGGTTTCATCTTCTATTAGAGGTCACTTAAGAACCTCTTTTTGTTGGTCTGTAAATTTTTAAAGTAGTGTTCCATTTAAACATTCCTCAATTTTTTTTCTGATTCACATTTCTGTTTACTATATAATTTTAAATAATAATTAACAAATTGATGTATCATATCCATTGTAGAAAGGTATTTATTCCCATCACAATTAGAAGTAATAATTCTTTTGTTATGTTTTTTCAGTAATTTCAAAGTATTGCTGTTTAGGAAAATTCAATTTTCAGTAAGTTTCATTATTTGTAAGTGTTTCAAATTATTCAATATGTCTTCATGGTTTTGCATGGCTTTCTTTCTACAGGTAGTCCTCAGGTTACAATGGCAATTGGGACTGGAATTCCTGTCACTAAGCAATGCAGTCGTAAACTGCAACGTCACAGCAGTCCCATTTGCCATCATAACCCTAGGAACACACGTGTCCTTAAGTGAGAAGACGCGGGAGTCCAGACAAGCAAGCCGGCAGGTGCTCGGGTGCCACAGGGGGTCAGGAGTACTGCAGGCAGGCACTCTGGAGCACAGGTGGGTGTGCAGGTGCCACAGGCAAGTGCTATGGAGCATATGTGGGTGCACAGGCAGCAAGAGGTTGCCACAGGCAGGTGCTATGGAGTATAGGCAGGTGCACAGGTGCCACGGAGGGTCCGCGGGCAGGCGTTATGGAATGCATGCAGGTGCGTGGCTGCCACAGGCAGGCGCTACAGAGCATGGGCCGACAAAAAAGTGGTGGGAGAGGGAGCAACTTCCAACTTCTGTCAGCCTCCTACTTGTGGGAAGCTGGCAGGGAACACTGGAAATCATGGTCACGTGACCACAGGTTACTGTGACGTCGGAATTAGAATGAATACAGGAAAGCTCAACACGTGTAAGATGAAATGAAATGTCTAAAAATTGACATCTTAAGCATCAGTGAATTGAGATGGATTGGGATTGGACACTTTCAGTCAGAAGGTCACACTTTTTATTACTCAGGACATAAAAAATAAAGAAGGAACAGCATTGCTTTTATAGTTAGGAAGGAAGAACAGTACTATGCAATCAACGACCGAATAATATCGATTAGACTTCATGGACAGCCCTTTAATATGATGATCATTCAAGTTTATGCTCCAACCACTGATGCAAAAGAAGAGGAGGTTGAGGAGTTTTATGATCAAGTTCAATTTGAAATTGTCAGAAACATGCAAGCAAGATACAAGCAAAATGTGCTGCTTGTGACTGGAGACTAGAATGCCGAAGTTGGAATTCCTAAATTGGCTTAGGAAACTGAAATAAAGCAGGAGACCAACTTATTAATTTCTGCCACTCCAATGATTTCTTCATAGCTAACACTGTCTTCAAACAACCAAAATGATGCCTCTATACATGGGCATCAACAGATGGAGTATATAGAAATCAAATCAAATTATTTCAAAAAGGAGGTGAAAGAGCTCAATTACAGCATTAAAGACATGGCCAGATGCTGACTGTGGAACAGATCACAAACAGCTCATGTGCAATTTCCAAGTTAAGATAAAGAAGAAGAAGAAAGCCAGTCAGTTTCCACAATATGATCTTGAACATATACCCACCATTTTCAAAGAGAATATCAGGAATTGCTTTGTAGTCCTGAACCTCACTGATAGAGAACCAGAGGAATTATGGAATGAACTTAATGAAATTGTTAAGGATGAATGTGAAAAGAAGCTGCCAAAAATGAAGAAAGAGAAGAAAGCAAACTGGATATCAGAACAAATCGTGGAAATTGCCAAGAAGAGAAGAGAAGCCAAAGTCAAGAAAGACAAAAATCTCAGAAAAGAACTTAACAAAGGGTTTCAGAGAGCTATTAGAAAAGACAAGAAGCAGTATTACAACAACTTCTGTAAAGACATAGAAGATGGAAACAGACATGGAAAAACAAGGGAAGTGTTTCAAAAGATCTCTGAACTCAGAAGAAAGTTCCATCCTTATATTGGTATGCTAAAGGATGCCAGTGGACAGATAGTAACTGATTCAAAAGAGATCAAATGAAGATGGAAGGAGTATACTGAAACACTGTATAGTAGAGATGTCAACATCCAAGATACCTCAGAAGATATTCCCTACTTACAAGAACCTCTAAAACACCAAGCTCTCCCTGGAACCTTCCAGAGTCCTTAAGTTGAGTAGGGCAGGCTGATCTAATGAGCCCTATCTCCTTGCAGGTTGGGATGACACCAAAGCAATCAGAGAATGATCTGACCATGACAGAAGTTCGTCCTCTGCTGTTCCCTACCACTGAAATTCATTACCTTTTGCTACCTAACTGGATCCTGTCATGAATACATTTAAATATCTGACAAAACTGCTCTTGCTGCTTTAACAATAACTGATCTTGCACATCAATTTTTGCCTTTAACGTTCCTTCCCTTGTGGCCTGTTTTAGTCTGTAAGCTACAAGGGAGGCTTTGTATTATTCTATATGCACAACATAACACAACACAGAACTCTTATATGTGGTCCTAGAATAATATTCCTATGCATCAAATTATTGTCATTATACCTATGACAAAACATTGCAAAGTAATTCATATTTATACGCTGGCTACAAAATATTAGTTCGATAATATTTTAAATAAAGTGAGCATTCAGCTTACACGTCCTTCTAGCCCTCCTTGCTTTGTTACATATTCAGAGCCATCCCCAATTGCTTTCTTGCGAATATCTTCCTTCAGTTTGACAGAGGAACGTTCCCGAATAGATATATCTTTCTGTTTTGCTTCTGGACCTAAATTTATATTGAAATAAATGCATATAATCATATGTTAACCATATAAGAACATATTAATAACCTGCTAACTTGAACAGTTAAAACCAAAGTTTTTAAATTTAATGTTTCGCTTCTTAAAATAATTGCCAACTTTGTGTAACAGGCAAAGTGGTTCACAATTAAAATTTGATGGAGATGAAGTGTGCTCGGCCACTGTACAAGGAAAGCCACTATTTTCTTTCTCCATTTTACAAGATATGAAAACTAAATGCATCATAAATCTATAGCAGAACTGGGATTCAATATCAATTCATTCAGATCCCAAACCAAAAAACAGCTCTTTGGCAATTTGATCCCAGCATCTAGAGCTGCAAATTTTAAATAACAGAAATACTAACTACAAACCTGAAATAAATACATTTAGTGAACAAATTAAATGTTGGGCGGAGAGAAATTTAATAACTAACTAACTTCCAGGTAATGCTGTATAAGACAATGAATGTGTACTGCCATTTCCCTATTCACTACATTTCATTATTCACTGTCTCTCACAGCATTTCATTTCACCAATACAAAACAGCTGTGAAAAACTACACTGTATGAAATAAATTTAATTTCACAAGAAGTTAAGAATCTAATGTAACATGAGACTCTGGAATAATCTCTGTGAAAAAGTGATGGCAACACTGAAATAAATGTTTGGCAATTGCAATACATGGGAGGAAAGTATAATTCCCAACTACTCTGAATTTTTTCAGTGCTGCCATCATTATTTTAGAATAGTATATTTACAACAGTTATCAATTTCCTGAAAAATTAAATGTATTAATTCCAGATCTGTAGTGAATGTTCCCATCACTACATCCTGTAGTGTATTGTTGCTATCTTCTTTTTCCTGTTTTTTTTTCCTGACTGTGGCATCCAATTAGTATAACCAATGGCCATGTGTTCAGTAGCAAAAACATATCTTCTTAAATTTATCTTGGAATAAATGAAAATATGGATTTTGTTTGTGATGGAGATCTGACCAATTACTATAGCGGATTTCAAATACCCACCCGACAAAGTTTGGCATCAAGTTAGTTGAAGCATGAAATTTCTTTCCCTCAACAGAAATATGAATAAATACCCTGAGTACCTTTAATATGAGAGCCAGTTAGTAGTTAAAGACACTAGACTAGGTACTGGGAGACTGTGAGTTCATCCTGCATTAGGCCTGAAGCCATCTGGGTGATTTTGGGCCAGTCACTCTCTCTCAGCATAAGGAAGAAGGCAATGACTAACCACTTCCAAAAATGTTGCCAAGAAAACCACATGAACTTGTCCAGAGAGTCAACAGGAGTCAAACTGGACTTGAAGGCACACACACACACACAAAATTTAATATACATATGGAAAATACCTGTAAATAATTATACCTGACAATAATTTTGTAGAGTACTCAAAAGACTCTTTAGCTCCTGCACTTTCATTGAGATGTCCTGGAGATTTGTGTGCAACATCAGATAATTTCAATTTATCATGTGCCTATATGTTTAAGAAAAAATAGTAAGACAATCAATTTCAATATTACAAAAGTGTCAAATACAGTAGAAATCAAGATGTCATAAAACATATTTAATAAGGGTTGCTTAAACCTAATTACTATCTTCACAATTAAAACAGGTAACAGGACCTAATAATAATTAAAATATTAAGATTTGAGTTCTTCTACAGTTAAATAATTTATAAGGACTTTGCAAGATTTTCTTTCATCCATTATTTTGTGTACTTTTCTTATAAATTAAACAGCATGTTTCTTACAAAGTTATAGTTCACAAATAAAATATTGCTTCTCATTAAAAAACAAAAACCACCAAAGCCTTTTTTCCACAGTAAAGTACTCAGCGACCATCTTAGCACAGCAAACTTAAGTATAAAGGGAGCGGCGTATATTGTACAAATTTCCATCTCGATCAACTTATCCAACAAGGTAGGTTGGGTAAACAGACCCAGAGCAATATACAGGCATAGGCTTTCACAGCTGGCATCAATGAAGCAGTGATGAGTTCCAGGCTGAATGGCCGTGATCTAGTTTTGTGCTAATGTTTTGCCAGCAGCTGTGGCTGGCATCTTCTGAGGCAGAGTGAGCTGCTTTGTGGCGCACTTCTCGGCAGCTTGCAGGCAACTGCTGAGTATTGAAAAAATGGCAGCTCCATGATTGATTGTGTCATGAGGAGTCATGTGCTACTACCGCACAGAGGTAAATCAATTAACTGGAAGAGCCTCTGATTTGGTTAACCATATTGTGCATCAATTACAACACCAAATATCAGCCTTTTGGATTGCCAGGGATAAAAATGTCAGCTTGTACTATTTTCCTAGTATCATCAAAAGTCAACATACACTAGTCATAACCATGCCAAAATAAACAATGCATAAAAGAAATCAACAGTACCAAAAAAATACAGGTAGACCTTGCCTAATGACCACAATTGGGACTGGAACTTCCATTGCCAAGCGATGTGGTTGTTAAGCAAAACATCACGTGCCTGCATTGCTTAGCGACCGCAATCCTGGCAGTCCTCATTAAGTGAATGCCCCAGTTGTTAGGCGAGGTGACTTCCTGCTGGCTTTCCACAATCAAGTCAGTGGGGAAGTCAGCAGGAAGTTGCAAGCCCCAGGCACTGCCAGGTGGGGGAGGGAGAGAGGGGGTGCATGGCGGTGCGTGGGAGGCTCAGGCACGCGAGGGCCTCAAAACCATTTGAATTTCCTTCTGAAGCCTCTCCATTGTGGGGCTGAAAACCCTCCATTGCTGAATATCCTGCTTGGATTTTGGCACAGACTTTTTTCAGGCAGCCCCCAAAGCTCCATGCTCTAAACTAAAGCTCTGGGGCCTTTAGCATGTGGAACTTTGGGAGCTGCCTGAAAAAGCTTTGTGCTGAAATCCAAGCAGGATTTTCAGCCATGGAGGATTTTCATCCCCAGAGTGAGAGGCTTCTGGGGCTGAAAATCCTGCTAGGATTTCAGCACAAAGCTTTTTCAGGCAGCCCCCAGAGATGAGACGGAGTCCCCTCAGAAGGCAGCAGCAGCTTGCGACCTTCCTTGCCAGCTTCCCCACTGACTTTCTGGGGAAGCCAGCAGGGAAGACTGCAAATGGTCATCACATGATCATGGGGCGCTTGGCAACCAGTCGTAAGGGCAAAATGATTACCAAGGGCCCAGATCACCTTAACTTTGGATATAGATCATAAGTCCCTTCATTCAGCATTGTCATAACTTTGAACAGTCACTGAACAAATGGTCATTAAGCGAGGACTACTTGTATTATGTCAATTAACAGGAATACGTTGGTCATTTTATTCAATCAACAATGAGAAGTAGATGTATTTTACTGAAGACTGAATTTATTAAAGAGAATAATTGTATAATTGCAACCACTTGGGGTTTTGTTGAATTGATCTTCCAATATACCTCATTAGTTCTTTTCCTTTCTTGCTCTAGATCATATTCTTCCTTAGATTTCCTGCAAAGAGAAACAAGGCAACAGGAAATAGTTTAATATATTTAGTGCCTTACCATTCTATAATAGTCAGTATGACTGTGGCAGTTTACAATTAATGTAAATAAATAAACCTAAAACAAGCAAATGCAAAACAGAAGATAAAAAGAAAATGACAAGACAAACAAGAACAAATTTACTTTTTTGTATGTAGCAGTACCACTCTCTACTAAAATGTGTCCTAAAAAAGTTTATAACCAGCACAACACTAACATACAAAATTAAACCTAACACAATGAAACAGAAAGTAATACAATACAGTTCAAAAGAACTGGGAACAAAAAATTAAGAGAGCAAAGACCTCATGAAAAAAGTGAATTCTGAGGCTGGAGTTAGAAAGAGAAGTGAGATGGCACTATGAATATTAGTGTCAATCCAGCTAACACAATTCCTGACCACTGTCTCTGCTACTTGGGCTTAGGGGAGCACAGCAAAAGTATTTTGAGGATGCCAAATTGCCTACCTGAGTGCACATTTAGAGAAGTAACCAAATAACTCATAGAAGCAAAAATATTATTTAATAACATTCTTGCTCTCTTTTACTGTAATATTTAAGGTGCTATACTGAGACCAAGGAAGACCCAAGTTCAAGTCTCCATTCAGCTATGGATATCACTGGATTATTTTGAGCCAGTCACTCTCTCATCCCAATCTACATCACAGGTTTGTGGATTTGAGAATAAAATAAGAGATCCCTATATGCACTGCAGAGTTCCTTGAAGAAAAAAACCCTTGAACTAAGTTTGTTTCTGGTGCCTATGAAGTAGTTTACCTTTACCTTCTTCCAATATATTGGGTTTTTAAAAATTTCCCAGTCTAGGCTAGAACCCTGGGATTTCTGGATGTTCTCTAATCTAAGTACTAATCAGATTTGATTCTGCTTAGGTTTTTAGGGTAAACAAAAGTAGGCTAAATGATGCCATCTATAAAAGCTCCCAGAAGAAAGGTCACAAACAAAATAAAGAATAAAATTAATTATAATAGATGTGAAACTTCCAATCTCAACTTCTCAAAAGGTAAGACTCATTTATTATTTAAAATATTTTATCTTAATTTTCTACTTAAATTCAAACTGTCTTTACTTAAGTTATATTTACTCAAGTAAGCATATAAAGTTGTAAGCAACCAAACTTACAGCCAGAAATATAACCCTAAATCTTTCAAGCCAAGAAATCACCAAGCAATTCAATGAGAGACAATGTTCAAAACAAACTTAATGAGCAGACCAATATCTAAGGTTTCTGCACGGTTTCTGTCATTTTTTTTCTCATTTACTGACTGAGCAAAATGGAATCAAACTGCCCAGAAAAGAAAGAAAGCCACTTTAAGTTCACTAATTTCTATCAATGCACTTCTGGATCTAAGCTTACAGACACTTGAAGACCTTGCACTAAAATAATATATAGGTAGTTCCCATTTAGCAACTGCCTCGTTAAGTAACCTTCACAAATACAACGATAATAAACAGTAATAAAAAACGATATCCTGACCAATGGACACACTCCCAAATTTCTGCGCGTGACAACAGTGCACACAGGGATGAGAGTAACGCTAGCATTGCTACACAAGGGAACTTTATCTAAATAAAGTTCGCAGCGTCTCTCTCTCTCTCTCTCTCTCTCTCTCTCTCTGTCACATGGTTCACTTAGCAACATTGCTTAGCAACCATTTCAACAGAACCAAATGCAGTTGCTGAATGAGGACCACCTGTAATGATAATTTCTAAAACAAAGGTTTAAGGAGAAATTTAACATTTCCTAATGCCCTTCAGTAAACATATAACAACTATTTTCTTATGTACCATGCTAAAAAAGGTATCTCAAACTTTCCAAATATTTAATCATATATCTATCATTTAATACAGAATAGAATATTTTGTTCTCAGTCACTATGATGCAAAACACTGTTCAAGTGCAAATTAGGTGGATCTTGTGGCAATCAAGATTTATTTTAAGAGGCTATACCCAAGTAAGTGATAGAAAGCAAGAAGAAAGCTTTTTTTTTAACCTAAGAACCTCTCTTAGTATTTTCATTTCTTCTTCTTCAGTTTCAGTATATGCATCAGACCCATCAGTCAAACAGTCAGGCAGCACACCTATTTTATGAAAAAAAAAAAAAAAGAGTGAAAGAGGTCAAAAGGTGATTAATGACAAACTATTCCATTAATTATCAAAGTCCAGAAATTTATTTAAAACTATTAATAAGTTAATAATAAATTGTGTTCAAAAATACAGTGGAGCAAAAAAGTATTTAGTCAGCCACCAATTGTGCAAGTTCTCCCACTTAAAAAGATGAGAGAGGCCTGTAATTTTCATCATAGGTATACCTCAACTATGAGAGACAATATGGGGAAAAAAATCCAGAAAATCCCATTGTCTGATTTTTAAAGAATTTATTTGCAAATCATGGTGGAAAATAAGTATTTGGTCAATATCAAAAGTTCATCTCAATACTTTGTTATATATCCTTTGTTGGCAATGACAGAGGTCAAACGTTTTCTGTAAGTCTTCACAAGGTTTTCACACACTGTTGCTGGTATTTTGGCCCATTCCTCCATGCAGATCTCCTCTAGAGCAGTGATGTTTGGGGGCTGTCGCTGGGCAACACGGACTTTCAACTCCCTCCAAAGGTTTTCCATGGGGTTGAGATCTGGAGACTGGCTAGGCCACTCCAGGACCTTGAAATGCTTCTTACGAAGCCACTCCTTCATTGCCCGGGCGGTGTGTTTGGGATCATTGTCATGCTGAAAGACCCAGCCACATTTCATCTTCAATGCTCTTGCTGATGGAAGGAGGTGTTCACTCAAAATCTCACGATACATGGCCCCATTCATTCTTTCCTTTACACGGATCAGTCGTCCTGGTCCCTTTGCAGAAAAACAGCCCCAAAGCATGATGTTTCCACCCCCATGCTTCGCAGTAGGTATGGTGTTCTTTGGATGCAACTCAGCATTCTCTCTCCTCCAAACACAACAAGTTGAGTTTAGACCAAAACGTTCTACTTTGGTTTCATCTGATCATATGACATTCTCCCAATCCTCTTCTGGATCATCCAAATGCTCTCTAGCAAACTTCAGACAGGCCCAGACATGTACTGGCTTAAGCAGGGGGACACGTCTGGCACTGCAGGATTTGAGTCCCTGGCGGCGTAGTGTGTTACTGATGGTAGCCTTTGTTACTTTGGTCCCAGCTCTCTGCAGGTCATTCACTAGGTCCCCCCGTGTGGTTCTGGGATTTTTGCTCACCGTTCTTGTGATCATTTTGACCCCACGGGGTGAGATCTTGCGTGGAGCCCCAGATCGAGGGAGATTATCAGTGGTCTTGTATGTCTTCCATTTTCTAATTATTGCTCCCACAGTTGATTTCTTCACACCAAGCTGCTTGCCTATTGCAGATTCAGTCTTCCCAGCCTGGTGCAGGTCTACAATTTTGTTTCTGGTGTCCTTCGACAGCTCTTTGGTCTTGGCCATAGTGGAGTTTGGAGTGTGACTGTTTGAGGTTGTGGACAGGTGTCTTTTATACTGATAACAAGGTCAAACGGGTGCCATTACTACAGGTAATGAGTGGAGGACAGAGGAGCCTCTTAAAGAAGTAGTTACAGGTCTGTGAGAGCCAGACATCTTGCTTGTTTGTAGGTGACCAAATACTTATTTTCCACCATGATTTGCAAATAAATTCTTTAAAAATCAGACAATGTGATTTTCTGGATTTTTCCCCCCATTTTGTCTCTCATAGTTGAGGTATACCTATGATGAAACTTACAGGCCTCTCTCATCTTTTTAAGTGGGAGAACTTGCACAATTGGTGGCTGACTAAATACTTTTTTGCCCCACTGTATAGCATTACCTAATTTATTCATGTTATGATTAGCAAACTGGGTTATCATCAAAACTTGTTTTCTTAATGAAACATGTATTTCTCTTTACACATGGCAACTTAATTACAATGAGACTTATTAAGGGGACAGTTAAGTTGCATATGTGCTGATTTTAGTATGAAGTAAAATACTGCAAGAGGAAATGTAAATATGCTTTGATTTTAGAATGATTACTATTAGATGTACATGCCATTGCAACAGCCTTTATAGAGACATGAAAATATGTTTGGCTATTAGTTAAATGTTTTGGGGTTTTTTTGCTTAGAAACTATTTGAGCCTATACATTTTGTATGTTAATGAAATGCTTGAGTTCTTTATGTTTCTTTTAATAAAATCATTTTTTTCAGATTGATATTAGATCAGTTCCTTCATACATGGGAAACTGGGTAAGCATAGTAAATAATCGCTGCCAAGATAGCTTAGAAGCAGTAGTATACTTCAGACTAACTATGCAAGCAGTAGCAATGGGTGATAAAATAAGAGACAACTAGTAAGATACTAGCTTAATCTTCTGATTGAGGAAACCTTTCAGCCTATCTCCTTCATCCTGATTGCATACTGCCTTTTCTCTTTACTTTCTCAGTCTCCCATTGCCTTTCTTAATTCCTTTCATGTGTGCCCCCTTTGCCCTGTATGTCTGGTCATTTAATGACTCTTTTTATCTTCCCTTGATCATTACTGATTTTCTTGGTCTGACCTGGCCATATGTCCAGGTTTCAGGGAATCCACTTAAACGCATGTTCCAGCTAATCATAGCAAATGAATTTTTAAAAATTATCTTACCATTTCTTTCTTGAATTATTCTAATAGCCTGCAACTGCATTTCAATGTTCTTCTGGACCATCATTTCTTTAAACAATCTGAAATCTTCTGCTGCCAGTACTGGCTGCAAAATGGCCTGCAAAGAATTAAAAGTGTTTTACCTTACAGTGCCAACAAATTCAAAATTAAACAATTCAAACCTTCCTTATGACAATACTCAAAATGTTAGGAAAATACATTAAAGTCTCAGTTATGGTAGACATAAAGCCAAAAGCAATGTAGCTTTAAGACTGCACACCTATATTCACTGACCTGGGAGTAATCTGAGTACTAGCTTTCTTGTTTGGAAGAGGTGTATCCAAAATGGAAAGTTTAGAATCTCTATCAGGCACAGAGGAGATGGATACAGAAGCAGTGCTAACTCGTGGCTCTGATTAGCCTCTACATGACTGGGTGCTTCAGTCTCCCTTGCAAGACCACAATGTGATCCTACCACATTTGATCTCAGCAACAGCAGCCTTATCCTGCATACCACAACCTCTTCAGCAGATGACATGAGAGACAGCACTTGAACTAGCCAACCTAACCCTGCCCACCACTTCTGCTAGCCTTCCCATGGGCACAGAGGCTCTCTCTTTTGTGGAACTGCAAAATGCCTTCCACCCTACTATGAAACAGCAGTAGGAAGTAGTCCAACATAGCCCTCCTGGCAGGGCTATCTGTAGAAAACTGAATACTCTAAATCTACAATCCAGATCCGATTTGACCAAATGTCCCCTCAGTCATCAAACAAATTCATGGATGCTAGTGATCACAAAAATCACTGTTTCCCACTTCCCCTGGAGACTTTTGTTCCTACTGTAACAAAAAAGGACATTGGAAAAATTAATGTTCCAAATTGGGCATTCAGTAGCAGGTCCTGTTCTGGAAGTCACTGAGCAATCTACAAGCAACTCCCAATTCATTAGCTGATTGCAAGACACATCCATTGAAACTGAGGAAAATCTCATATCATCTCATCTCAATTCTTCCATAAGAACAACCAGGGTCCCAATTCTGCTAGCAGTCCATGTGTATTTCTTTCTGTGGACCAACCTGATCCTTTTGTCTGTGTCTGGCCAGAATGTTAAGAGCCACTTAATAATGCATAAATTCCATTATCTTCAATGTGTAATTTTAAATCACTTGTGCCTAAATGTGAGGTTTATAATAACATTATTCATATCCATTAACATAGTCCTATAATTCTAAATTTGTAAGGTACAGTCTTATAAATAAGGGGTAAGAAACATACAACCCCCAACCACTCCCTGTAGTCCCCAAAGTGCCCCACGAGATCATAGCCCAATTTCCTGCTATAAAAATAAAAATAAAACAGCAGTAAAAAAACAGGAGGTTACCTGAGGGACCGTCTCATACCCATTACATCAAGCTGTCCCACCCAGTCAGGCAGAGAGGGCATGTTGTGGACCCTGTCAGTGAGAGAATGTCAGCTGGTGGGGCCCAAGAGGAGACCCTTCTCTGCTGCTGCCCCTGCCCTTTGGAATATTCTCCCCCCAGAGATGCGGTGGACCACTACCCTTCCAGCTTTCTGGAAAGGATTAAAGACCTGGCTCTGCCAGCTCGCATGGAGCAATAGGAGCTCTAATCGTCCATGGGGGTAGTTAGCACCTTGATGACGCTCTCTGAGTTATTCACCAATTCTCCATCTTTCTTGGAATTTATTTATTATTAAGATTGTTTTTATATTGCATTTTAATTGATTTTATCTCTGTTGTAAACTGCCCAGAGTTGTTTCAATGAGATGGATGGCGACAAATTTGATAGACAGACAGATAGACAGACATACAGAATACGTACATTAAATCCCAAACAAACAAACTGAGGGAAAGGGGCAAAAATGTTCATCTCCATCTGTTCCAATGACTTGCAGGCCTCATCAGTCAAAAATAGTTTTTAAAAAGTACAATGCCAGTCACAAAAAGGTTGCCCATTGCTATCTTAAATGGGAAATGCATTTTAACTTTGTTAAAAGGTTTACCTGGGAGGTTCGAGTTTTAGCAAGAGGAGACATACAAGCTTCTTGGAATTTGTCTTCATTAATTCCAACTTCTTTAAGATAACTGTCTAACAACTTTTCAACCTACCAAAAAAAACCCCACAACAGACAATATTTTTATTCATCTTTTACCAAAGAAATGGGATATAAATTACCTTAAATGAAGAAATGCAGTAGTTGTGGCTTCTGTTCAAAATACAATGACATCAGAATCACAAAAGTATAAATCTAGAGATTAAGATCTAAAATCACATAAATGGCTTATATTTATTTGTGCATGAATGACCTCCCACAAAAGGATTTCCTCTGTTTCTCCTTCATCTCCCAAATTTGCTCTGAAATACTCCTAAATCCCTAAGATCAGTATTTTTATATTTTGTACATGTTTTAATATTATGTGGGGTTTTTTTCTGGTTATTGTTTGCTTTGGTGCTGCATGCCACACAGAGTCACACTGTTTGAGTTGAGCGGCCTTATAACTCTAGTTAATTTATAAAATAAATTAAAAAATAAAACCAGTAGTTATAGGGGAGAGATGTTGCTCCAATGTGGAATATAGCAGGGCTCAGATGTTTCTTCCATTTAATATCCAAAAGAAACTACTAGGAGTGGTGTGGGGCAGGGTGAGGTATCAGCAGTACACTGATGATAGTCAATTGTACATCATCACCTAGGCAGGGCTGGAGATGCTGTGGAAGTCTTGAATCAATGAACCAATGTCTGGAGCTGTAAGGGACTGGATGAGGAGAAACAACCTGAGATTAAACCCTAGCAAAACTGAAGACTGGTTCATCTGTTAACATTTTGGCTAACTAGAAACATCAGTCCTAATGGCTGTTGTATGGGAAGTGTTCCCCTTAAAAGAGCTGCTCCATGACTTGTGAGTCCTTCTGAATATTCCAATAGAACTGAGAAGCTGTCATCCACAAATTTTTCTATAAATACCATCGAAGACTGATTCTATTAGCATTAACAGGAATATTAAAAACTGTTTCTGTAACAGACCATGTATATGGCATATTTTATCTCAAATATCTTTATTCCCCTTCAACACCCCATCCACGTTCTTAGTTCATACTTTATCTCTGTTTTTAAGTTGATTAATCCTTTTTTCTAAGAGCTGGTAATTATGATTTTGAACTCCATCATGCCATCAATGTTCAATGATGTTTACTAAAAGCAGCAGGGTAGATCCCTAACCAGCTTACAGTTTTAAATTCAGCAAGGGAGAAGAGAATGAAAATAATGACAAGGAGGAATCCGCAATTATTTCAGTTATATTTGCTTGGGCTTAGTTAAAGAGTATGAAAGCTAGAAGTGCTGTACCAAAAGGCTTCATGGGAAAGGTGATGTTATTGTCTTTTCGTTCCTTGAGAAAGAGAGGGGCAGTTTGGAAAACACTGCAAACTCAGTACATCTATATATTCTTCCATTATCTGGAAAACAGATAGCTAGAATGAAGAATGCTATGTCCTAGCAAACTCAGAGATAAATAGGTCATAAAATTGAAAGTATTCAGTTTTCAAGGTTCATGTAATATAACCTTTTCTCTTTTAATAAACCTTCTTAGAGAAGCATGTGAGAATCATTTTGGGGTACTTGTTACTCAGTTGTCAATGACTGACTAAAGACAAGTTGCAACTTATATTTTGTTAGGACTGTGCAGCAATCCAGACTCAAAAGGGAAAAGATGGACTCAGATTATATGTGAGTCTGCACATCACACATATAACACCTCTTCAATGAAATGCATATTTTCTTGGAATACACAAGTACTAATCAATTACATAAATAAATATAAATCATTGGTTACCTAATTTACCAAACCATGTAACTGCATTTTATAATGCACTCAAAGAGATACACAACAGGTTTCTGCTTTAATGTTATATTAAATTTTTAAAGGCTAAGGAATCTAAGGTTGCTCAGATCAAAGAGAACAGTACAAGGGATACTATTGTATACTAGCATGTGAAGGTTAGGAAAAAGTAAAACTTTACTACTTACCAAAGCTTTATATTCCTGATGAATTTCAGTGTAGGATAACTTGCTTTCTTCCTCATCATCAAAAACTGAAAAAGTAACATTTCATGTTTCTTTACAATATGGAAACTAAACAAAAAATAGTTTCATCAAGTAATACCTTAAAATTGCATTTTGTGCACAGCAAAATTTATCTGAGCTAAAATATTTCATCACACACAAACTTAGAAAGCCCCACTTACATCCTTTTTGTTTGTTTTTTGTTTTTGTGCCTTTGAGTAAGTGTTGGCTCCTGGCAACTGCCTAGACTACTCCCTGCAGTTTTCTTGCATTAACTACTACACCAAACTGGCTCTACATCCTCTTTGTCCTGTACCTCTAATACTTTTTCCTTTAGGAAGCTGCAAGAAAGTGTTTGGAAGATCTGACAGCTCATCTGAGCCAAAGTACTCTATAATCTTGACCTCAATGAACAAGTACCAGAGCAGCTTCAGTGTTCTAGATTATTTTAGGACTTTTGGTTTGAGAATTATGAACAACAGGTTCCTGGACCAATCAAAAATAATCACCAAACAATTTGCAGAAAAAAATTGCTCACTGTGCATTAGCTGCCTGTATGTGTTATCTCTTACCCCATTTTTGTATAAAATTCTGCTTAATGACATAGAAAACTATTGATACATGGGATACATGGGAGGGGGAATCACTTTCAATTCTACTGAGAAAGGTCTATCAATGCACTAAACAAAAAACATTTTGTATTTTTTTAACCCATTCTTCAAAATACTAAGAAGTCAAGAGATATACTGCATTAAAGAAACAATACACACACGTATTTCCTGACATCTGTTCAACCTGTCAATATATTTTAGTATTATTACTATTTGCTATTAAATTTGTATACCACCAAATAATTCTAATTCCCAGCAGCTTGCAACAAAATAAAATACAGCAAAAACACCCATGGTAAGAAAAACAAAAACAACCTCCATGATAAAAAGGGGGAAATAACACTTAAAATTTATTCCACTACCCCCATAGCACCAGAGCCCAAAATAACTGCATTTTTTACTTCTGAGATCCTCAATTTCTCTTCTTAAACGTTATAAACAAGATTAGCATAGCACTGTATCAAATGAAATATATGACATTATGGAGAGCATCACTTTCTCCATGCAGCAGAGCACCTTAACTTCAACAATAAATCTTCATTTAGGGGTCATAATTCTATCCATAATGGAAAAATAAACATCCACCTGGTTAGTGGACTCACTGAAATCAAGGGGATACTGAAATATTGACCTTCGGCTGAATCATGCCCAACAGCCACTCCCATTCCTTAACTGTGCTTCTGACCTACCGTAATGATGGTGATGATAATGATAATAATCCACAACGCATTAAACGCAACTACACGCTACAGAGGAATAAGGAAAACCACCACCCGAGGAGACCCATTCGGACACGGCCACCACTATGTTGGCGGAATCTCCACACGCCCACAACAGCCCTCTCACCTTCGCACTTGTGCTCCACGAACTCCAGAATAGGAATAGACCAAGCGGGGCTGCGGAGAAAGCCGGCAATGCTATCTACCACCCACTCCACTTCAGCCTCAACCTCTGCCTGCCCCTCGGTCGCCATCACATTTCCCCTCCCCTTTCTCCACGCCCTCAAAAATACGAGCTCACGCGCGCGCGTGCGCCGGAGAAAAAGAAGATGACAGCAAGCCCGCGGCGACGGTTGGCCTTCGATTTGCCGTCACTATGACAATCGTCGTCACTGAGAGGGGGGAAAGCTCTGAATAAACAAACTCACGCGAGAGAAAGCGCGAAGGCGTGCCCACCTCAATGAGCATGCGCCGAGGGGGCGTTATTCTCTTCCTCTCGCTATCCCGTTCTGTCTCTCGTGAGAGCTGAACGGTAGGAAGTTGTAGCGAGTGAAAATTTCTTTAGCTACCATTTGAGGCACGCGCGATTCATAGAGAGGCTAGCTGTGATGTTGCCTTTTCTCAAGATTGCTCTAATTTGCATTCCTCCGGTCCTTCAAATGGCAGAAAGTCATACAGACGTAAATTACGCTGCCTGGACAGATGAAATCCGTGCTGCCTCACGGAGAAGCTGGGGACTGGACTTTACAGTTTAGTGTGGAACAATTCAAAGGTAGTGATTGGTGGATTCCCCTTTCCTTTCTCATCTATTGCCTGCTGATAGGGCAAACAGTCATCAATCACTGTCCTTAATGTGCGGTGGGTAGGTGGGTGCGCAACTCTGGGCAATCGGGGTGGAAACTTTAGCAGACTTTCAAGTTGCTTGAAGGATAGGCTAGTGGCATGGAGATATTTTCTGCTGCTAATATGTTACATGGGCTATCTCTGAACAGAGGTGTAGTGCTCTTCTGGAACACCCCTAAACTTGTGTCCTCCCAAAATTGCCTGGCTGAACATAGCATGGAGGGATGTGGGCTGAAGCATGAGGGAGTTCTCCCAGGAGCTCTCTCCAATTTCATCCTATGGTTCTTCACTGCATGTGTGACTTGTTAGCCAGGCTACTTTTGGACATAGATTTAGCACTGTTATGGAAGAGTGCTGGACTGGAAGACCTCCAAGATCCCTTCCAGCCCTGTGATTCCATGAGTACCTGTGTGAGATGGAATGTAAACCTGGCCTGGGAAGGGACAAGGATGAACAACCAGTAAAAGAGGAAGAGGCACAGAAATATTACTCAGTCCTGGGAAAGAAGAAATCAGTACAGCCCCCACCCCAGCCTCAAAATAACCTGATCTTGTTTTGTTTGGTATATGATGTAGTAGAGAGAAATACTGACAGGCTTTCAAGATTCTGTTTTAATACCCTAACAACCATAAACAGCATTCTTAAAACAGTACAGTGGTACCTCGGTTCACAAACTTAATTCGTTCCACGATTCTGGTCGCAAACCGAATTGGTCGCGAACCGAATCAAATTTCCCCATAAGGTTCAATGTAAATAAGGTTAATCCGTTCTGACCCCTACGAATGTGGTCGCCAACCGATTTTGGTCGCCAACCAAATCAAATTTTCCCATTAGGTTCAATGTAAATAAGGTTAATCCGTTCTGAACCATATGTATTTTTTTTTAACCACAAAAATATGAAACAAAGTACAGTACAGTACAGTATGAAGAGAGAGAACACTAACCTTGCTTGAGGCGACTTCTGGCGTGGAGGACAGGAAGGCGGGTGGGGAGGCGGTTATTGTTTGGAGGGAAAGTCCCCCTCCAAAAGGACATCGGGGAGATCTCCTTCAGGGGTGTTCTCTCTTCTTTGTCTCTTAGCTGCAGGCTCAGTTTTGACGAAAAATCTGTCTAATGTCACTTCTTTTTCCTGCACTGCATAACCCTCCAGAAATGAGAGACCACGTTATCATTCATCAGATTCAACACTCTGTTCGTTACAGTTATGTTGGGGTGGTGCTTCTCAAAGAAATCCTGGCACTCATTCCATTTTTCCATAATGGATTTTATCACATCACTGCTAACCTCCTCCCTGTCTTCCTCTTCCTCAGTGGAATGCTCCTCAACAAGCTTTTCTACAATTTCCTTCTTCAGTTCAATGGTTATTTTCTTCAAAACCTTATTCTTACCATTCTTGCTCTGCACTTTCTTTTTACCACCATGCTTGCTCTGCACTTTCTTTGGAGCCATGCTAAAAAGCACACCAAAAAGCTTCACAACCAGTGTCTGTCTGCGACCGCGATCTCGCCTACAGGAAGCCACAACCACGTATCAGAGCAGGGAAGATGCCGCGGGTCATGTTCGTCACCCGATGCGGAGTTCGTGAACGGAAGCAAAATTTTGCGAACGCTGCTGTTTGTGAACCGAATTGTTCATGAACAGAAGCGTTCGTGAACCGAGATATTACTGTACCAGCTATTCCTTTTTCTTGATACCTCCAAGAGCTGACATAGTGGTTTTATACATAATTATCCAATTTCAGGATAAAGTTCTAAAGGTGGAATATATTATAAATGTGTTCTGACAAGGAATTCTATTGCATATTCCACTGATTTGCCAAATATTTGTGAGATTTTTTTTCCAAACTGTTGCCACATAATTTTCCATATGGCATTTTCAGCTTGAGTAGAACTTTTGCCTCCCTTCTGTGTTTTTAGTTCTCTCCTAATTAAAGCAATTAAACAGCAGGCATTGAACTATTTAATTTCTGCTGATCTACCTATTCATAAGTTGCTAACTATTAATGAAAGCTAAGCTTACTATTCAAGTTCTACAATTATGGGAAAAAATCACAGGAATAATCAGCATCTAGACAAGCTCTGGTACTGCTCTGTGAATGATAGTAGGGCACATCTTGACTCTTACTAGGAAAATAATTGAGTATGTTGTAAGGAACAACTTAGAAACTTAATGCTTTTGTACTTTCAGATTTTATTTATTTATTTATTTTGCTGGACCTTTGATGGTTGAAGATCGTTTTTAGCACTTTGGTGCCAGGGGAATGGGTATTGGGTTGTTGGGTTTGTTTTTTAATATATTTTATTTCATTGGTAACCAGCCATCAGTCTGTTGGATTTAGAAGTCTGCAATGGATTCAGAAGTCTGTAAATACAGTAAAGAAATAAACTACTTTCTGTGGGCATATCTGCACATCAATTAAACTGCCCCTGCCTGTGCTCAGGCTGGCTTGACTCTAAACCAGTTTAAGAAAATCCTGTTCTGACTGACTGACAACAGCTTACAAAGTATTCAGTCAGAACTGCAGGCTACCGCATCCTCTTATTGGACAATCCCCCTGCTGCTCTGCCCTCCCACCTTTCTGTTCCAGGAAAGCAATGGCCAATTCTATGAGTGGATTTTCCTATGTGTGTGTCTCTGTGTGTGTGTGTATGTGAACACATGAGTATGTGTGAATATTACATCTTGTAAATCTTTCTCCCTCTCAAATGTGGCAGGAAGTGTCCAAAATTCTGGCTCTTTGTTTCTCTTTTTTAATATAATTTTATTTAAAATTTTAAAAACAAGAGTAAAAATTAATATAAACTAAAATAGAGTAAGAAGGAAAAAACAAAAAGGAAGAAATACAAGAGAAAGCTAAAGTGCAAAAAGAAAAAAAAGCCCATAAGGGATTTCCAGTCAGCAATAAATGTAGATATTGTCTTTTCAAAAAGGTCAGCTTGGCTATCTCAGTAAGTCCTCCTGACCACTAATGTCACATTTGGTTTCTGGGTGGTTCTGTCACTGAGTTGTGTTTCAGGTTGGGCCCCTTATGTTTCTCCAGTTTTCTGCTGACAAAACCAACCAACTCTGTTATTCCTAATTTCATTGTACCTCTATTTACATACCCTATACTGGCTTCCAATCTCCTTTTGGTAACAATACTACAAAAGTATCCTATAGAGTTTCAAATTGTAGCATTCTATCCTTCCACAAGAGAAATGCATAAAGAGTGCAATGGCCATCCCCTAAAGATACATCCCTACCTTTGTAGCAATCCTATACTTGGCTGAGAGTAGACCTATTGAACTCAACAGGATGCTTTTCTGAGTCAAGTGTAGGCTTTCCAATGCTGCTTTGTAATTCTGCTCCAAAAGGGTTATTATTTAGCCTGAAACTTCCTGTATCTGGTGAATTCAAATGCAATTTTCTTAGTAGGTTACGGTTCCTAAGTAGGCTATCTTTTCTCTAATCAAAAAGGTCGGTTTGGCCATCTCAGCAAGTTCTATCTTCTTCACCTACCATTCCTCTGTTGTAGGTATTGCCAAATCTTTTCATCTTTGTGCATACAATAATCTTGCTGGGTTATCATCTATAAAAGCAAAGTTCCATGACTTTTTTCCAACTGTTTATCCATCAGTCCGAAGAGGAAAAGTTCTGGTTTCAGTTGTACAGTGGTACCTCGGGTCATGAACTTAATTCGTTCCGCGACTCTGGTTGCGATCCGAATTGGTCGCGACCCGAATCAAATTTTCCCATAAGGTTCAATGTAAATACTGTTAATGTATTGTCGAAGGCTTTCAATACGGTTAGGCTAAATACGGTTAATCCATTCTGACCCCTATGAATTTGGTTGCCAACCGATTTTGGTCGCAACCTGAATCAAATTTTCCCATAAGGTTCAATGTACTGTAAATACGGTTAATCCATTCTGAACCATATGTATTTTTTTTTTAAGCCACAAAAATATGACACAAAGTACAGTACAGTACAGTATGAAGAGAGAGAACACTAACCTTGCTTGAGGCGTGGAGGACAGGAAGGCGGGTGGGGAGGCGGTTATTGTTTGGAGGGAGAGTCCCCCTCCCTATAGGAAGCCACGACCACGTGTGTGAGCAGGGAAAATGGCCGCGGATCCTGTTCGTCACCCGATGCGGAGTTCGCGAACGGAAGCAAAATTTTGCGAACGGTGCTGTTCGTGACCCGAATTGGTCGTGAACAGAAGCGTTTGTGACCCGAGGTACCACTGTATATTAATCTTTAAAATCCGCTGAATCAGTGTATGCATTTGAACCCAAAATCTTCTAGTTTTTTTTCATATCCACCAAGCGTGATAAAATGACTCTTCTTGTTCACATTTCCAGCACAGATTTGAAATACTTTTATACATTGTAGATAATTTTTCTGGTGTCATATATCAACCGTACATCATTTTATAAAACTTCTCTTTAAGATTATAACATAGTGTAAATTTCAATCCTTTCAACCACATGTTTTCCCATTGTTCCATCTGTATATTGTAACCAAAGTTTTTAGCCCACTTAATCATACTTTCTTTCACTTATTCTTCTGTTTTAAATTTCAATAAAATATTATACATTTTAGCAATCACATGTTCATCATTTATACACAATTCTGTTTCAAAGTCACTCTTACAATATTCAATACCATAAATTCTTTTGTCTACCTTGAATCTTTCTGATAACTATAAATAGGAAAATCATTGAAAACTATGTCCCTCTGCCATCAGTTGTTCTCTTTATTTTATTTTGTACTCCCTTGGCAGAATTCTAGTATCTCACCATTGTGTTTGCCTATTATTTCTTGTCTGTAAAATGCTTGTTGTGCTGAAAACCACAGAGGTGTTTTCGGGCAAAACCTGGATTTGTATCTATTCCATTCTCAATATGGCACATCTGATATAATGATTTTTAAAATCTACATTAACATTGATTTTATTGTACTACAAATATCCATGCCACCCAAATCTCAGGTCATGTGCTTCTAACTCTAAAAGTCTTCTATTTCTCAGCAATACCCACTCTTTCATCCAAACCATATAGTAAGCTGCAAAATATAATTTCAAGTCAGGTAAACCCAATCCTCTTCTTTCCTTTGCATCTTGTAGTGCCTTATATTTAACTTGTGTTTTTTTTTTCCTTTGCCATACAAACTTAGATATATCCCTTTGCCACTGTTTAAATGGTGCATCAGTTGTCAACTGGCTCTATGTTTCTCATTCTGCTTTCCTCTATAGCTGAATCCTGTATATAGCAAATCACTCTTTTAAACGTCTTCCATTTCCCCTGTACTCTCTGAACTCCAGGCCTTTATCTTTCTTTGAATACAGTGTGCTACTTTTTCGTTTTCAGGCCAATCTCCCACTGAAATGAATGCGTTATTTTCCAAACTTCATGCCTTTCTCCCAGTTAATTAAATGTGATACATTCTGGATTACTTTCCTTTCTCACATTGAATTGAACAGTGTCCTAAACTCTAATATATTATTACTTCTTGATTTCTTTGTATGTTAACTTTAAATAGTCTTTGTGCTATATTCCCTATAAATTTTCAACTGTTTTTGTTAATTGATTCCCTTTGTAACATTAGTCTAAAATACTAGTTAGTAAATTATTAATTATAGCTTCAATTTTGGCCTTCTGGATCAATAAGCCTATTTAATAACCTATAGGATAAAAATTGGCATGATGGCAGGTCTCAATTTGTAAGAAGAAAAGGAGAAAACGTACTTTAACTCCTGAGATGATTCTCATCAGCTTTTCATCAGTAAGTTAGCCTTGGCCTTACCATTCACATTTCATCTCCATTTATAAGCTGGTAATACTTCACAGAATTTACTACAACTTTAAGTGGTGTACTTAAATAGATTATATCATGCTTACACACATTTTTGAAAACAAAGAATAGTTATATTTCATACATACAAATATATCCATCACATGAGTTCCTTTCAGGGTAAGCAATGTTATGAAAAGCACAAAAAGGAGTAAGAGATAGGAAAGAAATTAAAGGTATAAGGAAAAAGAAAAGGAAATATAGCTAAACCTAGTTTACCCCAACACTTTCACTGTATCTCTGTGTATTTTCTATCCCTTACAAACTATCCCAGCTTCCACAACATCCATACACCACCATACACTTCATTTTGTTCTTTGAACTCCCTTTTTGAAGATCCCATCAATTCCATCCCCAACAATTTTCTGTCTTCCTTTCTCTTTAACATTCTTGCTTCATATATTTCACTGGTTATTTGATCTTTATCCATGTTCTCTGTATGATCAAATATTTGTTTCATACTGATCATTCACTTTTGTATTCACATTCATTCAGCATCAGTTAATTCTTGACTTTATCACTTCTTATTTTACCACACATACTTCTTAAATATGCAATTCACATTGCATTAAATTTACTTTTAGGTTTTTCCTGATAGACCTATCATATAACAAACTGGATAGAAAAATGCTCTTATACCAGCCACTTTAATTTCTTTTGGCTAATATTCATTCCTCACAAGAAGCCATCTTGTAATACCAGCTATCTTTCTATAAGCATTCTTTTATTTTTTCCATCTATGCATCCATCCCTGTGCCATTTCATCGCCAAACAATGGGAAATATCTACCAGTTGAAACACTGCAGCATGAATGCAGTTGATCACTGCATAATTCTACAATTTTGGGACTCCATCCAGACTTCTCCAGACTGGTTTGTAGGCCTCCTTCCATATGCCATTTGTAAAAAAAAAACAAAAAAAAAACAAAATGCAGAACAGTGTGAGAAAATAGCTCTCGTTCCTAAATATGAGTCTACAACATTTTTGTATTAACTGAATAATGTGAAACACATTCTAATTTGAATTTACGATTAGTCACATCAAGGGAAATAGCATGAAGAAATAGCCTAAGAGAGGAGGGAAGTCAGTCCCTTCCATAATTCTGCAATTATCTAACTTTGCAGAATGGGGTAAATGAAGCTGACTACAGTTGGATAGCCATCTCTTTAATCTCTTCAGGAAAGAGATTAAAACTGACAAACGTAAAGAAATGGGCAAATAATTGAGAAAAGTCCAGTTCAACATTCCCTATTATTTTCAACTTGTTGCTTGGAAGAAAAGTAGAAGTGTTTTGTGTTCCTTGGTGTCATTTTGAAACTGTGCAAATAAGGAGTCGCACAAATACAACGTTCTTCCCTGAATAAAATAGCAGAGAGAAGTTGATTTCAAAAATAGAGCATAGGAAAGGGACAGATATGAAAGGAACTCAGGAAACATAGTGCTAATAGAGAGTGCAAATGCTGGTAGAGAAATAGCTGTGGCTATTTGCTAGTGCCCAAAGGTGTCAAGGCATGCTCATACCTCCTGAAATTCCCAAAGAGAACTATTATACCTACAAGAGGTTTGCTTCCAAGATGGAAGTTAAGTGTTATAAGTTTTTCACACCTTGATTCTATGGCAGAACACTATTGACCTAAAGGGGAAATTTATTTTTATTCTGGTACACAAGGTGGCAACATAAGATTGCTTCAGTTTTAGGCTGGGGATGAGATAAGACCAATACTGTCTGGTTAAGAGGGAAAACTGGGGACACCAGGCATTATGGCAACAAGTTAAAACCTCTGTGGAGAAAATTACTGGATTCCTGTTTCATAATACAAATTGCACAAAAGCAATTCTAATACCATTCTATTCTATTCTGTTTTGGTCAGGCTGCACCTAGAATATTGTGTCCAATTCTGGGCTGTGCACTATGTTTTAGGAGGGACATTAATTCTCTACATGTCTACTCGGAAGCTGCACTTGGTACAAGATACAGCAGCCCATCTATTGGCAGATGACAACTATTACTTGCATGTTACTTCAGTGCAGCAGGCTCTGCCTTGGCTACTGATATGCTTCTGGATATAATTCAGTGTTGGTATTGACCTGGGCATACAGATAGTCTTCGGTTAACAACAACAATCAGGTCCAGAATTTCTGTCACTAAGCAACACAGTTGTAAAGTGTGATATCACATGACCACACTGCTTAGTGATGGAAATTCCAGCACTTCTGGTTGCCATCAATAAGTGAAACCACACAGGTCATTAAGTGAGGATGTCACATGGTCATCATTTGCAACCTCCTGATGGCTTTCCCATTGACTTTGCTTGTAGGAAACCAGCAAAGAAGGTTGCAAATAGTGATCATGTGACCACGGGATGCTGTGACCAATGTAAGTACGAGGACTGGTTGCAACTACCACTTGTTCAGCACCTTCATAAGTTTGAATAGCCACTGAACAACTGGTCATTAAATGAGGACCACCTGTATATGATTTGATGCCAAGTACTTACAGGATTGTCTGATTCAAATAGAACTTACTCATCAAGTTTGCATGTCCAACAAGGGGATACTGAGAATTTCCCCTGCAAGAGATTTGGGGGGGACAGAAATCAGTGCTTCTTTGTAGCAGTTCCTAGCTTCTAAAACAACTTCTTCCACAGATATCCATATGGTGCCCTCCCTTCCCATCTTTAGGAAAGTAGTGAAAAACAAATAGCCCAGGACAGCTTATAATAATTAGATATCCTGTATTTTTCCATATATGTTATGCTGTATTCTACAAGGAACGTGTTGGGGATATGGCAAATAACAAATGAGAGTGTGCCCAGAGGACGGCAACAAAAATCATAATGGGCCTGGAAGAAAAAAAATATAAGGAATAGTTAAAAACATTGAGTATGTTTAGCCTGAAGAAGAGAAGACTATCATGGGGAGATGTGATAATTGTCTTTTCTGAACAGCTGTCATATAAAAGACACAACAGAATTTGTAGAATTGTTCCAGAGGACAGGACAAGAAGCAATGGGTATGGATTACAAGGAAATAAACATTAGGGAAAAAATACCACTGGTAAGAACTGTTCGGCAATAGAACAGACACTTCCCAAGGTGGTGACTCATATTTATTAATGGGGTTTAAACAAAGGCTGGATGGTCATCTGCTGTAGTAGTGGATTTTTGCACTGGGCAGGAGGTTGGGCTAGATGATACTAGAGGTCCCTTCCAATCTATATTCATTCATTCATTCATTCATTCATTCATTCATTCATTCATTCATTCATTCATTCAGATAGAGAGAAGTGTGTGAAAAAACAACATTGTATATCATGGCTCTACAGAAGTTTTCTAAGTTTTCTAAATGCTAATTTTCAGGATATATTTGAACAGTTCTTTTAATTCTCAATAAGATGGAAAATATGGGGGACGTAGTGGCGCAGCGGCTTAATGACGCTGAAAGAAATTCTGCCGGCCAGAAATGGTCGACACTTCAGCGGTTTAAGCCCAGCTTTCACGCAGCAGAGTGAGCTCCTGTTTCCTCCCCAGCTCCTGTCAACCCAACAGATTGAAAACTTACGTGAGTAGATAAATGGGTACTCTCACTCCAGTGGGAGGAAAAATGCTGGCAGCGCCTTGCAAAAGGAGTCAGGAGCAGTTTCCGGTAGCGCGGAAGCCACACTCGCCAGAAAAAGGCACGAAGCAACGGAAACCCCACCTCCTGTGCTCGCCAGCTGGGCTCTGCTCTAGGAAGGAGGCACTGGCAAACCACTTCCGAAACACCTTGCCTTGAAAACTGCAAAAGGACTCGTCCAAAAGCAGTCACTGCAGAGTCGGTAACGACTGAGTGCAGATAAAAAAAAAAAAAAGATGGAAAATATGTCTTATGATTCTAGCTGAAGGCTTTTCAGGTGATAGGTCTCTTGGGTTTGGAAATGGAACATAGATTATCCCACTCCCCAGGCTATATGTGGGCATGTTAACAAAATGTAGAACTAAAGATCATTTGATTTGGATAGATTACGTACCATCATGTTAGTGTCAGTTCTTAGTGACTACATAATAGGTGCTGTCCAGGATGATCTGTCTCCAACCTGACCTTTCAGTTCTCCTACCAGTACACCATCACTCCTGTCACTGAGTCCATCTAGCTTGCAAAGATGTTCTGGGATACCCATTTTCCCAAGGATATTCCACAGCTTGACATGGTTGACACTATCAAAGACCTTTTTAGAGTCAATGGAGCACATGTTGACTTCCTTTTGGGCATTCTTTGGCTTTCTCAATTATCCAGTATGCATCAGCAATAATGTTTCTTGTTCTTTGACTTTTGCTAAAGTCAGTTTGAAGATCTGGCATCTTTTTTTTTCATATAGAGCTCCAATCTGCATTGGATGATTCTTAGCATTATTCTACTAGCATGTAAAATGAAGGATTTCCTATAATCTTCTAACTTGATAATAACCAGAGTGCTGATATAGCTTCATTTTTATCTTCTAGTACTGCAGGTTCTTGTAAACAAGGAATATCTTCTAAGGTATCTTGGATGTTGAGATTTCTACTGTACAGAATTTCAATATATTCCATATTTGTTTAATCTTCTTTGAATCAATTACCAACTATCCTTTGGCTTCTCATATCTTTTTGTCAATTTCCACCATCTGTTCTGATATCCAGTTTGATTTCCTCAGCCTTTTCTAAAACCAGCTTCAACATCTGGCATCTCCCTTTCCATGCAATGCTCTAATCTGTGTTGGATAATACTAAACATTATTTTGCTAGCATGTGAAATTAAGGATATTGTACAATAGTTTGCACACTCTATTACATCTCCTTTCTTTGGTACTGATATGTAGAGTGACCTCTTCTAATCTTTTGGCTACTGTGTGTCATTCTCCAGATTTGCTGGTATAGTTTGTTTAGAACCTTTACTGGTTTGTTGTCTGTTGCTTGCCGTATTTATATGGCTTTAAACCAGCCATCTTCTCCATGCCCTAACCGCACATCTGCTATACACAGATAATTCTAATGGCCTGGATTACTGAGATAATGCATGCAAAGTACTTTAAACTAAATTTGCACTATGCTAGTTTTCTCCAAACTAATGGTCTCTATTTGATTACAATTTCCACTACCCCTGACCATTGGGTACTAATGAAAGCTATAGTACATTTAAATTGACTTAGGTTGAAGAAGGCTGCATTTTGGAAATATTAAGTGTTATAGGTATATATTTGGAAGACTCAAACACACTTTCAAAGCATAGTGATTTCAGTTGAAAATATTTGTCTTCAATCATTGTAGAGGGAAAAACTAGAGTTTTACTAGGCTTCAGTTATATATTGCTGCTTTGGAAATAAGCACTATTTACTTTAATGAGATTTTGGAACAGACATACATAGGATTGCACTATTAGAGCCACATGCATTTGTATTATTGAATTTCAGTACATATTATTCTTCAAAGTTAAAAAAATAAATTATGGATTAAGTCTATTCATAAAGCAAACTTTAAAGAGCCAGATCGTGTCCTTGCATAAGCAATCAATTCCTTCTTTGTTATGACTGTCAGAAAATCTTTTCTTTTGTACTATTTCATTCCATTATTGTGGTTGGTCTCTGAGTTTATAACCTCCAATCACTTCCTAACTGATCTCCAGAGTGCAATATTTCAGGCAGAAAAAAAAGCTGATTACTCTAAAATGCAGCTGTTTGATGATTAGAAGATAAATAAAAACCTATTAAGCTTTATTTAATTAGTTGAGGAAGAAGACCTTGAAGACTCTCAATAGATGCTTTTAGACACCAGGTTTAACCCAAGGGACAAATAGGTATCTGGGTTGTTAAGGCTTGAGGCTACAAGTGAAAAGGCAGGTTACATTTGACAGATCCAGATGAATTAAATCAAGTCAGGTAGAGCAGACTGAATCAATAAGGCACTCTAACTTAGGTCCAGCCAAATAAGAAAGAGTCTTCAGTGGAATTACACTAGTGCAATGAATGTAATAGTAATAGCTGATTCTTATTTCCCCTTGCAGTCCTCTGTACCCCTCTCAGTCCATTATGGTCAGTTAGGAGATCATTTTGGACAGTGAAGAAGATAATGTGGGATCTAGAAAGGTAGGAAAAATTGTTAAATATCCCTTTTTTTTTCACCAGAGGAGAAGTCTTTAGTGGAAACATTCCAGTAGTGTTAGTAGTTGTAATCTATTCTGACTTTATTTCCTTAATCTGTTTAAATTCATGATTGTTCTATTTGATTTGATTTGTTTTGCTCTTCTTTTTAATCATTATGCTATGGTGTGCTAACATTGATATTGTAACAGCAACAGTAACAGCAGCAATGATGATGAGAAAATAGAGAAAATACAGGCACCCATTTAATTTCATATACAAACTGGACACCTTAATATATTAATTTTACAATTTACAGTGCAATTCTTTACACTTTTATGCAAAAGTAAGATATATTGAAGTCAATGACACTTTCAATTAAACCATTCATTTCTCTTTCTAAGAAGTAGTGAAATATCTATGTGGTCAGAGTTATAGAAATGGAAGGGATATTAAGAGTTCATCTAGCCCAGTGTTTCTCAACCTTGACGACTTTAAGATGTGTGGACTTCAACTTCCAGAATTCCCCACCTGGCAAGGCTGGCTGGGGAATTCTGGGAGTTGAAGTCCACACATCTTTAAGCTGCCAAGGTTGAGAAACACTGATCTAACCCAACTTCCTGTTCATTTCAGCACCCCACCAGAACACGTCTGACAGATAACCAATCAGCCTCTGTTTGAAGATGTTTTGTGAAGGAGAGTTTGCCACTTCATGTAGTCACCTGTTCCACTGGCTGTTTCTCTTGATGTCTAATTGAACCAGCTCCCTTGCAGATTTAATGTATTAGTTCTGGTCCTGTCCTCTGGAGAAATAGAGAATAAACCCATTCCCTCTTCTGTGCAACAGTCCTTCAGACAGTTGAAGATTGCTATTAGATCTCCCCTCAGCACATTTTTTTTAAGTTAAACATACATTATGCAGATCCTTTAACCATTCCTCAAAATGTCTGGTTTCCACACTTGTCACCAGCTTGATAGTCCTCTGAATTTGTTCCAGTTTGTTACTGTCTCTTTTGAACACTGATGCCATAAGTGGACACAAGTTTAACTCTGTGTATGTGTGTGTGTGTGCATGCACATACACATATATACATACACTGGGGCTGTGGAAATCAGTGACACACCCTCTGGATCCATTCTCAGCAGGCACGAAGCGGCTACTGCTTCAAGGCCCTCCTGAGTAATGAATATGCAAAATGGCAAAATGGGAAGGGCTATGCTGGTCTATAATCATGATTAAGATTGGTAGAGGGGAGAAAAATGTTCTCTATTCCTCACCTGTGCACTCCTTTTGCCATTGAAAACAGATTCACATCTCCTTTTTCTACATGATTAGGACAGGTTCATTTTTATATACTCAGATCTACTTACAAGATTTATCCCTAAGATTGTGCATCCACGTAAACAATTAAAAAACTTAAGTGTTGTCATAAAAATTTCACTTATTTCTAGAAGGTCCTTCTATATAAAAGAAGTAGGAAACAATGGCATTTGAAAAACATTGTCATATGACTCAATGTGAGGCATGTAAAGAAATTGTGCTGCATTACTCAAAACTACTCTATTTAGGCATTACCAGGAGTATTGCATTCAATCTAGGATTGTGTACTTAAAGTTTAAAAGAAATTTACAAAAGGGTACAACCATTTATCAGGAACTATGATGAATGATAGAAAAAGATAGAAAAAGCATAAGTTTACAGATACTTAAAGGGCTAGCAAGAGCAGTACAGATTTTCCCTCATAAGTCTCAGAGTATATCAGAGATCTGGAATTTTATGTTCCAGGAAGAAAAAATAACAAGTGCCCCAATCAAAAATGCATGTACTTGGAATTACATACTATTGATCTGAGCAAAGTTACTTCCACATTTTAGATGGTCACTTGACAACTGTTTTCAGTAGACCAAATTGACTGGAAAAATTGTGACATTAGTTTGTCTCGAGATTGAAAATTACAGATCAGAATGGTTAAAAATAGGCACATTCTGCTCTGATTGTGGGATATGTAACAGGACTATTTTAGACAGAGAACATACAATAAAAATAAATTATTGATCTAATAATTTTAAAAAATTATTAAAAATCAGACAAAATGTTATAGAATATTTACGGAATATTGAGATATGTAATAAGAGCATATCCTTGTGCATTCATCCCTCCATCATGATGATGATCATCATCATCATTTATAAGCAACATTACCGTCATGGCCTCATTGATGAGCTCTGGTCCTGCTTCTAGGAATGCTGTACTGTATGTGTATTTAATAATTTTTCCTGTTTTTGTATTTTCTGGCTGGATGCTTTTGTTCCCCTCCCAGCAGTATCCAGTTATAGCATGTTATGAGAATAGGATGCTCTATTCGTCTTTGCGGAAGCAGCTGCACAGAGATCTTTTCCTTGTTGTCAGTTTGTTTTAATGGCACAACTCTCCAGCTTGACCTGGAGGAATTTAATAGCAGCTGATTTCAGAAGCAATATGTAATACAGTGTTAAGTATAGCTGAAAAGTGTTACACAATATCTTGGAACTAGCTGCTTGGAATTCTAACCATTAGGCCACAGGGAGGAAAGATTTCAGATTGGCTTGTTAGCTTGATTCATTTTTCAGTTTAATATATAAATGCAGTTTAAGTGCTTCAGATCCTACTCATTTCAGCCATACAACTGTATCTAGGATTCCTTTCTATTCCTCTTGTGTAAAAGCAATTTTCTCAGATTGTCTTCTCAAACACTATACATGGGTATGTCCTATTAAACTTTTCCCCCCATTTTTTAAAAAGATTAATTGTCAGCCACTTTAGAGATTAATCAACAGAATTTGTATCCTTTGGTATTCTTTACCAAGTTATAAAATGAAACAGAATTTGATCCACATTTAATGTGCAGTTTGATTTGAGTTCCACTGTATATACATCCATCCTAACATGTATCATTTTTCTTTCTTTTCCTGTTTGTTTTCTGGTTTATTTTGTTTCACTTTTTGTATTATCATTTACTTGTATATAGTATTTGGTTATTGCCTTTTCTTTTTGTTATAGATGAAAAGCAATAAAAAAGAAATGGAACAGAACTCATCATGCAAATAAGTATCAGCTGTTGGATAAAAAAAGATCCGAAGATTTAAAAACATGTAGGGCAACTCAGAATGTGATTATTCTGAATTGTCCCCAAGAAGGTTCAAACATCTTGATGGCTAGCACTGATTTTTTTTTTTTTAAAAAAGAGTCCTCCTCCTTATTTTATTTTTAGCCGAACATTCCAATGGCAGGACAGTACATCTTTATAGCTTTGCAGGTATTAGAACACTTCAGTATATTTTGAGCAGTGAATGCATTTTTAGCTCAAAGATTTTTTTTTCTAGTACTCTCCTTAATTTTAAATAAGTTGCATTTTCTGTTAATATAATCTTAATTTCAGTTGGATAATAATAATAGTAATAATAATAGTAATTCTTGCAGGAAAACTACATGAGTTGATCCATGAAGTTAATAGATGTCAAACTAAATTTTTTACTATGGGAAAAAAGTGATTCCAATTGTTGGACTTCTGTTGTTTTTTAGAAAATCAAAATAACCTAGCCAGCTGCAACCTATCAGTTAATATATATTGCCACATTATCTTACTCCTTCCCTCCATCATATCTGTTTAGGATTACATGGGCTTCTTTTATAATATTTTAAAGGAAGCTTTGAATACCTATGTGGGTATGTTTGTCTGTATGGGCATGCTGGATGGCAGTTTGGATTCAAAAGCAAAAAGACAGCATCTGTGAGCCCGCTGCAGGGCGGTGGACTTGGCTCTGGTAGGAGTAGAGGTGGGAAAAAGAGAGGGCATTTCCCCATGGCAACTGAAGCTGCTCCTAGCTTTTTTTCTTTAAACCAACTTCAGAATTTCCACTCTGGATTGCTGGGGGTTGGCAACAGGATCAGATTGGAGTTCAGTTTGGCCTAGGGCCAACAAAGGATCTCATTGGTCATTCCCCTGCTTCTTCTCATCTGTGCAGAGAAATCAAGAGTTATTGGATAGTCATGGTGTCGGCAGGTCTCTCTGTGCCTGCCTTTTCCTTTTAGGGATTGATCCCGCCTCACCGGTCCCCCATGTTGGCATTCCTTCATGGATGTCTTCCGGCTTTATACAATCCCCTTATTTCTCCTTCTATTTTTTCCCCTAATTTTAAAAAAATTATTTAACATCATTATCAATGCTGCCCCAATGAACTGAGGCTGTGGACTGATCCATCATTCCTTTGATTAACATACTGTATTTGCTAGAATAATTATTCTTTTCAATCCCCTCACAACTAGCAACTCTTTGTTTAGAAGACTGATGTTCCTGTCTATATGTTTGTCTTGCTGTTGTAGAAACATGGGAAATATTGCATACAGTTGGCAGAGGTAGGGAGAGGAAGGGGAGCAAGCTTCACATAGTCTGGGGAGAAACAGAACTAACTGTATGACTGGGTGTAGCAGGAGCTTTTACAAAGGCTCTGAGAAATCACCATGGAGCCACCCTTGGATCAGCTGCTAGATTTTAAAAAAAAGTTTTCACTTCACACTTTTAAAATTGTAAATATATATTGAAAAGGGAGCAGAAATCTGAGTAGCCTAGCAACCCAGGAAGAAATGGCTGCAGCAGGACAGTGCCCAGGCAAGGGGAAGTGGTGTAGCAAGCCATATAGCGAATCACAGCTGTGGCTGTTAACTAATAGAAAAGAATATGCGTAGCTCAGGGTTGAACTGTGGAGTCCTTGGGGTTCTCTGAGCTTGGTTGTTTTCTTGCAAACATTTCGTTACCAGCTAGGTAATATCTTTGGTGCTAGAGTGGAATGGAGTTTGCTCTCTGTTTATACTACCAGAAGAAAAAACAAAAGAAAACAAACCCCCCACTCCCACCAACACTGGCAGGGCATGCCACTGTATATAAATAGAGAGCAAACCCCATTCCACTCTAGCACTGAAGAAGTTATCTAGCCGGGTAACGAAATGTTTGCAAGAAGACAACCAAGCTCAGAGAACCCCAAGGACTCAGCTGTTAACTAAATTGAAATGATCCACTCTGAAGAGGTAAGGCAGCTTGGGCAGAAAAACACTAGTTTTGAATCACAGCTGGAAAACACAGGCAGGGACTGCTTTTGTGATGGGCTAGAAGTAGGAGGAGCACAATGTCACCCATTCCTGCACTCTGGAAGAGGTAGGTGACCTGTATCTTCAATAATTTAAGCAGAACATACAGATATGCCCTAGAATGAGGTTCTTGGGCTCTCCTTGGCAAAGTCAATGGCTTTACTACTTCTATCTGCTCTCCATGCAAAAGCCATCCACCACTTGTCTGCTGCTATATTAAAATAGCAACCCCAACTCTCACTGAGCAGCCATCATTGCAGCCTGAGTGGCTAAAGTGAAATGGTAAAGATGTACCTTCATTCCACAATAAAGTTTTGTTGTTGTTTAATTTAATACATTTATATTTTTGTTTTGTTGTTGTTGTTTAATACATTTATATTTAATGACATATCACTTTCTTCATTTTTGACTCACTAGAGTTTTACATCAACTAGTTTTACATCAACTATTTAACTAGGCCACCTATGGCCTACATGACAGTTTGAATGTTAAGGTTGCTGGAGAACACTAGGCTGGAAAAAGCTATATTAGTCCTTTATTCATGAGCATCCAGAGGAGCTTGTTGCTTTTGTCAAAAAGAGGTGGGATTCGCATTGCAATCTTGTGGGGCTGCTTTCATTATTCTGCCCCCATGCCCCCCTTGTGGATGCCACTGCCTTTATGGACTCCATGACAAAAACTTTACTGAAGCTCAAATTAGATGCTTCCTTAAATGTATGTTTGTTGCCAAAAATTACACTGTAATTTTCTTTGGTCTCACTTTGATATCTGAGAAACCTGTGTGATAGGGCATCATCATGTTGAACATCATCTTGTTCCATGTCTTCCTTGGTAGCCAATTATATACAGCAGGGCAAGGTAAAAAAAAACAACATGGAGGCCTCACATCACAAGTTTTCTTAATTATATGTTATATAAAGGAGAGGGGGAACAAAATGTCCAAAGGCTGTTTTCAGCAACAAATACATATTTAAGATAACTTCCAGTCTGAGTCTGAGAGAGAAGACCACACATGTTCCTTCCTCGGGGCTAGTAGTTTTTGTAGAAATACATGTTAAAAGTTACTTTGAAATGAAAACATATGCCATTTAATTAAAAGTAAAAACAAGAAAATCCCCTTTATTGCACCACCATGTAGGAATTGCCAAACTTCATTCAGAATTAAATTTAATGCAGGTAAAATTAAATTTAATCTAGTCTAGTTTAATTATGCTGAAATGAACACTTTGTCCCCTTTTAGGAAACACTTTGAACATTTTATAGTGTTGGAAAGAAAAATCAGTAATGTGTGAAATTACATAGAATAGATTTACAACTAAGGAATCTAACAATTCTAAACATTAAAAAATATTAAACCATTTCAATAGAAGAGAATATATGTAGCTCAGTGTTGAACTGTGGAGTCTGAGCTTGGTTATTTGCATGCAGACATTTCATTACCTGACTAGGTAACATCATCAGTGCTAGTTTGCTCCCAAGTTGATGGGCATGTGATTTTCTCCTTGGTAGTTCCTTGATTAGGGTATTGTTTTCTGCCTGATTGTTTGTCTGGTGTTAATCTCTGCACATTGAACTATTTCACAGTCAATCCTTCCCTACCCCACTCCCTAATTACCATCTCATACTGTTTCCTTGGATCATTGTTACAGTACAGTAATTTTTTGGATTCTGGAAACATCAGTTAAAATATGCACTTTAACCCATATTCCTTTTTTTAAATTTGTGGTGGTCTTTCAACAAAAGTAATAAAATAGAAACAAAATGACAAGATGTAAGACACACTGCATAGGAAGGAATCTACAGGAAAAAATGGACAACTAAAATGAAGAGTGGAGACAACACAAAAATTTGGTGAGGTACAAAAAGTATTGAGAGTATCTTGCAAAGAAGAGGAAATTTAAAAATATTTAATGCACTGCTGAGGTTTGATATAATGTTTTAAAATGCAAGCATATGAAATAAAGATGTCACAGGCCTAGGGAATTATTATTGCTGGAAGGAATTAAAATGTGGCATTCTAAGATTTAAAACAGCTTTTAACTGAGCAACACAAAAGGAATCTGAATAAAAATAGCTGAGAATGCAAACATTTGCAGAGCGATTAGAGTGGATTACATGTTTTATCTGGATTGCCCATGGGGACCTGTATTTTTTTAAAACAACTCTAATCTGAGTTGAAAGTGTAATTCTACACTGCTTTTTTCTGGGATTCTATTCTTGTCCCCTTTTCCTCTTTTGCAACATTAGAAGACATTGTTAGTAGTCCTTCCATTTTTTTTCTCAAATGTCCCAATAACTATATTATCTCAGTGTCAATCTATATATGAATGTAAGGTCACAATCAGGACCACCCTCCATTTTTTAAAAAAAGGTTAAAGTTATTGAGGAAGGATAAATTCTTGGATTGGGTGCAGTGCCAGGAGTTAATGTAACGTTTCCCAAATTTCCAAATTTAATTATTCCTATTATTTATCTCATGGGGAAATATATAACATACTTATGTCTGCTCCTTTAAAACTACTGTATATTAAATACATACAGCACAGAAATAATGCTGTGAGGAGTTACTTGACAAAGTGGTTCTGGTACATTTTCTCTGATATTGATGGCCATGCTGGTCATGTGCCCATTTGTAACATTGATGGACTGCTAGGAAACGACCAATTTTAATTTCCAACAGAATACTGTGGAAAAAATTGAAATTGAGGCTTCCCATATCAGCCATTTCATATGGAGGTCCTGATGGGTTGTCTTGCCCAAGGGTTTTGTAAACTGATACCAGCATATAAGTCATATATGTTATACAGCTATAGTATTGTTATGTATAGAAGAAGGGCCTATTCAATAAAGGGTATTATATTTTGGTGTACCAAGCAGCCATGCTCCCAGGTACACATTTGGGTGAATGATAGAAGTAATCCGCCTTTAATTTGTGGTTCCTGGAGTAAGGAATAACTACAGAGAAATTAATTTTCTTATCTTTGACAAGAGGAGGGAAGTCCTCTGAGGAAGCTGGTATTTACAAAAAGTTGAACCTACTCATGTTGTGGTGAGTTATGAGATGTTCCTTGGAAGAGTTGCTGGGAGTTGGGCGCTGTAAAATAAAATAAAATAAAAATAAAAAAATAAATAAATAAATGTTAAATTTTTCTTGGTTGTTTAATTTGTGAAAACAAAAAACAAAAAAACACCATGAGAATCTATTCCCAATAGCTACATTGGATGAAAATCCACTTTTATTGTAAGTTAAAGTAATTTTCTCTACCTATGTTGCTTGCTCACTGAGAGGTGGTACATTATACACTATATCACTTGCCCAGCAAAGCATTAGGTTTGTTTTATATTATGCTATCAAAGTTGATAAGAGATGTTTCCTGTTTGCCGAAATCTAAGAGCCAGGAAAAAGAAAATTCCCCAAATAATTTTAGAAGCTGGGCAACATGTAAATGTTATAAACAAATTAATAAATTAAAATTTTAAAAATAGGTAGGGCAGCATAGCAACCAAGCAGTAATTTGCTGCGCTAAGATACTCCTTGGAGCTCTTGGATGACATCTAACCCAGGAAAAAGTGTTAAATCTGACAGAAAGTTTTTGGGAATTATAGGACTAGTCCAACACATTTGGAGATCACCTGATTGTAGAAGGCTGATTTAAAGCCTAGGTAAGAGATTCCAGTCTTCTAGTCAAATTAAATCTTGAAAAACATGAGCAAAGAAAATTTCATAATCTTCCTTTGGCAAACCACAGTTATACTTAAGTAATTTCAGTTAAAATACTAATTCCTTATCTGAATTTCAGTTTCATTTCCTGTTTTCCTTGTCCTCAGTGGCCTAAAAAAGCTACCTTCCTGGCAGTTTATAAAGTACAATATTTTAAAATGTCTACATGACCTAAGGGGTTTACAATCTAAAGTCTGAGAGTGAGAACTGAGAGAGCTAACAGAAGTTTGCCAGTCACATTCAGCATGGGATTTTAAGTAGGACTCCCTGACAAATTTTCTCTGTAAAACAACAGTGAAAACTTTATTAACCTGAAAATCTTTCAATGGAACATGAAGTACTTCTACTGGTGGTGTATGAAGTATCAGAAGTGAAGATTAATGGATAGGATTATGACCTGCAGTATTTTTGTCATGTTTATGTTCCTCGCTGAAAACAAGCTAGCAGTATTTGCTCCAACTGCTATAGTACTGCTTGAAGAGAAAGTCCATACTCTAGGTAAGTGGTTTTTAAACTGTTTGCCCCAATTACCCCTTTTCCCAGTCTCAAATAATGTCATTACCTCCACAAAAAAGCCAGATTCTGTAGTTTTACACAAGTGTCTTGGCAGTGGCAGTGGCAGTGCCAAACTGGATTTCAATTCACAAACCAGCAGTTACAAATTACTCCATTACCCCCAGGATATGCCCAAATTACCCGCTTGGGGGTAATTATCCCCAGTTTAAGAACCACTGCTCTTGGTAATGAGAGAAGATGAAAATTTAACAGATCAAACAAAGGAAGTTCTACAATAGAAGCTGACAGAAGTGCAACTTTCCATAAGAAAGACAATCATACAAAGGAGCAAGTCCAATGAACAACAATGACAACCAGAAGCAAGAGTCATAGAAGTTATTTTTTACTGCTGCAACTCAGAAACAGATTCCAGATCATTGCAGATGAAATAAGCTGTGAGCCTAATATCAATAAGAGAAGCATAAATCTCCAAAAGTATGAATGGTCAATAGTGCTTTCCTCTCATAAGTTTTTATCAAGCAGGAGGATAGTTTCAATGCCATTAGTGATGCATACATTTCTTCCTCAACTGCATACTGAGGCCTATTAATCTACTAAAAGAAAAAGAAAAGAAAAATAATTGGCTGAAAATGCATACTGGTAGCCAGTGCAGCTTTTCACCAAAGATGTTGCATGGCAGTAACAAAACTGCCCAGTAAGCACATAAGCCATTGCATAAAACATCACCTGAAGTTTCTGGGTAGTTTTCAAAGGCCATGCCATATAAAGTGAATTACAATGATCCAGATGGGAGATCAAAAGGGCATGAGTGCCTTGAGTGCTTCCTGTTCTAGGTAAGGCTGTAATTGCACAGCAGTTGAAGCTAGGCAAAGGCCTTCCCGGACACAACATCCACCTACTTCTTCAGCAAGAGCTATGAGTCCAGGAGATAACTCCTTACATTTCTTATAATATTTTACAGAAATTCCATCAGGCCCAGGGGCTTTTTCTGATTCCATCATATCAATAATAACAGAAATTTCCTGCAATACTGAAGATGTAGCTAAATCCCTCAGCTGAGCAACCAATATTTCTGGAAGATTGATATCATTAAAAAAAAAAGTATTGATTGGATCCCTAGATTATTCTATATTAGTGGAATGTAGTCCTTTAAAAACTCCATAAACCAATTTAATGTCATAATGATCAAATTATTCTATTATCTTACTTTCTTTCAACTCTTTCAAATGAAAAACAAATAATTTCCCATGTTTTTCTGCCTGTCACCAGTGTTTCACAAATTTTAATCAGTAAAATCCACTATTTAATGTATGAAATTGATCAAACAAATGAAACAAAAAATAAAACATCCATGGTAAACAACTGCAATTATATAATTGTAAAATTATAAAACCTCAAAGCCATAGAATAGTCATTCATCCTAGGTGTCATGCATCAGAAGAGCTCTGCTTTCAATAGTTTTTGGAAGGACAAAACTGTAGAAGCCTACCTCAGTTCAGAGCGAAAGGCTATTCCAAAATATAGGTGCTGTCACAGAAAAGCAGCACCTAAGAGCCTCCACAGTATGTACGTCACAGAAATGGGAGATTAGCAGCAGTTTCTCCCAGAACAAATGCATTGGGTGAGTCGATTCCTCTTGGAGGAAATGGTCTTGAATATATATTGCTGCCAGGCCACATTGGGCTTTATTGGTAAGGGCCAGCTGCTTGAATTGTACTTGGAAGCTAATCAGAAGCCAGTGCAGGGCATGGAGCACTGGTTAATATGTTTATGTTGTTAAGTGCCAGTCAATAAATAGGCCATTGCATTCCAGAATAACTGAAACGTCCACTTGGTCTTCAAGGGCAATGTATATACTGTTATATAGTACTGATTGATTATATGCAATCAAGTCATCTAGCAACCACATAGATAGATTTTATCCATGATTGATTGGTCCCTAATCCGGTCTTTCAGGTCTCTCAACACTGCACCCATTGCCACTGTAACTGACTCCATCCACCTTGCTGCTGCTTGTCCTCTTTTTCTCTTTCCTTCCACCTTTCCCAGCATAAGAGCCTTTTCCAGAGAGTTAGGTCTTCGCATAATGTGTTCAAAGTAGTATCATTTGTGCCTCAAGTGAGAATTCTTGGTTGATTTGTTCAAGGATCCAGTTGTTGCTGCTGCTGCTGTTGTTGTTGCTTTGGCTCTCCATGGTATTCTCAGGAGTCTTCTTCAACACCAACATTCAAAAGCATCAATACTCTTCCTATCCTACTTCTTCAAAGTTCAACTTTTGCTTCTATAGAGTGTCACAGGGAATAGCATGGTCTGCACAATTCTGACTTTTGTAGGTATAGACACAACATGGCATTTGAATATTTGGTGATGGCCCCTTATTTCTAGAGCAACTTACCCCCAAATACAAGGATGCCTTCACCTGTATTTGTATTTCAGAAGGCTATGAAGATCTGTTTTTTAAGAGGGCCTATGGAGTGGAAATGGAAGATTGACTATTCTGCTGAAAAAGTTATATCATGGATTAATAGGGATGTTTTTGGTTACATTGTATGTTTCCAAGGTTAGCCGCTCAGAGGTGATAGGCTGGAGCTACATAGAAGCCTTTGTAACAAATAAAATCAAATAATTAAAATCTTTTTATAATAAATAACTATATAACTATAACTACTATAAATATAACCTGTAGGCCAATCTTATCTAGGCTTGGTAAATGAGCAGGGTTGGGCTTGTTAGTACTTGGATGGAAGACCTTTAGGAAATATCAGGTGGCAAAATAAACTGGAAATAAAAGAAAGTCATTCCAAAATAAGGCAAAGGCAATGGCAAACCAATAATGTATTGCTCCCAGGAAAACTGTATGGATGTGTTCATGAAATTACCAGGAATTGAATTTGACTTGAAGGAGACTTCAATTATCTTCAGTCTACAGCTTTAAATAATTCCCCACATGCCTGATGCTGCCCTGCTTGCTTATCTTGTTAGATTGATTGATTTTAAAGATGTTTCCCTGTTCTTAAGTCACACTGAAGATTCCTTGGAGTAAAACATGTGTAGCATATGTATTTCAATACAATTTTAAAAATTCTTGTTAGCTGCATATCATACAGAACACTACAGTTCTACATGTGCCCATACCCTTCATCAGTCCCTTTATTATATCTCCAGCCAAGCCATTCCCAGCTCTTTTTGATTCCTCTGTCCTACTAGATCTAGGCTATATATTTTGTCTTCCAGTACTGAACATAAATGTTCTTATTTTTTTGTATAGAAGAAGAAAGGAAATTGTGGGTTTTCTAACTTCCTCTTTTTTGGACTTTAACAATTCTGTTTATGGGTGGGGAAAAAATTGATTGAAGTTTAGACAGAATTGGCCCTGTTCATGCTTACTGTTTCTCAGTCAGTGTTGCCTTTCAAAAAATCCATTAATTCATGACTTTTTAATTGCATTTTTCTTTGTTTTAAATAATAATTATAACCAATCCAGCTGAACAGCAGATTTAATGTTTCCTTGGAACAGAGGTTAGAGGTAATTTTGTTACCAAACTTCAGGAAGGAGAAAAACAGCCCTTTTCTCTTTGTTTTGGTGAGATCAGCAGACTTTTTTCCATAGTAACATCACATGGTTTTATGTCTGCCAAAGTTAATTTTAAAAAATAGTGACAGCCGGTGTACAAAGTTTTTCAGAACAAAATTTCAACAACATTTGATATATGATGGCATGAAAATTAACTTTTTGTCAGTTCTGAGCAATTTTGAGCACAACAGATATACTGTATACAATTCAGGCCAAAACAGTAAATAATAATTGTTTTATACGAAATCTTCTAGAGGCTTAACACACTTAAAAAACAGAAAATCATACTACTGAAAACCTGTATGTTGCCACTAAGTTACAAGCAAGGCAATCATAACATGTTGTGGCAGATACAAAATGTGAACTAGGGAAAGCAAGTACTCACCCTCTACTAAAGAAATGACAGATGAAGCCATCAACGTTTGTTGAATTTATGCAAGAACACTCAAGACTAATCCATAATTCTTTACATTTCCAGAGTCATTCAAATGTAGCCAATGTTTGAATTAACAAATCATGCTTTGTATGATTAACTGTTGAATGGGAGTCAGAAACCATGGTTGGAATTGTGTTTGTGAATTTTGTTTTATACTATGAATTTATCTGTTGTATTAACTGGTATGATGGAAATACTTTATCACCATTATTTTCAAATAAAAGAACAGATATAAATCTACTGAGGTGTAAATCACAGTAGATGTTTAAACTTCAGCCTGGAGTCACACTTTATTTTTTAAAAATATTAATATTTTGGTCTCTAAGAACTGGATGTAGTATCTAGATGTTATACACAATAGCTACTTAAGCTTTAATTATTTGGCTTGACTGGATGCCAAAGCTTTGGTAATGACTTTAATTAGTAATTTAGTTTACAATTCCCCCCTCCCCTTCATTTTAAACAATCTAGATCTCCCTTCAGTCCAAATGTTCGGTGTCATATAGAAAGTATGGCTAAAGTTGCTTTTAAAATAAGTCTACCAGTTCTGGAATACAAAATTCTGGATGACCACTAGATGATAGCAAATGGTTAGTGTATCCTGTATTATTCTGTATCAGTGGTAGTCCTATTTTAGAGAAAAATCTGTTTTGAACATCAAACATTTTGTAACTGGTTCCAGTATTAGTTTATCTCCTAGCCTTTGATTTTTCATCAAATCCATTTTTATACTTTAAAATCACTATGAAAATATATTAGAATATTGAAACTACCTCTGCTTTATTATGCTTTATACTAGAAAAGATTGGATGACTTGTTTTCAACAGAACTATTAAGGACACTACATGGAGGGGTGGGATTTGTGTAGACATGATGTAAAAGCACTCTGCACGTTGTCTCATCTCTCAGAATATAAAGACACTTAATCCTCTGCAGGCTCACTGACAGTGATTATGGCAGGCAAGCTAAGTTGCTGCTTTTCTGATAGAGAGCGAGACTCATATACGGAAAAAGGGAAAGGGGTTTACTTCAGAATGCCACTTAAATTTTCACCTGTGTCCCTACTACTCACGTCATTTGGTTCAGTTTCTGGGTCATACCATATTGCAAAGGACTCTCTTGGGAAGACACAGAATGTAAATAATAGAACATTATAGCTCAATTTTATTTTGGCCCTACTGTACAAAACAACCGTTTTGATCATTAATAGCTGTTGCCGAGAGAAGCAGAAATTTTAAAATGCTTACAATCCCACAATAACTATGACTGTAGAGAACTGACAACAAATTCTGTATTGTTGTTGTTGTTTAGTCGTTAAGTCATGTCCGACTCTTCGTGACCCCATGAACCATATTGCGCCAGGCCTTCCTGTCCTTCACTGCCTCCCTGAGTTTGCTCAGTTTCATGCTCATTGCTTCAGTGATGCTATCTAACCATCTCATCCTCTGCCGTCTTCTTCTCCTTTTGCCTTCAATCTTTCCCAGCATCAGGGTCTTCTCCAAAGAGATCTCTCTTCGCATTAGGTGACCAAAGTATCTGAGCTTGAGCTTCATTATCGATCCTTCCAATGAGCAATCAGGGTTGATTTCCTTTAAGATTGCCTGGTTTGACCTCCTAGCAGTCCAGGGGACTCTCAAGAGTCTTCTCCAGCACCAGAGTTCAAAGGCATCAATTCTTCGGCGCTCGGCCTTTTTTATGGTCCAGCTCTCACAGCCATACATCCATACATCCCCTTCATGGATCACTGCCTTGTCGTGGCGAAGGGGCTTGCGTAACTCAGTGAAGCCATGAGCTATACCATGCAGGGCCACCCAAGACGGACAGGTCATGACAGAGAGTTCTGACAAAATATGGTCCACTGGAGAAGGAAATGGCAACCCACTCCAGTATCCTTGCCAAGAAAACCCCATGGACAATGTTAAAAGGCTAAAATTCTGTATACATTAATTTTTATTATATCTTCCTAATTTTATCTCAGACATTTTAACATGAACCACTCCCAACTACTTCTATTTTGCTAGGCTATCACTTGAGGTTTCTATCAATAATGGCCTATTGGTCAGTCTTTAAAAACCAAGACATGACCCATGCTAAAATCATTGTTGCCTGATGAAAGTCTACAAGTAGACCAGGCAAAGATGTTAGTTAGTATAGCATTTGCATACATAGTTAGTATTATATTCTGTTGTCCAATACAGAAAATTTAGTAATTTCTTCAGTTACTAGAAATTTCACTCATTTCATCAGCCCTTACTCTAGTTCAGATTTCCTAAGCCTCTCTCCTACCTTTAATAGAATCTTCACCTCACCTGAAATCTAATAATAAACTTTTCCAAGAATTGATTCATGGGTGAAGGAAAGAAGACGGTATGTTTCTAGTGAGATCTGCCAGTGATTAAAATAGAAAAGAAAAAAATTATCCTTCCAGATAAATCTATTAGGGTTCATATACATATCATTAAATTTATTTTGTTAAATAAAATATTTAACATAACTATTGTACTTTATAAAACATAACACTTTTAACATTTTCTTTCAGAAATACCAGAAAAAGTCAATGAAGATTTTTTCCTATCTTGAACGATTAGAAGGTTTTTGCACCATTCAAATATTTGGATTAAAAGTATAAGCTGTTCAGCTATTTTACTGTACTTGGAATTTTTTTCAAACATTTCCTTTCATCTGATTCCACCAATACATTCTTATTTCATGACTTAAATGAATCTACAGCTATACAAGGAAAAGCATCTGTTGTTAGGGTCTCAGTCCTCTTATTGAGAAGAGAAAGAATTGAATCTTTTGTCACATATGAGCTTTTCTAACCTGTACGATGCAGCATAGAAACACTTGCGACAATTAAGAACATGTAAATCCCTGGACTAATACAATATTTGAGAGTTTATGTCAATTACATAACCGATCAATTTCCTTTTTAAATTTACTTTTCTGCAACAAAACCTTTTGTATAAAAATTACTTTCTAACAAGAATGCAAGTGCAGAGAAGCCTACATTACAATGAAAATCTGAGCTCTGGTGAGTGTTGATATTATAAGTGTGAATGTTACGTTTTCAATGGTTTATGAATATTTAGAAACTAACTTAGATATCTTGCTAAATGTATCATTTGCAACCACATCTATTTTTTAAAATTACTACTAGGTGCAAATCCCCTACAGAACATACTGTCTGTACTTTCTTTTTAACAAACTTTATCTAGGAAAGGCCATCATTTGCATGTTAATGACAGCATTCATTAATTTTAAACACTTAGTATTAACACAAACTTATTAAAATTTTACAGTTATGGCTAGCAACTGTGTATAATAAAATTGCTAATTGTTACAGGGCATAATCTCAAAGCAACTGACATGACAACTCTATGAAGTTCTGCAACGCTGAGTCTGAATGAATACATATACCTTATGTTCCAGTGTAGTGGTTAAGTGTTGGATGTTGCCTGGAGAGATCTCGGTTCTAGCCCTCCCGCAACATGGAAGCTCACTGGGTAATTTTGATCCAGCCATTCTCCTTCAACCCAGCAACTCCACAGAGTTGCTGTGGTGGTAGGGAACAGGAGGGCAACATATGCTGCTCCTGGAAGAAAGAATAAATCAAACATACAGATATGTATTGATGTACTATACTGAAACTAGCACATATGGATATCTTTTTAGTATTACCTCTTTTATGAGAAAATGGGTTATGAACAATTTTCTTGATTTTTTTTTCAAGATGGGCACCCAGTGGGAATTGAATGTTAATGACCATTAGTAAATGTTGGGAGGGGCAGAAATTATTTATTTGTTGTGTATTGGGGGTTGGCAGAATGGAGCTGACGACGCCGATGGTTGAAACAAGTACTGCAATGCTGGTGTGGAAGTCTGCTCTAACCGTTATAGGTTACTGTGAAGTAGAGCAGTAGGAGAGCCTACTGTGCTGGGGCACCAGGAGGTAGATGTCAGCCTGATTATTGCACTAAGATGATCTCTTTTGTGAATCTAGACTAGGGCTTTGGTCCAGAACTTGCCCAGAGGTTTTCCAGCTTGAAAAGTGTGGTGGAATGGGTGGAGCTGCAGAGCAAGAATTTTGGCTCCCAAGGCCTGCTGGCTGTCCAGCAGAGAATGACCTGAAGCATGGCAGTGAGAGAAGTATGGGCAATGGGTACTGGGTCAGGGGAAATGACACAGATGTTATTAGTTTGAACCCTGTGGCCACCTAGTCACAAATCTTATGTACTTGTGCCTGGGTCATTATCAAGAGGTGAACATGTGGTTGGGTCCATGCAATGGTGACTTCCGCTCTGAGGGAGGGGATGGTTTTGCAAGCCTTGAAGGAGCTGGTGATGTGCCGCTTCTTCATGAAACTATTGCTGGACTCAACAGTCCTGGACAACTTTCACCTAATCCCCAACCTCCTTTTTCTGGGAAAATTGTTGAGAAGGTGGTCAGGCTACAGCTTCAGAGGACCCTAGAGGAAACAGATTATCTGGTCCCTTTTCAATTGAATTTCGGGCTGCGGCATAACACTGGGATGACACTGATTGCACTTGCTGATTACTTCTGGTCTGGATAGATGTAGTGCAACTGTCCTGACTCTCCTTGATCTCTCAGTGGCCTTTCATACCACTGATCACGATATCCTTGTAGACTGACTATGGGGATTAGGAATGGGGAAGGGAGGCATGGTATTTTCTCCATGGTCAGTTCCATTTGGTATTGATGGAAGGGGAGAGATTGAATCCAAAGACTTTGATCTGTGGGGTCCCACAGGGCTCTAGATTCTTGCTCCTCTTATTTAATATCTACAGGAAGCTACTAGGTAAGGACATCTGTCAGCACATAATGAAATATCATCAATATGGTACTCAGCTGTGTATCTCAATCCCTGGCTGACCATGTGATATGTCAATGTTTTGTCCTAGTGTCTGAAGGCTATGGGGATCTAGGTAATGAGGAACAGACTTAGCCTCAATCAAAGTATGTGTGAGTGGCTATTGGTACGTCTTCCTGATCTCTAATTCTTTATGGGATTGTACTAACTCAGACAGAACTAGTGCACAATTTGGGGATCTTTCTGGACTCTCAGCTCCTCCCTGAAGAGTACAAGGCAGCTGTAGCCAGGAAGGCTTCTGCACAGATTTGTCTTGTGTGCTAGTTGCACCCAGTCTTGGACTGGGAGGTTCTTCTCATGGTCAGTCTTGCCTTGGTTACCTTGAGTGTTGACTACTGCAATGCACTGTACTTGGAATTACTCTTGAAGACCATTTGGAAGCTGTAGCTGACCCAGAATAGGATGGCACGAGCAATTATAGGTGTGCCACAGTATGCTCATGTACCATGTCTGCTTTGCGAACTGCACTGGCTATCAGTAGGCTTCTGGATGCAATTCAAGGTGCTTGTTTACCACTTACAAAATCCTACATGTTTGTAATGGTATATGAGAAAGACCCCAGAGAACTGGGGCCTACTGTCAGATAAGAAGGTGGGTGGAGAAAGAGGATCAGAAGGGACCCTCCCTAACTTCTCAGGCTGTAAAGGAGATGGTGGGGGATTTGTACTTTCAGATTTACAAGATTCTGTTAATGTAGCCTTACAATAAAGTAGAATTAGCTCATCTTGTCATGTTTCCTGTCTGGTCTATCTGGGAAGGCTGACTTCAGTCTTGCAAGTCTCATACTCTCTTCCAAAGAAATGAATTTCAGGAATGGCATCTGATCCTCAAGGAACCCCGCTATCCACCAAGCACCTGGCAGCAGCATTGTTGCAACATCAGAAGTAAGTGGATGCACAGATGACCAATTTGCAGAATGCCATGATACAACTAACACAAAGGCTGGGGCAGAATTTGCCTCAACCCACAGCAGCAGAATAGATGGTGGCTCAGCCAATACTTCTGCATTCCCATGAGAGCTTGCTGGTGAAGTTAGGGAGGGTCCCTTCTGGTCCTCTTTCTTCATCTATTATGCAGCTGTGGGCTATGACCCCTCTTATCTGACCATTCCTTAGGCAGCATCTCCTTGTCCCATTTCTCAAGGTCTTTCTCACATACCTTTTCAATGTCCTAGGGATGGATTATCTGAAGGACCATCATTTCTTTCCTGTTGTTTCTGCCTATTCTGTACGATCAGATAGAGTTGGCATTCTCTGAGTCCCACCCATTCAATGTCATCTGATGGAACACAAGAAGCATGCCTTCTCTTGGCAGCACCTGCCCTCTTGAACAACATCCCCCAGAGATTTGAACAGCTCCAACCCTGCTCTCCTTTAAACAATCCTTGAAAATCCGACTTTTTCCTCAGGCTTTGGGTAAGATGGGTTGTGGTTCCCCTTATGCTTGTTCTACCAGGATGACCATCTTCCTTTTGTGTTATTTATTGTTGTTCCATTTCTTTGGTTTTCAATAAGTATATCACCAAGAGGCATTAAAGAGCCAAACAGCTTTAGAAATGTGAATTATCAATCAATCAATCAATAACATTTCCAACATTTATCTGATTATATATTACATTGTTCCTCCTGAAACACAGATAAATCTGTAAAGCAAACACATAAAAACTATAAAACAAACAACAAAAATCCAATCTGCTATTATCTACCCACTGACAACATCTGGCTGTCAAACATTTAATAATAACTCTTTCAAATGAACAATGATAACACTAAGCTAGACTTTGCCTTGTATATGATATGTAGGGTGCCCCATGGTATGACCCTCTCCCCTATTTTATTTAACATCTACATGAAGTTGTGGAGAGATCATCCATCAATATGGCATGGAATATTATCAAAATGCTGATGATGCCTAATTGTACCACCCTGGTCTGAATAGGAGATGAAGCAGAATTCTTGACCTGGTGTTTGAGGGCTATGAATGTCTGCATAGGAGGAAAAAAAGGCTCAGGTTTAGCAAAATGGAGTGACTGCCAATTCAGAAGTCAGGTACCAACTTGAACTCTAGACTGGCTCATGCTCCCTCTGAAAGAGCAGGACTGCAATCTGGGGGTGCTCCTGGATTCATAGCTTCTGCTGGAAAAGGATGTTTAAGCCTTTCTCCAGCTTTGACTTTGTGTGCCAATCACCATCAAGGTTCTAGTTACCTAAAAAGCCCTATATAGTTAACTCTAAGACCATCTAATCTAGACAGAATCTTCCCACTCAGAAAGCACATGCAGAGAATGTACAGTGGTACCTCGGTTCACAAACTTAATTCGTTCCACGATTCTGGTCGCGAACCGAATTGGTCGCGAACGGAATCAAATTTCCCCATAAGGTTCAATGTAAATAAGGTTAATCCGTTCTGACCCCTACGAACGTGGTCGCCAACCAAATTGGTCGCCAACCGAATCAAATTTTCCTATAAGGTTCAATGTAAATAAGGTTAATGTACTGTACTGCTTGTTTTGGTGTCAGAATCTGTGTGTATCTTCCTGGGGATTAGGCAGGGTTTTTTCTTCTATTGAGTTGTTAAATAAGGTTAATCTGTTCTGAACCATATGTATTTTTTTTAACCACAAAAATATGAAACAAAGCACAGTACAGTACAGTATGAAGAGAGAGAACACTAACCTTGCTTGAGGCAACACCAAAAAGCTTCACAGCAAGTTTCTGTCTGCAACCGCAATCTTGCCTAGAGGAAGCCACGACCACGTGTCAGAGCAGGGAAGATGGGCACGGGTCATGTTCATCACCCGATGCAGAGTTTGCGAACAGAAGCAAACATTTGTGAACGCTGCTGTTCGCGAACCGAATTGTTCATGAACAGAAGCGTTCGTGAACCGAGGTATTACTGTATATTAAGATTCCCCACTCCTTGCAAGATACAGCAGGAAGAAGTGTAGAAGCAAGCATTCTCTGTTGGGACTCCCCCGCCATGAAACAGCTTTCCCCTCAGGATGAAAGTAGCTTCTTCCCTTTTAATAGTTTGTAAATTAATGAAGAGAACCAGTTTGGTGTAGTGATTAAGGCACTAGCCTAGAAACTGGGAGACTGAGAGTTCTAGTCTTGCCTTAAGTACAAAGTCAGCTGGGTGACTTTGAGCCAGTCACTAACTCTCAGCCATCGGAAAGAGACAGTGGCAAACTACTTCTTAAAATCTTGCAAGAAAACTGTAGGAACCAGTTGCCAGGACTTGGAAAAAAGAAATGAAGCCCTGGCTGTTTTACACAGCCTTCAGGGGCTGAGGTTGAGAAGAGAATTATGAATTCTATTGGGATGAATTATGGCCAGGAGGAGGAGGAGGTTTGGGTTTACTGGATTTGAAATTGTATTTTGCAGCTTGTTGTTTGGTTTGGATGAAAGAATGGGTGTTGCTGAGAAACAAAAGACTTTTAGAGTTAGAAGTGCATGACCTGAGGTTTGGATGGCATGGATATTTATGGTACAATAAAGTTAAAGCTAACGTGGATTTTAAAAACCACTTTATTACATGTGCCATATTGAGAATATGAAATAGATATAAACATAGGCTGTTCCCAAAGCACAAGAAGCATTTATAGAAGTGAAACAACAGGCAAAGACAAATGGTTAATGTACCAGGAATTATTGGAGAATCATCAAGGGGAATATAAAATTAAATCAAGAAAGCAACTAATGGCAGAAGGTTATAGTCGTCAATGGTTTTCCCATTTACTGTTATCAGAAAAATTTTAAATGCATAAAAAGACTTATGGTATGGAGCAAAGAAAGACAGAATTTCAAGTGCAATTGTGTCCAATGATATGTAATTGCTAAAACGTATAAACTTTTGTTGAAATTTGAAATGGAAGAACAGCAGGTTAAAGAATGTATAATAAATTGGGCTAAGAATTTTGGTTATAATATACAGATGGATTAATGGGAAATACGTGGTCAAAAGGGTTGAAATTGTATGTTATGATCTTAAAGAGAATTTTTACAAAATGATGTATCGTTAATACATGACGCCAGAGAAATTATCTAGAATGTACAAAGGCATTCCAAATGTATGTTGGAAATGTGAACAACATGAAAGGTCATTCTATAATGCTTGATGGACATGTAAGGAAGCTAAAAAAATTTGGATTCAAATACACACATTGATACAGAAGATTTTAAAGATTAATATTCACTTGAAGCCAGAACTTTTCTTTTTAGGACTGACTGATACACACTTAGAAGAGAGTCATGGGAGATTATTTCAGTATATGATTACTGCAGCGAGATTATTCTATGCATAAAGATGGAAACATTCGGCACTACCCACCATGGAGGAATGGTTGGTGAAATTGACAGAACTTGCTGAGATGGCCAAACTGACTTCTTTGATTAGAGAAAGATCATTATTGACATTCATCAATGACCAGGAAACCCTTATGGACTTTTTGCATACAAAAGTAAATGATTTGGTCACTTATGGTTTTGATGATTAGACAGAACAGGTTATAGAAAGAATGGAATTATGATGTAATCTTAGAGAGAGAGAGGTTTGATTAGAGTTGTATGTATAACTGCTGAGAGGAAGATTGGAAGCCATTCCTTTATATTTCTTTTCATGTTTTCTGTTCTGTTCTTTTTTCTATCTCCTTTTTCTTGGTCTCTACTTCTCCTTTATTTTTTCTTTCACATTTAGTATATCTTTTTCTTTGAATATACAGTATTTCTTATGATATATGTAAAATCTTTTAATAAAAACTATTTAAAAAAATAAATGCTTTCTCCAGGTTGTAATTTTTAATGTGACAGGAGTGGAAAATCCTTCAGTGCATGAGGAATAACCATACCAAGGGCATTCCATTAGTTTACATTAATGAAATGTAAGTAAATGAAATATTTAAAGTAAATGAAATGTAGTTTTTGTCTGGGTCTTGGCCTTGGTTACTTTTAGGAGCATGACTTCTAGTGTGTTATTCAAAGGTGAAGTGTCTTTCCTCAGTCTGAAAAAAGTCGCCCACATTTGCTTTAAAATAATAAAACCTAGTGATCATCTTGTTGTATAATATTCTGAGACCAATGAATTAGATGTTCCTTTTTTTCTGTGTGTGTCTAGCCTTCCTCTTACCTAGGAGGGGCAAGGTTTTACCACAGGTCAAAGGCTATTGCTGCTGCTAAATTTTCCTTGAGTTTTAAGGATTTAAATTATGCTAATGACAACACTTACTTGTAAATAAAATCTTACTATTTAAATATATGAACTGCTTAATCTTACTGTATATTTTACTATATGATTTAAATATTTTCTGTCTGCAAGTAAATAATCTTGTAAAGTGAGATTATGTAAATTTAGTTCCATGGAAAAATGACATACTGTACAAACAAATTGATGAGAAATTAAGTATTCATTCTGCTAAACTAGATCTAATTATCATAGTCTGTTTTTTTTTCCAATTTCAGCTTTACCTTTAGTTTTTACATAGACTTCTGCCCTTTCATGCACAACACATATATATTAAGATGCTGCTTCATGTACCTGATGAATTCATCTATGAGTCCATGAAAACTTATGCTGTAATAAATTTGTTGGTATCTAAGGTGTTGTAAAATACGTTGTGTTTCTTTTGTCTGGCTTGAATCTAGCAGCAATTAGTTTAATTGGATGACACCTTTGGGAGGGCATATCTGCCAGTAGTGAGCTCTGTTCTTCTGTATCCTAGGCTGCAGTGGGAGCCATTGATTACTCAGCCAGCTCATCTGACTTGCCCCCTTTCTTCATTTGCATATATCTCCTCAGTGTGGAGGACCAAGGAATGTCCTAAGAAAGATTTGAATGAGGCAAAGATTTTACTATTATTTATGCCCTTTCATTTTATTATTTTAAAATATAATGTCAGGGTGATAGAAATGTTGCACTGCTTTTATTACATTAAATGTTTATCTTATTTTAATATATATTTTTCATGGCTTGGTAACATTCTTCCTATTTTAAATCAGATATTAATTATACAATGGACTCCCCTAATACTGGAGAATTGCATGACACAACGGAATGATGGGCCCAGGAACTAGAATGGCTTCTCAGAATATGACAACTCTGAAACCAGAACAAAAAGCCCTTCTGACCAAAAGAGCCATCATTGGGACCTGAAAAACACCAATTGGACCATAATGACTAAAATATTTCACTCTGGAAATACAGGTAGTCCCCAGTTCAACAACGAGTTCCATTCCCAAAGTCTGTCCTTAAGTTGAATTTGTATGTAAGCTGGAACAGTATTATTGTATAATACTGTATATATGTAGTACTGTGTATTGAATGCTAACCATTGTGTATTTAACTCAAATTTTGCTACAACAGGCTCTGTTCTTAATTATGGGTCATCTATAACCCAGGCATTCTTAACCTGGGGACTACCTGTAGAGGAAGAGGCTTAAGACTGAAATGTCCTCTGATAGAAGCCCAGCCAGAGATCTGATATAGTAAACTATGGAGTAGGTTGAGAGCCAGAGTGGAATGATGCCCCTCCAACAGCCATAGGATATATAATCATGCAGCCCATCATCATCCACGTATGCAGATACGAAGAGGACTCTTACTAATTTCAGCTGGGGGGGGGCATGATGCAAGTAGAATTAATCCCTTCTAACAATTTGTCCAATGCTATGGACAAAAATATTTAATTTCTCCAGCTTCCCCTTAGATGGAATTCTTACACGATTTTTTTCATCTCATAAACATGTACATATAACACGTTACTGATCTACACGCATCTCTTTCTAATGTGTGAATGAAGCAAAAGCAGGATCCAGAGGAACATTCATACACCACATAATTACTCAACCCACACAGTTCCTGGCTAGGTAGCATGTCATATAGAAAAAAACAACTGGCTACCTCTAGTCATGCCACACTCTCCCCAATCATTTGTATTTTTCTTCCATCTCCATTATATGCTGTTTGGCGCGCACCCTTCGCCAGCTATGCAGCGGCTGCCGTGTGCGACTCTGCGCGCGCCCTGCAGCGGTTTTTCTGCCTTCCTCAACTCTCGTCCCTCCCCTTCCCTTAATTCCAACATCAGTCAGTCCAGTGGCGGAGGAATAAACTCGAAACCGTCAGATTGCAAGGAAAAAAGTCAACCCCCCTCCCCTCTCTCGTCTGTTTTGCGGAGGGATCTCTCTAGTCTCCTTTACAGAAGCGATAGGAAGAAGGGTGCGCGCGTGAGCGGTGCGAATCTGTTGAAGCTCGGTGGCCGTTACTTCAGGGAGACGACAGTGGGTATGCACCCGCAAGAGGAAAATTAGTCCCTGGAAGGGAAGGGTGGTAGGGCTGGGGGAGTGGCTGGAAGGACCGGTACTGGAACTGAACTACAGGAGGGGGGGATAAAACGGGGATGGTGGGGGTGGGGTAGAGGAGGAGCAAATAATAAGGTTTTAAGGGGGGCGAAGAAGTCGGGTGTTGTGGGGTGGGAGTGAGTGAGGGGCTGAGGTTGTGGAAAAAGCAGTGGAAGGGAGAGGCTGTAGTTCCGAGTAGCCTTGGAACCAAGGGGAGGGATCGATCAATTGCGAGCTCTAAGGACTAGGCAAGGGGGTGGGGTCCTGCTTCATTTTTGATGGGTGTTGATCAGTTACCCATAAAGTAAAGAAGGTACGGGGAGCGGGGGGAATAGAGGTGGCGCGGAAAGCGACTGTGCAAGACTCTTGGGTGGGGTGAGTGCAAGAGCCGGCGGTCGTCCTGTGCGTGGGGAGGGGGGGAGCGTGGTGGAAATCAGCTTGGATAGAAAGGGTGATTTCTTCTGAGCTTGAATTTAAGAGAGATATACCGAGTGGTTGGGAAGGAAAATGCGATTTCTGCCTTTCCTGTCACACGTACGTTTTTGCTGGCCGGGGGGTAAAATAAGCTGTCGGGGCGAGTTTCCTTGAAATTTGCTCCATTCGCACGCCTGCGGTTTGCCTGCTTGTGGTGCTGCAGCCTGGAAAGGGGGGTGGGGGGGAGAGTTTGCGGCTGATGTAGGATCGCTGTTGGGTTTCTCCTTTCTCCTTCCCCTTCCCCTTCCCCTTCAGCACGGAAAGAGGAGGAAGAAAGAGTCAATCGGAGCCGTAGGGGGAAAAAAAACCAAGAACGTCCATGGCCTCCAGATCGCTCCGTTTTTGGACGAGGTGGATAATGAAATCTTTGTTGCCACAGCTCTGACTACTTTTGAATTTTATTTGGGAACTAGCCAGGGTATATTCTTCCTGAAGTCGTTGAGCATTTCACGGAATTACCGCAAAGAAGAGAATCTTCTCATCTAACCTTTTATAATTCAGATTTTTTTTTTGTTAAAAAAACGCTTCTAAAACATGGAAAATGAGATATTCACACCTCTTTTGGAGGTCTTCATATCCAGCCCACTTGTTACCTGGGTAAGCATTTGTTGATCAGTAATGGAATTTATATAAATGATTTCTTGCCAAGTAGAGACAGAATTCATGTCATAGTGATGATTATTATGTTCTAGGTTAAGACATTTGGACCGTTAGCTGGACAGAATGCAACCAACTTGGAAGAATATGTTGCACTTCTAGATGGAGTTTTCTTGAATGAAGTCATGCAGCAAATGTAAGTTGTTCCTCTGTGTTTCATTGCTTTTAAATATTTTGCTTTTAGTGATTCCTCCAAGGGCACAGCTCACTCTGTGACCTTATTTTCAGGTTATGTAGGAACATAGTTCAATGTCTTACCATAGTCCCATTTTATACCTTTGATATTTGATTTTATAGCATAGCATATGCTGCTTTTCTGTGCTACTATATCTTTGATGTTTTACAAATCTCTGTGTGCTTTCAGCAAAAAAGGGGAGAGAAGAAATATCAGACAGAAATAATAAATAAAGGGTTAAGCACTGCACCTTGCCTGTGCATAATAATAACCTGCCTCTATTATTGGTGGCTCATCCCTGCATCTGTACAGAGCGTGTGGAATAGCAAATGCCTGATCTTAATTAATTGTTTATTAAAATGTAGCACATTATATCTATATCCTGATTCTAGAAGTACTTGTTTGGAAGTAAATTTCATTGATTTCACCTAGGCTAACTACAGCTTTAATATATTTATTCTGGGCTGTAGTATATATTGAAATACAGGACAAAAGTATGGAGGATTTACTATGCTCCAGTTAAGGACTATAAATATTCATTTGGATACATGCATTTTACAGTAATTATTACAAAGTTTAATTAGTCCTCCAGTTGATTCACATAATAAAACAATTACGTTAGACTTTATGGGCGAGTGATATTTTTGTTTATTTTTTTAAATTACATTTAAAAGATAAGTTTCTTTTATTTATTAGTAGTAAAATATTTCAGAACGCCGTTTTATGAAATAAATGGAAGAGAACGATGGGATTGCATTTTATTTAATAATACGGTGAAAATATGTCTTTAGTAGGATGAATATTACCCACCTATGGTAAGAGGACCTACTATTGAAAGTGCTCAGATTTGTGACCAAGGCCCAATCTTACATAGAAGCTTTTCATTTAGGTTTAGATGAGATTTCCCCAACTTGGCCATGCTAGCTGGACTAACGAGAGTTGATAATTCAATACTTGCTCAAAGTATTAGGTTGAAGAGGATTGATTTAGATATGCTAACTTCTTGTGCTGCACATTTGCCCAAGAGCCACTGCTCAAAGACCAGTGATCTAACATGTGGGAATCATCATACATGAATCATTATCTGTGGATATATATGTCACAAGAATTTGCTAAATCTTTTTGACCTAAGTGTATTTAAAGTCCTTACAAGTAAGCACAATTGCAGTTAGTAATGGAAAAGTGAGGCATTTGTCAAGTTTTACTGATTCAGTGAATGGTACTAGCAGCCAAGCTGAGGAAGCTGGAGATAACAGGCATTTTTTTATTGTTAATAAAGCTGCATTACCATAATGTTTCTATCAATACTTTTAGGTTGGGGTCAGCAACTTTTTCTGGCCCCTGGCCATTTTGTGAAATGATAAGAGGAGCAGAAAAAAATAGGATCGTATGCAAGACCTTGAACAACATTTCAGTGATTTCTAATGATTTCATATTATTTTGGAGACCAAGGAGCATAGCCTGGGAGTCTGGTTTGAATCCAGAAGCATTTCATTGCCAATCCTTGTTGTAAGTTTTCTTGGGCTTCTGGAGGAAAGGCAGGATATAACTCTAATAAATAAAGTTTAAGTTTAAATATCAATATTATAATAAACTGTTATTTTTTTCTTTTTGGTGTTGACTTAAATATCTCCAAGGAGAGAGGGGGAAACTGGATCTTATGAAAAATACTAGCTTTTCTTAAACCTCTGTAGGAATATCTAGTAATACAAGGCATATTTCAAATGTTTTGTTGTCAAATCATGACCACTATCTATATTTAACTTACCTTTGAACATGAGATTGTAAGGATGGTAGACATTACATTGATTTCATACCTGATATTTTTTAACCCAACTGGCCTTAAAGGTGCTTGACTATGGTAATGGGGAAGAGAGGAAAGCTTATGCATTGATTTTGGTATTTACTGACTGATGTTTTGATCTGTGATTACCTGGCACTTATAAGGGAATTTAGTGACATCAGATTCCAATAAAAAAAATGTCAATTAGTCAAGTCTGGTTGGGCATCCTCTGAAGGATTGGGGACAAGAACTCAACTTCCCAATCTTCTGGAGAACCTTCAGATACCATCCAGTGACACAGTGACATTAACAGAAAGGACATGGCTGACATTTGGGGAGGTTGAGAGGTTAAGCATAGGCATGTGAGTGGGAGATCTCTGAAGGGCAACCACTACCAATGTAATCCTTAACTCCCCTTGTCCAGACCCGAAATTTTGTTGCTAAAATTAATCTGGGAAGTGCATGCAGGGTGTGGATTGCCCACCATTTTGTAAATAATAATGTATGTGATGATAGAAGCTGGCGTTTTGCAGCATTCCAACTTCCAGGTTTTTTTTTTAAATTATTAAAAGAATATAAAGAAGAAATGAAGTCTAGAGGGACAAAAGCCTTGCATACCGGAACCTATGAATATCATATTGCCTACCCTTCTCTAAAGCCAACTGAAACTTTATACAGGATCTGTAGTTTGGTTACCTCCAGCATGTCAGGGCAAGCTGGCTGGACTGTTAAAGGACCCTCATTTGATTTTGCAGTGTCAGGCTTCTGGAACCCTGCAGAAATAGAGTTTATCCTCTGACTCAGTAGATGAGGCCATAGCTATATCTTATGGTTGAGGAGGCACTTCCCCCAGTGAAGTAAACTGAGATTCAGCTGCTGTTTTTTTGGACTGAGGGCTATGTGTCATGACAATAAGAGGTTGGCAGGGGCTATTTAGGCCATCAAATCCAATCCTAAACTCTGCTGGAATGCAGATTAAAGCATCCCTGGCAGACATTCTTCATCCTTTGCTTGAACACATCTGATAAAGGGGAGCTGCATTTACCACTTCCTTGGTAATTTGATCAAAAGGAGCATGTTGCTTTTTATATTAGAAATGGAATGAAGGGTTAGGCAGATCGTTCAAATAGAATGATCTAATGGCTAGAGAACGTTTCTCATTGTTTTTTCTCTGGTTATAAAGGAGGTGCAAGTGTTGAACAGCAAAGGAAGGTATAAAAATAATTCTGTATATGGCTATTCATTTGGAAACTTGTACTGTAGAAATAGTACTAACATATATTCTATTACCCATTGTGTCTGGATAAAGGCAAATTTTAATTACATTTAATTTAAAAAATCTGGGTGACAATCAGTTTGCTGGGTATTTTTTAAATAAAGCAAATGATATCTTCTTGATTTATATCCACAGTAATAGTGATATATAAAATGTCCATAGGCATACAGTATGTTTTTCCAAAAATGATTTGCTTATAGAATATAAAATGCTCCTCAGTATCTTACTAACTTCTGTGTTTCCCTTTGTTGTTCCTGTTCTACAATTTTTATGTCCCACTTATGTAATTCCACTAATCAAGACCTGTACAGGGAATTGATCTCTCAAATCTAACTATAATAGTTGATAAATGAGATATTGCTGTGAAGATGTCTGAGCCAGGTTTATCCAGAAAACATAGAGAAGCCAGTTAAGTTTGCTCACTAATTGCTTTCTAATAATCTTTTAAAGAAAGAAAGGATTGATTATGTGCCATCAAGTCATGTCAACTCTTAGTGATCACATAGATTTAGATTTTCTCCATCATGATCTGTCCCTAACCTGGTCTTTCAGGTCTCTCAACACTGCACCCATTGCCACTGTAACTGACTCCATCCACTTGCTCTGCTTGTCCTCTTCTCTTTCCTTCCACCTTTCCCAGCATTAGAGCCCTCTCCAGAGAGCTAGGTCTTTGCATAATGGATCCAAAGTAGGATGATCTGAGCCTGGTTATTTGTGCCTCAAGTGAGAATTCTGGGTTGATTTGTTTGAGGATCTATTTGTTTTCTTGGCTGAGTTTGTATAGACGTACCTGGTAGTTAGTCCCATTGGACACAGTAGGACTGTAAATAAATATGCATTGGAGTATCCTGTGAGTGACCTAAGTATTCATTTTGCCTTCCCTTATATAAGGCATTCCCATATTATTAAATGTAATAATGTCTTGATTAGAAAATATTTTATAGCCTAGTGTTCATAGTTTTATTCCAATTTCAAACTATTAATAGGCTACAACTGTTTCTTGTTATCTAATAAGTCAACTGGCCTGGAATTGTCAGGTGGATCAGCGAGTTGATGTCTTGTTCATTCTTAGCATACAGCTTGATGTCATCCATGTAGAGGAGGTGCCTGATGGTAGTTCTACTCTTGAACTTGTATTTGTACCCAGTCCTTGTGATTATCTGGCTGAGGGGGTTCAAGCCTATGCAGAACAGCAGCAAGGACAGTGCATCACCTTGGTATGTGCCTCATTTGACAGCCACTTGTGCAAGCTGTCTTGAGTTGACTTCCAGTGTTGTCTTCCACAGTCCCATTCTTGAGGAAGGTCCTTAGTGTCCTGTTGACTTTGTATAGTGCCAGGCATTCACAGATCCATGTGTGTGGCATTGAGTTGTAGGCTTTCCTGTAGTCAATCCAGGCTGTGCTCAGATTGGTCTGTCTAGGCCTTGAGTCTTGAGCAACTGCTCTACCTATGAGCGACTGGTGCTTTGAACCTCTGGTGTTGTTTTCAATGCCCTGCTGAGCTGTGCTCATGTACTGGCCCATATGGTCCTGTAGCTTGGTGTCTATGATGCCTGATAGGACTTTCCATGTTGTGGGGAGGCAGGTTATTGACTAGTAGCTGGATGGTGCTGTTCTCTTGTGGGGGTCTTTCATGAGCAGCACTGTGCTTCCTTATGTTAGGCAGTCTGGGTAGGAGTCTGCTGCTAGCAGCTGGTTCATCTGTGCTGCTAGGCGTTGATGCACTGCTGGTAGTTTCTTTAGCCAATAGGTGTGGATCATGTCTGGGCCAGGTGCTGTCCAGCTCTTCATGTTCTTGACCCACTGTTGGATGTCTGCTACTGTGACAGTGACTGGTTCCTATTTTGGGAAATTGTTGTGGTCTGCTCTCAGGTCCTGCAGCTATTTGCACTGGTGTTATGTGTCTTCTCTTTCTCCCATATGTTCTTCCAGTACTGTTCAATTTCTGCTGCTGGTGGCTCTGCTGTTACTCTGTTGTGCTCTGCAGTTGGGAGTACAGCTTGGATGGTTCTTTGGAGAACAGGGCATTTATCTTCTTGGCCTTTGCTTTTCTAGTGTATCTCCTTAGCCTGGTAGCCAGTGCTGTTTTGCCTTTATTTAGCAGTCTCTAGGGCTTCAAGATGGAGTCAGGCCCTTGTATTTTTTCAGTAGCAGAGTCTTATCCTTAATCTCCACACCCTTCTGTAGTTCCACCAGCTGACTAACTTCTCTTCAAGTTGCCTTGATCTTAGCCTCCAACCTCATTTTCCAGGGGGGATATGTACTACTGTTCTTCTTAATAGTGTAGCCAAGCATTTCCAGGATTACAGAGACTGTAGCATATACCATTTCATTGGTTTGAGTTATAGTGATAGCAGGGATTGTCGTGAGGGCTCTATTGGCATCCTCTAGCATCCTATCTGATGGTACTTCTCCACTGAGCCTTGGTAATTGGTCTCGAGGGTTGACTGTAGCTAGTTTATCCATGATCTTATGCTTCATATCAGCTGGTGTGCTCTGTAATGGAGCGGGTGGCAGTGACCTCCCAGCTTCAGGTGTTGGCTGCACATCCAGTTGTTCTTCTGGGTCTTCTTGAGTCCGGGATGTAATGTGTAGTTAGTCTATCTCAAGTTGTGAGAACAGCTTCCTCTTCACTATGTTGAACTGTTGGGAAACTGAAGCTGTTTCTCAGTGTGGATATAAGTCTTCTGTCCATCCATAGTTCCCTCATATCTTTCATATATCCCCTCTCATTAGACCTACTGTTGTAGTAGCATTCCATCAGTTCCAGATTCTCTTGTCTCATCCATATATGATTTGTTCCACTTATCTTCAGCTTGTCCTGGTTCCCCAACTTCTGATGTGAACCTTGCCAATTAGGGCAATGTCCGAGCTGGCATGTTCTCTTAGTTCATGTCACTCTTGTATCTGAGGTAGTCAGGTGAAGCATTAGGGGGTCTTTGCCCAAGGACCCCTACTGGTAAGGTAGGTACCAACCGGGATTCAACCCTGGTCTCCGAAATTCATAAATATATGAATTATATGGAAAAGATACAAGTGAGCAAAGTAGTGAGGAAAGTAGGGTTATTTTTACAGCTGCAATTTTACTGAGCCATGATAATTTTAACTTTGATCACTTTTTCTATTTCCCAACTGAGTGATTAAGTAGTGGTTTGAAATATAGTAAAAATTATTTGTCCAAATTTTAAGGAAAGTGAATCCTTAGGTATTTGAAACTATTTAAAGATTTTAAGTCCTGATGATTTGCTTCAAATGTTTTGTATTAGATGTACAGTGGTACCTCGGGATACAAACTTAATCCGTTCCGTGACAATGGACATATCCTGAGTTGGTTGTAACCCGAAGCAAATTTTCCCATAGGGTTCAATGTAAATCCGGTTAATCCGTTCCGCCCTCCGAATTTGGTCGCAACCCGAGGCACATTTCCCCATAAGGTTCAATGTAAATACGGTAAATCCGTTCCGCCCTCCGCCCGAATTTGGTCGCAACCCGAGGCAATTTCCCCATAAGGTTCAATGTAAAGTACAATCCGTTCTGAAACATGCATTTTATTTTTACACCACAAAAACATGAAAAACAGTGCAACTGGCACAGCATGAAGAGGGAGAATGGGGTGGGGAGGCAGTTATTGGTTGGAGGGAGAGTCCCCTTCAGGGGTTTCCTCTCTTCTTTGCTTCTTAGCTGCAGGCTCAGTTCTGGGGAAAAACCTGTCTAAAGTCTGTTGTTTTTTCCTGCGCTGCATAACCCTCCGGAAATGAGAGAACACGTTATCGTTCATAAGATTCAGCACTCTGCTTGTCACAGTTCTGTTGGGGTGGTGCTTCTCAATGAAATCCTGGCACTCATTCCATTTCTCCATGATGGACTTTATCTCATCACAGCTCACCTCCTCCCCCTCCTCCTCTTCCTCAGTGGAATGCTCCTCGCCCAGCGCCTTCTGTTGCTCACTCTGGAGCTCAGCAAGTTCTTCTGTGGTCAGCTCCTCCTTATGGTCCTCAACAAGCTCCTCTATGTCCGCATCATCCACAACCAGACCCATGCTCTTGCCCATGGACACAATCTCCTCCACTACCTCTGCATCACACCCTTCACACTCACGTCCAGCAACACATTCTGGCCACAGTTTCCTCCAGACTGAGTTTAAGGTCCGGCAGGTGACATCTTCCCAGGCTTTGTCAATGAGGCTGATGCAATGGAGGACATTGAAATGTTTTTTCCAAAACTCTTTGAGAGTCAAGGATATTTCTCCGGTGACATTGAAACACCTGGTGAAGAGCGCCTTTGTGTACAACTTCTTGAAGTTGCAGATCACTTGCTGGTCCATGGGCTGCAGAAGAGGTGTCGTGTTGGGGGGGAGGATCCTGACCTTTATGAAGTCGTACTCGGCGTCCATGTCATCCACCAAGGCTGGAGGGTGTGCTGGGGCATTGTCCATCAGGAGAAGGCACCTTTCAGGCAGCTGGTTCTCAGACAGGTATTTTTTAACGCTGGGTGCGAACACCTCATGCAGCCATTCCATGAACAACTGCCTTGTGACCCACGCTCTCGCATTGGCCCTCCACATGACAGGCAGTCTGGCCTTGTTCACATTGTGCTCCCTGAACGCACGAGGGGTCTGGGAATGGTACACGAGTAGCGGCTTAATCTTCAGGTCGCCGCTTGCGTTCGCACACAGCAAAAGGGTCAATCTGTTCTTCATGGGCTTGTGCCATGGCAGTGCCTTTTCCTCCTGCGTGATGTAGGTTCTCTTTGGCATCTTCTTCCAGAAGAGCCCTGTCTCATCGCAGTTGAACACTTGCTGAGCGACGTACCCTTCCGCCTTCATGAAGTCCTCAAATTCTTTCTTGTAGGCTTCTGCAGCAGCCTTGTCAGAACTGGAAGCCTCACCATGTCTTGCCACACTGTGGATGCCACTTCTCTTTCGGAATTTCTCAAACCAGCCTCTGCTGGCTTTAAATTCCTCACTTGCTGCGCTGGTAGAGGGGTTTGTCTGCAGCAAATCACTGTGCAGCTTCCTGGCTTTCTCGCAGATCATAGCCTCACTCACGCTATCACCTGCCAGCTGTTTCTCATTCAGCCACACCAACAACAGCTTTTCCACCTCTTCCAGCACTGGTGTCCTCTGCCTCGTTAAGATCGACACTCCTTTTGCCACATCAGCTCCTCTGATGGCATCTTTATTCTTGAGAATATTCGAGATGGTCGACTTCGCCATCTTGTACTCCGAGACCAGATCAGTCACACGAATGCCACGATCATGCTTTTCTATAATTTCCTTCTTCAGCTCAATCGTCACTTTTCTCTTCAGAGCCTTACTCCTGCCAAGCCTGCTCTGCATTTTCTTTGGAGCCATGCTAACACGCACACCAAAAACCTTCACAAAACACCGCAAAACACACCACAAGCCTCACCGAACGTCTCCTTGCTACCGCGACCTCGCCCACAGGAAGCCGCGACCGCGTGGCAGCAGGGAAAATGGCCGCGTATCCGGTTCGTAAGTCGAGGCGAATTCGTAACCTGAGGCAAATTTTTCCTGCCGAAGCTGGTCGTAACCCAAAATGTTCGTTAGTAGAGGCGTTCGTATCCCGAGGTACCACTGTATATGCGTAGATGTATTTATGCAGAGAAATTTGGACTTAGAAAAATAATACTTAAACATGCTAATTTGCCAAAAATTGTGAAAGTCTTCATAATTCTGAAGAATGCCTTAAAGGAATTTGATACAGTCATTGCAATATCATCAGCAGAGCAATTTATTTCAGATAGTTCTTAATATTATTGTATTATTTTAATTAATGTTAATGTTCAGGAAGTCCCTGAAGACCAGGCTTTGTCAACAGGCCTGGGGGTCCCAGGTGACCAGTGAAATTTTACAATGGCTCCATCACTGTGGCTGATACTCTCTCCTGTGCCGTGTGGTTTTCATTTTTTAATAATGACTGTTTTGCATTTTTAATAATGCCTTTTTTATTTATTTATTGTTTTAATTAATTGCTGTATACCACTCAGAGTCACTTTTTGTGAGATGGGCAACCGTATAAATTTGATAAATAAATAAAAATAAAATTATTTTGCTTTATATGGGTTTTTATAATAATCTTTAAAACTTTCCATGATTCTTTCAGAATTGTATATAAATCTCCCATCTGAAGATTTAATTCGGGAGATATAGGTCTTAATAATCCTTTTTGTTAACTGTTTGCAAGAAATCTGTTTTATTTATTTATTATTTAAATGTATATGGCTCTCCACTTATACACAATTTTTGGTAGCTAACAAACAATAGGATAACTAACAGTAAAGACAATTTAAAATCAGTTAAAAGAATACAGTACACCTGGAGCAACTCAGCAAACATACAACCAAAACACTAAGATGGGCTCCACCTACAATCTTGCCCAGTGCCTGGGGGCAGAACCAAGTCTTCAGTTTCTTATGGAAGATGGGGCCGTCTGAATCTCGGGGCAGGTGCTGCAACAGAAAAAGCACACTTCCTGGGTCCCATTAGATGTCACTGTTTATTGGAGGGGACTCAGAAGCTGCCTCACCCTTTCAGACCTCATGGGATGTGCAGAGGTGATTAGAAACAGGTGGTCCTGCAGATAACCCAGCCCTTTTAGGTCATGTTTATGCAGAAATAGTGACAGTTTAAAAGGGTTCACAATCTTTTAAGCACCACTGAACATATATCTATACGTACCCAGTTCTGAATATACTTTCAAGCAAGTGGCCTTATGTGTGTATCAGTCAACAAAATATACAATATATAATCATTTTTGCATAATGCAGAATCTTAATAGAATAAGCTGGATAAATGTTTCATTTTTAATTGGATTTTAACATTCAAAAGAGGTCACGTGAGCAAATAAATACAAATACACTGGCAAAAACTGCCCTGCTACTCAAAATTATTCATGCACTTGGACTCTAGAGCACAAATCAAATCAAACCACAGTATTAAATTACTTATACTACTAATGTCTTTGAAAATTCAGTCTTTCAATGTCTTCAGGCATGTTTAATTTAGCATTAGTCAGACTCCCCTGGTGATTATACTGTACAGTTGTTTGTTTCTTCTTCCAAAAATGGAAATGTTGTAATATAATTCTTTCACAGTCTCAATCAATGTATGTGATACTAAAGTATATGAATTTAGATAGTTAATGAAGAAAGAAGCTACTAATATATCCAATGAGATAGTTTAATTGGATTTTAGTATCTCATATATTTATAAAACAATGAATGCCTGTTCATAGACGTTCTGTGAAGTTGGGTTGAAATCTGTTAAAAAAGCAAAATAGAGACTACTTTGGGATGCATTCTGCCTTGAATATTTGAGGGACAGGTAATTTGTATGTAGGTCTGACAGAGGTATGAATGATAGAACAGTTTATTTTGTTTATATAAATTAGATTTCTATAGCTATACAAATAAATTTTCAGAGTTCACATGGAAAAATAGTATGCTTTGTTATTAAGTATCTTCAGTGAACAGATGGGGAAGAAAAGACACAACTGATTTGTGGTCTATTTAGATTTAGAAATCTGATAGCTTAATAGCTTCATACTTATTTGTGATATTTTGTTGAATGAAGATATCCCAAATAAATATGATTTATTTCTATCTATTTCCTATGCTTTTTTTTTTTTTTTTTTAACAAACATCACATTCTGGGTATTCTTGTCTGTTTTCTCCCCAACTGAAATTAATGTAACTTGTCATATGTAGGTTGCTTTTAAAAGTACAGTAGCTTAAGGCTAGCTTTTACAGTTGGATTAATTACTGACTTCTAGACAAATTTGCCCTATGTTGCTATGCTTTCTCTGCTTTAAAAAATGAATTATTGAACTATATAGGAAACATTGCCTTAAAATACATCTATCTATTTTGACTACTGAGTTTGCTACTGAGAAATTGTTTCATCCATATTCCTTTTTAAGTGCAGCGCAGGAAAAAAGGATTTATGTTGGCATTTAAAATATTTTAAAAGCAGTATTTTTATTGTTCATGTTTTAGAATATTTAGGGCTATGTTATTCAGTGTTGTTTTAGTTGTGTTTTTTTTTTTCACTTCATGTACTGAATATATTGTAAGTCACCTAGAGTCTTTTTGGAGTTGGGCGGCCTTGTCAAAGAAAGAGGAAGGGAGGGAGGTTACATTGCATAGAAAAGTATATCTGATATCCAAGTTGAATCTCTGTATATTTTAGATACATATTTTTGAAGTTTTTTGACATAAAATCACTGATTCATTTACTCTTGCACTGTTTAACTTCCATGGAAGCAGTTTTGCATGGTTTCAGATATGAATTATCTCCCACTTCTGTTACTCCAATTTTAAGCAGTGATACAGAGGGTGTCTTTACATGTAATAAGTGCTGTGTTATTATGATGGAGGTATGGTCCGTTCCCCCAAATATACATGTGTTAGGTACAGTAATGCACTGCTAAAGCTCAGACAGAACCAGAAGTAAAAATTAAGGGAGGTGTAGCACAATGTTACATATTTTAAAAAATATTTTTCCAGTAACACTGCAGAAATTGAATAAATTTCAATTTGTATTTAAATTATAATCTCATATCATAATTTCCCTGAAAATTCATCTGCTAGAAATGTTGAGTGAAATCAAATGTTAATTAGTGAAATTCTGTTCATCCAGCATCTTTTCCCTCTCTCTGTTCCCCTACTTTAAGGGATATGAGGTACAAGGGCTGAGGGAAAAATCAAGCCCTCTTTCTGCTGATGAAAGCCATCCCATTGAAAAGAAGGATGTCATCCTTTAACTAAATCTATATATTTCTTCATTGAATTCTGTTAGTTTAAGTCTTATGGATGATTACAAAAATGGATATGTTTTTCCAATTGGATCACTGAGAAGGAATATGATCATGCACATTACACAAAGCAAAGCTTACCACTAACCATAAGTAAAAGACCTACCGTGCTGCGAGCTATAGATGATATAGCAGACTTCTGCTGACAGCAGCTTGCCAGTTCTCCTCCTCCTCAGCTGGAGCTCTGGTCACATTTGTTGTGGCTAGCTGGCATTTCCATTTTAAATAAAACAAAAACTCTAATCAAAATCAGAGCCACCATTTACAGGATGGGGAAAAGCAAATCCTTCTTGCAGTCTTTTTATTCTTGAAAAGAATCCAGGAATTCTAATCTAACTCCATCTAATTCCCTATTAAACTTACTATTGAACTAGATTTGACAATTTAGGAAGCCATATCAGACTAGTTAGCTAAATAATCTTGGCTGCAAAATCTTAGCCATGGTTGTTTGCTTGTTTGTCTCATCATATTTATATGACCGCACATCTCACAAAATGTGACTGAGTGGCATACAACAATACAATAAAACACTAAGATTATGATTAAAAGTGATTATTTTGATTAAAATATTAATATTATGATTAAAAGATAAGGAAAGAACAACAGTGGAGCTGCCTCAGCGGCTTACCTCACTAACTCACCAGCAGCTCCCTTGGGACCCTCAGGCCTGATGACATAACCAAGTTTTCAGGGGCTTATGGAAAGTTAACAGGGATGAAGCCAATCTCACCGTCGGAGGATAATGTTCCCTAAATTGGGTGCCATGGTAGAAAAGGCACATCTTCTGTATGTAGCTCCTTAGCTGACGGGACCTGCAAGATACCTCTTCTGCCAGATCTAATGGGATGGACAGATGTAATCAGGAAGAGGGGGTCAATCAGATAACCTGGCCCTGTGCCATCAAGGGCTTTAAAGGTCAAAACTAGCACCTTGAATGCAAACTGGTAACCAATGTTCTCAGTTTGCACAACTCAAAGTACATATGTTATACTGTTCTTTGTTAACTGGTTCTTTTAATTTATAATGTAGTAAATTTTGATACTGTCAGTCATGGTACATTCTTTGAATGGGGGGAAGATGTAGTGATTGAACATCTACTAGCATGATTGGTTTCACGCATTAAAATTGAGAGTTGGGGAGGGCTTGCTCAAAACCACAGTATTTGTGTTGTGGAATCCTGTAGCAGTCTAATTTATCCTTTTGAGTTCTTTAGTGTCTGTATAAAGCTGATGGATAAAGTCAGTAGAGCTTTAAAATTAGATGCCATCAACTACCTGAATCAGCTTGTGCAAGTTTACCAGTATCTGGAAACTGTAATGAACTGTTTGTGGGCCTGAAATGAAAGTGAATATTGATAAGATGGTGGCCCTGTAGACAGTGTGTTGAGCATCTCTAATAGTACTGTTAGAATACATATATAGTAAGATAAGCCTATGAGAACCAGTTGGCTGAATTCCTGAGCAAGCCCAAACTCCCTTTCTCCTTGAGGTTAAGTAGCAAGGGAGGAGTTTACTACACTAGAAGAGTTTGCTTCTTTTGAATTTTCCCTGAAGAGCAATAGCAGGAATCTAAGCCTGCTGCCCCCAGGTGGTGGTATGAAATCTTCCAGGACTCACTAAGGAATCTAAACGCAGGCAGACACACAGATTAAGTGACAATCTGAGAAAAAGTGTCATTAAGGTTGGATTTTAGATGGTATTTGTTCAAGGCAAATGATCAGTTTACCTCAAAGCTATTTTTGTCTCAGGCCTAATTACATTCTTGGATGGGCCTAGCTAATGTTCCCCTGGTCTATTTGAAGTATAATCCTTTTCTTTACATCTAAACTTTATCTGTGTTTGCTGTTGGGTGTTCTTAATAAAGTCCAAATATTATTTTATACAGATATTTTGGTACTAAATTGTGTCTTGGGGTTTGTAACCTGCTAACATGACTCAGAAGTCCTCTCCAGATGGACTACAAGATAATGGGTTGAAGACGCCCTTTTGTTCTTCAGTTTAACAGAAAGGAGAAGGCATTTTGCTTCTTTGGGCTTTGTTCCTATAACCCTAGATTGGGGGAAGAAAAAACGGTGACAGCAGCAAGTCCTAACTGAAGGCAGTCACTACTGTATCCTTGTCCTAGTTGGGTGGGGCAGGCCTGGTGGTAGAGGGAGCCAATAGACAGATTATTCTCACAACTGGTAACATTACAGTGACCCTATTTTCTTGAAAAAAAAAATAAAGGAAAAACCTGAAAGGGGGACAAATCTGAAAGAGGTTCATAATGATAAAAAAATGGTTTATGTTTATAACTTTGCTTTACAAAGGAAAATTCAAGAGCAAAACCAAGAAAATAAAACATTAAATAAATGTAAAGGACAGCTTTTTGAAATAAAGGACTGTCCTTTATAATAAAGGACGTTACTCTAGGTAACATATATGTGAGAGTTGGAGCTGACAAGGCAGTAATTATCCTCGGATCAGACAACACCATTATGTAAAAATGGGCCAGCTGTAAATAGCCTAGTAGTGTGAGAAACGGCTGTCTGGTACAAAAATGACTGGAGAAAAGAAGCTTAGGGTTTAAGCCCTGGAGCAGCACTTACATGTATGGAAGCAAATAATCTTGTAGAAGCTGGTCTTTATCTTAATAAGATTGGGTATATCTACAATAAAGAATCTTTTCTACTTGCCAAATCTCTTTAGTTGTCCTTATAGCCATTCAGATGTTTTCTCAAATCTTGTTTACTGTATTATAATGCAGTTTGCCAATTACATTCAGACTGACTATTTTATATTATATGTTTGGGGTTTCCCCAATTCTGGAAAATTATCCTTATGTTTGTATACATATTGTATGTTTGTTCAAAGCAGGAAAGAGCACAAATGTAATATAACATGGCAATTAAATGCCCTTTATATCACCAGGCTTCTTTCTGTTAAATGGCTCTCCCTCAGCCTATGTTTTGTTCCATGTATTCTGGGCGTTCAGCTATAGCGGAAATCATGTTAAGGTTCTCCTCCTGTGACTTCTTTAAAAATAATTAAACTCAGGCAACAAAAGGCTTGATATATGCATTAACACTTAACATCTGTACGGTAAACAATGCTTAATGCGCATATTGTGTAGTTCCAACATTATGTAAATTATAAATTAAGTCTGAGTTCTCTGTTTTAGGATTTACTGTTTGCTGCTCTGTAAATTTTCCTTTGTGAAATTCAGATAAATTGACAGTGCTTGTTTATTTCATTTTTTATTTCAGAAACCCTAAAGCAGCCAGTCAAAGAATAAATAAGAAGGTCAACAATGATGCATCACTTCGAATTCAAAATTTGTCTATTTTAATAAGGCAAATTAAATCATATTATCAGGTGTGTGAATATTTCCTTTAAAGCATTTTAAAGTTTACGCACCCTCCAATTATCTGTCCTCGAAGACCAGAAAGGACAATGCCACAAAACTAGTGGTCATATTATGAACTGTTGATAATCTACTTTATATTTTCTCTTTGGCAATTCAAAGAAACATTGACATATGGAATAACTTGGAAATCAAACATAATGGACTAGAAAATCTTAATTAGTAGCAGTAGTTAAAGTCATTTGCAGCAGATGAATCCATCTTATCAGTTATGTAACAACATTGCCTTCCTTCTCCTCTCCCCAGATCTGTTATTTGCTCTCTGCTTTTGGTAGATTCAGTAGGCTGAGGTTTCTATCCTGAAAGGATCAAAGTAATTTTTGAAAGTTTGAGTGGGACAGGGCTAATCAAATATGTCAATAGGAACTAAGGTTTGCTTCTTTTCCCTCTCAATCCCATTTTTTTCTGTTACCTGTTTTAGATTGTAAATCTGAGAGCAGAGATTATCTTTTTTGTTTTGTTTTGTTTTTAGATTTTTTATCCCACCATTATTATTTTTATAAATAAGTCAAGGCGGCAAACATACCTATTACTCCTTCCTCCTCATATTTTCCCCACAACAACAACCCTGTGAGATAAGTTGAGCTGAGAGAGAGTGACTGGCCCAAAGTCACCAAGCTGGCATTCATGCCTAAGGCAGGACTAGAACTCACAGTCTGCTGCTTTCTAGCCTGGTGCCTTAACCACTAGATCAAACTGGCTCTTTTTTTACTGCTTTTTTGAGGCCATGTTGAGTTCCTTTGTGAACTGAAGAGTGGGATAAAATAGTTTAATAACTGTTTTATTCTTTAATCCACATTATTTTATTTCTTCAATGCATATGGTCGCCCAATTCAAAATGGCTCAGGTGGCTTACAATGAAGGTTGTATTCAAATCTTAAAGTGTAACAGAAGAGTATGTTGCTACAGAGAAGTTACAGTCAGTGTTAATACTGCTTATATGTGTACTAAAACAATACTGATCCTCTTCCATCCCTCCTATACAGTCCCCTTATCCCATGATCTGTCCCATGTCAAATCTTTACAAATATTTATAAAAGTTGTGGATCACATCGCCAGTCAGGCTTTGGAGGAAGCCATATTGTTGCTATATGTGCCTGACATTATGTAGCATGTTAGGCTCTTATAAAATGAAAGTGATTGCCATAACAGGATTTTTTCTTGCCCTATACACTTAAAATCTTAATACTGCATTACATGCCATTGATTTCCACAGCAGAAGTGTTATAACAATCAGATATTTGGGGAGCCTTTTTTAAGGATTTAAGTATTTCCAACTGAACAGTAAAGTGTCACTGTAATTATAATACATTGTATATTTAAAAATTAAGTTTAAATTTGCACAAGGATCTTGTAGATTTGGTTCTTACATTTATTTATTAGATCATTCTTTTTTGTATTTGTTAATATACATCTTATCCAATCTTGAAAAGTTGAGTCATACACATAAATTTTTCTCTATTGAGTAGCAGTTGAAAAAAGACAGCCTTGTTGTAAAGAACATTCTTGTCTCCCAGATCTGTATATTCATGAGTATTTATTATCATAGGCATCCAGATATTGGGGGAATGTGTGCCAACTTTAAAGAATTAGATGCTCTCTAGACTAAGGTTTTTCCTGATCAGTACTATTAGTGTCTAGCAGTGATACAATTTATTAGGGCACCCTTCACAAGACAATTGCAAAATAGATTGTTGCCTTTTTAAAGATTTGGCAGTTCTCAGAAATACTTCTATCCAAGTTGTAGCCAACTTTTATTATATTTCGGTTCTGAATATCTTAATACAGCATTGTCTCTGCATGTCACTTCACAGGTTTTTACATTCTCAAAGATCTAAGTCAATGTAGGAAATTATTTTACAGTGAATCTATAGTTTAAATATATAAGATTTAGCTCTCTTTTGTCAGGCAAAATGAAATCTATAAAATGCCTTGTTCTTAGTTGTTGTGGGTCAGCTAGTTATTCTTAATATAGATAACTAGGAGTTTAAATATTCTGCTTTCTTAAGGTAAGAAATTTCCTTATTGAGGAAAGTTAGTGTGCTTGCCAGACAACTACCTGATCTAATGCATGTTAGGAATCCACATATAGGAGAGAAACTTAAATCAGGTGTACATCCTAAGGTCTCAGGCTACATACAGTCTTAATTAATTAAATTAGGTATGGGAATCTAGGGGTTTATCATTCCCACAAAGAATTATTTAATGTCAATCTGCTTGAAATAAATTAAGGTGTTAATACATGAATACCTGTTAGTAAGTATCAATTTTGAAGTAAGACATCTTAATGTCTTGAAATAATTGAAATAATTCAGTTGAGTAATTCAATCTGTAATAACCCCATCAGAAGGAGCAGAGTACCACATACTGATCCTATTGTTAAAAACTGAAAAAATTACAGTTATGTATTTATCACTGAATGGAAATAATTATTTTAAAAAGCATCATAATTAACAGTGAGAAAGGAGTAGGTCAAGGAGCTTTCTTGTTTTCATGGATTTAATTGGGTCTCTGCAAGGGCTGGCAGTGATATCAAAATGGCAGGCACAACTGGGTAATCAAAGCCTTGTCCCTTTTTATGTTTGTGTGATGTAGGCGATCCATGTTAAAAAGGGCCAAGACTTCACCTGCCCAGTAGTGCCCACCATTATGACATTGACAGCCGCTGCAGATGCCTCTGGATTTAATGATATCTATTTCTTGGAGAGATAAAGATGCAGCTAATTGGCACCTGGATTACACATGGTCTTTAAAAAACTTCATTATTTCTTCCTCTTACATTTTACATTATAGTAATTACATGAATTTCTTCCTCTTAGATTTGACTCTATATTGTATAGTCAAGACTAAAAAAAATTAAATGCTCATTTATTGCATCTGAGTTGTAGTGAAAGTGTCTCTAAAAGTAGAAAAAAATTACAACTACAAATTGCTTTAGTCACTGCAGTTGAGAGATTAATAATCTGCCCAGTTTTCACTTCATTCCCAGTATCTTTGCTTCATACAATTCAAAAAATATTCTGCTTGAAGTCCTTAATATTGGAATTGGAACTAATTTCCAATATTGATCATTAAAACTTCTGATATAGGTTGATTTGAATATGTACCTAAATATTCCTTAATATGTTTTCTAGATCTTCTTGTTTAATATTATTTTTCCATAAGACATAAGCAATAATATGATAATAAAAGTGTCCAAAACAAGCAATAAATTGAAGAATATCTATTTATAAGAAAAATATTTGCAGAATTTCTGTAAGAAAGAAATGTATAAGAAAAATATTCTGAGTATTTCATGTTTTACAAAAAGTGAAACCTCTAATGTAGATGCATTTAAATACATATAGAAAAGATATGGTGACTTTCTTGGAGCTCATACAGTATAAGTCCTTGTAAATAAGGAATAATTTTACTGCTTATTTTAATACAATCTGTCAAGAACAAGTGATGTCAGTGACATATGGAAAGTCCAGCCTTTATATAGCTTTTATAAAAATTTAAATTTGTTTCCATAGGAGACATTGCAGCAGTTGATCTTGATGCATTTGCCAAATGTTTTAATAATTGGAAAAAACCCCTTTTCAGGTAAGCATTGCATCCGGTTTAAAACAGGCATTATCTCATAAATAATTATTTGTTGACGCTGACAAGGCAATAAATAGCTGTTCTTAGGCTAGGGAGGAACATTATGTAAATGGATCTCATTTGTCTTCCATCGCATTGAAAAGAATAGCCAACCCAACTATGCTTTGATTCAGAAAAAGTGGGGGGAGGGAGTTTTGAATATAAACCCTGTAGTGTGTGTGTGTAGGGTTTTGTTACTGTGCTTTGGAGAAACTATGCTTCATTTTTGTTTGTAGTAAATTTAGCAATGTTGTATCGGTGAGCTTAGGCTGTAAGCAAGTTTCTGAATATGGAATTGAATGTCTAATGAGTCAAAATTTATTTCTGTGCCTGACCTGAAGTCTGACAATCATAAATATTTATTAACAATTTTGTATAATACTGTCAAATGTTTATATGGCTTTATGTGCATTGTGTGTTTGTAATGCACAAATATATATACTTGTGGTTCTTACATTACCTCTGCAAAATAAGTCAGTACTATTCTCCATTTGAAGCTGGGAGAGAAGGTGGCTCAGTTAAAATCATCCATGTGACAAAGGCAAGATTTGAGACAGAAACTTTCTGATTCATAACTGAGGGTTAGCTACTACATTTCTCTTGTATTTAGTGTGGAATTGAATTTGGGTAAGAATTAACCATCCAGGAAAAACTGGATAAAAATAGTAGACAGAACATCTCTAGAAAGAATACTTCGATTGCTTAATACATGTCGTCCTCGTTTAGTGACTGCCTCATTTAGCAACCGTTTGCAGTTACGATGATAATGAAAACTAACCTTACAACCAATCCTTGCATTTACAACAGGTCTGTAAAGCAAAAGAAAACTGAAGTAAGAATATTAGCACAGTCACTGTTTCACTTAACAACCACTTCACTTAATGACTGAGTTGCTGGTCTCAATTATCACTAAATGAGGACTACCTGTACTGTCCTAATTCTTTACATAAAAAAGCTTTTAATCTCATTTATTCTTTTTAATTATATATTGATTTACTGATTTTTGCATTTAGATTCCAACATTTCAAAATAAAGGTAATATAAAGAAGGGATATTGCTAAAATACTTATAGATTTAGGAAGCATTCAGTTTAATTGTTTAAAAATGTTGGTAATGCTTATAATGGAGAAGGATAAATTACTAAAAGCCACACGTTCTGCACTAAACAGACGTTCAGGAAGATTTGAGTTTGACCGTAAATTATTCAACAGCATAACAAAATTCACAGATCTTGCTTTGAGTTGGCAACTAACTCTTACTTTAAAGAACCAAACTTTCATTCTACACTTTTCAGCCTTACCCTTAATATTTTTAAGCCCCTGATATGCTCATAGGAGCAGATCAAGGTTTCCTTTAATACTGATTACTTGGTGATTTATAGAAAGCTAATCATCAGAAACAGATGTTTCCTGTAAGTTTTCTTAGATTAATCAGTCCTAAGAATTGAATTCTGAACAGGATATAGGGCGGATTCTTTATTATATTACAAGTAGGTGGAGCAGTAACATTTTGTGTGCCAGTTGTGCTCATTTCTAGAACAGGAGGCTTGCACACTGTCAGCCCTGCCCTTGTCACCTCATGTCTGGACTGTTGCAGAACATTCTGCATAGACCTAGTCTTGAAAACCATTTGGAAACTAAAACTGGTTCAGCATGCAGCAATCTTAGTAGTTATTGGCACACCAAAGTTCCCCCATGAAATACTATTACTACGGGAGCTACATTGGTACCAGTCAGCTTCTGGGTGCAATTCAGTGGTGGCTGTAACCTTTAAAGCCATATATAGGTCAGGGCTTTTCTGGGTTGCATTTGTCTGCCTGGTAAAATACAAAGAGAAAGCTTACTGGATATACCATCACTGGGAGAATGCCATCTTCAGTGACTCTGTGATTGAGGACTCTTGGTGATGCCCCCTTCCTCTGGAACAGCTTACCCCCAGACTACGCTCTATATTATGTTTCCAAACAGCTGTGAAAACATGGCTCTTCATGAAGGCATCTGGAACTGAATGTAGTATACTATCCCTAAATTGTAAGATGTTGTGTGATTTGTAATTTTGTGGGAATGGCTCTAATTTTTAACCCACTTATTGCTATATTGTAATCACTCAATGCAGTGTAGAGGAGTATGGAGATGGCCTTGAAGAAGGAATTCAGCAGTTGTTAGGTAAATGCCAGCGCAGCTCTGGAAGGAAGGAGGGAGGGAGAAAGAAATTCAAGATTCCAGTAGAAGAGAATATATGTAGCTCAGGGTTGAACTGTTGAACAGGGTTGAACACCAAGGACTCCACAAACTCAAGATTGCCCTGCCTTGATTTTCATGGTATAAGTGGGGGAAAGAGAATCTCTGTCATGTTTGGAGCTGTTGACAGTTTTGGATACTAAGAAAATATTATCCAAAAACAAAAAAATGTCAAAACTGGAATATCTATACCTATGGTATGCTGCTCATTGACTGTAGGTGTAGAGTTAAAAGGAATTTCTTAAAACTAAAGAAAGAGATGCTCAGTGCTTAGTTATATAGCCCTGGGAAAGCAGTTTTGTGTTGTTCAGTACTGAAGAAGGGGTAGCTTGCCCCCCAAATTCTCTCACATCATACTGCCAGTCTGCAGTAACAGCCATATGTCTTAACATGGTACAAACTGGTGCTAGCCCATAAACTTAAAAATAGTGATGGAAAGAGAAACAGAATCTGTTCAATATTACTACAAATGTAAACCAGTATATTATTTTAAAATATTAAAAAATATTTTCAGAACAAGGGACTGAAGAAGTAAAAAAACTCCTTCTACTTCTGCTTGGCTGTGCTGTTCAGGTAAGGTCTGCTAATTTACAGAACTGCTTATAATGTTTACTTGAGTGGTGCTTACAATGTTGTCCTCACATTCCTAGTTTTATGAATGGAGTTATAATTAAACATGGCTAACAGGTTTTCTTATGAATGCTTTTCATCTTCATCTTTTCTTCTTCTTTTTCTTATGAATGCTTATTGTGGAAAGACTCACCAAATAATACTGCATATTTAAATCCCCTGGATTGGGAGACACCCAAAAACTCTAATTATAAAGCAAGAAATGGCCCCTCAGGATATTTTAGTCCATAAAAAGGTGGCTGTAAGGCTCCAGTAATATTGTTAACAAAGCAAAGGACACAAGTGGATGTTAAAGCTTCAATGAATAGTGCTATTCTGAGAGACTGCTTTCAGGGAGTTAGTGTATAGAATAAGGAAGATGGCCTTGTCATACAGGAACCATTGCCTAAGCAAAGGGGCTGAAGCATTTTTTATAGCCAATCTCAAAAGTAGTTTTAGTGTTTTTGTGGAGTTGATTTCCTGATATGGGCTACCTAGTGGGGCTGACACTTAATAGCCTCTAAATCAGGGATAGAGAACCACCCAGCAGATCCAGCCAGCATGACCAGTAACCAGAGAAGCTAGAAGTTATAATTTAGCAATATATTTCCCATCCCTGTTCTAAATAAAGGTCTTTAAGTAAATTAAAGAAAGATATTTCAATAAAAGAAGCAGAAATGGGGGATTTGGAATCAAAGCTTAATAAAAATGACAATATAACGTAATTCCACTGCACTGTAGTAGAAACTTTTAAGGTAGACCTATTGATTGCTGTTTTAATCTAACAGAGAGCCATGATGGCTAGTGCTTATTGGGACTAGGAAGGCGATAATTGGAAGTATTTTTTTAGTTGTGAACACTAAATTCACAAAGGAGTCAAAAGACAGTAAAATATAAAGCATGATGAGGGAGGAACAAATCACAAATCTTCCTGTAAGTACTTATTTTTTATGCTGGAGTGTGTTCATTAGATATTTCAGGTGTACTGCATTACTGAGGAAAAAGGTGAAGGATGTTTTTAATTATTCTGTTTAACTACCTATAGAATAAATGCTGATTAATATTTATGTTTAGTGCCAGAAGAAAGAAGAATTCATTGAAAGAATACAGAGTTTAGATTTTGATGTAAGAGCAGCTGTTGCCGCCCATATACAAGAGGTAATATCTTGTTTACTATTATAAAATCCTAATTTATTAAAAAATATTTTGAATGCAGTCATATGTCTTGATAATATTTTATTCTGCAGAATGTGTATTATATTTGAAAAAGATTATGTAGGCACTTTCTTATTAAATATAAAAGAAGAGTAGCCACTTCTTCCCATAGGATTGATTGGCCTATGTAAGGAGCCAAGAATATGACTTCGGAGAAGCCATTGAGAAGTTGTTAAAGCAGCAACAGTTGCAGAAACATGCATTAAGCTCAGAGAGTTGGAAAAGTACTCAAACTGGCTCCCCCCTGACTTTTTGGGGTATAAAAGGGAGGGAAGGGAAAACATAGGCAGACTTACAAGATTCTGTTACTATAGCTATCTCAATAAAGTATAGTTCTAGCCTTCCTGCAGAGCTTCTGCCTCATAGGGCTGACTCATGTTAGAACAACCCATCGCGTGGATCTGATTTTTTACCGATATTTTTGTGGGATTTTCCTGCTGATTTGGAGGTGATCCTGTTATTACACAAATTGATTTATGGAATTCACAGATTACATATCAATAAAACTGTACCTGGACATCATATTCTTAGAAAGTCAATTATTATTTCTAGGGAAATAAAGGCAGGGAAGAAACTAGAACTTGTACATTATTTGAGTTCTTACTATGAAACCCATCTGGTCTTCTTGGTCCATGCCTATCTTGAAATATTAAATACATTAGATCAAGTCTGAGAAGTTGGAGTTAATTACAATGGGGTATGGAGCAGCACTGCTTCAGTCTTATTTGATAAGATATCTCCTGAATAGTCTGAGTGTTGCTAAACTGGAACAAGAAAGTAAGAATGATAGTGAGGGGCTTAAGCAACAGAATTAGCAGTGGTCAGTTTCACTAAAGAAGAATGAAAGAAGCTAGCTATGTTTTCACCTGGAGATAAGATTGAGAGAGGAGAGTAACTGAATTTTTATTTATTTAAAAGTTCTGTGGGCAAGGATTTTAGGTGAAACCCTTTCATAACTTGACCCAGCTGAAAAGTAACAATTTACAAGTTTCAAGTTTCCCTTTCAACAGAGTATTTGAGTATTTTATGCTGACTAAACTCCAGTTCTTTGCATGAAATTTAGATGTGTTTCAATTGGATTTGGGAGATTAAATTGCTTGGTTGCTCTAGAAATTGACTTGTGCCCCCAAAACAGAGGAGAAACGCTCTAGAACACTGAGGTTTTTGATCTTACACGATGCTATTATTCCAGGCCATCTGGTTTGTATAGGATTTGGGGGCCACATTTGATATAGTTGCTGCCCTTTCTGATGGATAGTTTCCAGAAGATAATTCAGAATATCTCAAGTGCATCAGATTGTATAAGGTAGCAAATCAATGTAGGAATTATTCTTTCTGGCCATAAATATGGTCCTGTTCGAAATTGAGTTGTCATCTAGGATTCATCAAAATTGTTCTTATCAAGATAAGCCTGTAGAATTTTACTATATAAGTTAGAAAATACATCAAGCGAAGAAACATTGAAAGGATTAGATGAAGTGACATCCCTTACAATCTCCAAAATCTCCAAAAATCAAAAAAATAGATTAATGAAGTATGTATTAGTTGTGGCTACGAGGAAGATCAGGAAACTTGGTGCAAAGACAACACTTTTGTTTCTTTTCTAGTTGGTGGTAGGGTGTGTGTTCATTAGACTAAACAAGAATAATTCTATCACTTGTTGGGATATGTCCTTTCTGTTTATGCACAGAGGTAAGGAAGATGAGATACCAGGAATGAGCCCTTTCAAGAAAATATGAAGATAAAAATGGAGATATTTTAGGTAGTATATTAAATTATTCAACATATTCCAAATGCATAGAGCAGTCTACAATGATTGAAAAGATGAATTATAAAAAATTAATTATCCCATGTTCACTGTTTGCATTTTAATGTCTACAGGATTAAGCTAAGACTTGAAATGCATAGGCTATTTTCCCCTGGCAAAATGAGTTGGAAGAGAAACTAGAGAAATCACTAATAGATGAGAGTTAATTTCTAATTAGAGCAAAGGAGAGGAGAAAATACGGTTTTAGAAAGACAAGAGAAACGCTAAAAAATTTATAAGGTAATGCAGCAGTCAGGAAAGAAAAAGAGGAAAAAACAGTACAGTATGTGAAAATGGACAAAAAATGGAAGGCTTTGGACTCAGTGAATAATTGGCCTCACTGATAACTTCAAAAGTGAATTTTTCTAAGAATATAGTATATTGCAGAATATTTCTAAAAATAGATTAAATGCACATAATTTGTTTATTAAAATAAGCTTGAACCTCACATCTTTTCTTTCACATTCAATTACACTTAATGAGTACAAATTTTAGTAATCTAATTATTCAAATATAATAGTTTTACATCATTGTGATTTTATCCTTTGTAGGTAACTCATAATCAGGAAAATGTGTTTGATCTCCAGTGGATGGATGACAATGCTCTGGCACAAGAATATATTGAACCTCTCCTAAAAAACATGGCATTGCATTTAAAAAGACTTATAGATGAGCGAGATGAGCATTCTGAGGTATTGTCATCAATTTTCAGTTCTATTATTTAGTGTTTTGTCAATTATTAATGAAATGAAGAGATAAAATTGCTAAGTAACCATTTGCAAAACTTGAAATGTTTCTACTCTCATATACCTATCTGAAAAATACTTTTTTATGTCATAGACTATCATAGAGCTTTCTGAAGAAAGAGACTCTGTTCATTTTCTACCTCATGCATCAGCAGCACAATCACCTTGTGGATCTCCAGGAATGAAATGCACTGAAAGTAGACAACACTTATCAGTGGAATTAGCAGATGCCAAAGCAAAGATTAGAAGACTTAGACAAGAGCTGTAAGTACATAGTAAAGAACAATAGGCAAAACTGGTAAACACCAGGAATCTCCAAGGGAAGTTGCCTTCCTACAAGGAAGAATTTGTTGTTCCCTAGACCTAGCAAGTAGGTTTTCTCCAGCTTGAATTGGCAAGGATCATTCATTCATTCATTCATTCATTCATTCATTCTTAGATTTTTATCCTGCCTTTATTTTGTAATAAGTAAATACTTCTAATGTCTTAACAAAAGCATCAGGCTGTAGCAGATGAGCATTTTCCTTTAGGGGTAGAGTCAGTGTGCTTGGGTACCTGTACCTTCTACTCTTGTAATACTTATGGTATATAATTTAGCCTGAAACAAAGTTAAGATTGAAATTATTAGGAACTGATTAAAACTATAATTGACGGGAATACATTTATTCCCCTTAAACTTTTTTTTAAATAAGCATTGGGGGTTATTATCAAAGATGACCAAATCGAAGAAGTCTTCAATGTATGTTTTGTAAACAATTTGTTCATTATATTACTCGTGTATAATTTTTCAATATGTCTGCCAAATTTAATTGGAAGCACCTTTATTTAGCTGAAAGTTTTTAAAAAGATTTTAAAATTAAGTCTTCCACAGAGTGAATAGAATTAAGAATAAAAGTGATGAAATGATTTGGAATGAAGCTGAAGGGAGAGAATGCCAGAAGGACTATTTTAAATATTTGTATAGAAAAGATAGTTATGTGTTAAGGAGTGGAATTGAATAATTGCTACAAATACTAGAGTCCAAGAAGAGAATTGATGAAAAGGATGTAATAAAAGCTGTGAGTATGTTGAAAAATAGTAAGGCTATAGGTGTTGAAGGTGTAACTGGAGAAATATTAAAATATGGATGTTATTTGCTTTTGGAATAGTTCTATGATTTCTTTAACTTGTCTGTGCCTAACAAGTAGAAGATACATTGTTGTTTATAGAGATAACTTGCAAATAAAGAATATAAAAATATAGATAATAGATGAAAATAGGTAATAAGAACAGAAATACCAGCTATAGACTTGGATTAAGAGTGCAACTATAGAGAAATAAGGTATAAATATAGGAATAAGAAATAAAATAATGGAAATAGACATAGAACATAGCTCTAATAATAATTAGAAAAGCAATAACTGCATTAGTAAAATAAATGTTTATTTTTGTACAATAAAACTTCCCCACAAAGGAAATAAAATTAACCCCTTGTCTGTGGTCTGTACCATCCCCTAAAAGAACATATCACAACAAGGATGTCTGATGTCTCTGGCTATGCCTACATTAGAGGTGTGTTGGCTGGGAATATGAACATGTGTGTACTTTTATATGCACTTGATGGTGTGCTTTTGGCTGACAACCCAGATGATTTGCAATGAACATTAGATGCATGATGCAACTTGGAATGTTGACCTGAAAATTAGTGTATTGAAAACCAAGGTAGTCAGGTTTGATATGGAAAATGAAGTGGACAATTCTAAATTATGCATAAATGGTTAAAAAACAGAACAAGTAAATAAATTAATGTACCTTGTGTTGGCTGTGTTGCTAGTTAGTAACTGTTTTAGATTAAGCAACTGCCTGTAAGCAAGAAGAGGCCTACCACCCAAGTATGTGTATGTTTTGTTGTAAAATACATATGTGTGTAAGGTTTACCCCATTCGTCTAGAGAAACTCTCGTGACACGCATGTTCAACAAAGAAGTTTACTCAAGCGTAACATACGTAATTAAGGGGGACGCGGTGGCGCAGCGGCTTAATGACGCTGAAAGTTGCCGGCCAGAAATGGTCGACGCTTCAGGGGTTCGAGTCCAGCCTTCGTGTTAGCAGGGTGAGCTCCTGTTTCCTCCCCAGTTCCTGTAAACCCAATAGTTCGAAAACTCACGTGAGTAGATAAATGGGTGCTCTCACTCCGGTGGGAGGAAAAATGCTGGCGGCGCCTTGCAAAAAAGGAGTCGGGAGCAGTTGCCGGTAAGCGCAAAAAACCGCACGCACCCGAAAAGGGCGCGAAGCAACGGAAACCCCGCCTCCTGCACTTGCCAGCTGGGCTCTGCTCTAGGAAGGAGGCTCTGGCAAACCACTTCCGAAACAATTGCCTTGAAAACTGCAAGGACTCGTCCAAGCAGTCACTGCAGAGTCGGTAACGACTGAGCGCAGATTTAAAAAAACAAACAAACATACGTAATTACAGACAAAGCTAGGACTGGCTTGGCACATCTTACAACACAATTTATAGTCGTCCCGTTCCCGCGCTAGCCCCATTGCTAGGTTACAGAATACGGATTACCCACAGTAATCCCCCCTTTTACTCAAATGGCAGGTTCAGCCTAGTTCTTTTGTTTCTTTGATTGCTATTTTCCGATGGCGTGGTCGCTGTCTTCGTTGGGTCTTTTCTGTTGAGCGCAAAGCCGGGAGTTCCCAATCATGCGCTGATTGCTATGCCTCAAATCTGCAGCTCTCCCCTTTGTCTACAGCGCCTGTGGCCATCTGGCATTAACACAACGCATCCACTTGCAGTTTAGTTAAGCGGCGCCAGCTGGCCCATTAATTAATTTGTGGTTTCTCACTTCCCCTTTCCTTGTTAGCGCTCAAGTGGTGAAACTGACTAAGCGCGGCTGGGCAAGTTCCTAGCCGTGCCGCGTCGGCTGAACCTGATAATGTGCACACTTCCTTTTAGAGATTTTGGATTTCAACAAAGACATTGTTGAATTAATGCTGTGGATTAATGCTGAATAACCACACATTTAATCTCAAAAGGTTAAAATACTGTATCGTCCATGAGGGGGCAGATTTTAGAGCATATGTATTATGAAACAAATGTAAAGTAAAAATAGGCTATAATTTCCCTGTTCTTCTAAAAAGACAGAAACCTCTACCTATAACTGCAGCATCTGTAGATTTACACAGCTTTCTGTTTGCCTTCTAGTGGCCTACTTATACATTCTGAGCTTCTCTATTGATACCATAACTGAGGATACTTGGTGGTACTCCTGATGTAGGCATAGGCAAAAAAAAGTTCAGATTTAGAATATTCCAGAATGCTAAACTTTACAAATAAGCCAAACTATCCTAATTTCACATGTTGCAGAGAAATTAGTATTGTGATGTTTTGCCGATTGGAATAAATTATTTGCAAGTGCATGTTAGTTAGCAGATGTTGCAGCCCCTGCTGGGGTTACCTGTATTAACTAAGCCTTTCTGCATGACTCTGTATAGATGCTATCATATATTTGTATATGATCACAGCACAATACTTTTAAAAAGTACTTTAATTTTGAAAAAAAATAGATATATAGTACAAAGTACCTTTAATTTTGAAAAAAATAATAGATATATAGTAAAGTGCATATTCTCCAGGTCAGAGTAACTTGATAGAAGGTATTTGTGCTTTCAATCAATTTTAACCTGAGCTGAGCAACAGCTGTGCTGCAATTGTGTAACTTCCTGCTTTCCCGTGAGTTCCATATGCTACAGACATGTTTGCCATTGAACAGTGGGAGAGTGTGCCTTTGTGCCAGTGCCTGAGGTTAGCCTTATGATGCATCAGTCAGTGGGCTATAAATGGAGTTAATGTCCATATCACTAATACTCCTGAAGATTCTGGAATTCAACCAAATACTTGTTTGTACGGTAACTTTTTTTTAATATTCTGGACTATAAGCTTCATGATTATCAAAGTTCTATCCTAGCTTTGAATTGATAATGGAATGTACATTGAGGTTTCTAAATCTGTGGCAACCTAATTTATAAAGTGGTGTGAAATAGGAGTCTGACATTCAAGCTTCAGAGTCATTGTTAAATTTCAGGCTAGCAATGAAATGGGCTTAAGATCGCCATCTGTTCTCTGCCTGAAGGGCCTATTTCTAATCCTTAGCTGCAATCGTGCATTTGAAGTGCTTTAACCATTAGATGAATGCTGCAATGTTTATGGCTAATTAAGCCATTATGGTGCCTGCTGAATAATAATACAGCAGGGGTGATATGCTAGCCTTCTAATACTAAGGTCAAATTGTCTATATTTGTTCTGGACACAGAATGGCATAGTAATTCATGGTAATACGGTTTTTCCATGGCAATTTCCTGTCAAATTTGGATGCTAAGAAGCATTCCTAGGCACTTGGAAAGTGCAGAGCTCTTAGTTACATATATACATTTTATTATTTCACTTTGGATACTTGATATGCTTCATTATTAGAATTGTACTGAACTGCAGTATTGATAGACTGGGCTTCAAATATTGTTCTGAGAGAGAGAGAAGAAGAGCACGGAAGGGGGACATTTGTATGTAGAACCCACCTCTCCATCCCTTCCCCCCCACACACAGACAAACAGACGAACACCAAAGATCAATACACTACTTACAAGAGAGTTTTAACTGTATCATCTAAAACTGTAGAGTATATTATTATGTCTATTCAATTACCTTCCTATTTGAACAGAATATAAACTTTTTAAAAATTAGTCATTATGAGCACAAAAATACAAAAAAGAAAGAGATACCATTTTTTGATGACTGGATCATTGGATGTCTATTGAAATGAGCCTAGCCAAGATATTCTATAAACAGCTGCACTAGGAAAGTTAATGCAAATTGCTGTTATTAATTTGACTGACAGTTAATAGCCTAAATAGTGAACATTGGTGTAGAATGTATAATTAAAAACAATCCCATTACACTTAACTGAATAGCTCATTGGAAGTGTATACATTTCGGAGAGCTTTTTTTTTTACATTTTAGGAATATTATTTATTTATTTTCAAATAACATTTTTGTTGTTTATTAGGTAGTAATATCTTTTAGTGATTGTTAGTACAATCCAGTGTGCTGGTATGCTGAAGTAATTCTCACTGGTTTGTACACTTTAAATAATGTTACGCTTAAATTGGATGCAAAACATGGAGATTGAGTAAATATGCATGAGAAGCTGTTGTTTGACATAAGAACCTTCATAATTTAAAATGGGCCTTTATTGGAAAGTTCATTAACTCAGGCTTTGATATTATGTATAAAATACATGTATTGCAATACTTGTCAACATATAGAATAGTTGAATTTTTTATATTTGGAACTTATATTTTTGTAATTTGAAAATGAAATAAATATTTTTGACTGAACATTTCTATAATTTCTGATTTAAATAGGATTATAAATGTCTTGCACATTAACATGTGACTTCAGCTATTATGAACATACTTCAGTTAATTTGTTGAAAACTAACATCTTTAAAGTTAGAACAATAAATCTTGAAAGCCAGTGATGTTAGGATTTTGTCTCTGTCATATTCTTTTTTATTTATAAAATGCATATTCTGCATGTTCTTTTTTTAACGATAAATGTTATAGCAGAGAAGAATTTATTTCCTTTAAATTATCTGTTGTAACACATTAACCCTACTGGAATTAGTTTTTATTAATCTGACTTTTTTGTGAGTGACAGTGCAGAATAATCATACTGTCCAGTTTAAGCTTCTCAGAAAGGATAGTGATAAAAAATGATTTCCTTGTGGAAAAAGGTGTTTCCCTTGATCCAAAGGTTGTATCCAAACATGTTCCTGCTTTAGAAAATTAACAGAAATCAGAATCCAGTTTTTGTCTGTTCCTACCTCCACATACACATATATGCTACTGCTGTTTGTGCTGTATTACTTTCTATCTGGAAAAATTCTCAGACCGCAAGATTTTGTGGGGAGAAGGAATTACTTGGCAACAATCAGATGTCTTGGTTTTTATGAGAGAAATGTTTTACAATATAATCCAATGAGATTATACAACATTTATCTGTTGTATTCAGTAATGTTCAGTAGATATTAAGATTTATGCTCATTTAATCTCTGCTGACAGATTGAACTCAATCATTGGAAACAAAAAGAGGTGATTGCCTTTACAGCTACCTACCTACTTTACTCCTATGCAGTGGGGAGAAAGAAGAGGTTCAGAAGTGGAAGCTCATTGGCTTGATTTTGGATTTCACCTGAACACTTTAATGTCAAATTATTCTATAAGTATTTAGATAATGTTTGTCTTCCACACGATAAGTTATAATAAGACATTAACAGAAAATTGTAATAACAAAAAGTACAATAGGGCTTTCTAAACTCCTCTCCACTACTGTTCCCAGTCACTCTTCTTCAAATTTCATTTAAGGAGCAGAGAGTCCTTAGGAAACACCCAAAGTTTGCACAAACTTTATCTGTTTAATTTCCCCACCCCCATCTCAGAACTTTGCTGATTCACTCCAGCCCTTCTGTGGGAAAATGGGAAGCTTAAGAGGATAGGGATTTGAGGAAAATCCATTTCATGAGCAGCTTTTTTCAAGGTAATACCTAGTATCTTCTGTTTTATCCAGTTTACAACTGCAGATTCTTCTAATGCTTCACTGATACTGAATAACAATAATAAGGAATGCTTATTATCATATATTTTCCATTTAGATGTTAGTGTTCTGAAATGGAAAACTATGTATATATTATTTTAAATCCTGTATGTCATATTCATTTTAGAATATGTGACCTTTCTGGAATTGAATTGTAGAATTCTAATTCTACAATTCCTACAATAGGAATTCCTACAGTAGGAATTGTTAGAATCCTAATTCTACAGTTCCTAATGGCAAAAGTTGTCCATTGTCAAACTGCTTCCAGTTCAGAAGATTTGCTTCTGGAAACTGCCAAATCCCAGTATAGCATGGTCCAGGAAGAAGCTCAGTATAGTCCAAAGGGAAATGGAATGTCCCAGAGTTCTCCAGAGCATTCCATTCACACATCAATTAATTTTGCACATCTCTTGTTGAATATTGAACTTTTATTAAATACAGGTGTTAATATGAAACTGGATCCAATGATAATACTAATTGGCCATGAGATTTTTAAGCTAATAATTTGCTATTATAATTGGAGGCGGAATGGGAATGTCTTAACATAGAGGAAATATTGCTTTTGAAGGAATCAAAATCAATATTTATCTGCTCGCAAAAGTAATCAAAGCCAGAATCTATAATGAAGTTCTGTATAACTGGTTACAGGGAGGTTAGACCAAAGAGTTATTCTTAGAGAATAGTGAAGTATGTGAATAATGTATATAAATCTTCCCAACCTGTGGTATTGATTAGGGACCCAACTACTGTTAATGGGCCAGTGCACAAGCTCCACTACTATTTAAAATAAATAAGTAAATAAGTAAAAACAGCAGCTTTGGGAGAAAATAAATCAGGAACAGAGATTTGGGGAATCCAGAGTTTATACCCTTTTTTCCTCTTATGTGTTTGCTCTCAAGCTCCTTTTCAGACCTGAAGTACTTTGACTTAACAGGAGGGAATCAGGAGAGCAAAAATCACTGGAGGGAAAGTATTAAGCAATATTTCAGCCCATTCTTGATTACTGCTTTATTTCTATTATTTTAGTGAATCTATTATGGCTACTGGTGCACTTTCCTTTCTTTGCTTATTAGCTAGAATGTAAAATAAAGCTTTCTTATATTATTAAATAAAATCTTTTTGTTTTGTTTTTTAGTGAGGAAAAAACTGAACAGTTGCTGGATTGTAAACAAGAACTTGAACAGATTGAAACTGAATTAAAGCGACTGCAACAAGAGGTTTGTGAATACAAGATCACAGTTTAGACTATTGTACTGAGAAGAAGTATAGTTGCTTGTGTTTATCAATTCAATTAGTGATACATGTTTCAAGCAGTGGGGCTTAGTTGGGCAGGTTTCAACTAAATAATGGCCATAGGATCTTAAACTTGAAATCATAATATTACTGGGATTGACCAGTGTATTTGTTGCTTTCCAGTTTTTGTTCTTGTTTTAGGAATCTTTAATGTGTTTAAAACTTGGCCAACCAATTTTCATTCAGGAAAGGAAGCATCTCTGTTGGATGCAGTTTCCATCAACTTTTATTTATACTCCAGAATTTCAGGAAAGAGTCAATTGACATTATTCTATACTTATTATTTTTCTCTACAAGCAGATCATTTCCTATATTATATTTTTCTTCATTATCAAAACTAATACGATGTATATGAACACTAAAAGAAACCTTATTAGATATTTGAACTGCACAATTCAAGAAGCAGATAAATAGCTAAATGGAAAATACATTTAGGAAAACATAATTTTGAATATCATATAAATTGCTTAAATTTTAATAATTACCAGTCTTTTTTCATTATAAATATGAATTAGAGTTCCTAGTTACAGTGTTTCTTTAAAATCTATAAGAATACAATCAATGCTGAGCATGTCAATATTAATGCTCTTGAAGTTTTTCGTAGAAAAGATGGTTACAAAACAGTATGCAACAATGTTGTGGTTGGCAAGTACAATTTCTTACAGGAATCCACATACATATTGTGTTACTTAGTGTATTTTGTATTCTGAATAAATGCTAATGTTATACTATTTCCTCACTAATTTCCCCTCTTCCATGCACACTAACTTCTGTGTCATTGCATGTTAATAGATAATATGCTTACCTTCTGCAAAATCACTGTTTTCATAAACACTAAAATATATTTTGTCTTATCTTCTAGAATATGAGTTTACTTTCGGATGCCCGATCTGCCAGAGTGTATCGGGATGAACTTGATGCTCTCAGAGAGAAGGCAATCCGGGTTGACAAGCTAGAAAGTGAACTCAGCCGATATAAAGAAAGACTACATGATATTGAATTCTACAAGGCTAGAGTAGAGGTGATTAGAAATTATAAATTTCTTGTTAAATGTATACCCATTTTTTTACTGATTATGGTTCTCACATGAGTTAAGTGTTGTTCAGTTAGAGTTCTGTGTTTGTGCTGATCTTGTTTTATGTCATAGGTCTAAAAAATATGCGTTCTCCTATTAGTAAATAATGTTTTTCTTCAGCTGTAAGTAAATGTAAATTTAAATGCAAATTGGAAAGAGCTGATTATAAACAACAATGCTATCTAGACCTGTGTGGCTATTGTTCATTTGTATCCACCAGCAAAGTTCTTGCAATCAAGAAACTCTCTACTTTAGGTAATTAAAGCATCTTTTAACATGTTCCAGAGAAGGCAAATTTTCCTGATACCTGTGAATAATTATAACTGACGTTTTGAGTGACCAGAATTGACAGAATTGGAGGGCTTAATCCAGGACATAGCACCTTTTAAGCCCTCCAAGGGCTTCGTGAATGACTGTATTTGGAATAGGCTGGAAGTTGACTGAAAACTATAAATCAGATTTCAAAGGATGCTGTTAACACACCATGCATCTGCACCATTGTTCAATAGTTGTTATCAATTCCTTTCCATGATTGATTGATTGATTGATTGATTGATTATTTATTTATTTATTTAACTTGTGGGAATTTTGGAGTTCAATTTAGAAATATGGTTCTCTAAAATCCAAAGAGTATTTTATTGGATTAGTTTTGGCTCTAAATTTAGAATTATGTGCTTAGTATTTTACTCTGTCAAACATACTTTTTCTTACATAGTCATGTAGTTTTATGTAAAATATAACTAGCAGTTTTTACATTTTGTTCAGTGTGTGCCATTTTAATGTGGAGGTTTTTTTTGCTACTTCATTCCATATTTGATTGTCAGCTTCATATTTCTCACTGATTATTGTAGGAGCTGAAAGAAGATAATCAAGTATTGCTGGAAACAAAGACAATGTTGGAAGATCAGTTAGAGGGAACCCGAGCCCGTTCTGATAAATTGCATGATTTGGAAAAGGAGAATCTGCAATTAAAGGCTAAAATCCATGATATGGAAATGGTGAGCATACAGGATGGGATCACAGTCACTTTTTAAAACAAAATTACAGGTAGTCCTCACTTACTGATGGTAATTGGGACTGGGAACTCCATCGCTAAGCAACATGGTCATAAGGCATGAGGTTATGTGACCGCACTGACTTACAACAGCAGTTCCCACTGTCCCAGTTTTCATTGTTAGACAAATCCCATACAGTCACAATGTTCTGTGGTTACACGATCACCATTTGTGATCTCCTGCTGGCTTCCCCATTGACTTTGTTTGTTGGAAGCTGGCAGTGAAGGTTGCAAATGGCAATCGTGACTGCGTTCAGCACCATCGTAACCTTGAACGATCACTGAACGTTAACCACAGACTTCCTGTATTATGAATCTGCTTATTCTGCCTCCTGCTAGCTTTATTTGGTGTGTTCTTATTTTAAATTAATGATGTTTTATTGTAAACTGCTTGGTTATTTAACATTTATACAATTAAAAATTAAAGAATACATGTTTAAAAATTTAATCACTGAAGAGTGTAAAATGAACATTCAGATAACTCTTCATTAATTTATTTGCAGCATTTTATACATCAAATGTTAATGCTTTTTATTGTAATTAGTTTTGTAATTGTATCTTTTGAATGAAAATCGGTTTTTTTAAATGCTAACTTTTGTTAGATAAAAATATAATATAGATAGTCCTTTGGTTATGACTACTCGTTCAGTGACTATTCAAAGTTACAATGGCATGAATGAGGGGGACTTATGACCAGTCCCCGGAGTTCTGGCCGTCACAGCTTCCCCACGGTCACATGACTGTGATCTGGGCACTGAGCCGCAGTCACATTATTGCGATTTCTGATGTTCCCTGCCTGCTTCCCAGAAGCAAAGTCAGTGGGGAAGTCAGCAGGAAGTCGGAAGTTGTTCCCTCTCCCATCACTTTTTTGCCTGCCTGCACTCTGGAGAACCTGCACTCAGCACTCAATGCAGCACTCGCACACCCACCCATGATCCGAAGCCCCTGCCAGTGACACCGCCCCCCCCCCCAAAGCTCTCACATGCAGCTCTCACCTTTTGGCCTGCTTGCCTGGGACTCCCGCCTGTTCCTGCTTAATGACCCACATGGTCCTGGGGGTATGACAACAACCAGGACTGCTGGATTGCCGTTGCTAAGTGATGCAGTCCTGTGACATCATGCTTTACAACCGCATTGCTAAGCAATGGAAATTCCGGTCCCAATTGCTGTCATAACCCAAGGTTTACCTGCAGAAAAAAATAAAATGACATTAAATGACTTGAAGACTGAAAGAAGAATTGATAGGGAAAATAACTTTTCTGTAGCTTTTTATGGCTTCTTTCAAAATAATATATGTAAATATATTATATAGAATAGCAAATAGAAAGTTTAAAAACTGTCCTTTTACCGTTGTGTATTACGAGTGGCTGATGCTCACCTGTACTTCAGATTAAGATTTTTCTAGCTCTACCAAATGAGATATATAATGGATGCCTTTTTTGACTGAATTATCTAACTTCTAAATCCTTCCTCACTGAAACAGTTTAAATAGTTTTGTGATATTCAGGATGTTTTCATAGTGTCATAGTTCCTTACATTTTGTAAGCATTGTATGTATGCATTAGATTTAACTACATTGTTTCTGTGCTGCTGATAACTTATTCCAGTTTCCCTAACAAATTAGAAGATTCAGACAGTAGTATTTGGCTAAAATTTGGTTACTGAAATATATGTGGTTGCCTTTTGAGAAGAAGTTTTAAACAAAGTTTCTGTGAAACTATGTTTAAGGAACATGATATGGATCGGAAGAAAATTGAGGAACTTATGGAGGAAAATATGTCACTAGAAATGGCTCAGAAGCAAAGTATGGATGAATCACTGCATTTGGGCTGGGAACTTGAACAGATAAACAGATCATCAGAAGTTTCTGAAGGTAAATAAAGCTATACTTGTTTGTTGTTCAGATGGGAAATGAGCAGTTTAATTTTCCAAATTCTTTAAAGGATGGTTCAAATATTTTTCAATTATTCTTAGAGGGGATCCAAATACATAGTCATTTGAAAATAGTAATATCCAGACTGTTTCATTCAGAGGTTTATTTGCTGCTTGCTAATTTTAGTTCATATTACAATATTTTTATTTTATTTATGCTTTATTTACAGTGGGGCAAAAAAGTATTTAGTCAGCCACCAATTGTCCAAGTTCTCCCACTTAAAAAGATGAGAGAGGCCTGTAATTTTCATCATAGGTATACCTCAACTATGAGAGACAAAAATGGGGGGAAAAATCCAGAAAATCACATTGTCTGATTTTTAAAGAATTTATTTGCAAATCATGGTGGAAAATAAGTATTTGGTCAATATCAAAAGTTAATCTCAATACTTTGTTATATATCCTTTGTTGGCAATGACAGAGGTCAAACGTTTTCTGTAAGTCTTCACAAGGTTTTCACACACTGTTGCTGGTATTTTGGCCCATTCCTCCATGCAGATCTCCTCTAGAGCAGTGATGTTTTGGGGCTGTCGCTGGGCAACATGGACTTTCAACTCCCTCCAAAGGTTTGCCATGGGGTTGGGATCTGGAGACTGGCTAGGCCACTCCAGGACCTTGAAATGCTTCTTACAAAGCCACTCCTTCGTTGCCTGGGCGGTGTGTTTGGGATCATTGTCATGCTGAAAGACCCAGCCACGTTTCATCTTCAATGCCCTTGCTGATGGAAGGAGGTGTTCACTCAAAATCTCACGATACATGGCCCCATTCATTCTCTCCTTTACACGGATCAGTCGTCCTGGTCCCTTTGCAGAAAAACAGCCCCAAAGCATGATGTTTCCACCCCCATGCTTCACAGTAGGTATGGTGTTCTTTGGATGCAACTCAGCATTCTCTCTCCTCCAAACACAATGAGTTGAGTTTAGACCAAAACATTCTACTTTGGTTTCATCTGACCGTATGACATTCTCCCAATCCTCTTCTGGATCATCCAAATGCTCTCTAGCAAACTTCAGACAGGCCCAGACATGTACTGGCTTAAGCAGGGGGACACGTCTGGCACTGCAGGATTTGAGTCCCTGGCGGCGTAGTGTGTTACTGATGGTAGCCTTTGTTACTTTGGTCCCAGCTCTCTGCAGGTCATTCACTAAGTCCCCCCGTGTGGTTCTGGGATTTTTGCTCACCATTCTTGTGATCATTTTGACCCCACGGGGTGAGATCTTGCATGGAGCCCCAGATCAAGGGAGATTATCAGTGGTCTTGTATGTCTTCCATTTTCTAATTATTGCTCCCACAGTTGATTTCTTCACACCAAGCTGCTTGCCTATTGCAGATTCAGTCTTCCCAGCCTGGTGCAGGTCTACAATTTTGTTTCTGGTGTCCTTTGACAGCTCTTTGGTCTTGGCCATAGTGGAGTTTGGAGTGTGACTGTTTGAGGTTGTGGACAGGTATCTTTTATACTGATAACAAGGTCAAACAGGTGCCATTACTACAGGTAACGAGTGGAGGACAGAGGAGCCTCTTAAAGAAGTAGTTACAGGTGTGTGAGAGCCAGACATCTTGCTAGCTCTTTGGTCTTGGCCATAGTGGAGTTTGGAGTGTGACTGTTTGAGGTTGTGGACAGGTATCTTTTATACTGATAACAAGGTCAAACAGGTGCCATTACTACAGGTAACGAGTGGAGGACAGAGGAGCCTCTTAAAGAAGTAGTTACAGGTGTGTGAGAGCCAGACATCTTGCTTGTTTGTAGGTGACCAAATACTTATTTTCCACCATGATTTGCAAATAAATTCTTTAAAAATCAGACAATGTGATTTTCTGGATTTTTTTCCCCATTTTGTCTCTCATAGTTGAGGTATACCTATGATGAAAATTACAGGCCTCTCTCATCTTTTTAAGTGGGAGAACTTGCACAATTGGTGGCTGACTAAATACTTTTTTGCCCCACTGTATGTAATCAATTTGTATGGCTGCCCATCTCAACAAGTGACTCTGGGTGGCATTTTTCAAATGTGGAATTCACCTGGGAAAGTGGATGCAGCCAGTCTCACAGCAAGTTAAACAAAGCATCCAGTTATACATTATTGATCTTGTTTAAGTTACAAAGTTATTTTTCAAAATAATTTGTGAAGGCTTTACTAAGTGGAAATAGTACCCTATCCAAATGAGAAATGCCCCAGTCAGTTTCATTTCTTATAGTATATGTTTTGACATCCATATTTCATGTCCAAAGGGTAATTAGTATATCTTACTCAACAAATAAACCTTAAGCCAAATTCTGCACATACTGGATTCTGTATGATCTTGCAGTTTCACACCTCAGGACCATAGTATAACTGGATTGTTTTATATTAATATTTGTGATTCAGAATAATCTTCATAGATATAATTGTGTTTCTGATTAATAAATAATGGTGGTTTTTAGTCAACAGTCAATGCTAATTAAGTTTAATTTTCAGGTTGGGAAAAAAAATCTATTAAAGTAATTATTTAGGTTTGATATTTATATTTGTTTCTGAAAAAAAATAAATTGCTGAAGCTCTCTCCTTTTCTTTATACAATAGCAAATGATAGGAATATATGAAGTAGGGACAGTCGCTGTAGCCCCTTGGAATGGTTATGTCTCATTATATATAAGTAATAGTTTAGATAACAAATGGGCAATTAATCCTTTTTACCTTCTGTTTTAACTCAACAGTGCCACAGAAGTCACTTGGTCATGAAGTGAATGAACTAACATCAAGTAGATTATTAAAACTAGAAATGGAAAACCAAACTTTATTAAAAACAGTAGAAGAATTACAAAATGCAATGGGTTCCATAGAAGGCAGTAACTCAAAACTAATGAAAATGGAAAAGGAAAATCAAAGGCTAAATAAAAAGGTATTAATTATTTTATGATTCTAAGTTAGGAAGATGTTATATCCAAGTGCATATTTTATAAATTTAGCTTTTCTAAATATATTAAAAGTAACAGTATCTCAGTGCTGCTACCATAAACTTTATTGTGTCTGCCCATTCCTGTTTATCCCATTGCAGATAACAATATTCAGATCAGTAGAAATCCTATCCATTTTACTGTCTGTACTAGTGGAATAGTATTTCATTTTTTTTCTGGGATTTTAGTACAGATTTTTTTTAAAAAATGGCATCTGTATTCATTAGGACTTTCCCATAATATACAGTTTGGGGGAGAATATAGAGAAGAGAAAGAAGAGAACACATGGGGTGGGAGAAAATGAATGTTAGCAAAGTGAAGGTAAGTAACAGAATCTGTGAATATTAGTTGTGATGGAGGATTATAAGGAATGAAAAGAAAAGACTGCAAAGTGGATAATATAGGAATTGGGATATGGAGAATTAGAACCCCAGTCAATTTTTTCTCCTTGTAGTCATCTTACCCATGGACGTTTTGTCCCAAAGGGTCTCTTAAAAGTTCTTCTTTTAATCTAATCTTTTTGGTACATCTCATGGAAAGAAGTAGAATTTATGTAATTTTTAAGCAGAAAAATATAAACATAGGCATCTTTGTTCCCATATAAAATTTTAACATAAGTGATAATAAAAACACACAAATATTTTATATAAACCAATCTTTTATCTTTTTATATTTTTTCTTAAGTATTGTATATTAAAAAATTTGGTGGTTTTTGTTGACAGGCTCCTTTAAGGCACATTTCTTTCTTAATGAGGAAACAGCATACAGCACATCATCTTAGATGCAGTTTTTCTTGTATTAAAATTTAATCTCTGATAGACTTTTGATATAGATACACATTGTTTAATCAGTTCCTTCAAAAAACATATACACTTGAAATTTATTAAATCAAAATTTAAATTTGATGAATTTCCATACAGCTGGAAGGACTTAAGAATGAATTTACTGAAGAGAAACAAAGTCATCAGATTAGTCAGAATCTTTGCAAAGATCTTATGAAAGAGAAAGCACAGCTTGAAAAAACGATTGAAACTTTGAGAGAAAATTCAGAGAGACAGGTAATATATACAGATATTTGTTTTATTGAAGTTTGCACATTTAAATAATAAATGGTGTTTTTCAACTGATAAAAATCTATTAATCTAACAGAATTAATTAATCTAACAGAAACTGTCATAAATGGAAGAGGATGATTTTTGTACGACCTCTTTTCTGTATAATAACTGTGATCAGCAACCTTCTATATTTTCAGAATTTAAGAACAAAAACAAATGTTGTGCCCCATACTTCACAATACTGCAAAATCTTCTAAGATTGTGATAAGCTCATCCTGAAATGTCATGAAATCCTGGAATTCTCTCATGAGATTTCTTTCATGTTTAAAGAATATTAAACTAATCTTTAAAATAATTTGAGAGGGTATAGGATTATAGATACCACCAGGTGTTGTGCTGCCATCCTGTGTGCTATTACAGTTTCAAGAAATCAACAAAAGTGGTGTTGGTCTTTGCACTTGAGAAAAATGTTTTGCTGGAATGGAAAAACTTCCATCAGCAATATCGATCAGTTCTTTTAGAATATTACATAAAATAAGTTAATCTTGGTCTTGTTTCCCTACTGTGGTTTTCATATGAACAGTTTTAATTTCTTTTTATTATTTATATGTCTCTGTATTTAAATCTCAAATTGTCAGTTTCCTGAGAACTAGCCTTTTCCATGCAGTACACAAGGAGGCAGGAGACAGAAACCATGTGCATTAATGATTAGCCTTTCTGTGAGCAGGCAGCCCTTCCCTTTGGGATCTGATTAACTAGGACACAACTGTATTCTTTGAAGAAACAAATTACTCAATTTGTTCTAAAGTGGGAGCAATCTGTCCAGAAAATTTGCTGCCAGACTTACCTCGCTATTTATAGAGTGTATGACCGTTGGCTTTTCCTTCAAACAGAATAGTTCAAGCACTTTTCTTGACTAACTCTTAAATTAGACATATTTTTGTCCAGATGTAGTTGTTGTTGGGTTTTTGTTTTTTGGGGGTTTTTTGCTTAAGTTTGTCAGAGTAACCCAAACACTTATAATTTTTGACCAAAGAAATACTGCTTCCATTGTTTTAGCTCTCTGACCTCAGTACTTTATCAAAGGGAAACTTGCCTGATAATTAAACTGATAAAATGTTCAAGGGAGAACTCCCCTAGTTTCTTGAAGTGTCTGCCCTGTACAAATTTGAAAATGAGCTATTTGGATTGAAATGGGTATGTGGTGAGACAATAATGTAACTGCCTCACTGCAGTCTGAAAGCCTAGCTTTATAATTTAGATTGTAAAATACATCTTTTCAAATCTTAAGTCTTAGAAGCTGTTTATAGTATCTAAATACAAAATTTATTTATTTATTTATTCATTCATTCATTCAATTTATATAGCCACCCATCTCAGACCAGTGACTCATACCTGATTAAAATTTTCATTTTTCATTTCAATAAATTAGATTAAAATCCTGGAACAGGAAAATGAACACTTGAATCAAACTGTAACTTCACTTAGACAGCGTTCACAAATCAGTGCTGAAGCAAGAGTAAAAGATATTGAGAAGGAAAATAAAATTCTCCATGAATCTATCAAGGAGACAAGCAGTAAATTAAGTAAAATAGAATTTGAAAAGAAGCAAATGAAAAAAGAGTTAGAACATTATAAAGAAAAGGGAGAAAGAATGGATGAACTGGAGAAAGAAGTTCATCATCTTGAAAAAGAAAATGAACTATTACAGAAAAGGATTACTAACTTAAAAATTACATGTGAAAAAATAGATTCTTTAGAACAAGAGAATTCCAGTCTAGATGTTGAAAACAGAAAGCTGAAAAAGACTTTAGATAGTCTGAAAAATCTCAGCTTTCAGTTAGAGTCCTTAGAGAAAGAGAATGCACAACTTGATGAAGAAAACTTAGAACTCAGAAGAACTGTTGAATCTTTGAAGAGTATCAATATCAAGATGGCTCAGTTACAACTAGAAAATAAAGAGCTGGAAAGTGAGAAAAACCAGCTACAGAAGAGCCTGGAGCTTATGAAAACATCTTTTAAAAAGACAGAACGTTTAGAAGTAAGTTACCAAGGCTTGGATACAGAAAATCAAAGGTTGCAGAAAACCCTAGAAAACAACAGCAAAAAGATTCAACATCTAGAAAGTGAATTACAAGAACTGGAGTCAGAAAATCAAACCCTGCAAAAACATCTGGAAGAACTCAAAATCTCCAGTAAACGCTTAGAAAAATTAGAAAAAGAGAATAAACTTTTGGAGCAAGAAACCACCCAGCTGGAAAAAGATAAGAAGCAGCTAGAGAAGGAGAATAAAAGGCTCCGACAACAAGCAGATATTATGGATAGCACATTAGAAGAAAATAATGTGAAAATAGGTCACCTGGAAAAAGAGAACAAGTCACTCTTTAAAGAAATTGGAGTATGTAAAGAAGCATCTATTCGTCTAAAGGAAATGGAAAAGGAAAATAAAGAGCTTGTAAAAAGAGCCACCATTGACAAAAAAACACTTGTCACATTACGTGAGGTAATGTTCACTATTGCATGATATGCTCTCATTATGAATATAGCTGTAATGTGTTAGTAATATATCAATGTCATTTCAACAATTTACTTACCACAAATTAATTGTATTTTTATTTATTTAGTCTTAAAAGCTCTTTATAAACTCAGGTTCAGAAAGATTGTTTAGATGTTTTAAAGAAGTCGTTAACATTATACTATTTTATGTGCTTCCTATATAATGTGTACATCAGATTAATTTTGCTCTTTTTTCTTCTTTATTGAGGTGTATGAGTTCTGTGAGCACTTGTACCTTGGTTCTTTCCACACTGTGGCTGTTTACTGGTATTGAGGCATTTCTTGGAAGGATTTTTTTTTTAATGGAATAAATTGGCATTTAACTACATTTAACTACATATAGCAATTGTCTTCCCCGTGGCTCTTTTGTGTCATATATAAGTTGGTCCCCTGCAAAATTAAGTAGTAACTTCCTCCTTGCTTTTTCAGTTCTTTTCTTGCTTCCTTATATCTTGCTCTTAGTTAATTGACAAAGAGGGTATACTGCTTTACTTCATTGTTTTTGTTTTATCCTGAAGTTACAGCTATTTTGCTATAAAACAATAGTAAAAACAATGAAAACAATACTGTAATCAACATTACACAGAAGCTACTTAATTGTGAGACCAAGTAATCAAACAACATCCTGCTGTGCTTAATAGTAAGAAATAATGGAGTAGAATTTTGAAAAAGAACATATTAAATTAAAAGCACAGTGGTATTTGAAAGACTTATTGATGATTTGTCTGTCCACTGTGAACAGGACAGTGCTGTAATATCCTTGAAATAAGTGATTGTTAAGTTAGTTATGTCTAATATAAGCTGATTTCGCTTGGCTTTCTCTGTATATGAAGAAGTCTGGATCATTCTGAAATGATTAGGTTTTTATCCTAAAAGCGTATAGAGGAATAAAGTACAAGGAAAGCTAGAAAACGACCCTTTGGCACAATTGTAGCCTAGATACTGTGAGCAAACAAAGGATAGCAATTTCAGTGAAAAGGGCTACTGTGGAAGTAATCTTCGTAAACCACTGAACACTAAATTGTTTTAGGACATTCTGTAGAATATTATTGCTACTTTTCTGGATTTTTAAAGTTTAGTTAAATGCCTGTTGTTTGTATCTAATGGTAACTTTGCCATAGGAGAAAGCAAGAATTTTATTTCCGTCTTTCAGTCCTATCCACATAGGTCCATATGTAAGCTTGTGCAATTTTCAAGAGGGTTCTAGATCCAGAACCAGAAGTTTGGGAAATCAGCATAGGTAGACTAAAGAAGGTATGGAGGCATTAGTGTTAGAGAAGATTACAAACTATCAAGCGTTCTGACTTAACAGAAGTAAAAAAAAAATTCACTAAAGCAAAGCCGTTATTTTATATATAATCATATATCATACATTTTACTTCATTCTCAAGTGCTGATCTACTAGATCTTAATGCAGTATAGGAGACAGAGAACGTTGAAGATGGTTTGAAAAACAGTTACCACTTTTTCCATGTATTTAGCTTTATTTGTACTAAACAAATTTGACAGAGTTTGTACTGTTTAAAAAGTGATAAGATTAAAATAGTGTGAGTAATACAGGAATAGTAATCTTTCTAGCAATCACTTTCTGAAAATCTGTGTCTTTTTTGTTATAGCTTGTAACAAATAGTAAATAGTAATGCCATTTGTTCAATCCATTGTTTTGTTTTAAGGATTTGGTAAGTGAAAAACTGAAGACCCAGCAGATGAATAATGACTTAGAAAAGCTTACACATGAACTTGAAAAGATAGGCTTAAACAAGGAACGCCTCTTACATGATGAGCAGAATACTGATGACAGGTATGAGTATGTAAAAGACTCTCTGGATTAGATTGGGGGATAGCTCTCCATGTTGCTCTATGGTGCTTGTACAAGGATAGCAGAGAATGTATCTCATATTTTTAATGGCAATGGTTTTAGGAATTTAGATTTTGAAGCCTAGTAATAGGAAAATAAATGGTTTTCATATCATATACAGACAAAAGAAGCATAACAATTCTCTCTGAAAATGATTTTGGCTATCCTTAACTTGCTGTAAGGGACGTGGTGGCGCAGCGGCTTAATGACGCTGAAAGTTGCCGGCCAGAAATGGTCGACGCTTCAGCGGTTCGAGTCCAGCCTTCGCGTTAACAGGGTGAGCTCCTGTTTCCTCCCCAGTTCGTGTCAACCCAACAGTTCGAAAACTCACATGAGTAGATAAATGGGTACTCTCACTCCGGTGGGAGGAAAAATGCTGGCGGTGGCTTGCAAAAGGAGTCAGGAGCAGTTGCCAGTAAGCGTGAAACCGCGCTCGCCCGAAAAGGGCGTAAAGCAACGGAAACTCCACCTCCTGCGCTCGCCAGCTGGGCTCTGCTCTAGGAAGGAGGCTCTGGCAAACCACTTCCGAAACACCTTGCCTTGAAAACTGCAAGGACTCGTCCAAGCAGTCACTGCAGAGTCGGTAACGACTGAGCGCAGATAAAAACAAAAACAAAACTTTCTGTATCTGCAAATGTAATACCAGTAACATACAAACATCTGTTTCCTTTACTTGATGGCATATCCTGTGGAAATGGGGAAAAAATTGTTAAGAAAGGGAGAATTTCAGGTTCTGACTAGCTCTTCTGTCAATGTGCTACTCAACTGAGAATAATAGTCGGTACTGCAGTCTGTTATTAGCAGTGATTCACATAATGATCATGGCATATTTAGTATCTTTTATCTCTAAAGTTAATCAGCCTCATTATTTTATATCTTGCAACAAGCTTTCAATATGAAGCCTCAAGGAAAATATCAAGGCTTTCCCTATTTTAAAATATCTTCTATTATTTGTTCCATCATTAGCTCTTAATAAGTAGAGAATTAGGTCAGAATGAAGTGTGGGGAAAGCAAATTCAGTGATTGGATGATGGGAGAGTAAGTGGGGGAGAAAGTGGAGTAGGGAAATTTATTTATTTTATTTATTTATATGTCAAATTTATATCACCGCCCAACTCCCCCACAAGGAGGGACTCTTGTGAAAAGTTACATAAGACTCTTTTAGTTTGGTTAGGTTAAATAGTTTCCATGGAAGTATGAGATTTTAGATGCTTTTCTCCCCAAAATGTAATTACAGTATATTGTTTTGGAGGAAAGGAAACAGTTTCCTAATGTTTAAATGGTTTTATGGTGGATAAGACATTTGCAGCATGGTTGCACTTTTTAGAATGTATCCATTCTGTATTTGTGGCATATACATCAACAAATATATACAATATGTTCTATTATTTGTATTTATATACTTCAGTGCTCTCTGCAAAGTTTACAAAGGTCAAATACATAACATTCAAATCAAGCAAATAAAATGTTAAACATCATAAAACACATTATTGCCTTTAAAACAAAAATTAATACAGTAATCAAACTAATACAAAATACAACACAAAAGCAAAGAACACATTAAAAACAACACCGCTATGGAGGAAATGTTGAAATATCAACATAGGTTTTCATATTTCCATAATACTGGGACTATCACTAAAAAAATCATGGACCCTAATAGATTCAAGTCTAGCTTTGAACACATGGCAAGCTCCTGGGCCACTCCTCCATATAAGTGGGCCCTAGCCATTTAAAGATTTATGTATAATACCAAGCCCCTTGAATTTGATTTAGAAGTTTACTGAAAGCCAGTGCAACTTGGCCAGAAGTGGTGCAATATGCTCTGGCCATGATGCTTGACAGGAACTCGGCCTGGTGCATTTTATACTTGCTAAAATTTCCAGATCTCCTTCAAGGGAACCCCATGTAAAGTGCCATGCAATTATCTAATCAGGAGTTAACTAGAATATAAACCATAAGATCTCTCAAGGAAAGGACACAACTGGGAATAATGGAATGCAAATGGGAATAGGTACACCTCTCCAACATGCCGAACTGGGCAGTCTGGGACAACATGGAATCAAGGAACATCTCCTAATTGTGCACCTGATTCTTAAGGGGAAGCATGCCACCACCTAAAAAAGAGAATTTCCTTTTCAATTGTTTGAGATCTGTTCTGACTACAGGACTGATAAACGTGTCTGAATTCAGTCTCAACTTGTACCTAATCCTGTCTGCAGTTCAGCCCAAGCGGGAGGCAACCATGAAGCCCAATACACCTCATAAGGATGGAAAGGAGATAATAAACTTGGGTGGTAAATATAATGTGGAACAGAATCAAACTCAAAGCAACTCTACAACATAAAAGCTTTGGGGTGGAACACTAATTCTCTAGTAGTACTACTGACTAGATCCTATTCTTGACAATGTTATGCCCCCAGCTCCCTAAGGTGATGCTAAGGATACCATAGTTGATTGTATCAAAAACTTTAGAATTCTCTAGGAGCACCAACAAGGAACATTGCCCCTATTTTCCCCTAATAGATTGTCCATCATGGAGACCAAAGTTGTCTTGGTTCTAACCAGATAATGAGTTTCAACCAGGAGTACTTGGAGTTGTCCTATCATCACTCTTAGCCTCCTTGGCTAGGAATGGTCAATTTGATGCTGGTCTGTAGTTGTTAAAAAGGAGGTATCTAAAGATGATGGCTTCCAGAGAGGACATATCACTGCCTACTTCAGGGCAGATAGCACTTGTCCTCTGTTGGGGAAGATACTGTTAATCAAAAAGAACACCTTCCTCAACTGATCCCTTCCAGAACTGTGAGCCAAAAAGGGAAGTGAGTCTAACGGATATGTGGTAGTCTAAACTCATCCAAACATCCTGTCCACATCCTCAAGAAATACATGTTGAAAGTGATCCAAAAACATAGGACAAGCATGTGAGCTAGTCTCCTTCCTAGTTTATTGCTAAAGGTGTCTTATAAGCAGAGCTAGTTCAGCATGGTTGTTGGACATCCCTGAAAACAAAATGTTTCAGGACCCTTAACCCTTCCTTCAAGACCAGTTCTGCCAGCGCAGGAAGGAGATTATAAGAAGAGGGGCACATGGTACATGGGTAGAAAGAATTGGAAAAGATGGTCCCTCAGTGATTGGCCTTACCATCCCAGATTAAATCAACCAAGAGTCTTATTAAATCACCCAGTGTGGATTAAATCACCCACTGTGTGTTATTCACCACTGATGTAGCATTTACCAGGAAAAAGGTGATAAGGGGGTTGCTGATATCCCTCCCTCCCTCCCTCTGACTGCAGGCAATAACTGCCAATACTCCATCTTCTGTAATTATTGGTACAGGTCCCACTTCTCTTCCCCTATTCCAGGAGCTTCTAATCAACCATCCCTCCCATATCCCCCAAAACAAAAACTCCTGAAGTGATCTATTCCCTCTGCCAATAACTACAATAAAGACAAAGAGATCTGTTCTTTATGTAACTGTCACACAACCAATTTTAACAGACCAGAGACTCCCACAAAACAAAAATAATAACTTATAAGCACCCAGAAGGCAAAAATTCTCTACCATCAACTCTGTCTTGTGCTTTATTTCTCTTAACCACAACCACAATAGTTTCTTTCACTGCATTTATGATCAACCTTGACATACCTTCTTCAGAACTTCAGAATCTTCCTACTCTCTGCATACAGTTCACTTTATCTGCCAAAAGCAGCATAACCAGTAATTCATAGATTCATAACCAGTAATTTTTTTCTGTCATTCCCTTTTCTCACAACAATGATACTTTCTTGTCCCCACATCTAAACATCCATCTGCAGTTCACACTGTCCAAAACATATTCATATTGTGTACCTTATTTTATACACATATTCTTGTGTAAAATTAAATCATCATATTCTTATAACATAGAATAGCTTTGTTATGTTTTGGCAAGCAGGGTATTTAGATGTGCAGCATCTTCTTTCCCATTTATGTTATGACAGCAAACAAGCCAGAAATAGCAATCTTTACACAATGCCCGAAATAAAATTTGGGTTCCTGTTTTGTTCTTCTCAAACTAGGACTTATCAGTAAGAAAGAAAGCATATTCCTGGCTTATAGTATCTTAGCTTGGTCAAAAGAAACAAATCAGGAGCTTCATGTTCATGTTTCATGTGTCATATGAATTAATCATTTTCTGGTTTTATTGTTTTATTTGCTTGGCTGAAAGAAAGGGAAAAATAATATACAGACAATAAATCAGAAATTCTTGGTTACTGTTTGACTGTCTAACCACTCCATGCCCCTGATGAAGTGAGGTACAGCTCATCTACTATTTTCTGTAACTTTTTTTTAAACAAACCATTGCACGGTACTTTATGTCCTAATATCTAGAGCTCAAGTTAGCAAAGAATATATGTTGGATAATTAATTGTGTTTTACATACTTTAGTTTACATACTTTAGTTTAGCTGTAGCTTTAGTTACAAAGATGTTTAAGAATGTTTTAAATGGAATCAAGTTTTATATTATTTTACTTAGCATAGTTATCTATAATCAATAGAGGAGAGCAGTTCTGACTGTGGCAGTAATGATATAAAAGGCTCACTAGCCATACACACATTTCAGCAAGGTTTTGATTACATGGTTTCAAATTCGTTCTTAAAAATAAGTTTATAGCATTTTTTTTCTTCTGATCTGCATCTTCTCAGTGTTACAGGGAAGAGTAGAGGGCAACATTTCTATAGGTATGTTGCAATGTTTTTTCATACTTCTTTGGTATGCATTATACAATTATAAAAACTCTTCTTGTTCAGAAGGGTATAGTGTAGTAGTATAGCATTGTTTGAAAATGTAGTTGCAGATATGGCTAGTTTGAAAATTAGGAGTTCTTTAGAATCCGTCTCCATTATATCTCAAAACAAACTTTGAAGTACCATATTTGTACACGTGTGCAGAATACCAGGTCAGTTTTTCTTAATGTTGTGAAGTAGCAAGTGTATTGGATGCTAGATTCACACATTTTGTATAATTTTTTACAAAATAGCTTCGTGTGGGAACTGTGCTTTTTTTCTTACATAAATACATTAATTTCAAAACTGTCTAGCATTTTCAAATTTATTAAGCTGATATAAAGTTTATGATTTATTTAAAGCAAATTATTGATAATGACAACTTCATTAAAATTGTTTCATTAAACAGTAAATACAAACTTTTGGAGTCAAGATTAGAGTCTACACTGAAGAAATCACTTGAAATAAAAGAAGAAAAAATTGCTGCTTTGGAAGCACGATTAGAAGAATCAACAAATCTAAACCAACAGCTCCGCCAGGAGCTTAAGACAGTAAGTTAAAAAAATGTTCCCTTCTATCTTGTGATGTAATATCTGAAACTTATTTTTAAGTTCATAAAAAGTTTACAACATTTATTAAATTGCAAATCCACAAAATAAAATATGCCTACTATTTATAAGGACTGCTAATTTTAAAGCAAGAGAGTTGTTAAAGTACAGTTTTCTGCCAACTGTACTTTTCTACTCTTAAACTGACACTTTTTTTTATCAGGAGGGATACAAGTTCAAATGAAAACCTGGGTTAAAGCAACTAGGGAGAAGCAGTTGGGGAGGAAGAAAAATGTGGGGAAGAAATGTTCACCACATCAGTAGTTAGGCTTTCTAGGAATTCAGCAAAAATAGGGTAAATACTACATTTCCTTACCCTTTGGAAAATTCCCAGCTCTTACTTACAAGTAGCAACATAAGCAACTCACTTTCATCCATTTAGTCCAAAGTAATTTGTCCTTGTACCCTCTTACCTTTTTGGAATGATTTCCTCAAAGGGACTTCTGCCTCTCATCTATCTATCCTAATGCAATTCAGCGAGAGGAAACAGGCACTGAGTTGGTAGCAAGCTGTTAGCCCTGTAAGGTAGGCCAGGTCAGGAAACAGACTCCAAGTTTGATTGAAACTATACTTTATTGATATAGGCTATAGTGACACAATCTTGAAAGCCTGACTGTGTCTTCCTTCCCTCTTATTCCCCCATGAATTAGGGTGAAGCCAGTCTGAGTTTCTTCCTTACTCTTTCTCTATTTCCCAGGCTTAATGCATGCTTTTGTTTTCTTAACTTTTTTTTTCCCCTAAGGTAGTCTCTGTGGGTGTCTACGTAAGCAAACCTCAGGCAGTTTCCTAGGTGTTTCTGTTTCTCAACTGCTGGGGAAGCAAAGTAGAATAGGGAAGAGGGGGAATAGCTGTTAAGTCTTAGCTCACCAGAATGCCTTTCACTATCCTCTTTCTGCCTCTCTTGCAAGGGTTTCACTCTACTGGATTGACTCTACCTGGTTGACTCCCAATTACTCAAAAGATGATGGTAGCATTATTTTTGCATCATACTATTTCTACTAGTATGAATATTGATTCTTGAATTTTATAGAAAAAATAAAATCATTTAAAAATATACTAAAGAAGTTATTGAGTCATAAGAATATTTAGAATTTGTGTAGTTCTTTTGAGGCTTGGAAGCCTAATTCTATCTGTGTTCGGTAGGTCTTACTCCAAATAAATGGGCATAGGATTGTAGCCTGAAGCGTGTATTGGCCTGTATGGTCTTTTTGATAAATCATAAATTAAATAATGAAATAATGAATTAACAATGCAGTCATTAGAAGAAAATCTTGCTATGGGCTAATCAGTCCCTAAATATTTGCCATGTAGTATTTGCTGCAACAATAAGTGATTATCAAGAGGTGTTAAATCTTATTCTCAGCATTTCTATAATAATGTAGCAGATCTTGAGATCAGGTTGTTGTTTGCAGTTACATTTTTATTCTGTTTATTTTTGCAGTTCACAACAAATGGACTGTTATAGAAATGAAAGCAATAAATAATGGTCCTGTTGCCTTAATAGTGGTCAGGTTATTGGGCTAGAACTTGGAAGACTTAGGTACAGATCCCCATTCAATAATTTAATTTACTAGTGACTTACAACCTAACCTTCACTTGGTTTTTATATGGTTAAAATGTATGCTACCTTGAGCTCTGAGAGGGAAGATAGGGTAGAAATGTAATAAAGAATGTATTTGTATATTAAAAATAGAATTAATTTATCTTTAGGTGAAAAAGAATTATGAAGCCCTCAAGCAAAGACAAGAGGAGGAGAAAATGGTACAGAGTTGTTCTTCAAAACTTGATGAAGAAAGTCAGCCTGTCAATAAATGGGAAAGAGAGAATCAGGAAACTACTAGAGAACTTTTGAAAGTTAAAGACAGATTAATTGAAATTGAAAGAAATGTAAGTATTTCATTTGTTTTACTAGAAACTGTTAAACATTTCATAGTTTTTGTAAATCTTATACAGGTGATATGCTTGTACAGACTACATGTTAGAATCTTCTAGAGTTGTGTGGGCTTTGTTTAGTTTGTTTTTAGGAAGAAGCAAGCCTGTAGTATGCATGCCCCAAAGCATAGTTCCCTCCTGTCTCTTCACTTTCCTTTTGACTGCTGCATAAGCAGCAACATCTTAATTCTTAGTGGGTTTAAAGTAATTTTTATCTTAGCAGAGTACTTATTTTTCTATTTTTCTCCAATATTCTTATTTTCTTTGCCTTAAAAAGGAAGAGTTCTGAGGTTTATTGTTAAATGCAGTGCTAAATTATCACCTATGGAGGATGGACACACTTCATGCCTCATTTACTTAGAAGAAGATCAACAGTAAACAGTTGCCCACATTTTCAGTGTTTCACTAAGTGACTTCTTGACTCTATATTCTCCTCTATGATCAGTCCTTGTTTGCATCCAGCCCATCCATCTCTTCTATACTACTGCTTTCAATATTAGTTGCTTCAAAATCAAAATTCCTAAATTTATGCAAAACTTATCTAACCCATCTCAAAGCCACATACATTTTCTATCATGATTCCAAATCATCTTCTATCTTCTAGTCACCCTCCTATACCTATGGATTCTCTTAGTCTTCCTTCTTTTCAGAAATTCAAGGACAAAGTCTAAGTACAGGTAGTCCTTGACCTACAACCATTTGTTCAACAACGGTTCGAATGACTGGTCCTTGGAGTTCTGGGTGTCCCAGCACCCCTGCGATCATCTGATTGTGATCTGGGTGCTTGGCAACTGGTTTGCGCTTATGACCAGCTGCAGCGCCCTGCGATCACATGATTGCCATTTGCAACCTTCCCTGCTGGCTTCCCCAGAAAATCAGTGGGAAAGCCGAGAGGGAAGGTAACAGGCTGCAGTAGGTCTTCCCCACCCATGCACTGTCTTCCATCCCTCTGCGCTTGCGCTGTGCCAGCCACTCCTGCACCCCTGCTCTCCTGACCTTGCCATACCCTCATGCACTCTCCCCAACTCTCACTGCGCCTCTCACACACACCCTCGCACCCTTGCACACCTTCCCTGACCCCCACTGCACCCTCATGTACCCTCCCCAACCCTCACTGCACTTCTTGTGCATCCTCCCTGACCCACACCTCACTCTTGCACCCACACCTCACCCTTCCCCAACCCTTGCCATGCTCTCGTGTATCCTCCCCAACCCTCACTGTGCCTCTCACGCACCCTCCCTGACCCATGCTGCACCCTGGCACATCTGGGCTGCACCCTCATGCACCCTCCCTGACCTGCACTGCACTCTTGCACACTCTCCCCAACCCTTGTGCACCCTTCCCGACCCATGCCTCTAATGCACCCCTCTCACCCTCCCTGACCCTTGTGCGCCTTTTGTGCCACCCTTGCACCTTCACGCACCCTCCGCGACCCTCACTGCACCTCTTGTTCACCCCTGCGCATCCCCTCACTCCTTCCCCCAACCAGCAGCAGCTTGCCGGCCTGGGACTTGCAACTTCCTGCCGGCTTCCCCGCTGACTTTGGTTGTGGGAAGCTGCCAGAAAGTTGCCTCATCTAATGACTCTGGGATTTGGTTTATGACCATATCACTTAGCGACAGAAATTCCAGTCCCAATTGCCATCATAAGTCAAGGACTATTTATGTAATTTCTCAGATCAATATTCATACCACCATTCAGGTAGTATAACAGATCTCCCCAGTTACATAGAGATAAAACTGCTACTTCCTCAACCTTTGGTGGAAAGAAACATTCCTGTATTACCTGCTCTTCTTATGCTTGTTCCCTGGTTAACTTAGAAGTGCAACCATTGGTATCAGAGGGAGAGATTCTAGAACCATTTTTCTTTCTTTTTTCAAATAATTTTATTAAGAATTACAAATAGAATAAAAATGAATACAAACTACAAAAAATATAGAAATATAAAAAGAAAAATACAAAGAAAAAAGTGTAGAAAAAAGGAAGAAAGAAGACACTTCCCCCTTCATTCCAGCAAGTGAAAACAATTTTAATAGCTTACCACTATCGCGTAATAGAATATATACTTTCTTCACCTCATAACTCATCTCTTAACTAAAAAACAAAATCCAAAAACCTCATCATTCATTCTTTATCAGCAAAAGTCAAATAAGGAAACCAGATATAACTAATTTCCTATTTTAACCTTGATTAAATAAGCCAACTCTGTACTCCTTACCTGAATTTTTGACAATCTTGATATTTAAGTCATTCAAATATAGTCCCAGAGCTTGTTTTCTGTTCGTCTTTTTTTAAACCCAAGGATCATCCAAAACTTTAAGAAAACTCTTTTATAAATCCAGTAAGTAAAATTTGTCCTTTTTTAAAATCACTTCTTATAAAGCCCTTCAAGAATTTAGCAGACCTCTTTTGTGAATCCAGTAAGAAAAAGTTATCCAAGGAAAAGTTATTAAAATTTTCTGATTTAATGTACATCTCCTTTAAGCAGTGAACTATCCATCAGTTTCATTTGTATCTCCATATCCTTCTCATTGCTTGACACATTTAAATCCACATTCAAATTCATTTCAAGCTCATCCGTTATAGCTTGTTCTTCTATAACCTCATTGACACACGATCTATCTATCATATGAAGTAATTTTAAAGAACAGAATTCAAAAACATCCCTCAAAGATTTTTGGTCCATTGCTTCTTGATGAAGTGAATTTATTATCCTCTAGCTTCCTCTAGTGTCCAAACGTCAAGGTCCTATTATCTTGCTTCCTCTTTAAAAAGCCCAATCACCATTTCCCGCTGGAAGAAATCTTCTAATTAATTCAAATCTATAATTCCAAACATAATTATTACCTTTTCCGCCCTCCCAAATTATATATCATGGTTCCCTTCTTCCCATAAACAACCCTTTTAATCAATAAATCCTGAAATCATCAGTTCATTTTTGTCCATTTTCAGCAAAAAATCCATAAAGAGTTTCCAGTCTTTTACAAAAGTAGTTGTTGTTCCTTCCCTAATCAAACCTTTCTGTATTTCACAGAGTTTGGTCAATTCCACATTCATAATAATTTGGGCCACTTGTGAAGCGTATATCTATTTCACCCATGTAATGAAGTTCTCTCCAAAATCCAACATTTTTTTTAAAGTCCAATTTAAATTGTCAAGAGCTTTCTCTGCATTGAGGAATAGCAAAGCAGCCTGTTTTTCATTGTGTTGCTCCAAATACTCTAATATAGTAAGAACATTTCTAATATCATCTCTTAATTGTCTCTTAGGTAAAAAGCCACGTTGGTCTTGGATAAAATCTTGTAAAACGTTTTTCATCCTTTCAGCTAGGATCATTGTGAATATTTTATAATTATTGTTCAATAATGATATTGGTCTATAATTTTTCAGTAAAGTCAAATCTTATCCTTGTTTGGGGATCAATGCTATATTTACCCCGTCCAGCTATCCGGTATCTTAAATAGAATTCTTTACTTTTTGAAAAGGTTATAAAAGCTCATCTTCAAAATATTTACAGTAAAAAGCTGGTAGTCCATCTGGACCTTTAGTCATCTTTGTTGATACTTATGGCCAGACTTTTAGAAATCTAAAACATATCTATTCTGGAAAAAGATCTGTCTTTCCGAAAAATATATGTATTCCTTAGAGTCACCATTTGTATGCCTCCAAATGTCAATCAGTTCAAGATTGTCCATCATTTCAGAAAAGATTTTTGGTAGTTTAACTTGTGTTATTTTAATCCCTTTTACAGATGTTCTATGTTGTTGTGGGCAAACCACTCCATTCTAAACTCCCACTAGACACCAATTTTCATATGACAAGTCCATTAATTTTCCCATAAGTCCATTAAAAACATAGCCTTATTATCATTTGGGGCATAGACCCCCAATAGTAGAACCTTAGTTTCATTCAAGTTAATCTTGACCCCCACATATCTGCCTTGGTCATCAGATAATATCATTTTTTATTGTAACTGTAGATTTATATACAAAACAACTCCATTTTTCTTGCTTGTACCAGCTAAATTCTTCCCCCAAATGTTTATAAATCAGGTATTTTTTATCTTTACTTCTTGTATGCGTTTCTTGTAGACAAATTATATCCAGCTTTAATTTCTTCAGACAATGAAATATCTTCTTCCTTTTCTGGGAGGCATTTGCCCCATTTATATTCCACGTTAAACATTTAAACTCCATATTTATTTTATGAACTTTGAAAAGTCTGTATCTGTGGTGCCTAATGTAGTGGTGTCTTCCTCAACTACTTGTAATGTTGACTACGTGACTCCTTCCATTTGCCTCTCTTGCATCTCCTCTAGTTCCACCTTATGTCTCTCAAAAAATTATCTTGCCTTTTGGATTGAATTTAGCCAAAAACCCTGCTTCTTGAAGGTTAAAATCATTCCTTCCAATCAATCCCATCTAAATGGTATCTTTTTCTGTTTTAATTTATCAGTCAAGAAAGTATATTCTTTCCTTTTATGCAGAATTGTAATGAGTGTTTCTTTAAGCAGGATTACATGTGAGTTATCTATCTTTAACTTGGTATTAAAATGTAGAATCTGATCTCTTGTTCTCTTCCTGACAAAGTGCAGTACAGGTAGTCCTCAATTTACAACTGCAGTACAGACCAGAACATTCATCATTAAGCGGTGCAGTCATTAAATGAGCCATCACATGATTGCACCTGATTTTACAACCTTTCTTGCCACAGTCATTAGGCGAATCACCACGGTTGTTAAATGAGACATTGTGACCACGACTTGCAACCTTCCCTGCCGGCTTCCCTGTTTGTCAGAAGCCAGTGGGGAAGATCACAAGTGCCAATCATGTGACTTCAGGATGCTGCAACCTTTGTAAATGTGCGATAGTTGCCAAGCACCCGAATCACAGTCATGTGACCGCAGGAATGCTGTGACAGTTGTAAGTGTGAGGACCAGCCATAAGTCACTTTTTTCAGCACCATTGTAACTTCGAACGGTCGCTAAACAAATGGTCATAAGTTAAGGACTACTTGTAATGTGACTCTTGGTACATTTCTTAATTTGGCATATTTTGTGTTAATTCTATACATCTTGTCCACTTCAGCATCCATGTCTTCTTCTATCCTTTCCAAAAAATTTGTTACAGCCTGGACTACATCTTACATCTTCACCAGGTTCTTCTCAAACCGCCCTCAGCCTCAAACAAAATTCCTTTTCTCTTAATTCTAGTAATGCCAAAATTGTTGAGCAAAGTGTAGCAATATTTTTATTGTGCAGAGTGTAGCAATACTTTTAGGAAAACTTATTTAGGAAAAATATATATCAGCATGAAGGATTTATAAAATGTAATGAAAGACAATTTTTTTTCTTTCGTCTATATTACAAATTCTTCAAATTTTTTATTCATTCTTTCCTCCAAATTCATCAATTTTTCCTCTGTGGATGCTGCCACAGCTGCTGTTGAGGCTGTGGCAGTCTTTCCCATTTCTCAAACATCCTCTGTAAAATCTCAGGTGTAACCCCAGCAGATTGGTCAATCAGTGATCCTCTCCTCCCTTCTTTAGCTGCTTTTCTAGTAGTAGCCATCTTTTTCTATCTTAATTTATAATCCAAAACAAAGAAACATCAAAAAAAGTGAAACTTTATCTTTTTCTTCGTTGTTTGTAATACTGCAGTCTGTTCACTTTCACAACAGTCCCTTGTCTTTTTTCTTTAAAAGAGTCCACCAGTCATTTTCCTCAGAGAACCCATGGAGGTATGTAGTATTTATTTAATTAATTCAAAGGAACTTAGTATAAACGAAGTCCATCAAAACACCACTGGTCCCTTTGTCTGTTTAAAAACTTTTTTAATCCAAACTCTTAATTTGCTTTTTGCTGCAAGTTAATTTTTAAATTTTTGTAATTTTCCTTCTCTGTTAGTCACACCATGGGCAGTAGGAACGTTCATTGGATGGTCCATTAAAACTGCTACTCAGAAGATCTCTTTTAGCCTTTAAATGGTTATAATCCAAAGTGCTTTAGAAAGTGGGATTTGGTCAGACCCAGTGTCTATTAAAGGCTCCGCTGAGGCTACAAGCCTGATCTTCCTTACTCAGCTCCCAGTGGTCTTTACTCATGAGGTGCCCGCAGAGTCCCTCTGGGTCCTGCTGGCTTCCTCATGAGAAGCAGCCTTCTGGAGCACATGTGGGCAATCTCTTTGGCTTCTCCTTGTCCGGAGAAGCCCCGCTGGCCCAGGTTCATCATCTGGTCACAGTTCTAGCCTCAGTGTCATCTCCGCAGATTTGGAGACATGTCAGTCTGCCACTTTCCCCACTTGGAAGTCCCATTGCCCCTTCTTGTATGCATCCAACCTTACTGTCGTCCAAGATGGAATTGTGTTTCTTTTTTCAGTCTGCCACAATTTTAAGCCTTCAGATCTTCCAACTTAATTATTTGACAGTGGCACAAGACCTCCACTTTCATTAATCCCACAAGGAAAACTTCACTATATCTGGTAACCATTAACCCAATGCTTTCTCTATTACTGACTGCTTTTGTTTCTTCTCTGGCTCGAGGATTATTGATTGGATTCAGTATATGACTCTTCTGATGCTTTAGTTTTCATCACATTCCAAGCAGTCAGAGGTTAATTTTTCTTTTCTCCTCCTGAAATAAATTTCTTGTTTAAAAATAACAAGATTAGTACCTTCTTCCATTTCCCATGTTTGGGTGACCTGGAAGACTCTCTCATTTGGGATTTAGTAACACTCGACCATGTCTTCTACCTTTCTTGTGTTGTTTATTATTTGTATTTTATTCAACAAATGAAATGGGTGCACTGGGGCCTCCTAAACGTGGCCTTGCAATTTTGCAGTTGTTGAACACACCATCACAGCACATCTCCAGTATCAATAACAATATCACAGACTCCCTAAGCTGAACTTCACAGATGAATGCTACACCTTTCAGTAGTTGAATTTCTATTTGTAGTTTCCCACCACTCAATCTTCTGTGGAGGATGATCATTGCCATCATTTGTACAGTAGAGCAGGAGATGACTTGTGGGATGTTTTTTTGCCTATCTTAGAGCATTTACTGTTCATTTTTTCCTCTAAATCCTCTTCTCACCAGGGTACTTAAATTGCCTATAGCAAATGCTGTCACTGTGATCTCCATTGTTCTCTGTTTGCTAAAGTAGTCTTTGATTGGTGACTAACAATCAGTACATTGATCTTTCACTACAGTTGACACACTTTTTGGGGATCAAGGATGAATATTTGTATATCCTTACATTTGATCTCTGGTTGTTACCTAAGATCTTTCACAAAAAGTGACAGAGATCTTGATATTTGCTTTGCACCCTTAATGATATCTTGGCATCTTTTAAATATATGTTTATGAAAGCTGTAGCAGTTTGTAAATATACATTTATGTAATCAATATAATGTGCGTGGGGAATGCATCTTTTATTTATTGTTGTATTAGTGTGTTTAAATATGCCCTGCCAATCATAGCAACCTCAACATTTATATTTCTTAAATCGTATATTGTGTTGTGTAAATATGTCTCTGTAGTTACAGAATGAAACATGGGATTTTAGCTTTATTGTTGTCTGTTTTTAAGTTATGCTTATATTTTGTGATTTCATCTTACTGATTTTGAAAGTTCACACATTTTGGAATGTTTTATATAGAATTCTAAAAATGATGATGATTTTTTTTTATCGAAAAGGTGCATGCATTTAACATGTTTTGTTTCTTTCCTAAAGAATGCAACTCTGCAGGCAGAGAAGCAAGCCCTGAAAACGCAACTAAAGCAACTTGAGACACAGAATAATAATTTGCAAGCTCAGATTTTAGCACTTCAAAGACAAACTGTTTCCTTACAGGAGCAAAATACAACCTTGCAAACTCAAAATGCCAAGCTTCAGGTTCTGGTTTCATATATGTATATTCTCTCCATTCACAAGATACAGGTAGTCCTCGCTTACTGACCATTCGTTCAGCGACTGTTCAAAGTTACGACAGTGCTGAAAAAATAACTTTATGGCCCATTTATGACCTTTGCAGCATCCCTCAATCACATGAACGCCATTAAAGTCAGTATGCATTGTCCTGTGCCTGACCTATGGTTTCTTCTTTATTCTTCCCCTTGCAGAGCAGATTGATCAGAGAGAAAGGGACTGCAAGAACATAAGCTGTTTGCTCTTCTACACATCGAAAGCAATGTGATCACGATGTATAAAAGAGCAAACAGCTTACTCTCTTGAAATCCTTCTCCTATCTCTCTGCTCTCCAGGGGGTGGGTGGGGGGAAGGGTCAGGCAAAGGAGAGATCACCTACAGAAATTGTTTGCTTTTTTTCTCCACCACCACCCCCCAGCAGAGAGATTGGAGAGAAAGAAATTTCAAGAGAATACCGTAAGCTGTTTGTATAGTGCATCTGCAGCTCCTAGCCCTGGGTTGCAGCACAATCACATTGCTTTTGATGTGTACAAGATGATAAGCAGCCATTTGAGTATTCCAAAGGGCAGGGGAGTGGTTAGGAGGCAAACAAAAGCTGAAGATGTGAAACTGACTAGTTTTGTCTCTTTCCAGCTGGAAAGCACAGTCAAAATCATATGATTTCCCACTTAGCAGCTGCTTCGCTTAGTGGCAAAGTTATTAGTCCCTATTAGTGTCATTAAGTGAGGACTATCTATACAATTGTTAGTGAAAACCATGCTTTTTATCACATAGTGCAAGTGATTTCATTAGTGTTATGTGAAGAACATAAGATGTTTGATTGTAAGTCTTTTCTGTAGTTTCCAAGCAATACCAGTGCCATTCTTTCTCTTTACTAATGATCCTACCTGACCACAGAGTGGCTTTGCTCTTTGGCATCTGGCTTTGGACTTTATACTTTCATTCCACAGAAGATCACATGATAGTGCTGTTTTCATTCTCTGTATCTCACCATTCTTATAATGGTCTAATGGGGAATTAATCTATGTGGAGTGTAGGATTCCAGCTGCTGTTAGATAACTTTTTTCACATAGCTTCCTAATTCTCTGCAGTAAATCTACTTACCTAACTTTTTTGTGTCTGCTTGAGACTGTGAAGCAGGGAAGGAGTTTAACCACCATACATGGTATGAAACCCTGATTGTTTAAGTCCACTTAAGCAGACATTTTCAATGAGGTTTTCCTGTGTTCTCTCTCTCTTCAAAGATCCTTCCTATAGGAGGAACACATTTGGTTAAAATGGCCCTGTGGACAGTGGGATGTAGAATCCAGCAGTTCTGCAAATGGTCTTCATCTGCAGTCCTCCTTGTATCTTTAGGAATTCATGCCACAGGGCAATTGGTAGAAATAAGTTTGCGGGGATGAGAAAAAAGGAGTCCAGCTGAGCAGGCTTCTGCTGTGGTTGTTGGCTGCTTCCCTCCCACTCTTTAAATTGTTTCTGTAATGCAAACTAGGTGCAAAATAATTTTATTGGCTAAATTCAGTCTTCTCCAATTTGGATCCCTCAGACATTTTGGCCTCAGTTCTTATTATTCCTAACTATTGGCCATGCTAGCTGAAAGTACCCAGATTGAGGGAAGCTGGCAATGAAAAACAAACTTTTTTCATACATTAAAAAGGAGTCTGATATACATTAGCTAATTATACTTTTTATCATTATAGGTGGAGAATTCAGCAATTAATTCACAAAGTACATCACTTATGAACCAGAACGCACAGCTGTTGATTCAACAGTCTACCTTAGAAAATGAAAATGAGTCCATAATAAAGGAACGAGAAGACTTGAGATCATTTTATGATTCTCTAATCAAAGATCATGAAAAATTGGAACAACTTCATGAGCGGCAAGCAGCTGAATATGAATCTCTCATTTCTAAGCATGGAAACCTCAAATCTGTACATAAGAATCTTGAGGTAGAACATAAAGATTTAGAAGACAGGTAATTACATTGTGTTAAATCTAGCTAAATTAAGAAAGCCATATAATAGTTTTACATTGATTTAGGAAATAAAACAGATCAATAAAAAAAGCAGAATCTACTTTCTTAATTATTTTTACAATTTATACTAGAGAGTAGTTTTTGTAATTTTATATTCACTTGACAGATACAATGCATTACGTCAGCAAAAAGTACAGCTAGAAGAATTGGAAAACGTTCTCAAAGTGGAGCAAGAGAAGATGCTTCAGCAAAACAAGAAACATGAAACAGTCGCAGTGGAATACAAAAAGCTTTGTGAAGAAAATGATAGGTGAGAAAGCAATACTAATGAATACTCTGTGTATATAGTATATTGTATTAGGGAGATTGAAACTGACCATGATCACAACAGCTGAAATGCGGTGGAGTCTTTCAGCTGATGGGATTGCTTCCATTGGCAGAACCAGTAGAAAGATAACTTTTCATTGCCTTGAAATTATGTGTATACACCAAAATTTGTAATGAAGTTTTTAAAATCGATGATGCAGATTTTGAGGAATACAGGGGAAATGGAGGAGGAGAAAATACAGTATATTTCCATTAATGCAGTATTGGATTTTACTCAACACATGTAAAAGCTTTGTTAAAAGCCAAGGTATTTTAAGAACATTCCAACCAATCTACAATATATTCATAGAAATTCATATTAAAATATTGTGAGAAAAATATATATACAAAAAAGACTGTAAACATTGGTATTCATGCATTGTTTTTGTTGTTAACAACAATACTACCTGAACACCAATGTTTACAGCCTTTTTTGTGAAAGCAAGCTTTATTGTAATTTCATTTTTATCATTATTAATTACAGATTAAACCATACATACGTACAACTTTTGAAAGAGAATGAAGTTCTTCAAGTTGATCATAAGAATTTGAAAACTTTACTAAACAGTTCTAAACTAGAGCAAACGCGACTGGAGGCTGAATTTTCTAAACTTAAAGAACAGTATCAACAACTAGACATTACTCATACAAAATTAAACAATCAGTGTGAGGTAATTAGTTTATATTATCCTTATAATTTATTATAGTGTAACTAAATGTCTGTATGGTATATTTGTATGGATTTATAAGTAACTTTACAATTACAAATTTCATAATTTAACATATTTTTTAATATGGTCTCTACATTCTCTGGCCTCAACTTATTCTGTCCTAGGACTTCATGAGGACATCTGTGGGAGTAGTTTGAAACATCATTAGGGGCTAGATTTAGGCTTTGATTCTGTTGATAAAAGCCCTTAGGAAAGTTTCACTCAGCAAATATTTTTGATGGCTGTTTTTTCATATCATTATTTTATTTAAAATTCTGCTCTGAAGGATTGGGAACAAGTCAGAACAGAGTGTGATGGTGGTCTGTTTTACATGGAATAGCAAAATTTGACCTCTCACCCCCCCAAACCCCAACAGGACCCTTCATCAAAGAAAATACTTATTTGTAAAAAAGAGTCTTCCATTCACAGAATGTGATGCCTGAATCTAGCTCATGGTGTCATCATAATGGATTTTTTAAAATGCTTATTACTCATCTTTGTACTTTTTTGACAAGATATTAGAAACCATGAAGAACTTGAATACTTTTTCCTTTATTGAATCAAATATTGGGTTTATGTTTTACATAAAGAGCTAAGAAGATTTCTAAGTTTGAGAAGGCATCTAACAATGGATTTATTCTTTCATTCGTCCCAGGAAAGTTGGGGATCATTTGATACTAAATGTTTCAACTAGATATAGTGCTCTCTGGCCATTTCACCATTCTTTTCTGTCTTTTACCTTTCTCCTCAGCTTTGTGCCTTTCTTCCCCTGTGTTTAGGAGCATAAAATGGATGTCATGATGGGTACAGACAGAAAGCAGTGTTTTATAAACAAAAACAAAGGACATATATCCTCTGAATCTTCTCCCATCTTCTGTTCCTAAGAAAAAAAAAAGGAACAAAATAGTTGCAATAGGGGTTAACATAGTTGGTTTTCTTTTTTTTTACCCATTCAGTCGTGTCCGAGTCTCAGAGACTGCCTGGACAAATCCCTGCAGTTTTCTTGGCAAGGTTTTTCAGAAGTGGTTTACCATTGCTTCCTTCCTAGGGCTGAGAGAAAGTGACTGGCCCACCTGGTCACCCGGCTTTGTGCCTAGGTAGGACTAGAACTCACAGTTTCCCAGTTTCTAGCCTGATGCCTTAACCACTGCCCCAAATTGTCTGTCTCATAGTTATCTTTCATAATTGTCATAGTTATACCAGTCCTCTGTTCTTCTGACAGGAGCATCTGTCTGCCAGGAGATTGTTAGTCATGGTAGAAGAAACACTCAGTGAATAATTAAAATAAAGGCTAAAAAAATAAAAATGAAAGTTTGAACCCACAACCATTAAAACAAGGCTAAGAACAGAGGAGAAGTAGAGAGTGCTAAACAGGGAAGTTTTGGTGGAAATTGGTCATAAAAAGGAGAGGTGAACAGAAGTGTGAGATTTTGGGGGAGATTTATCCATGTGTTTGTGGAGGTTTCTGAGTGTTTGTCTGGCTTGGGCTAGCTACTGGACTTCCCTACCAACCAGGGGGTTGAGTCAGAGCTCTTGAGAGAGAGGAGGAGCTAACATTCAAACATAAAACAGTGGAAGTCTTAAAAAAATGTAAAATAACAAAAACTTATGAAAAAGGAAGAAATAGAAGAAATAGAATTGATCTCCAAAATATATTTAAACAATCAGGCTAAATATAGATTATATTGAAATAACTATATATTTTCAGAAATAGATGAGAAAGTAGACAGCAGCAGGTATTCAGGACATATGTAGTATACTACACTGTCGCATGAATGACTCTCTGACCTTTCTGCACCAGTTCTGTCCCAGGACTGGTGCTTTTCAATGTATTTATAAATGATCTGGAATTGGGTGTTACTGTTAGAATAGCCAAGTTTGCTGATTACACTAAATTGTTCAGAGTGATAATAACAGTAAGGGACTGAGAAGAGTTCCAAAGGGATTAGGGCAGTAGGTGTACAGATGTCATTCAACATGAGCAAGTGTAAAGTGATGCAGACTGCTCTGTAAAATGGGCCAAGCAGGGCACTGCTTATGTTCTTATGAACCTCACCACATATTCAAGAGAGCAATTGGTGGTTTTCCCCACTGGTTGGAAAAGGATGGCAGGGAATCCACCAGTCACTGCCCTGAAACTAACCCATGTTAAATCCTGTGAAGGCAGCAGTATAGGCAGGCTATTGAGATGCAGTGAAAGTGGGCTGTGGGGGCAGCACAATTTATGACAATATATTTTTCTTCCATCTTAATAGTAGGAAGGAAATACACTGATGTGACTGTGGGGAAGAGCTCTTCATCTATCCAATAAGTCATCCATTTCTGATAGATATAAAGGACTTAATACCACTCTCTTTGGAGAACAGTCAAGAATTGTTGCTAAAAACAAATCATATCTGAATTTGCTGTTAGGGCTGTGAACTCTTTTGGATTCATCTCCTAAAAGGTGCTTTGGGGTGTGTAGGAATGGCAACATAGCATTTGCAAGTTCTCAAAACAACCACTTTTCAATATAAGTCTTTTAATCACTTTTTGTCTCATGATATTAATCTGAAGGTCTTTCCATAGAGTTACCATTGTTTTTGCCCTCTACACTTGCTTGTCATTCTTTATTGGACTGCCACCAATAGATGCCATTCACTCGAAAGGTTAACACCTTTATGCTTTTGGTGAAGGAAACCTGATAATCTGCATCAAGCACTGAATCTGTTGACAGTTCAGCAAGTCAAAACAGACAAGTCTCTCCAGTTGGGTGGGAACACATACAGGGACATAGTCCAGTTCAGAAGACATATAAAACATAACATTTCTGGATTCCAAATGGTAAGCCCAGTGTATAAGCATTTCAACTCTTGGATTTGCTCTGCCTGTAACCTACTAAGGTAACTTTCCCATTGGTGTAGGTACAAATGTTTTAATTGGACGGCAAAGGGCATTAAGGAACTCAGGTTTCTTCTGGCAGATTTAATCATAGATTTAAGTCCAGATGTGTTGTGTAGAGAAATATCAGCCATCTCCTCCATGCTTTCTATGCCTGTCAATCTATCCTGGGCTAAAAGTTTCTTATAGAGAATTACTGATTGTTTTTCTTCTGGGAAATTTTTCCACCAATACACAGAGCCACTCACCAATTTCACAGAGTCACTCACTTGATCTATTTCAAATTTCTTTATGAAGCATTATCAGTTAGCTCTCTTTGCTTTTGTATAAGAGACCTATAGGCAGAAAGTATTACACCTTCTTCCTTTCACTTAAGCTCATCCATTCCAGATCATGTAGGCTAGTTAGTTATGACAGTAGAGTCAACTTGTATGCAAGAGGATGCCACCTCTTAACAAGTTTAGAAGGAACATTGATTATTTACCATGATTCCTGATGTGACGCAGATGGATGAGTCATAGAACCTTTATCTCATTATTCATCCTCTTTTACCACATTCTGGTGTTTTGCTACATCTTTTTCCCAGGTTTTCTTACTCCATTATTAAACAGATCTCTGTTGACCACTAAATGGATTGAATTAAATGTAAATACAGATCTGATATCTAAAAATCCCTACTCTTTCTGGGATAACAGAATGTGTTGTCATTGTTGGATTCTTATTTTACCCCTAAACATTAGAAGCCTTCATGATGAGTAATCATTGTTCCATTCTGTGTGTAAGAGAAAGCTGAAAACCCTGGAGAAATGAACTGAGATGTCCCAAAAAGAGATTTGCCATATCCCATTCCCATTGGCTACAATTTTAGATATTTTTATTGATAGCCAAAAATATAGTAAAACCTAAACATAACCAGCAGAATGTTTTCAGTTAAAAGCAACTGAAAAAAATGTATTTTCCAGGGCAAGCTTGTGTTACTTGATTTGTTGTCTTAATTCCTTGCACTGTATAAATAAAATTGGCTCACTATCTGTACTAAATATTGTGTTTGCACATTTTGACAGCTGCTTAGCCAACTAAAAGGGAACTTAGAAGAAGAAAACAGACATCTACTGGACCAAATACAGACTTTAATGCTACAAAACAGAACACTTTTGGAACAGAATATGGAAAGCAAAGATCTCTTCCATGTTGAGCAAAGGCAGTATATGTGGGTATCAACACAGGAAACCAACTACAAAATCAGTTAGTTAATTAGTTAGTTAGTTATACACTGTATGTAGCCACCCATCTCACAAACAAGCAACTCTGGGTGGTGTACAACAGGGCTAACACGGTCAATAAATACATTAAAGATATAAAAACCAAACTAAAAGAATATTAGATGAAGGGATGTTAAAAATAACAGAGCCACCTCACTAATTCATCCATCCACTGGGGTCCCCAGGCTTGCTGGCATAACCAGGTCTTCAGGGATCTCCGGAAGCTCAACAGTGATGAGGCCAACCTCACCTTAGAGGGGAGAAGATTCCACAGCATGGGAGCCACAGCAGAAACTGCCCGCTACCTAGGGCCCGCCAAATGTAGTTCCCTAGCCGATGGAACCCATAACATGCCCTCTCTGCTATATCTGGTAGGACAGGCAGATAAAATTGAGGAGAGGCAATCCCTCAAATAACCCAGTCCCATACCATGAAAGGCTTTAAAGGTCAACACCAGCACCTTGAATCGGACCCAGAAACAAACTGGTAACCAATGCAGCTTGCAAAGCAGAGGTATAACGTGTGCTACCAGAAACGCATATAACTGCTCGTGCTGCTGCATTTTGCACCAGCTGAAGTTTTTTAATACTCTTCAAGGGCAGCCCCATGTAGAGCGCATTGCAGTAGTCTAACCGGAAGGTGACCAGAGTATGTGTGACTGTGAGTAGGTCCCCCAATCCAGGAATGGGCGTAACTGGCGCACAATACAAAGTTGTACAGAGGCCCTCCTAGCCACGACTGCTACCTGCTCATCAAGCAGGAGTTGTGAATCCAGGAGGACCCCCACATGCACACAGGTCTGTTTGGGGCAGTGCAACCCCATCTAGTACCAAAGATGGTAAAGTACTAGAACCAGAGGGGCTCAAAACCCAAAACCACTCATTCTTGCCATGGTTTGGTTGAAGCCTGTTGTTCCCCATCCAGACCCTCACAGTTGCAGTTGAACTGTCAAATAAAAATCATGAAAATGTTAATGGGACATTTTGTTAAGAACTGATGAAAAATGTCTAATACCTAATCAACTATGAAAGCATATTCAGTGTTGAATTAACCTGAATGAGTCTTACTCAGATTCTGGCAATTAAAGAGATTGACAGATTTCTTATGACAAGCTATAAGCAATCTGTTTCTTCCCCTGATGTTTGTATTTTTATAAGGAACAATCAGATTCTTTAAAATGCACCTTTTGAGTTGAATTGAATTGGCTGAAGATATAAAAGATATAAACTGACTGTTAAAGAACACATTATACTTAATATATGCACACATCATTAAAATACAGTCTGAATCTTGCTGTGAATACTTAAGAACTACTCCAGGTAAATGCATAATGACATACTTTTGGATTAGGGAGAATTTTCATGCCAACCCCACTCACTGTTAACACAATTTCATCTATATCCATGACTGGAGATGCAGCTTTTCTGCAAAAGGGAATTGTAGTCGGGTTCTGCTTAATCTGAAGAGAGAGTTGTGCACAACCTAAAACAAAAAGCAGGGGGAATCGTGTAGGAGTTATGAGATAAACAAATCTTTGCTTTGAAAAAGAGAAATCCCAATTTTTGATATTTACAATATTATTTTCAAAGGAAAATATTCAGTCAATGTAAAACATGGTAATCTCAAATTTTGAGCAATGTATGTTTTAAAAATTGCATTTCAGAAAGTGATTTAATTGCAGGGGCGGAGTTACTGCTTTTTTAAAATGCGCACGCGCACACACACACACACACACACAATTGTAATAGGGAAAATCCAGTAGTTCTCCCTGACATTCATCCATGTTCTATATTGGGGATGTTTTCGCAGAACATATTGTGGGTTCAGTATTGAAAAATATAATATTTCCATAATGCAAAATCTACATGGAGGTAATCTGGGCCAGTCCTGTAGTGTGTGAAAAACAATTTCACATTTATTTATAAAATGAGACCTACAATGAAAAATACTAAGATATTTAGATACAAAACTCAAAAGGAAAAGCAATCTTGTAGAAATATGTCCTTCTGAAATGTATATTTTTTTATAGTGACAAGCTAAATGAATTGAGAAGACAAAAAGAAAAATTAGAAGAAAAGATTATGGATCAGTATAAATTCTATGAACCATCTCCCCCTAGAAGGTAACTTGTGATCACTAAGTTAAAGGACAGCATTTTCTTTCTGTTGGGAATGTTTCAGTTGCATTGACACCACCAGAAAAAAAGCCATATTTATTTTGTAATGCTAAAGAATTCTAAATTTAGCATTCTTTTTCATCGGTCAGTCAGTCAGCCAGCCAACTTTATTTTGGTTATGTACCAATTCAGAAAAGAAGAAGACAAATTGTGAGACAGCAAATAATTGTAATAAAAATAAACAATTATAAAACTGATGTGGTCAAAGTACAATGCATTTTACAAATTATAAAGAAATACATAGCCTAATTCAGAATCAGAAATAAAATCACATTATTTGGACAACAATATCCAGATGGCTGGAAATCTGACTAGATGGGGAATTATCAGCTATAACAGTAATCTTTGTAATAAGGGCAATATAACAAAACATGGCTTAATGCTTCTATAGCTCACTCACCATGGAGGAAAAAGTCTTTGTTCAAATGGAATATCTTGAAATTTCTCTTCAAGAACAGTTGTTGGAAGGGTTTTAATCTTGCCAGAGTTAGGACTCTTCTGAATTTGGGAACATTATTTGGCTTAAATAACTTGCCAATTTTAAAAAAGGGAAGTGACTGCCCAGGAACATATCTTTAAATAGGGCAGCCAGATCTAATCAGCTTTCCAGATCCATGACATACCGTTTAAGGGCTGTTGCTGCATGTTTATGTCTTCAGAATTTCATCAGATGAGAAATTGTAGCCTTTCATCTTCAGTTGACTGGTTTCTCTTCAGACTGTATAAACCTTTCACATTCTTTTTCATTTTTTTTTCAAAAGGAGAGGCAACTGGATTACTCTGAAAATGAGGAAATTGATAAAATCAAAGAAAGATGTCAACCGAGAACGCCTCAAATCTCTGACTCTGACACCAACCCGCTCAGAATCTAGTGAAGGATTTCTTCAGCTGCCACATCAAGATAGTCAAGATAGTTCCTCTGTGGGCTCAAATTCACTTGAAGATGGCCAGACAGTGGGGACTAAAAAAAGCAGCAGTGAGTAAATTGTATAATTTAAATAGGGAATAGTATCTGCTGTAATGTTTCCAGTTCAAAATATATGGGGGGAAATGCTGGGTTTGAAGTATTTTAATAATCTTACTATGTGGTTGACAATGGAGAAGCAAGCTCTACAGCAGAGGGTTCTAAATGTTTTTCAGGGCTTCACTATTTAAAGTAAAATTTAAAAATGGATTAGAGCTGGCTAATAAAATTTATACCTCCTTTACCTGTATTCTTTTTTCTATATTGTTTTTCTCATTCACTCATGACATTTTTATCATGCGATCTTCCTGTAAAATGCTTATTTATCTAGTTATAGAGCTGATCCTATTTGTCTGCATGACCATGATAAGCCCTGTCATCTGATGGAGTTAGTTAAGTGCAACCCTGCCTCCAACATTGCATGAAAGAAGCAATATATTTGTTCATATACATTATATGTAGAGCTCAGCTGTATATTGATGAGGAAGTTATTTATGTACTTATTACATATATATCCCACCTTTCATTCAGGAGCTCAAGGCAATGTACATAATGGTCCCTCCTCCTGTTTTTCCATACTACAAACACCCTGTGAGGTAGGTTGGGCTGAGAAAGAGTAACTGGCCCAAAGGCTTCCATGGCTGTGGGTGGACTAGAACTTGGGTCTCCCAACTATTAGTCCAGTATCATAACCTCCACCATTCTAGCTTTAAGTATCCATCTTCTGTACTTATCATATAAACTTAGGGAAACAAACAATTGGCATAGAAATATCCATTCTCCTTATATATTTTTAATTGTGCTCTGCCATCAAGGCAATAATATGCTAATCTACTCAGTAACAACATCTGGCCAATTTTGTTTGATCTTGGAAGTTAAATAATGTTGATCATGGTTAGTATTTAGAGATCTATATAAATATAGGTAGGAAAAGGGATCTGTTTAGCATAGAAACCCCAAAGGAAGGAAATTCAGACTGCAGTGCTAAGGTCTTTCTGCAGAGTAATTCATTGAACACAGTGGGAATTTACAGTAAAAAACATGTATAGAATTGCAGAATGAGGCACATTGTTTAAGTATTGTTTATTTTCACAGCCCAGTCGCTGTACAGAATTGTGCTCTCAAGTTATTTGAGCTATATCTAAACAAACTATGTATATCCATTGTTGGAATGCATGAGTTTTTAATACTCTTTTATTGATTTAATTAACAAAAGAAGCTTTTTCATTAATAAAGTAGGAAAAATACATAATGTATTTCATAAAACAAGTATCTTAAAGTTTTTACATACCAAAAGGTGTAAATATAGTATCTTTGCTGTTTAATTTTTATATTTATCATAACTATAGATTTCCATACAAACAATTTAAATAATGTTTGGTTTTAAAATGAACAGAAAATGTTCTTCAGTTTTGTAGTTTTACATTTATGACAGATATCATTTTAGATGTTATGCAAAAAGCACTGAAGCTTCTATTCACTCTCTGTGCATCTCAGAGAAACCGAAATACTTCTTGTCCTTATATTAGGTTTATAATAGATAGCTTGTGATTTATAGCTACATTCTGACCTGCATTTTTGTGTATTGCTTGACTGAATATACTCTCTATGAAGTACAGTATATCTATAATATAGATTTGAGTGACTTTTTTCACTTTTTACCTCTCCTTCCTGGATAAAATTTGTAGAATGGATGGGGTAAGCTCCCTGTCAGCTTCACCATTACAGATTATTAGCTTCTTCTGCTGTATAGCAGCCAGATTGTGACATCCAGTTCCTAGAATCAATACAAATTCTGTCTTGTCTATACTGAATCACACTTTGTTTCCTCCCATCCTATCTCTTAGACCTTGGAGAACTGCAACCCAACCTTGCAGGAAAAAAATTGGCTGAGTGTTGTCAGCACATTAATGACATCTAGCTCCAAGCTATGAATGTTCCTTCTCAGTGCTTCATATAGATAATAACATGGGGGACAAGGTAGAACTTTGTGGGACCCTAAAGGATAAATCCAAAAAGGTCAAGCAAAAGTCTCACAGTATCACTTTCTGGAAGCATCTGGAAGAACAGGAATGAAACCACTACTAAGTGGTATATCCAATTCCAGCTCTCTCAAGTATTTCAATAAGATACTGTACTTAATGTTATCAAAAGCTGCCAAGAGATCCAGGACTATCAACAAGGTAGCTCTTCCCCACCTACTTCACAGAACAGATAATTCACCAGAATAATCGAGATGGTCTCCTTGTCAAATCCAGGTGTAAAGCCAGCCTGAAAAGGATCAAAATAATCTAAGAGTTCCTCAAGGTGCAGCACCACCACTTTCTCCACCAAATTGGCTAAATAGTTAACACAGGCTGATACACAATGCATATATTCGATGTTTACTCCTGCAAACATACATTCAGAATTGAAATGTTAGGATGGAGTTGTACGCTGAGATGATAACTGGAAGTACTTGGCCCTTTAGATGAGAGAGGCAATTAGAGTTGGAATTGGTAGGCAGGGAAGATTTTTAATTAACTCCTAGCAAATTTATCTACCCTTCACTCCAGCAAAATCCTCCAGTGAAAAATGTAGCATATATGGTAAATGGATAAGGGGCCAGGTCATATACAGAAATTAACATATTCTAAGGTGGTAGTGACATATATAACTTCTTGGAAGTTAATGTTATTGGATGTACTTTTTATCTTTCTTATTATTTTTCTGAGATTAATAATGTATGTATATACTTTGTGCTTAGATTGGAATAATCCCACACTGAAAAATAAATATTTTCTAGTTACCAGGTCCTCTTGCATAGGACTTCAAATCTGGAATAAGAGATCCATGTAAAATCCTTCTGTAACTCTGAATTTAAAATTGTTTTTGTATATACTATATGTTTGTTTTTAATGTAACTTCATTGTCATATTTTTCTGTTTTGTTTCATTATGCTATCATTTTTCTGATTGATACCAGCCCCTGCCCCCATACCCAAGTGTTATTACTTAAAATGATAATCTGTCAGATTGTTACAATTTTCTGCACTTCCTTTCTTGACTGGATAGTGTATGGTTGGTCATGCTTAGCCATGGTTTGTTTTAACCGTGACTAGTAGAAAAAGATGGAAATATAACTTGAAGTCTGCTTTGCAGATGAACATAATAATCTTGGCTCATTTGGCCAATTTCTGATTTGTTTTCCCTCCTAATTTTAATGGTCCTTGTCTTGTGTCTATGTGGAGTGGATAACTGATAGGACACAAAAACAAATTAGGACTAAGCCAGGAAACTACACAGTATATATTCCCATTTGTTCATCACTACGAGTTGCAGTTGTTGAGTTTACATAACATGCTAAGCCAGGCTTTATTAACTATGATTTATGGAAGAAACCACATTAGGCCGATGCTGATTTTTTTTTTACTTGTCAGGCACCCAGAGTCGTTGGGAATCAGCAGCGTACAAATTTAATAATAAATACATAAATAACAGGTAAACAAACTACAGTGGCTTGATTCACATATCACACTAAGCCATAATGAAAGCATGTTATCACTTAACATAATTTATGAGCCCAATCAGTAAGCCAACAACAAACATAATTTCAAACTGATTTACTGTCTAGGAACAAAGCATCTTTTATTCTCTGACCCTGATTCATGCATTATATTATGACAAAAACAAATAGGATTATGGCTTAGTGCAATGTGTGAACCTTGACAATTATATTAAAAAGGTAAAACCTTGATACTAGTACTCAGAACAATTTAATGAAAGGTTCAAGTTAATAATTAAATGTCAGAAGAAATACAGCAACATGTTGGTAGCTAGTAAGGGCAAAGCTCAAAGATGTTTAATAAACCAAATTAGCTTTTTAAAAACAAAAACTTGCTTGGCGATTTCTAATTCTCTTTCCCTCTCCCCAGTCCATAGTCAGTGCTTTGTTTGGGTTTTGTTAGATTGGTTTTTCAGACATTTAACAGTCCTGAACAATGGAAATTCCTTATGTTCTTCACACAGGATTTCCACGATTTCTGGGTGTTTCAGAAGCTTCACTATGAAGGCTTCATATTTCATTGTCATTCAGCAACATGAAGTTAATTGCCTTTAGTAAATTGCACCTAGTGGAAACTCAAGCATTCATTTCTGTCCTTAGTTTCAACATTTAACTTCCATCTGTTCTTCTCCCCTTTTTCTTTCATCTTACCGTTTCTGTTTTTCCTTATGCTATGACATAAAAGTGGTTGCACTGAAAAGACTGCCCTTTTTGAGGAACAGACCGAAGGAAAAAGACAAAATGAAGGCCTTCTACCGTCGCTCCATGTGTAAGACTTTATGAAAGTTCAGCTTCTTTTTAAATGGCTACAGTGGCATCTCTTACTAATTTTCCTAACCCTTCTCTGGACTGCACTATTTTTCCTATTCTGCAGAGTGCAAGTCCTGCTTTATACAAGGAGCTGAAGCAATGTTTCTAAGCACTTTGATACTGAATATACACAACTATTGGGTTCTATAAATAACACAAAATGAATATACATTTATATGCTCAAGATATGCAAGTTATAAGTAGTCCTTGGTTAACTACAGTAATTGGGACTGGAATTTCCATCCCTAAGTGATGTGGTCGTAAAGCACGATGTCACATGACCATGCCACTTAGTGATGGCAGTTCTGGCATTTCCAGTTGCTGTTGTTAAGTGAATCCTGCACCGTTGTTAAGCACAACATCACATGGTCGCAACTTGCAACCTCCTGCTGGTTTCCCTATTGACTTTGCTTGTTGGAAACTGTCAGTGAAGGTTGCAAATGGTGATCATGAAACCGCGGGATGCTGCAACATCATAATTGCGAGCTGGTTGTCAAGCACCCAGATCATGATCATGCAACTGCAGGGACACTGCAACATCTGGAACTTTGAGGACAGGTCATTAGTACCACTCGTTAAGTGCTATCATAACTTCAAACAGTCACTGAACGAGTGGTTGTTAAGCAAGGATCACCTGTATATTCATTTGAGCATAGGTGCATTAAATACATATGGATAACTAGATACTGGGCACACATCTGCAAAGTGAATATCATTTTTAGTTTTGTTTATAAGTTTTATAAAGACAGGTATCATTTTCCTCCCTCCCTCCCTCCCTCCCTTCCCCCCTCCCCCCCCTTCTTCCTTCCTTTCTTTCTAAAACCTGTCCAAACAAAAACAGTAGCCTGCTTGTCTTTTACAAGTGTCTTAAAGTGGGGAACAGGGAGGCAAGTTTTTGCCATTGTAATATATTATTTTTAATTTTAGGATGTAGTATACAAGTAGTCCTTGACTTATGACCACAATTGGGACTGGAATTTCTGTCACTAAGTGATGCAGTCATAAAGCAAGACATGTGACTGCATTGCTTAGCGACGTCAATCTTAGCAGTCCTAGTTGCCATTGTTAACCAAGAACTGTGGGTTGTTAAGCAAGTACCCACCCTAATCCAACTCATTCTGGGCTTGGTCCTTCCCAGCCCTGAGCCTCAGTAAGGTAAGGGACTGCCCCATCTGCCTATCTCCCTCCCCATCTCTGCCCTTTTGACAGCCCTGCGCCTTGCCTTGTGGGGGGGAAAGCAGCCCCAGAACTGTGTGGCTCTGGGGCTGCTTGCCATGTCCTGGGAAGCCGCAGATGCCCCAGTCCTACCTGCAGTCGCCCTTGCCACCCGGCACTCCTAGACCGCTCCCACCCTGTGCTCCACCACCCCAGCTGACCTTTTCCATGTTCTTGTTCCTGCTGGTGACAAGGCATGCCCAGCCTGGCTACTAGACCGGGATGGAGCTGGGCTTTGTGCTATGGGAAAAAAGGTAGAAAGCAGCCCCGGGGCAACAGCACGCCCAAAAGCCCCTTTGTGCTATGGTCCTGGGCCGAGCTGGGGCTGGTCTCTGTGCTGTGCTGTGGCTCTGGGGCTGCTTTCTGCTTTTTTTTTTTCACAGCACAAAGCCCAGCTCCAGCCTGGCCCAGCAGCCAGGTCAGTCATGCAGCAGTGGGAGCAAAAAGATGGCAAAGGTCAGCTGGGGCAGTGGAGTGCAGGGCAGCAAGGGGCCAAAAGGCATAGATGCGGGGGAGACAGGCGGGTGGGAGGAGTTGAAGTACCCCTGCAGCCGTAAGTGTGGGCAAGCTGCCAAGTGCCCAAATTTAGATCATGTGGCTGCGGGGGCGCTGCAACAGCTGTAACTTTGGTCTCAGGTCATAAGTCCCTTCGCTCGGCACCACTGTAACTTCAAATGGTCGCTGAATGGTTGTAAGTCGAGGACTACCTGAGCTGTTATAGAGTATATTTAATTCAGAACCTTATCTCTAGTGTCATGCACAATTGTCTATCCCTGCAGAAGCCTGCACAGTAAAGGGCCCCTTATCATTGCCAACACTGACTTTATATAAGCACTTCTGCTCATCTTACCCTGTTCATTCCATTTACCATTACAAAACCTATCAGAGCTTCTAACTTATATTTATATAGCATTCCAGCATAAGCATGACAGTTAAAACATTTACAATCATCTCTACAAGAAAGTCTTGCTTTTTAACATTTTTCATTCATTCAGCCAAATGCATGTTGTACATATATGAACGTGGATTGTAGCTTTTAGTATGATGGTTAGAGATAATGTGAAGCATTTTACAATGCAAAAAAAGAAAAAATCATTGAATCACGCTGATTCATTTGCTTTCATTTGCATCCCAGCAATGAATGACCTGATGCAGTCCATGGTCTTAGCAGGAGGACAATGGATAGGTAGTTCTGAGCATCTGGAAGGTCCTGATGATATATCTACGGGTAAAAGGAGAAAAGAATTGGGATCTATGGCCTTCTCTACTACATCCATCAACTTTGCAACTGTCAACTCTGCTGCAGGCTTGAGATCCAAGCAGTTGCTTAATAATAAAGGTATAGGTAGAATCTTTTCAGTGTGGTGTGGCTGTGTTAGCAACACTAGTGGTATTGGAATCTATTCGTTCTTAATATTTCATATGATTTTCCAGCAAATATTTGTATTGCAGATTTATGTAGTGGGGAAAAGTTCTGTATTTCTGACTTACTCTTTGTGAGAACATGAATTTATTGGCAGGAAAAACTATTTCATAGCATTTTCTAGATGATAAACTAATATTAAGGTTTTGATTTTTTTTCCCATCTAGATACAACATCTTTTGAAGATGTAAGTCCACAAGGAATTAGTGATGATTCTAGTACAGGTTCAAGAATTCAAGGTAAGATTTGTTTTTTAAACGAGTGCTGGTTATGGGAATATTGATAAAGTTTAACCAAAAACAATTAACCAGGATTGCAAGTGAGCATGTTGTCAGTCTGTTTTTCTCTCTTCTTTCAACCTTGCATCTCATCTCATCTCATCTCATCTCATCTCATCTCAATCTTTTTTTCCATTTAATGTAATAGGATTCTTCCCCATTTCCTTAATGCTGATATCTTGTTTAAATAAAGCAAATGACTGAGTGCAAGGTAGATGTAAACAAGATCATTTTTTCAGTTCTCCTTCAATTCTAAGTATCAGAGTTTAGTGCTGAGAATTATTTAGGCAATCTGTTTCTCAAAATGTGTTCATTTATTCATTAATATATTTCTTTATCAAATTTCAGCTTAGGTATAACCAGAGAATACTGAAATAGAAGTTACAGCTACATGAAATTTAAAAATAATTTGAACCAATGATTCAAAATTAATTTAAATCAAAACAATACATTATTTTAAAGCATATTAATACTGCCGCTATACTTACATTGTTTAGGAGTAGATGATGTTAAGTGTAAGAGTGTTTTTGTTTTTTCTATTGGTGGCATTTCTGCATAGGTTGTATCCATGTGAAATCTATTGTAAATGCCTTAAACAAAACTAATTTTCTGCATGTTTCTGCATGCTATTTTTTAAAACCAGTTTTTCAATTCTAAAGATGCATTCTATTTCTCTTGTTTCATATCTTTTTTACTGCTGTAGTGTACTTTTTTTGAGTTGCCTGGAAACATCTCTTCCTGTTTTAGGGGTATTGTTTTAGAAGTATTAGGGCCAAATTCATGTTTCTACAGTAAATGGTAAATTGGTGCACTTTTTCAGTGTTTGTGCAATGCCAGGGATTTTAATACCAACACACATCTGCCACCGATTTGTCAAAAATTGGGGGAGGGTTTTGCAGGGTGATGTTTATTCAAGATGGTGTTATATTCGCAGGCAATATAAATGCTTACACTTTTGACAGAGGAACTCCTTTGAATACAAAACTATTTACAATATAATCTTTGTTCCTTATTTTCACAATAGTTGTGAGTGTGCAGTGCTTTTTTACATGAGTTCCTGAAGTGCAGTCTCCTGTAGAAACTTCTTAATGAGTATTCTGAATGCTAAAGTGATTACATTCAGTGTTGAAATTAATAATACTTTCTCACTGCTAACATTGGCTTGTGTCTCCCCCTATTGTCTTCTGAAATGAGAAGTTTTGTTTATTTTGCACTCACTGATTCCTTTCCTCCCTTCAACCTCCTCCCAATGGCCTCTGTGGGAACTCACTTCTGGGTGAATGCAGAAATCTCTCGAGGTTCTCTTTTTTACTGTGTCATGGCCTGTTGTGGATTCCACACAGATGCTTTCCAGCTCCTTCTTTCTCTGGCTCCAGTAGCCATCACCACTCTTAATGGACACTTCATAACAAAGGGGAAATGACAAGACTTTTCCCCTCTCCAGTCTTCTTCTCTCACAGGTCAGCTTTTGCCTGGGATTCTTGAGGCATTTGGTCCTCTGGATTGTTAATTACAGATTCTCATGTCTTGCCCATACACGTCCAACATTGCTCTCCCACTCCTGTTTAACTTCTATGTGAAACCACTAGATGAGGTCATCCATTGCCACAGGGTTAGATATCATCAGTGTACTGATGGTACCCAATTATACATCTCAACCCTGGGCCCTCCAAGGAATTCTGTTGAAGTTCTGTCTCAGTGTCTGGAGGATGTAGGCGTCTGAATGAGGGACAAATTTAACCTCATAAGCGAAAATGGCTATGGATTGCAGGACCCCCTAGATCCAGGGATTTTCCATCTTTGGTTCTGGATGAGGTTGCACTGCCATAAACAGACCTGGTTCATAATTTGGAGATCCTGCTAGACATGCAGCAGCTGTGACTCAGAGGGCCTTTGCATACCTCCATTTTGTGTGTCAGTTGCACCCACTCCTGGATCAGTAGGCCTTGCTCACAGTCACTTAGCCACCTCACATTACTGCAATGCAGTCTACATGACGTCGTCCTTGGTAACCACTTGGAAGCATCAGCTCATCCAGAATGCAGCAGCATGGTTACTTATAGGTGTACCCTGATATACCCACATAATACCTCTGCTCTGTGAGTTGCACTGGTTACCAGTGCTCTCTTGGTTGCAATTCAGGCTGCTGGTTCTTACCTTCATGGACAGGGTCAGATTAATTGTGGGATCCTGCATTCATTTCTGTGAATGAAATATCTCATGTACAGTATAATCTGCTCTGATAGATGCTTTATGCTATCTACTGATTCTTTTTCATTTAGCTTCCAGACCAGCCAGCCTTGATAGTGGCAGAACATCAACTAGCAATAGCAACAATAATGCTTCACTCCATGAAGTCAAAGGTATGCTTCTAGGCAAAATGAACATATGCTTCATTCTTTATATTATAAAGCAGGAATGGGTGATATTCATAGCATGAAGAGATTTTCACTGTGATAATTTTAACCATTTCATTCTTTTTAAAATAAAGCTTTCAAATAGCTGGCTTTGCTGGGAGTGTGTGGTAAACAAATATAATAGATACTTGCAATTCTGCTGTCTCTACTCACTGTATTGCTGTTAATAGTGGGCAAACAAGGGAAAAAAAGAAAAGGAAATAATGAGAATTCATAGGAGCGTAGCAAAGAAAAATGCAGACATAACTGGATAGAGAAGGCTGAGAAGAAAAGAAGAGAGATCTCATGAGAATAAAGGTTCAGAAAAGGAGAGTATAAAGAATATTTAGATATCTCTAAAGTGGGGTCTATGCAAATAAGTGTAACAAAAAGGCAGGTGAGGGGTCCACTGTCTCCTAGTCCAAGCCCCAAAAGCACACCAGTCTGGCTACTTAGCTTGTTCTTTTGTTGTAAAACATATCTGTGTTTAAAGCAAGATCAAACACAACCAACAATCACTGCCTCATCATGAATTAATTTCATTAATTTTACTGGGTTTCTGGATTTTGTAACTTTTTGAGCATTTGTATTTTTCCAATATAAATAATTCCCTCCAGAAATATTCGGTCAGTTAAGTATATACTGGTTGTGTTCTAAAAGTATATATTGCTTAGGGTTTTTTTAAATTATTATTCAAAATATTACAAAGACTATTTTCCAGTTAATTGCCTTGGATTGAAGAAACTCTAAAAAAGAGAGATTGGCATTTCTTCAGTTATTATTTTGTGCACAATGTGATATTTCTTCAAATCATATTCACAGAAATTGAGACTATATATAAAGAGCAATGTATTTTTAAATAAATCTTTTCAGCAAAATATTTATAGATTAGCGTGAAAATACACTTTTTGTGCTTCAATTGTTTCATTGCTTTTATAACATATTATAAAAGATAGTAGCAGATGGTAATATTTATCTCTATGATTCTATGATCTGGGTTGCTGAAAAGGTGGGTGGGTATGTGTACATATAGAAAACAGGAAACTGATACTTTTAAAAGAGAGTTGAAGTTGAAACTTTTTAAATGAAACATTAGATGTCATGCTGAAGAACCATAAAGGGTAAAATTAAGGGAATAAGTTTTATTTCTCATATAATTTCTTAATAGATATTTAAGTATTTTACAGCAATTGATATTTCAGTGTTTTTTAAAACATCTAGCAATGTATTTAATCTCATTCCAAATGTACTTGTTGAAGAGTTTGTAATTTATTTTACCTAAGAAAAATATCAATGCTGTTTACCATAAAAGCAGGTGCAAGTAACAACCAAAGCAGGCCTCAAAGCCACAGTAGTGGAGAATTTAGCCTACTTCATGAACACGAAGCATGGTCCAGCAGTAGCAGCAGCCCTATACAGTATCTGAAAAGCCACGCTAAGTCTAGTCCCCTGCTTCATCATACAATGTCAGAAAAAATGGATAAACAAGGACTGTGGAGAATTAAAACTGAATCCCCTGGAAGTGAAATGGTTACTTTGCAGCAGTTTCTGGAAGAAAGTAATAAAGTTACTTCGGCTGAGGTATGTAAAAAATTACTTAATTTTAAGAGACATAACTTAAGCCTGAATAAACATAATATGGGTTCAGGTAGGTCATGACACTGTGATTTGAAGTCCAGGTAAAGAAAAACAACTAATTTTAAATCTCAGAACTAGCATTCATTATTTATTAGGAATTTGAAGAAAATAACTTACCACACTGAGTAGGAAAGTAATAGCTGAGATGCTTAGTTCAAAAAGGGACATTCTCTTAACGATCATATCTGTAAAAAGAAGATACGTCATTACACATGGTAAAGTTGAAGAAGCCTATGGAGAATTAACCTCAGATCTTTTGCAACTGGATAGTTGTTCTCAAACCCTAAATAATTTTTTCAGCAATTTTGCCATATTACAACCTAAATAAAATAGGCTTGTCACAATCATTAATCCCGTGTGCACTCTGCTTTTTAGGAATGAACTATTAAAGTAGTAAATTCTGAAGGTACCATAGGACTTTAAAGTTCCTCCAAAACTCCTCCCAGGTCCTAGAATTTGTCTGGGAATTTTTTCATCTCTTCTTCAGCAAGTTCCCATTTGTCCATTTAGTCTCTTCGGATTCCCCTCAGGTTCAGGACTCAATTCTGGAGACAAATATGACAGATCTTCTCTGAAATCTTTCTCCAAGCTACCTTGCTGCACAGAGAGAAGGCCCAGACTAGGACTCTCCACCACTTCCATCACAAAATTGTGAGACTGAAACTGGTCATCTTGGGGACAACCCACTGCCTTGGGGAAATTTCCCAGTTACTATAATTTCTGTAACTTCTCACTAGTTTTCAATTTTTTCTATAACTTCTCACTAATGTTCAGTTTCTTTGGGCCTCATGGCATGACATAATTTCTTGATGTAAAGGTTCAAAGAACCATCTCATGTTACCAAGGATCTGGTTTGCCAACTACTATAAATTCTCCAGTCCTAGTTTTCTTGTTCCCAGTCTTGCAGAAAACCTTGAGAGATTCCTAGGATAAACAAGCCACTATGCCATCAATTATTTGTCACTTGGAGAATGTCTTTAGGAAGGCTACCTATTCTTATTTCAATATTCACCTCGAAACTCCATTATAGTGGAGGTGTCTGTCATGTGCCCATTGTTGGCAACACTCTACACCTATGGATAAGGAGGGCAGGAAGTTGGACAGTCTTGGTCATATGCTGCGTTGTTTGGGAGTGCTTTCTATCTCTACATAGCCAATGACCAGGCATGCATGTCAGTGTTATAACTTTTTATGGAATATTTCTGTACTTGTCCTATTTACCAGATGACAAATGTCAGATCTCCTAGTTTTTTCAGGCAGAAGTAACATAATTTGCTAAATGGGAGTTTAATTCACCTGCCACATAGCTGATTCCAGAGTTCTTTGAGTAATCATCAGGATATTTCCACTGCTATCACACTTGGTATTGGGTGACTTCAGTGTTCCTTCTTGGTTCTGTTGGTTGATTTCAAGAATTAAGAGTCATGTTATATGCCCACTCAGAATCTTCTAGAGCTTACATAATTCTTGGTAGGTGTCCTGCCAAGCTTGTATACCATGCATGACTATGCAGGGCTCCATCTTTTTGGTAGATACCTTTTGCATAGGCATATAACATGGATTCATGGATGATCAACTGAACTGATGGAAAATCATCTGCTGTCTATTTTTTGTATCAGGGAAACCATTGGATATTGTTGTTAATATTAACAAGTTCTAAAGCATTAAAATATTCAGCTTCAGAAATCTTTTTACAGTAATTAAGTTTGTTATCCAAATTAAACTTCCAGCATGTTTTAAAGATATTTATATTATTAGAAGGATGAAATACAATGGAAAGAAAGTCTAGATTGGATAGTAACAGTTGAAAAAAACAAAAAGAAACAACTACTAAATAAAACAAATAAAAACTTTATGGGAAAATTTTCTAGTAACACATTCTCCCCTTCTCTTCCATTTATTTCCCCAACTGCTGAGCACAACCCAGATGTTTATTCTTTACATTACATATTGAAGATTATTGCTAGTATCTGTTTAAACCTTCTCATCTATTATTTTTTTATTGATCTCATAACTTTCTTCCTAAAAACCATAATTTAAATTTATCTAAATTTGCCTTGCTGTGTAACGTGTAGTATATTTGGGATTCTTGCTTAAATTTGGTTAGACTTCTATTATGGATATATACTGTCAATTTTGCCATTGCTACATATTCTTCAATTTTGGCCACCGAATTTGATAAAATTTGCAAGGTTCCTTTTTTCCAATGTTGCGCCAAAATTGTTCTGCAGCTGTCAACATATAACTTAGTAAATTGTGATATTTTCATTTTTTTTAAAATTATACCTAATAAGAATATCTGTAGTTTCAGTTCCAGTTTTGTTTTTAGGGTTTTCTGATTTTTTTTTTAATTTAGGATTTTTCTTTTTTCTTTTTCTTTTTTTTAACTTATTAACCATTTTTTAAAAGAAAAAAGGAAAAAGATGAACAAGCAAGCAAAAGAAGAAAAAACAACAAAATAATTGATAAATACAAATAATTGATATATGTGGACAAAGGAATTACCAAGATTGTACAGTTAGTGCTCAGTTGATGTGAAATTAAACATAAAAAACAAAGTACATTAAATTATTTCAACAATGTAAGTAACAATTTGAATATCTGAGCTAAGTGCCAAAATCGCAATTTGTTTAAGAATACAAAAAAGACAAATTAGTAAAAACATTATAGTTAAATATTAGTTTCTAACTTCCCCTTTGTTGTACTCTAATGTACAATATTTATAGACATTTAACATTTTTGTGTGTTTCTGACTTCAATTCTGTAGTCAAGTTCTTTTTCCTCTTAAAAACCAAACTCTAAATACTAATATTTGCTTGGCTGGGTAATATATATGTATGGAAGCATTCTAGCATTTGTTTGCAGTGTTAACTGGCTTCCCAGGTATGTAATTCTAGAAAATGAAGAGTGGTTACTAGCATGCTGGTTAAATGAAATCTCTTTGTAATTGGCTTTATTAAAAATTGTAACTTCTGTGTTTATTTTTTAAGTCAGGGTGTCTCAGTCTTGTTTGCCTTTTTGAGCATAAAATAGCTTTCCAAAAGTAAATAGATCAATTTGGCAATTTAGAATTAACAGTTTACCCTGTGCTTTTTCAGGTTTTTTAAAATAGAAGTTCACTAATTTTCTCAGCTCACTTACTGGCAACAGTACTTTGTAGTTAAGCATTAGAGGAAACTTTTTTAGAATATGTCATAGTTCCTCTGAAATTAGTTTTGCAGGTACAGGTAGTTCTCTCTTAACAACCGTAATTGGGACCAGAATTAGGTGAAACATCACGTGACCATACTGCTTAGCAATGGCAGTTTTGGTAGTTCTGGTTGCAGCTGTCGTTAGGCAAGGACCTCATACTTCTCCTGCCCCTCCGTGCTCACCTCCACTTCAACACCCACCACCTGCCTATCTTCCCCCATTTGTGCCCTTTTGGCCACCCTGCACTCCACTGCCCCTCTGCCCTTGCCACCCCTGCTACCCTTCAGCCCCGTCACCCTGCACTCTGCCACCACCCCCGCTGCCCCAAGCTGACCTTCGCCGTCTTCTTCCTCTGCTGACAAGGTACGCCCAGCCTGGCCCTTTGCGAGGCTGCTGCTGGCCACCTGAGGCTGCGCCTCATCAGCAGCAGGAAGAAGATGGCAAGTCAGCTGGGGCCGCACGAGTGGCAGAGTGCAGGGCGGCGGGGGTGCAGCATGGAGTGCAGGGTGGCCAAAAAAGCAGAGATAGGTGGGTGGGGGAGTTGGAGCCCACCCTGCAATCATAAATGCAGGTGGGCTGCCAAGTGCCTGAATTTTGATCACATGATCGTGGGGGCACTGCAATGGCTTTAACTTCAAGGACTGGCTGCAACTACCATTTTCTCAGTACCGTCGGAACTTCAAACAGTTGCTGAATGAATGTGTGTTAAGCAAGGACTGCTTATACATTTGTATTCAGGTGATTTACTCTTCCAAAGAGATTTCCAATAATTTTTTGAAAAGGAAAGGCAGTCTTTATTTTTCTATCTGGGATGTTTTTCCCCAGGGCTTAGAAATTCTAAATCTGGAAGCTGACACAATGCTTTTAAAGTTCTCTTATACATGATATTCAGGTTGTTAAGGAAATTTTCAGTCAGTTGGAGAGAATATGAGAGAGGTAGGACAGTGAAATAATAATCAGTAATTGAGTTTTGTGATCTTTGTGTTGTACTTGAATTAATTTTGAAGCAAGTGGAAATGTTGAGAGAAATCAGAATGTGAAGATAGGATTGTTCATTTTTCAGTCTGTGGATTGGTATAAATTTGATGGGGAAACTGTTTTTTATATTCATTCTCTTTATCTATTTTTGCAGCTGAAGTCTTCAAGCAAAGATAATCTTTTGGATGAAGTAATGAAATTTTTTTCTGAAAATGTTGAATTAACAGGAAGAGAGAAGCTAAGCAAACAGACATCAGGCATTAGTGGTATTGTCAGATCGCAGAGTGTAAAAAATACAACAGAATTATCTGATGGAAAGTTAAGTAAGCAAGAACCTCTTGCAAGGCTCAGTTTAAATAGAACAGAAGATTCTAAAGATCTGAACTCTTCAAAGACATATGCTGCAGGCACTAAGGGGAGGGCCAGGTCTGTTAAAGAAAATGTCCAGTCACAACGACAATCAAAAGACTGCAATCCTTATGCTACTTTACCTCGTGCAAGCAGTGTGATTTCAACAGCAGAAGGAACTACTCGGAGGACAAGTATCCATGATTTTTTATCTAAGGACACTAGGCAGCCGATATTTGTTGATCCAACTCCAGCTACAGCTGACCAAAGTGTTATAACATCTTCGAGTGAGTACAATCCTCAACAACAATCTTCTATTTTTTATTATACTCATGATAATGCAGTTACTGTATCAGAAAATGACTTGGCTAATATTACTACTCCTGATAGTTTGAATATATCTGAAAGGCATAGCAATTCCAGGAGGAAGACCAAATTCATTGCTAAAACATTTTCTCTTAGTAATGTGTATAGTGATAAAGTAGGCATATCACCAGATATTATCAATAAATTATCTTCAGGTCATTTTTCCAGGCCATTTTTGGCACTTAATACTGAATTAGTCTGTAATGTTAGCGGATTGCCCCAAACATCTTTCTCCAGAACAGCTAAAACATTTGATTCATTGGTGAAATTGCCACAGAAGGATCACAAACTACCTTTTGAAAATCAGGAATCTGATAATAAAAAGGTAGATGTCACACAAAATAGCAGTAAACTTGGTATCCTCGTGCGTACAGACCCTAATGATAGTGAATCCCCATTACCAGTCGATGAAGATACCCAAACTATTTGGTATGAATATGGTTGTATATGATAAACTATACAATTAAGTAACTTCTCCTATACAGTGTGAATGGGCTTGAAATTTAGGATCTACTTTATTCATTAGATAGAAAAGAAACTACGTTTAGATGTTTTTTTCTCTGAGTAGGGATGAATAACTCATCTTTTTTTTCTTAGCATGTGAAGGAATGTAAAGTTATAGCCATGCTAAAGTTTGCATGAAGTATTAACTGCACTGTGTTTGCTGCATGCCTCATCAAAAACCTTAATGCAAGCTAACTGAATTTTTATTTTCTATTTGTTAAAAATATGTTATGTACATTACTGGATGCATGCTAGCTAGTTGCATGGTGCCGTGCCAGAAACAGTTTTTTTTTTTTTTACAGGTAATTTTAGCAATTACAGCAATTTACAGCAATTATTAATTTTTGGTCAGTTTCTCTTCCATGCAATTTTATGTGGATTAGATTTTAGGCCCAATCCAGCTACATTAAATTTTGACTGGTTTAAAATAAGAATTGTTTGGATGTGCAGAATTTGTTTTATTGTTTTATAATTTACAAATCAGTTGTTTGTGTATACACCCAGAAGTAAGTTCCACAATGTTGGTTTGGATATTTTCCAAATTAAATGTGCTTTATGTTGCTTTTTAGTCATATCACTTGACCTGAATTGAGGTCTTCATGTTCTTTCCCACTCCAGCTAGTCAAAAATACAAAAGGAAGTCTGCGTTCTAGCTTTTAATTTGTAATGTATCCTGAAGAAATGTCATAGTCGGAATAATTTAGTGTAACTGTTATTTTCATACTCAGTATGAACTTAGTATAAATTATATGGCATGAAGCCTAAATGGTGGCTCTGTTTTTGTTTAAAGATACATTCCCGTTCCATGCTTGAAGCATTTATGTACTCCTGTGTTGTCTTGTCTGTAGACCTACATCAGAATTTTTATTATATAGTATCATTAATTTTTACAGTATGTTAAAATAAAAAATAAAATGGAATAGCAGTATCTTTTTTCTTTTTATTAAATACAATAGCTGATTAGGAAGTTTTATCAAAACCTTTTAAACTGGCCCAAGATTCAGCAGATTATTTTAGTTATGCTCAGATTCTTGGTTCACTTGTTTTTCATTGTACAAATAAATCCCATGTTGTGTTGCAATAACCTTTACGTATTTTAATATGGTATCCAATAAGGATTCAGGAGATGTGTGTGTGTATAGCTAATGTTGTCTCTGAGTAGGTCTGGAAACAATTCCTGTCTAAAATACTGTAGAGTTGCTGCTTAGTAATATAAACTGACTATGTATGAACTGGATAGACTAATGGTGTTCCTTAGTGTAAGGTAGCCTGTGTTGTTATGTTACTCAAGAAACACAGCCTTAAAAATTCTTGCAGAATTACTTGAAAGCTATAAGATTAAGGAGTGTAAAACTCTCTGCACAAACTTAATAATTGTACATCTTGCCTTCTGTTATGCAGATGTCACTATAACTGGCTCACATTCCTACTTCTTTATAGGTACAGTGGTACCTCGAGTTACGAACGCCTCTGCTTATGAATTTTTCGTGTTACGACCAGCTCCAGCCCCAAAAATTTACCTCGTGTTGCGAACCACCTCGAGTTACGAACCGGATCCGCGGCCATTTTCCCTCCCGTGACACATGGTCCGCAGCCATTTTCCGCCCCTGACACATGGTCCGCGGCCATTTTCCGCCCCTGACACGTGGTCCACGGCCATTTTCCGCCCCTGACACGTAGTCCGCGGCCATTTTTGCGCCCCTGACACGTGGTCCGCGGCCATTTTTCCGCCCGACACGTGGTCTGCAGCCATTTTTCCGCCCGACACGTGGTCCGCGGCCATTTTTCCGCCCCTGACATGTGGTCCACGGCCATTTTTCCACCCCTGACGTGGTCCACGGCCATTTTTCCGCCCCTGACTCTCCCTCCAAGCAATAGCCGCCTCCCTGTCCTCCATGCCAGAATGGATTAACGGTAATTACATTGAACCTTATGGGAAAATTTGCCTCGTGTTGCGACCAATTCGAGTTGCAACCAGAGTCACGGAACAGATTAAATTCGTAACTCGAGGTACCACTGTACTTAGTTTGAAATTGAACAGGAAGGTCAGTGCTATTTCCCTTAAGCATGCATCATGTTTTGTCAGTTCTTTGTACCACATGGGTTCCAGAATACATCCTGAAGCTGAGACCAGGAATGTTGGAGCTGAGAGTCAACTTCCTGTCCAAACTCTTATTGACTTTGTGTTTTGTTTTGTTTTGTTCCTTCAAGTCAGCATTGATTCCTGATGACTGCCTGGACTAATCCCTGCAGGTTTCTTGGCAAATTTTTTTGGAAGTGGTTTGCCACTGTCTCCTTCCCAAGGCTAAGAGTGTGTGACTGGCCAAAGTTACCCAGCTGGCTTTGTACCTAAGGCAGGCTCAGAACTCACAGTCTCCCGGTTTCTAGCCTGATGACTTAACCACTACACCAAACTGGCTCTCTATTGTCTTATTTTGGAAGGTTCTAAATGTTACTGTGTACCCATAGAGAACCAAATTTACAGATACATTGTTTCTTTCTAATCATATAATTAGAATTTTTAGGATAACATAGAGTAGTTGTTGACATTGTCATATAAAATAGCACTAGTAAATAACATATTGAATATTTGAAAAACTTTTCAAAAGCATCCATTGCTTGTGAACATAAGACACTTGGATTTTTATATCTCCCTTCCAATCATCCTCTGCCCTTTTTGCTGCCAGGAAATCCTCAGCCAATTCTCCTGCCCTTTGGCCTGTTTTGGGATGGTATTCCTGCACCCAAAATCTCACTTTGGTAGGGAGTACATGTAGAAATCATTCTAAAATTACTTCCTCTACCACTTTTTCTTTGCTCCTTTCATTTGGCCTCAACCATTTTCTACCTAGGTCTTCCAGACTTGCCCACAATTCACAAACCCTTTCATGTTTGTCACACATGTAGCTCCTAAACTGCTGCCTAAAGGGAAAAGAGTTAATCATTCCTGTATAGGATTATCTCTTTCACATGATAATAATCCGTTACTTCCCTAGCTGGGAGACTGCTATAAGCCCTTAGAGCTCTTCCTGTTAAACTAGGGGCCAACCTGGCCACCCATTCACTCTTGGGCCATTTACAGGAGGTAGCAACCCTTTCAAACATAGTGAAATAGGCTTCTGTATCTTCCTTCTCCGTTAATTTAGGGATTTGGATACCTTTGGGTCCGCTTCCCCTCTCTATATGTTCAGGAAACCTTAGAAGTGAATGTGCCTCTCCTGGAGACTGGACATCGCCCTCTAAACTCTTCCCTCCTTGCCTCTCTCTCACTCTTTTCCCATTCTAACTTATCCTTCCTCTCTGTCTCTCCAGAGCTGCGCTTCCTCCTCTTCTTTAATTAATTGAAGCCTTTTCTCTTGCTGTTGTTTCAACATTTCTGATATGATATTGGCCCAAGTACCTGGCTGTTCCGCCTTCTTCGTTTTAACTACAGGCTTAGGCTGCACACTTGTCTCTACCAGAGTAATAGCCTCCTCTGTCTCCAAAGGAGAATCAGCCCCTTCTACCTTTTCCATCCCTGTTTGTTTGATGTAAGTTCTAGTGAGAGGTCTGGCCTCTGCAGCCAGAATGTTGGCTATTGCCTGCAAAGTCTGAGGTCTGTGAGGGCCAAATTCCCTTTCTTTAGCAACTAAGGTTTGTTTTCCTTTCATGCATAGTACTTAATGAATCCTTTGAGTCTGAGCCAATCCCACTGCTTACACAAACACAACCACATCCCCATCCATAATATCCATCACCACCTTGTGATTTTAATACTTCAGGTGATATGTAATCGTATCACAATACACCATGCCAGTGTCATCCATTTTCATACAAGTACCAAAACCTGCAAGCTTCAGATGTCTATATTTATTCAAAAGCATATTATCAGGTTTCATATCTCTGTGTATTAAGCCCATGGAATGAATTACATTGAGAGCAAGGACCAATTTGGCCCACTTCTCAGGCACATCATAATTACTCATGAGGTTGACAAGATCATGATCTGGCATGTATTCCATTGCCATGGATTTATAGGTATTGGTCATCTTGAAAGGCACTAAAAAGCTGAACCATGGGCCATTGGCAAAGTCCATTATATTTCTCTCTTCCCAGAAAAATGCTGAATCTGACCTTTTAAGCATTTCACATTTACTTAGAAGCTTCATGGCATAAGCTTTCTGTGTTACTTTATGGCAAACCAACTATACTTCACCAAATGCACCTCTTCCAATCACTTTAACAACATCATAATCTTCCACTTTCATTTGAAGATCACAAATTCTTTCTACAATGTTCTCATGGAAATTATCTATTTTTTCTTCCTCAGTGCTGGATAATCCAGATCAGGAACTAAGTTTAAGCTATCCAGCTATACTTCACTAATTACTACTACTATAGCAATTACAATATTACTATTTCTATTACAGCATTTCCTCTATACTATACTCTATTGTATAACTATTCTATAACAATGTTTTCTTCTTGCAAACACTGTTCTGCCTTAATTTCTCTCTCTGGATTTCTTCTGCTTTTTTTTTCTGTTACTGGCCAGCATGTAGAGTACTTGCAACTTTCCACATTGTGCTTTTATACTTGCACTTTTCCTTGCTCTGCCTCTCTTCTTTTCTTCTGGACTATCCAGTTTCTATGAAGGAAAAATGGCTTCTTTTATTTGGCTGCTTTTCCTCCTGCTGCTAACCTTCCAAAACTTGCACATCTCCTCAATCCAATCCAATCCAATCCCCTCCCCTCATTTCAAGGTTTGCAGCTTTTATAAGCAACTCTGCCATGCTGATGCTGGGGAGAAGGCTCAAATAGGGGAAGAAGGCAGCACAGGTGCCTGCAATTTTGTTAAGCAACATATTCTTCCACACTCCTCTTCTTGTCAATCACTAAGCAAAGAATTTATTTTCTTATTGAGTATGTACAACTCTTACACCCCAACTGGAGACAGTAGATGCTCTTTTAACTCATCAACCAAGGGCAGTCTGTTTTTCTGGGATTTGTTGCTTGATTCTCTTCTATTCTTTAAATGGAGCAGGAAGGAAACTGAAGCTGTGCTCTTCTTGGCTTTTAATAGTTGCAAACGTCTAGAATGGTAGAAGGATGATCTAGAGATTGGTCTGAGGGAGATCCAGTCAGAAGTAGACAAAAGTTAGCAAAAATAAAGTTCTTCAGAGATGGTAATAAGTAACCTAGTGCTAGTGTCTGTTTGGGTGAAAAGAACCATAACCTTAGCCACAGACTTCATCTGCCTTAATACCAATTACAGCTTACTCTATACTGAATGCATCCACTTGTTGCTTTGAAAAGAGGTTACTAAATATGCAAGAAACCTTAGTTATGAATTTGAGGATGGTAGATCAGTCACACATTTGATTCTTCAAACTGATGTCTTCAGTGCACTTCCAGAGTTTTACTGTTTGACACCTGTTAGAATTAAATACAAACCACAGTGGCAAAAGAAGCATGAGGTTGATTTGCTGAGAATGAAGATAATTATCTTGCTTACAGCGAAATACTTGCTTGAAGTGTTGCTTTTCCAAGTAAAGAGCTAATTTCAGATAACTGGGTTTTGCATGTTCCATTATCACCGCATGCAAGGATGATTTTCAGCTTTAAAATTTGATATAATGAATAAATCCTGTGCATATTCTTTGCTGATGTAACTGATTATATGACATAATTCCATAAAAGTTCTTATTATTTCACTGAAGAATTATATTTAGAACTGTTCTTTCCTGAGTGATAAATTCTCTGTTCTAATTGCAAAGAAAAAGTATTAGCAAAATAAATTTGTAAAAATATCAGCTGTATTCCTATTTTCCTTTCTTACTTCTCTCCTTAATTTTTGTAAACCTTGTATAAATGATACCTGCCAATGTTGTTGCAATGTAAGAACATTTTATTTTGACTGCTAAACAAGTAACATGAAATGCTTTTCTTCTGCAGATGTGGAAGCAAAACCAGAAAAAAGAAATTCAAAAAGCAGTTGTAGGGAGCAAGAAAGCTCCTAATTCAATTGCCCCTACAACATGAGATGTGGGCCAAGTGGTGAGTTTTTTGCCCAACATGTAAATGAGATCATTTTCATTTACAGAGGAGGGGAAGAAATTAATATTAACAAATAAGAACACATGCACACTGCATTAACAATTGTCAGTAGTGCTGGACTAAGTAGATTGCTATCTTGCCTATTGCTCAAGCCAAATGAGAGCAGCACATTTAATTTTATCTGCCAGGCAAGGAATATCCACTCTTAAATTTATCTTCTTTTCCCTGTTAAAAACTAAAATATTTCTCCAAAATTCTATCAGTGTATATATAGTACCAAATCATTATCTGAATATTGATTTATTGTTGTTTGTGTTTTCTGTATTGTATTGATATAGTCTTTTTGAAGCAGGGCTCATGTTTATTGTTGTGTCTGAAGAACCAGCTAATCTGAGTGTCCCTTTGATGATACTGTATTTTATCTAAATACTTGGGTACCCATTACATTTCAGTGAGAGATAGCAACGTATGATCAGGGCAACTCAGATTCTGTGCCAAGAACAGCAGGATACTATAGTTTGTATTATGTAAGCAGAATGCCTCTTAGTTGAAGTGCCTGCTATTTTTATTATTTTGCATAATTCTGTTCTTACTATGTAAAAGATGATAGGAATACATGGACCATTTCTTGTTACGGTTCGTAAAAAAACGTATTTTCAGTATATCTCTGCTGTTCTAAGGACTAGAAACGTCCTTCCAGTATTTCTCCTTACTGACTTTTTTCACTTTTAGACAGAGTTGTAGCTTATGTTCAGCTCTGTATATGATGCATGTATAAGCAAAGAAAATCAAATGGCTTAGGCTGCAATCCTATATAGAGAACATCAGATTCAACACAGTAGGAATCACTTCTATAATTTAACCCAATATAATCTTTGTAGTTTCTTACAACCAGAAGATGGTGCTATATAGTATTTGCTATATACATTTTTCCATTTCTTCTTGTTGCTGCTTAAACTGCTTCTATTGCATCTTGTTAGTTCTTCTAGTAACTACTTTTTAGATCTCTTCTATAGCTAAGCTTTTCTTACATTTTATCTTCTTCTCTTTCTGCTTTTTAATTGAACACAGAGAGAAAAGTGTCCTTCAGTATCTCAATTATGAAGCCTTTATTTCTGAAGTAACAAGGTGTCCGGCTATAGGAGTCATGCTTTAAAAAAATGTTCAAAGTTTTTACAGTCCTTCATGAATAGAGCAGTCAAGAAATGCACATCTTATTTCCTTGAATCAAGGAACTGTACCAGCAGCTGCTGCTGATTTTTTAAAAAAGACAGACTATATTGCACATTGCACTGTTATGATCTCTGAGTAAAGGAGAATTTTCATCTCTCTGAGGACCAAGGGTTGTGCAGTCTCAAGAATTACTTCAGGAACACAATTACTATGTTCTTGTTCCTTTATGAACATAGTAATCAGTTGCTTATTACTTCTGCTCTGTTTAGCATTTAGTTCTGTAAATCTGAAATGAGGAAAGTCTATTGTAAATTGTGGAATTTGTTGTAAATACAGGTAGGAAAAAGACCTCCACAAGTATCTTGTCATTTCAGTCTTATTGGTGTGCATGATGTTACTCTTAGGAAAACAAGAATGCTGATTATTTTGATGTATATGGCAAGAATAATTCAGTTAGGTACTTCAAAACATAATATTTTAATCCACTCTCAGATTAATCAATCTTTTCCATGTACTTTCTTTACCACAGAAATACAGCCATTGGGGGAGGGGACAACAAAAAGATGATAAAAAAACTATTTCTGAAATTTTGAAATTGAATTAAATCAATTTTGTTTTCAACAGATACCATCCAGAATAAACTTATATTAAATATTTAATGTATATTTTTAATTTGATATTTTGAGATAAATAATGGCTTTGAAAGTGTTTATAGGGAAAGATCATCATAAACATTTTTCAAGCTGTTTTTAATTACTTACTAATGTTGTCCTATTTTTATTTCTTATAATATGCATTAAGGCTGATTAAAATAGTTGATACTTTCTTAATATTTATATGCAAACAATACAGGAAATTAGATTTGGTTAATCTTTGCAGATGTACAAGGGTTTCTGGTTTCTATTAAATTTCAAAGTTTATTTTCTTACAAGCCACTAAATTATTAATATTTCCATGATATGTATCATATTTAACCTTATATGTTTTATTTAATCTTGTTAATGTATGTGTATCTTTAATCCCATTATTTGTATCTCAGCCAAATTAGTCACAACTAGAATTGCAATATCTTGTTTGAATTGGGCCTACTACCTATACATTGTATATTTTTTAAAAAAAGGGAAACATTATTATACTCCCCAGGATTTTGCTGACAATCAGTGTTATTTCTATTAGGTAACAATAAATTCTACTCTTTTCTGTGCCAAATGAATAGCAACTACAGAGCTACAGGGGTCAGATAAAACAACTAGAAATACATTGAGAGCAATACAATGTATAATCTTGTAACAGTTGTGCCTGAGTAGGTTTATTCCTGACCAATATAACAAATCAAGCCATTATCCATTCCTAATCTGGCTTTGACAGAAAACAATTAAATGAAAGATTGGGTTCACACAACCCACAAAGGTAAAGTATAGATGTGTAATAGGTGATTCGGTCTTGTGCACATCCAGCCAATGTAGTTAGTTCATTACACCGTACACACCCGGACAGTTGGGTTAATTCAATGAAATGGGTTAGTATGTTGCAAAATTACAGCCATAAAATTTATAGTGTATGATAGGCTCTCCCCAATTTTAATGTGGGGAAAAAACTTACCTTAGGCATATGAAAATTCTAGAACAATCTGTATTGTTTAATTTAGTCTATGGTAGCATCTCATTATCCAAGTTAGCTAATATCTATCAGTACAATACTTTTCATGTTTTAGTATTAAATGTGAATCCAGCTTGGCCGTATGGAGGGAAGATTCTATATAAACATCCCTATACTGTACAACATCTTCAATGAGAAGAAAATAAAATCACTAAAATTGATCATGCGTGTATAAATATTGGGCACACTGAAGGACCTGAAAATTGATAAACAATCATAGAAGGATGAACATAAAGGCCAGAGTAGATGAGCTTGTGACCACCTTCATTTCTCAGAAGAGTTCTTTGGAAATACAGGGCAGAAAGTCTTTCAGACAGTTCCAACTTACTGAATAGAAAAAGTAATTTGAACAAATAAATCCTAAAGTATAAGCCTCCCAGGTAGCATTGTCTATCTAGGTAAGAATGACATTACACTTAACTTGGATAGGTTCTATTCTGTCATGATGAAGAATTGAAAACTCAGATGGCCAAGAGCCAACTCACATGATCATGTACAGTGGCTATTTTACACTGTGCACAGCAATATGAGATACTTTCATTTTTATTTATTGATGAAATGTCTATCCAGAGGTTCTCAAATTGACTTTCATCATTATTATTTATTATATTTTTGATTTATACTCTGCCTTCTCAAGTAAGTTAAGGCAGCTAACATTTTTTTGAAAAATACAAAAGACAAATTCATATTGATGCTAAAATTAATTAACAATCAGGAACCTAATGAAGGAGATGCACCTAATGAGCATTTGACAATTTTCAATACCAGTACCATGAAAATACCAAAGCAGTTGTACTAAATCAGGTTAAATCTAGCTTAGATGAATAAAAAGCTGGCACTGAAAAGATTTGTATGCAACCCTCTTTGTAAAGAGCACTCTAATGTTGGGGCCTCTTCAGTTGTGCTATTCTTTCTTGGGTCACCAATGTTGTTACCTGCAGATGTGGAGATGTGGGAACCTGAAAACTCATCTTAACATTGGGCAGAGTGATGGTTCTAATCTTGGCAGTACATCTGAATAGTTACTAAGTAGCCCTACAAATATGTTTTGTATGAATTACCTTCAGAGTGTTTGCAGCTTTGGGGAACAATCGTCTACCTTTCAAGCATTTATTTCTGACTGCACCTATTTTCTTGATTTTTCAGTTTTGTATTTGATTCATATTTGGATTTGGATTTAAGTAGAGACACATTGTTTTTCTACAGACAATTTTAAGTAACACAAGTGACACTTCTCTGGTGTAATGAAGATGATCAAGAGCATAATATTATTCATGCAAGGCTTGCCTAGGAAAAATTAGTAATAGATTATGTCTTTTTCATGATTTGATTTTGGCAGTAGGTTTGGTTTAGCATTACAAGGTTATATATGTATATTTTAACATAATCCCTTGCTAAAACTGAAACTACCATCTTCTTTAATGAAGCCTCTGATATTTCTGGACAGGGAGTATGAGACTTGTAAGCTATATGTAATTTGTTTTTATAGCTCTTCTTAACAGATGTATTTTGTGAAAAGCCAGATGATTTTCTGTTGATAACTTAGGAGAAAAGAGCCTTGATACAGGTATTCTACAGGAAAACCAAAGCCTTGTTTTTAGCTTTCCTTTCCAGGGCACATTTGAAGAATATAACTGGCTTTCCTGATCTGTCTAGATTTCACAGGTTCTTAATCTAAAGAAAGTTAAAATGTATGCCATAGTTCTTTGTCCCAATTTTAGTTAACATGGTTAATAAAAACACTTTTTAAAAATATAGAAATCTGTAACAGTGTCAGAAATAATGTGTCACTTTGAAATCCCATCACCTTTAGGACTAAATGCAAGGGCTTTTTCTTTGTACATGAGTGTTCAGCAGTTGCAAAGTAAAAGTTGCAAATTTGCTATAATACAATGAAAATATTCCCACTCTGTTGCTGCTGATTGCTAAGGCTACAATCATTCTTTCCAGAATGCATTATTTCTTAAAATGTTTTGTATTTTGAGAGATGGCACAGCTCCAGCATGGGGCCAATGTAAGTTCTCTGTAAACTTTATTGTATTGTGTATAGCTCAAACATTGTTCAGAATGGAACTGCCTTAAAAGGAGAAACAGCACATGGCTGTGACACAAATTAAACACTGTTATACAGAAACTGTTATTTGAAGTTGTAACTTCCTTTTCTTATACCTATTAAGGAGTTTTGTAATGTTTGCCATTGTACACTACTTATGTTATTAAAATTTGAAACAAAATAACCTGTCAACTTTCTCTTATTTTGAAAGATCCTTGTTTGGTCCTCTAGAAGAAAAATCACTTTGCATATATAGAGTTTTATGAGTTTTCCTAAAACTCTGTATTGGAAAAAATGTATTACAATTTTTGGTGTGTTTATAGGATCTTTTGAGGAACACACTTGACCCTTTTGGAGGGGTGAGAGCCACAATGGAGTGATGACACAAAGTAGGTGGGGCCACATCACACATGATCAGGGCTGGGGTCTTTTCTCTTTTGTTCAGGTTTTGGGGAAGAGTGTTAGGTTTAGGTTTATTTATCTTATTTATCACATTTGTATAGCCACCCATCTCACATAGTGATTTTGGATGGTGTGCATATGTACAAAGTACATAAAAACCACAATTTAACATTTTTTAAAAAGCTAAAAAACAAGAGACAGAATGGCATCCAAGCATAGAAGAGTGCTACCAGTTAACTATCATACAGTCATCTAACAGGCTGCACTCTATCACAGGATCCCCAAGCTCATTGGCAAAACCAAGTTGGGGCTTGTCTTTGTGTGTTTGTTTGCCTGCTTGCTTTCCTGCCTAACTTTCGTGTTACACTTATTCTAGAGCTTTATAAAATTTGAAAAACATTAAAGCCTGTCTCCAGTTATATAGCATGACATGTTCTAGGACACTCAGAGTTCTTGTTCCTCTACTGCTTGGTCCACATAAGAGTTACAAAGAAAGTATCTTATTTGATTATCTAAATTCATTTTGGTAACTGAAAATAAACCTGCACCAAACAACTCAAAGGATTGTTAGCTGCTAATACCACCTGATTTGGATACATTATGCAAATATCTAGCTCTCTGGAGAAATCTATAATTCTGGGAAAGATGGAAGGAAAGAGAAGAAAAGGATGATCAGCAAGGGGGATGGGCATAATTACAGCAGCAATGGCCATATTGTTGAAAACCCTGAAGGGCCAGGTTGGGAACCAATCATCCTGAACAAGGTCTGTCTATGATGTCACTAAGAATTGATATCAATGTTGCATAATTTAAAAATAAAAAACAACAATATAGAGGAGAACTTTTAATAGAAATGTGGATAGCTCATGTCTGAACCAAACTTGCATTTTTGTGTTCCAGATACAGAATGACATGGAACTATTTTGTTCTGAATATCAACTGGAATATGGCTCCAAGCAGCACTGGGGGAGAGGATAAGAGTGGGAAAAAGCCAAGATGGCAATGACAGCCAAGGGAAGGTATTGAGAAGATCAGGTGGGCCAGTGGAATATGCAGCTAAGGGAAGAGATGAGGTGACATGGTTTTCTTTCTGCCAACCATGGCTCGTAGAACTTCTGGAATACATGTTTCTTTTTGGTTTCACATAAAAGCTTTTGTGCTTGGCTAAGGTTCTAATGAGGATTAAAACACTGGCATTCCCAACACCCATGAATCAGATATAATCAGATGTATTTAATCAACTGATTTATTAGCACAGTATGTCCCTGAAACCAGTTCCAATACAGATAAAATGTAAGTGATCTTGCTCCTAACCTGGGTTAGGCAACATGCAGCTCTCAAGTTACCTGTTTGTGGCCATGAAGATGAAAACTGATGATGCAGTTTCCTGCCATTTTAAAATGGGAAATGAATCACAATTAAAATCCAATTCTCCTCCAAAATCTTGTCTTACAAACATATGTTGGGCAACACCCTCCTCATAGCCCATAATTTCCCCCCAATGATCAGCATGGCTCTTGGCCACCAAAATATTGCACACACCTTCCCTTACCAATAATTTAGTGACTTTTTTTTCTATTACTTGCTTTTTATAATCTTTCTGCTCACTTGAAAGATGAACTGTATAGCAGATGTTTGCAACCTTTCTGAATGCAGGATATTGTGTGTGCTAATGCAAGTTCCAAAAGATACTCTGTTGGGTTATAAAGCTACTGGCTGTTTTCATCAAAATGCACAATTATAGGTTCATGTCCTGTGGACTTCAGAAATTTTAGGAAGTCATCCGGGTGTAGTCCCATAGTTGCTGCATTGGTCATTGGGTGAAAATAAAGCCTATCATGACCTCCTTCCAGAAAGCCAGCATCCAAAACAAAGTTCACTTTTCCCTCATCACAGAAAAGAGCTAAGGGGGTTGCACATCCCTGGCCAACTTTCAGGGTGTCCAACATGGCTGCTTCATCAGCAAAGCGCAGGTTCCCACTTCCAACACCCAGTTTCTTTGCCAAATCGTTTAAATTGATCTGTCGATCATGCAGAACTGTCACCAGCCAAAGGCCTTTTTTCTTCTTATCTTTAAGGAAAAGGTTTTTGCTGTGAGCTCCTTTTAAGTGTTGTACATATGGCATCATTTCTTCAACTGTGAATACCTAGAAGAGACAATTGAAAAAGTGTGACTCTTCCTTAAATGTGTTGGCTGCTACCTGTTTTTAAATTGTATTTAAACTGCGGTTTGCAGAATTTCCCCTCTACAGTGGTACCTCGGGTTACGAATTTAATCCGGTCCGTGACTCTGGTCACAACCCGATTTGTTCGCAACCCGAAGCAAATTTTCCCATAAGGTTCAATGTAATTACCGTTAATCCGTTCCAGCGTCCACGGACCACACGTCAAGGGCGGAAAAACGGCCGCAGACCACGCGGCAGGGCGGAAAAACGGCCGCGGACTGTGTGGCAGGGCGGAAAAACGGCCGCGGACCACGTGGCACGGGCAGAAAAATGGCCGTGGACCACGCGGCAGGGTGGGAAAACGGCCGTGGACCACGCGGCAGGGTGGGAAAACGGCCGTGGACCACGTGGCACGGGCAGAAAAACGGCCGCGCGGCAGGGTGGAAAAACGGGCGCGGACCACATGGCACGGGTGGAAAATGGCCACGGACTGCGCAGCAGGGCGGAAAAATGGCCGCGGACCACGTGGCACGGGCAGAAAAATGGCCGCGAATCCAGTTCGTACCCCGAGGTACGGGTTCGCAAACCGAGGTAAATTTTTGCGGCCGGAGCTGGTCGCAACCAGAAAAGTTCGTAAGCAGAGGCGTTTGTAACCCAAGGTACCACTGTATAAGGCCCAGGGAAATGAACAGGAACAATGCAACAATCTTGCACATTCCAATTTGGTACTACTTAAGAAATCCATAAAAATTCTAATTATGTAGACCAGAATAAGCAATTCTTGAACCTTTCTTTTCACTCCTAAAGATTATGTTGTTGAAATTTGGCAGCAAATTGATGAACAACAAAGGGGTGGTTTTCAGCAGGATAATCAGATTGACTTACATACGTACATAAATTGTTTTGTTTTTTAAAAGTTAAAATCCTTTCTCCTGCTCCTGTTAATATCCTCAAATCCTTGACATAGTTCAACATTACACAAATGAGTGGCAGCCATTCAAAGGAAATCAGGAAGCCTCTAAGCATATTCAAAATAATACTTTTCTTAACACTGGTTTTTTAAATTAGCCTATTTATAGTTTTAATTATTGTAACGTTAACAAATACTTAAACTGAACATCGAAAATGAATACATTTCATTTATTTGGGCAATCAACTGACATCATGGTTAAAGTCCCTCAATTCCTTAGAATGGCCATATTACACAGACCATGGTTTACAAACCACAAGCAAGCCATATTATGTCTTCGTGTGTAGCTTTGATTAGATCACCATCTTAAACCACCTTAACTGTGCTTTGGGACAGCATGATCAGTGACACAGCCATGGCAGCTTGTTAACCACAGTTTATAACTTAACACGTTGTGCAGGCCTTCCATGCCTGGGCTTAAAACTCCGAATGTTTTCTGTATCACTTTGCTGCCATCTAGCAGCCATCTCTATGCCTAGTGTTGGGCAGATACAACTACCAAGACTGCAACTTTATACGAACTTACTTTGGAGTAAGTTCCATGAACTCAACTGGGCTTATTTCGCATGCATCGACTCCGCAGTAAACTAACCCTCGTCTTTGGAAAAAAGGAGTGTTAGAAAAGGATTGATTAGCCACGTCCCACATGCGGCTTCTCTACTGGCCACTGCTCCCACCAACGCCCCGTTCCGTGGCTTCTCTACTCACTTCGGGGTGATCCACGCTGAGCGCTTGGATGCTCAGGCCCTGCAAGTGAACCTCCAGCGCCTCTCGAAGCCCCCCCACTGGCGGCGGCGGCCGTCCGGCCATTGCGGCCTCTCCCCACTTGCCGCAGGTCTTTCGGGCAGGCAGAGCAGAAGGCGGAGACGCCGCTTCTCATCTCGAGCAACGACAGCTTCCTTCCTGCCCTGGCGCGGCCACTTGCATCAGAAAGGCAGGAAGCGGAAGGCGTCAGGACTCTTGGTTCTGGTTTTACGGCTCTACCTGTTTGCGTTCTCCAGCTGGATGGCACCACCTGGCTGACCTTGTCTGCTTTTAAAAAGCTGAATCTATGGAAGACCACCAGGAGATCCCAGGGATGTAAGTTAGGCAGCGAAGTTGAAAAACATTCTGGAAAAAAGTATTCCATGTTTTGCCAAAATCACTATGTGGATTGTTTGTATGATGTTACTAGCAGTTTGACCTGGAGTGGAGTGGGACTACCTGTACTCTGGGAATGATTTTGTATTGTAGGCAACAATGGTATTTACTTAAAAATAAATCCCCAGTGACTTTACTGGAACTCCACAATTTCCCAGGAAGCATATAGGAATTGGAACCCTGGGGGTAGTTTTATCTTGTGTCTGTTTTGTTTTTTATTTAAATTAGCCTTCCCTGATTAGTGTCCTTGGCATCCAACTTCTATGATTCCCAGCTAACCCTACCATTGCTCAGGCTGACTAGGCATTTCAAAGTTGTGACCATGTAGTTACTGGAAGTCCGACTGGTCTTAAGGGAAGCTACTTCTTTTTAAACACATCTCAAAGAAATCACACTGGGGAAGGCTGATTTTAAAATACTGCATTCACATGCTGCACAAACAGCCATAGTTTGTTTAACCATGAGTGCTGAACAATGCTTACACCAAAGCTAGCCCATGACAGTCTGGTTTAGAGTGGGCCTCTCAAACTGATGGCTGGTGGGCCACATGCAGCCTTCCGAGTACTTTTCTGCAGCTGCAATATTTTGTAGGCCCTGCGGACTCTACCCGGTATCATCCTAAATATATCTTGCAAAAATATTATATATCCAGTAATAAAACCAATACTGGTGGTTCCAGTTAATGTAAAACTCTAGCAACCAAGTGGCCAAAGTAAAATTGCTGGTTTGTGGTAATGTTTCACTGTGAAGCTTATTTAACACATTTGTTTAATGGCATATCATCATACTCAGATTCATTTTTGACTCACAAGTAACGCTTGTGTCAATGTGAAAAAAGTTTCAATTTTGAGGCCCTCAGGTTAATGAACTTGTCCCCATGCAGCACTAATTATGAGTTCAGTTTGAGAGCTCTGGTTCAGAAATATGTATGAATCCAGTCGATGATTTGGAAGGAAATTTCTATTCAGTCTTTGTTTCTCCAGAGTAAAATGCTACTGGTAATGTTTGCTGGGGTTCATGAGAATTGTAGTCCAATGCATAAGGAAGACAATACACAGTGCCACATCTCTCTTTTCAAAATGACCTTTTCTATTAACTTTCATTATTACCTGAATATGTATAAATCATTCCAAAGGAATGGGCTCAAGTCCCACCAAGGCACCATCTTGACAGTTACATTTTTAACCAAGTGAGTTGTGCAAATACAGTCCATCCGTTTAGTTTATGATTTTATGTATATAGTTAACCACACATTAAAAGTGTTGTGAAAATAAAAACCAGGGATCTTCTCTTACTCTAAATGGGAAGTCTAATTTTAAAACAGAATAAATAACTCAAACTCCAGGTTTCATGTGGAGTTTCCTTTGCTGTTTCTTTGTACTACAGTATTTCAGTATAAGCATATATTTGAATAATATTTAAAATTGCATCTATCTTGTATTCAGGCTTCAGATGAAAACAACTTATAATACAATCTTAGGAATATCTACTCAAAACTAAGCTACATTGATTTTAATACTTCTTACTCCCAGGTAAGTGAGCTTAGAAGTTCAGCCTTTTTTTCATAATTTAGTTTTCACATTAGTATTTATTGCCAAAGTAGCACCACTGCAGATTTTTAGTTATGACGCACTTTAAAAATCAGACTACTCTATTTTTCATGTGCAGAAATGTGTACAGTGTCTTTTAAAAAATAACAAATACACTGGAAGCTTAATCATCACCAAGTTTGACTTATTAATATTTGCTTAGCAATATTATGAATTCAGGAGCAACACTTTAAATGCATATGTATTTTCTCTAAAATAACTTCCAGTTGGTTCAGTAAGACTTACTTCTTGGTGAGTATAAATAGGGTTGTAGCCTAAATTAATTTTATTATAAACCAGCCAAACAGCAAACCAAATACATGGAAGTGATTTTAACATTTAAAAAAATTCTGAAGTTGAAATACAAGACGTGTTTACTATGAAGCCCACAAAACACACTGAGATTCGTTTCTGAATAAACATAGTTAAGAGTGCATTTTAGACTTAAATGGATATGACTGAGTGCTTGGTTTTTATTTTGTTTGCTATTATAAACTAAGATACAATAAGTTGGTTTGTGTAAGTACTGTTAAAACGAATTCATGATTTTATCCAGCTCCCATTCTTTAAATGAAGCTTGCATAAGAAAACCCTTTTGAGACCCTCTTAGAATGCTGTTAGCTTTTTGTGTGTGCAGCAGGAGGGGTTTGCTAAGAGCAACAAAATGTTCTAATCTTGGGTATTTAACTGTAAACAGAATAAATTAGCATTCATTCTGAAGAAAGATAGATATTAAGCTGAATGGTCTTAATTGTGCATTCACCCTTATTTGGCACTGACTATAAAATGAATTGCATTTGAACTGGATAATGACAACAGCTGCTTGTAGTGTGTTTTATTAAATAAACCAATCATTTAAATTGTTATAGCAAGTGAAGTAAGATATAATAGTAACCCTATCAAACAGAAAATTTGAAAGAAAAATTAATCCTGCAAGGTCCTTTTCAAGATAATAAATATTGCCAAAATAAAGGAACCAATAGCCATGTTGTCTAGAGATGATGAGGGTTGTAGTCTGACAAATGAAGAACATTAGTTGTACGAAAATTTATTTACATCTACATACTGTTTAGACAGAAAAAATGAATTAATGACTGGGATCACATAAGCCATAACATAGTTTGATTTGTTTTGGCTTAGTGCATTCTGTAAATCCAACCATTGTGGTGAACCAGACCTTCATGAGTTGTTCAGAAACTCCAAAGAGAGAACTAGTATGCCATTTGGGGATCCTCCTAGACTCCTGGCTTCTGCTCGAGAAGGACTTTGCACAAATACATCCTGTGTTCTAATTGTGCCCATTCCTGGATAGGGGAGGTCCTGCTTATGATTACTCATGCCTTGGTCACCTCCTGTTTGGATTACTGCAAATGTTCCACCTGGGGCTGTTCTTAAAGATCACTCAGAAGCTACAACTGGTCCAGAATGCAGGTAGTTATGGGCATACTGTAATATGTCCTTATAATGGCACTGCTTTGCAAGCTGTATTGTCTCCCAGTCAACTTCCAGATGCAATTCAAGGTTACCACCTATAAAGCCATACATGGCACAGGAACAGATTGAAGGATCACCTATTTCTGATCGTTTCTGCTCATCCCATTAGATCTAACAGAGCGTGCATGCTTTGGGTCTATTCTATTAAACAATATCATCTGATGGGACCTAGAAGATGTGCCATCTCTGTCACAACGCCCACCCTGTGGTTGGCTACTTTGTCATTTAGTGGGCTATGCAAATACTGTCATAGGATTAATACTAGCTTATACTTTTATATTGGCAGGTCTGTAGAGCCAAACAGCTTTAAATCTTCCCAGTAAAATCAGCAAACACAGCTCTTCTCCCAGAACATCCATCTTCCCAATTTTTATCACTGGCTGGTACTGGATACAGAGTATTCCACCATCAGACATGCCTTGCTCTTATGATAAATGTTATTGTCATTACTTTGCATTTGTTTTTACAATTTTATACATAAACTCTGTGATCTCTTCTGAATGATGATCCTAGATATTTTTTAAAAAATAAAATGAAATAAGACTTAAATTCAGTGTTGTACATTCAAAAAGTAATCTTGATGGTATCAGTGATTCCATACCATTAGAGTTTCCTCTCAAATTATCATTTTTTGGGCTAATACTGTTACTGTCACTGGCAGGCCTTTTATTCCCATTAGCTCCATTGCAGATTTGAGTCAGTTTCAAATCTTACACTGTATGGACCTTCTGTCCTTCTGAAGACAGTATCATCTACCCATGAATCTCATCTTATGACTGAAATTTGCTAACACTGCCCAATTACCAAAATAATGATCCATATAATGGTAAAGCAAACAGAGCTGAAATATTTTCTTACTTACTTGGAAGCATATCTCATTGACTGAATTGGGGCTTATCTCTAACTAGATATAAATAGGATGAGATATTATTTTAACTTTGTATTGCAGTGAAACTTCCTTTAGAATAAATATACATTACTGTATCAACAATTTAGAGGAAAATAAGTCCCACTTATCTTGGTTGCAACTATTTCTAACCAAACATTGGACAGGTTGAAATAAAGAACTGGTGGCAAGCCTATATCTGTCTCTTTTTGATGGCAAGTAATATCCAGATGTTTCACACTTAAACATATACAAGTTGGATCTACAAGAAAATATATCAGTATCAAGTGTATTTGTTCTGTGTTTCAGCCAAACAACCATTCTGTTCATGCCCTTTTCCTGGATATTCCATTTCATTCCTCCCCTACCCCTTCTTTCTTTCTTTCTTTCTTTCTTTCTTTCTTTCTTTCTTTCTTTCTTTCTTTCTTTTTTCTTTTTTTCTTTCTTTCTCTCTTTTTCTTTCCTTTTTCTTTCTTTCTTTCTTTCTTTCTTTCTTTCTTTCTCTCTCTCTCTCTCTCTTTCCTTTCCTTTCCTTTCCTTTCCCTTTCTTTTTCTTTCTTTCTTTCTTTCTTTCTTTCTTTCTTTCTTTCTTTCTTTCTTTCTTTCTTTCTTTCTTTCTTTCTTTCTTTCTTTCTTTTAGTATTTTGGTAAACATTCCCCTGCTGATCTCTTTATCTCATTGCTGCTTCATGGCACGACAATGGGGTTTAGAAGAGAATGGGGAGCTGGGTCTTTTCTATGCCCTATTTCTCTTCAGTGGTAGAAGTTAGAGAGGTCCTCAGGTGCAAAGGTCTATCAGCAGAAAATCTATTTCCCTTCTTTCTCCCCACCCTGCTTCACCTGACACCCATAGCAAGAGAAGTGGGGATACAGAAGTGGCAGAGTGTATAGCTCTTTTAGTACCAGTTCTCTGATCCTGAATCCCATGGGTCAGAGAACTGATCTTCTATCAGATATCGGAATGACAGAGGTTCCCCACCTCACTCTTTCCCCCATTTCTTGGGCAGACAGAGCCCCTATTCTGCTTCCTTGGCAAGGCAGAGTAGAGTTTGGAAATGCAATCAGCACTTCTTTGTGTCAGTATACTTCCCCGCCAACTCACATGCTGGATAACAGAGTTCAGTGCTGCCATAAGAAGAGCCCCAAGATACCCGTTATTATCATCATCATCGTTATTATTCCAAATCAATTCACTTAAGGATGTGGTTATGGACTGTAACATACTGGTCTACTGGGACTTAGTAAGCAGATGTTCGTTGATTTCCCAGTTTAGGCCTGAGTGACTAGCCCAAAGTCACCCTGCCGGCTTCTGTGTCTAAAGGAGGACTAGAACCTGCCTTTCCCCACTCCTAATCCAGCTCTTTAACCAACACTTTATATTATATCCAAGAAAGGATACAAATTCTGGCAAATGTTTTAGTCTTTTATCCTTCCAGCCCCTCAGTCTACAGTTCAAGTTCTAAGAGTAGCAAGTACCCTGCTAGGCCATATTTCAAAAAGAAATATATATGAAAAGCATCTGTTAATGTAATGTATGGCTTTTAAAAATGCAAAAAAACCACAAACCCAACCACTACAATAATGTGCAAGAAATATTAGTCTGTAAACATGTAAACGCAGTAGTTAAAAATTACATGTTAGAAAAATAATGAAACTGCTTTATACTGAAGAAGACGGGTATCCCTAAGTGCACATTGTTATCGGGAGTCAACCTCGAACCAAAGCCTTAGTCACAATGTATCCCACTTCAGCCTACATCCAAAAAGCTTCTCCGGGCAATCTTTAGATTTTTTTTGTTTTTTTGTTAAGGGTGTCCTAATTTGTACCCTTCCATTGGCTCCGCAAGGGACGGAACCCGGATCGCTTTGAACCACGTGATCTGCGAGCTAGCCTTTGCCCTTACCTGACATGAGAGCAAGTGAAAGTCACGGGGCTTTGGGGACTGATACTGAGCATGCGCCAAAAATTGCGCATGCCCAATTGCCTAGACTGGGCGGGTTTGTGGGGGTTCCCCCACCCTTTTAGCACTGCACTTACATTTTTTATTCGTGCTGAACAGATTCGTCCGGAGAAGCAAGTAGCCGAAGACGTCACGGAAGAATAGTGTGACAAGAAAAGTCAGTAGCGGGTATTAACGCTACTGCTGCAAGCGGGAGGCGCGCGCACACGGCTTGGAGCAGTTGAAGAGAGGAGTGACTGGTTGAGGGGGGCGTGCGCCATCTTCCGGCTGGGCGGTGGTAAAGCGCAAAAGAGACGGAAGGTAATTCAGGCAGGGCTCGCTGCGTTAAAAAAAAAAAAAGACCACAGCGAAAGCCTGGAGGAGAGTTGGCTGTTCTTTCAGTGTCTGGACATCTCAGGGGTGGCTTCTTTCAGGAGCTGCGCGTGTGCTCCCTTCCTCTGTTTCTCTAATATTGTTTGCCGCCATCCTGCAAAAGGGTAGCTTCGTTGTTCTGTTACGCCAAAGAGAGGACAGATAGCAGCAAATATGGCATAAGGGGCCAGCTCTCCTAAGATGATGCCCTGAGTGTCATCTTACCTTCTTAGGGGATGCGTTTTATGAACGACGACAGTTTATAGGCATATCCCTTCTTTGTTAAAGTGCCAGATTCCAAATTTGACAGCTTACTATTTTATTTAGAGCCACACCAGATACGGGCTGCAAAAATCATGAGCACCACAAAATGGCAGCAGCAAGATACAGAAAGACACTTTGCGGCCGGCTACTGGTATCCTAATTTTACGATCAGGATGCATAAAATTAGTTACGACCTTTGTCTTTTTGAATACTGGCTTAACAAGTTTTTTACAGAGTGCAGCTTTTCTTTCCAGATAAGCCAAGTTGTAGAAGGAAGGTACAGCAGCTCCATTCCTCCTTTGCTTCCAGTGTACATCTTTTTAGACTGTCCACCTGAAAAACGTTTCATTCAAGCCCTGTCTTTTCTTGGTTACAGAGAGAAACATGAACTGGATGCCACCACTAGAGAATTTGGCCCATTTATACCGGGCTTGCAGGCAGCTGCGCTCCCTGGCACACGGAAAACAGTGGAAGTCTGTCCTGTCCTCTGCCTATCCCATGTGCCCAGTTCAGCTGCACCCTCTGCCCTGGCAGCCAGACACCACCTCACAATTCAGGCTTTTCACCACCAAGGAGGTAATTAACAGTTACTTTATTCTTGCCTTGAAGGAATTTTGTGTGCCTCTAGCTAAGAAATAAAAGACAATGTTGTTTATAGAGGGATCTCCACTGAAGCTTCTAAAGGCAAATAATGCAATAGAGATACATACTGTATAAATGTCTTAAACTTTCCAAACAACCATGGGCATGCTTTTTGCCCAGTTCGCCTTGAGGAAGAAGAGCAACCTGTCCAAAATGCATCAGTGTGACACAACCAGTTCATTACATTCTTTACTTTTCACAAATGTTTTGAAATGTAGTTAAGGGGAAGAGTTCTGGGTTCACTTGATGCTGTGCCCTTTTCAAGCATCAGTATTCTATTCAGTAAATGTGAGCCCAGGGAGATCTTTGCACACTGCTGTATGTGTCAGCTTCCTGGGAGAATATGTGGACTTCCCTGGGCACGTATTAAAATGGTTTTCAGCAGAAGTTATTTTGCCAAGCTTTAGTCAAGCCTAGCTTTGGTAAGGTAAGGAATTAACAGTTGGAGTAGAAAAGGAGTTAGTTCAGCTTCATTGCCATGAGCCCAGACAGGCAACCTTAGCATTTGGGGGGAGACGGAAGGTTGAAATGTGGGTGAAAAAACACATATGGTCACAGAACTTTTTTTCCCTCAGGGAGTAGAGAATCTTACTGTTTATTTTTAAAATTTATATGCCCTTTTTTAGCAATGATATTCAGAGTGAGTTCCAGGGGCCACAAAAATGGTTTTAGGGTTGGCCAATTTAGTATAGGAGGATACAGCCCTCTTTTCTCCAAGCAGTTGTATCATATTTCTTTTTTCATTTTATCCCCAAGCAGCTCACTGCCTAATTTGCAGTCCTAATCACCAGTATTCCAATACAGGTCTATAGCAGATGACATCACCCAGCTAATCTTGACTGATACTAGAAACTAAGTAGGGTTGAACTTTTGAGCAGGTATAGTTTCCCTCAGAGGAACTGCATTAGTTCACATCACTCTAAATCATGGTTTCTTGTTTCATTTTGGCTCAGTGTGTTGTGTGAACCCAGTCAATGTAGTTTGAAAAACATTGTGGCTTATTTAATATATAGTGGCTTAGTTTAAGTTCATATCTTTCATGAGATTCATGAGAATCCAGCCCCTTAGTTTGAGGCTTAGTGTATTATAGAAACCCAGAAAATGAATTGATCCAGTAACTAAATATATTGTTCTTAAATTCCATTGTAGAGAGAGAAATTGGGCAAAGAGAAACTGAAACCTGTACAGCTGAGAGCAAAGAAACAAAAGGTTGAGATAAGGTCCAGAATGACTGTGGAAGAGCTTGCAAAAGTGATGCATAAAGATATAGGTGAGCTTGTTCCTTCAAACAATGCATGGAATTTAAAAATGGAGCAATTCCTTGATCATCCTTTCAGCTGATTCCTGACTGAAGTCTTTGTGGTGCAGCTTCACTTGTGAATCTCACATATTTACAATTTCAAATGTAGGGGCATCTACTACAGAAAAAAGACCACAGGACACTGGCTAGCAAAAACCTCTGATTTCTTCCTTATTCCAGGTCATAGTTTCTGATCTTTGTGTACAGACAAATACACACAGTTCAGATTAACCCCCCATTTTCTTTTTGTATTTACCCTTCATACCCCTGCGCACCCTTTTGCACCCTTGTGCACCCAACAGCAGCCACCCCTGCCGTGCCCACACTGCACCTCAGGGGCCACCCATACACCCTCCCCACCCTCCCCCATCTGGAAGCAGCCACACCTGACCTGCTGCACCTTGACAGCCACCCATGCACCCTCCCCAACCCAGCAGCAACAACTTGCCTGCCTGCCGGCCTGCTTGCACACTGCCTGGAGCTCACAACTTCCTGACAGCTTCCCCATTGACTTTGCTTGTTGGAAGCCAGCAGGAAGTTGTGAGGGGGTCCTTGTTTAATGATGGCAGTAGGGAGTGCTGGTATTGCCATCACTAAGCAATGCAGTTACATGATGTTACACTTTACGACCACATCATTTAGCGATGGAAATTCCGGTCCCAGTAACTATAGTTAATATCGAGGAATACCTGTGCATGCTACTTGGGACAAATGCATGCTATTCCTTAAGAACATGAAGCAGGAACATGTGATAAATATCTGCTTATTGGAGAGTTTTGGAGCAGAGCTTAAGTCACTCATTAGCTTTTTTAATTGTTTCAGTATTTCCTTCATTTCCAATATCACAAAGGCTTCACAGGGGATGCTTGTACAAATGTCTTTGATTCTCTGGAGTATTTTTCAGCCATCTGCTTCCTGTGCACCTAAACTGCTTTCATCTGAAAACAAGTTTAAATTATAAGAATTTAGCATAGAAATTGTTCTAATTCTTCAATTGATTCCCTTTAGTCTTTTTTCACGGCATAAACGTATTTATCAATGTGGTAATGATAACATTGAAATCTGACAGAGCATCAAGGTATCTGATGGCTGTAGATCCTTGATCTTACATGACAAAGATTTTCTCCAGTTAGTGCTGCTTTATCGTAAGCCTGTTCCTTGGTTGGATCATTGCTCAATGAATGTTCTGTTTTTATACTCAGATCATGTGTATGAAGCCCTGCTGAACACAGACATAGATTTAGATTCACTAGAACCAGATTCAATCTTGGAAACAAATTGGATCAAAGACATCATTAAAAAATCTGGCATGCAGTACAAATGGGCTGAGCTGAAAGAAGAAAAAGTAAAAGAAAATAAAGACGTGGTTAGAAGGTAACATCTCTGTTTAAATGATTTCTGATTGCTGGGTTTATACAAAACTTGTATGTGTATATGTAAACCACTGTATGGAAGGTGCAGAAAAAGATGGGCCCATGGAGACTGACTTTTGCTACCTGTCAATCAATACCTAAACCAAAGTCCAGTTTTACCCAAACATGTTCTTCTATTCTGTGCAAGCTATGATCTATAATTCAGTTAAACCTTTTAAAACCAGCATACCCATATCCTATCACTTGGAGGCACATGCAGTGTACTGACTCTCTCAAAGTCATATTTTCAGATAAAAGTACATCATGAAAATGTTGATTGGGACATTTCATTAATAACAGATAAATTATATTTATAATGTGTATTTAATTGGATTATAGCCACTCATGTTCACTATGAAAGCATGTTGAATGTTAAATTATCTTGCATGAGCCTCAGATCCTTTTAGCTGTCTCATCAACTCCATCTGCTCATGACTTTCTCCATCTTTTCTTCTCATCCTATCCACTCCTACTTCATATATTTGTTTTGTAATGTCATCCTCATTCATTCTTTCCATATGAGCAAACCACCTCTATGTATTTCTTTTATACTGGTCACTCACTTTTACATTCAGTCCACATTCATTCTACATCCATTCATTGTTTATCCTATCTCTTTTTTAAATGATGCAGTCACATGATGTCGCACTTTACGACCGCATCATTTAGTGATGGAAATTGCACCTTCTTTCCATGCAAAAGGTTCTAGATAAGACAGACTTCCCTGCCAGTGGTGACACTGCTGAGTGATGTGGTTCAATGGTCTAATTTGCTCAAGGATAGTTCCTGTATTCTATTCCTGAATTTAAATAGAATTCATTACAGCAGTTCTGTTTGCAGTTTCATATAAACAATTGATTTGGAAACCAAAAACCTTTACTTAGGGCAGGGTTGCAACCCTCATGTGGGTTCCCCAGTACCCTGAAAGTGCAACTCAAAAATCTGGTGGCAAAACAGCATTTTCTTTTTTTCTTTTTCTTTTTCTTTTTTTCTTTTCTTTTATAGCAATAACAAAAAGAAATAACTAAACAAAAAGAAACAAAACAGAAAGATACATACATTATTAAAAAAAACAGTTACATAACAAGCGCTTAAAAAATAAGTGGAAAAAATGCAACAGAAAAATAATAAAAAATGTAAAGTATAATATGTTGCTACAACAATAAACAGTTACAATTCTATATATATTTATCTAATGCAAATATTATGCATATATATATATATATATATATATATATATATATATTTCTAATACAATTATATAACTATCATGCTTTTTCCTAACCTGCTGTATTTTGTATAAATGAGTCCCATATTTCATTATACTTGTCCATACAAAGTTTATGTCTAGGCAATCTGCTCATAGGTGGCAAGTGTAATCAGATCTTCAATCCACTGAGTGAATGGGGCCAAATATTTATCTTTCCAGTGCTGCAATATCAGTCTTTTAGCCATAGTAAGGGCATGGAGAATCCATTTACATTGTCCAGTTGTCAAATTCCATGTACTAGGCATGTAATTCAAGAGAACATTATCCTCTGAAAATTTTAGCTTTTCCCACAGTCACGTTTATATGGCCCACTACTTTCTCTCAAAATTTAGTAAGTATAGGACATTGTAAAAAGATGTGTTTTAAAGAAGCATTGTCCTTGTTACATCTCCAACAAAATGCTCTCTTAGACAGTCCTTTTCTATACAAATGGAGTTTAAAATATTCTAAATATTATTTTTTGTTATATAAGTCATAGTTTAAGGTCCATTGACACTCTTGCTATAGAAGTTAAGACATTCTCCCATTGTCTAAGCAATATAGAAACCTCTAATTCTTTATTCCACTCATCTTTTAACATTTGCATGTCAAATTGATTTATTGATAACAAATATCTATAAAAGCTAATAGTAGGTTTTTTAGTTTTAAAGTATTTAACAAGTTGTTCTAATATCTCAGGTGTCTCAGAAGCTGAAAATGCTGCTGGTCCAAACAATGTTGTTAACAAATGTTGTAGCTGTAAATATTGCCATTGGGTTACATCTGGTAGATGATATTTATCTCTTAACACAGCATATGTTAAAAATTCATCTTCATTACCTTATCAATTGGTTCAAAGTCAATATCCCCATTTCCATCCAATTTTTCCATATCACCATCTTTTTCCCAGTTTTTAATGTTAGGTTTCCCCATAAAGTCAATTTAGCATAGGAAAAAGGATCAAATCTTTTTTTAATAGACATCACATTCCACAGCTTTCTAACTGACATAATTGTTTCCAGAGATACTAGAGTTCTATTGTATTTAGATCCTAATACTGTCCTTCCAACCAAAGATGCTATGTATGCATATTCCAACATTGCCCAAATCAAAACATTAACGCCAATTGTTGGCTTCCAGTATTTAATGCTTGACCATAGGTAAGCTTGGTGATATAGCTCCAGATTTGGAAAAACAAATCCTTCCTCATTAACTGGTAATTACATTTACTGTAAAGATACTCTCAGAATTGAAGAACCCCATAAAAATTTTCTAAACAAATTTATTTTCTGAAAATATTTGTCAATATTTGTCTTCCCAGCTGAAGAACATCAGGGAAACAGTCCAACCAAGTTCAGTTCTTTCATTGCTTACACCATTACTCCCCCATCATCTTGAATTGTATATAGTCTTTTTATATAGAATTGTTATTAGTTAATTTTAATATGGATATTTATATTTTCATTGTTTTTACTGTTTTGGATTTTAATTGTGAGCCACCCAAAGTCGCCCTCTGAGGGAGATGGGTGGCATATAAATTTAATAAATACATACATACATACATACATACATACATACATACATAATCTTGCCAGACTAAATCTGACCTACGCAAACCTAATAGATATATCCTGGGAGATTCTAGGGAGTGGCTATCTTAAGTTTCTTTTGCCCACGCTCCTGCTCTGGACTGTGTTGTCTTGTCCTGCCTTCCTTCCTGGGAACCTAAATCTCTACTGCAATCTATCACAATATTTTCCAGATATATGAATATAAATTAGAATATAATTTATATAATTTAATAAATATAATATAATATAATATAATATAATTAATATAATTTAATTTAATATAATTTAATATAATATAATATTCTCAGAATATAAATTAATCTGGGAATCATATTCATTTTGAGAATATTCACCTTTCCCCAAAGGGTAAGGTTTAATTACTCCTATCTATCCATATCTGAAGAAGCCTCTTTATATATTTTATTTATAATACATGTTACTATGTCTTTTGGTATACACATACCTAAATATTTAATGGATTTAAGTAATTAATATCTCTGTCGGAAACATGTTAACATGAATTCTGTCTACTGTGATATTATAGTATATAATTCATATTTCTTTTTCTGTATTTCTCTGTACAAGGTAGTAGATGGGTATCTAACCATCTGTGCCCATAAATGTTTCAATTCATCTTTCAAATTGTTTTCCCTTTTATTTTTAATCTTATTTTTATATGATGCATAAGCAATAATTCAACCTCGGATATAAGATTTATATGTTTCCCATTCAAAAATACGAGCACTTGATTTTCTGAATTCAAATCAAAGTATTTCAAAGTCTCTACCCACATTTGTTGTACAAATTCTTTATCATTCAACGAGGAGATATTGAAATACCAATTTCTCGATACCTTGACCGGTTTCTGAAACACACAATTCAAAATAATTGCACTATGGTCTGATACATAACAAACATCAATATTACATTCTTGAATTTGATGATACAGAGTCGATGATATTAAAAATAATCAAATCTAAAAAAGTGCACACTTGAATAAAATGTATATTCTCTTTTAGTTGGGTACCTTAAACACCGGGTCTATTAAATTCAATTCTTCCGTATAAGAATTCTTTAATTGTTTCCCTCACTGATGATTGTTTTTTTTCGTATCAGTGTATTTGTCAAGCTCAGAGTCCAATATTTCATTAAAACCTCCTCCTATTATCACTTTATCATAATTGCACTCATTCAAGTGTTAAAAACATTCATAAAACATAATAGGAGAATCTAAATAGGGTCCATAAACATTAATTGTAGCTATAACAATCCCTGCTATTTTAGCACATAAAGTTAAATAACGCCGATTGTTATCAGTAATAATCTGTTGTACATCAATTGAAAATCTTTTTCAAACCAAAATGGCCATACCTTTAGCTGTCATCGAAGTATCTGTGAGGTAAACCTATCCCACCCAATCCTTCATTAATAGAGATTTATCCTGTTCCATTAGATGAGTTTCCTGTAGATAAGCAATATCTGCCCTTAACAACTTTAAATATGCTAAAATTACATTTTGTTTCTTGGGTTCTCGCAGCCCTTTTACAGTAAGGCTAACTAACGTCATCCGTTAATTTTATTTTGGCCCATTTATCAATATTCTCCCAATACCAATTCATTTTATAACCTGTAGCATTTAATAAATGTCTAATAATATTTTTTATGTTTAAATATATATCTTATTTCCTAATATTGCTCACAGACTTAGAACCTCCGTAGGAACTCAAATTAATATTCAAATAGCATTGTACTACATATATACAGAATCTGTACTTAAATGAAAAAAAAAGAAAATGTGATTATGTACAAAAAAATGAAACAGCAAACAAATAACATTATTACAAAAATTAAAGAGAACCCTAAAAAAAAAAGACAAAAAAATAAAGAAATAGAAATGCATGATCTCTCAGTAGGATAGAACTACAGTTTCATCTCTCTTATTATAAGTAAGTACAAAGAGCAGTTTCAAACTAAAATGGCAGCATTTTCTGACCATTTTCCATGGATAGGTGCAGTTAAGGGTGAGATTACAGTTTGCCTCCCAGAAATTATCTATTTCTACCCTTAAAGTGCCCTTTCCAAACACCCAAAAACATTCAGCTTTCCTTCTTGTTGGTGATATAATATGCTGTTCACTAAAGGATTAGGAGGTTGAGTTGTGGCTGCCAAACCTTCAGAAATTCCTTATTTGTAATTTAGCCATGGAAAACATGTTTCCTTTTATGTAGAAAGAATACATCTTGAAGACACTCTGGTTCTGAGTGTTAGTTGTTAGGAAAACTGAAATATAGAGATTGGGAATTTTAAGGGTTTTGTTAAGTAGAGAATGCTACACATAAGAAGGACTTATTTCATGTACAAATTGAATGTATTGCTATTGGTTGCAGGCCTCCTCAAAATCCAGCTTTATTAACCCCCAGGCCTCCAGTTATTACCGTACTGGGCCATGTTGATCATGGAAAAACTACATTACTTGATAGCCTGCGAAATACTCATGTGGCAGCAATGGAGGCAGGAAGTATAACACAGCATATTGGTGCTTTTCTTGGTATGATTTATTTGAGTATTATTCTTACTCGCCTTTGAATGAAGGATAAAATGGCTGTGACTTTCCAGATGATGGTGGATTTCATCTCCCATTATTACTCATTGGCTATGTTGGTACAAGCAGATAAACATTATCTGCACATTGCTTTTGTCTTGTGAATCAAAAAATAGCCTAAATGGATGGGGTAACACTGCCCCAGACAGACCCAGTGCGTAATTTGGGGGTCCTCCTGGACTCACGGCTCCTGCTCGAAGAGCAGGTAGCAGCCGTGGCTAGGAGGGCTTTTGCACAGCTTCGGGTTGTGCACCAGTTACGCCCTTTCCTGGATCGGGATGCCCTTCGGACGGTCACTCATGCCCTTGTTATCTCCCAGATAGACTACTGCAATGTGCTCTACATGGGGCTACCCTTGAAGAGTATCCGGAAGCTTCAGCTGGTCCAGAATGCAGCTGCGTGAGCAATTTTTGGGGTCCAAAGGACCCATATAACACCTTTGCTCTGTGAGCTGCACTGGGTACCGGTTTACTTCCGGGTCCAATTCAAGGCGTTGGTTATCTCCTTTAAAGCCCTACATGGGATGGGGCCAGGTTACCTGAAGGACCGCCTCGCCCCCACGATTTCAACCCGTCCCACCCGATCTCACAGAGGGGGCATGCTCCGGACCCCCCCGGCAAAAGAACTCCAATTAGCGGGGTCCAGAAGGCGGGCCTTCTCTGCTGTAGCCCCCGCCCTTTGGAACATCTTGCCCCCGGAGGTGAGACTGGAATATCTGGGGTTTCATGCCCTTTCTTTAGATCTTCTATGCCAGCTAAAATTATTGAATATAAACTTTTTTTTTGTACTTACTATAAAAATAATATTCACTAGATACTGTTTGAGTTAAACAAAGTTAGTGGAGAGTACTGTTTAAGAGACTATCCTAAGAGTCAAAGTCTCTGATTTGAGTTTTTACTGTGCTGTGAATTCATGAGGTGACCTGAAGCAATACAGATGAAACTCGAAAAATTAGAATATCGTGCAAATGTTCATTTATGTCAGTAAGGCAACTCAAAAGGTGAAACCAATATATGAGATAGACGCATTACATGCAAAGCGAGATATGTCAAGCCTTACTTTGGTATAATTGTGATGATTATGGCGTACAGCTTATGAAAACCCCAAATTCACAATCTCAGAAAATTAGAACATGACATCAATAACACAAGGATTGGAAATAGAACAATATCGGACCTCTGCAAAGTATAAGCATGCATATGTACTCAGTACTTGGTTTGGGCCCCTTTTGCAGCAATGACTGCCGCAATGCGGCGTGGCATGGATGCTATCAGCCTGTGGCACTGCTGAGGTGTTATGGAAGACCAGGATGCTTCAATATCGGCCTTCAGCTCCGCTGCATTGTTTGGTCTCATGTCCCTCATCTTTCTCTTGGCAATGTCCCATAGATTCTCTATGGGGTTCAGATCAGGCGAGTTTGCTGGCCAATCAAGCACAGTAATCCCATGGTCATTGAACCAGGTTTTGGTACTTTTGACAGTGTGGGCAGGTGCCAAGTCCTGCTGGAAAATGAAGTCAGCATCCCCATAAAGCTCGTCTGCGGAAGGAAGCATGAAGTGCTTCAAAATCTCCTGGTAGACGGCTGCGTTGACCCTGGACTTAATGAAGCACAGTGGACCAACACCAGCAGATGACATGGCTCCCTAAATCAACATAGACTGTGGAAACTTCACACTGGACTTCAAGCATCATGCATTGTGTGCCTCTCCATTCTTCCTCCAGACTCTGGGTCCTTGGTTCCCAAATGAGATGCAAAAGTTGCTCTCATCAGAAAAGAGGACTTTGGACCACTGGGCAACAGTCCAGTTCTTTTTTTCTGTAGCCCAGGTAAAACTCTTCTGACGTTGTTTGTTGTTCAGGAGCGGCTTGACGAGGAATACGATATTTGAAGCCCATGTCCAGGATCCGTCTGTGTGTGGTGGCTCTTGATGCACTAACTCCAGCCTCAGTCCACTCCTTGTGAAAGTCCCCAACACTTTTGAATGGCCTTTTCCTGACAATCCTCTCCAGGCTGCGGTCATCCCTGCTGCTTGTGCACCTTTTTCTACCACACTTTTCCCTTCCACATAACCTTCTATTGATGTGCTTTGATACAGCACTTTGGGAACATCCAACTTCTTTTGCAATTACCTTTTGGGGCTTTCCCTCCTTATGGAGGGTGTCAATGATGGTTTTCTGCACAACTGTCAGGTCAGCAGCCTTTCCCATGCTTGTGATTCCTACTGAACCAGCCTGAGAGACCATTTAAAGGCTCAGGAACCCTTTGCAGGTGTTATGGATTCATTAGCTGATTAGAGTGGGACACTTTGAGAGCCTAGAATATTGAACCTTTTCACACTATTCTAATTTTCTGAGATTGTGAATTTGGGGTTTTCATAAGCTGTACGCCATAATCATCACAATTATACCAAAGTAAGGCTTGACATATCTCTCTTTGCATGTAATGCGTCTATCTCATATATCGGTTTCACCCTTTGAGTTGCCTTACTGACATAAATGAACATTTGCACGATATTCTAATTTTTCGAGTTTCACCTGTATTTTCTAAGGTTGTCAATCCCTCATCTGCACCTAGTCTATTATATCAAAATTGTATTATTATAAAATGATAATAACATTTTGATACCATCATGACCATGTAATTTCTTGCTCAAGGCCACCTCATGAATTCACAGCAGAGTAAAAGGACTACAAGAAGATAATGTACCTGAAGTGAGCAAAATACCCTCCAGCTGTCCATAACTGGAGGGAGGGAGGGAGGGAGGGAAGCATCTAAAACTTCTCAAGGGGATGGAGAAAACAGACAATGAGGTGGTATGAGATTAGTGAGGTAAGAACCAGAGGCATATATATGGCTCTGAACTCTCCTGCCCTTCTGGATTAACAGATACTTCGCAGGTTACCCGGTGGCCCTGGGAGGTAGTTGAGATACATTAACACATACATACATACATACATACATACATATATACTGTGTGTGTATGTGTATATGTATGTGTGTGTATATATATATATACTGTGTGTGTATGTGTATATGTGTGTGTGTGTGTGTATATATATGTTATATATAGTTGAGATACATATATATATATATGAATTCTTTGCTCTGTAATCAACAATCAACTGTTGTATAGGAGGCTTCCATTCTTGTCTGCAGTAGAGTCTAATTTAGCTGAGAGCCAAATTCAAGGTTATCTACATGGAGACTAGTGATTTACTACCAAACCTGGGTGTGAAATCTGACAAACAGCCACCGCACCTTTCCTTGTAATAAGGTTGCCTCAAAAACTCAAGTTTCAAGCTAGTTCATATGAAGTTTCCCAGTATGGTCAAGGGCAACTAAATGCACGTTACCCAGTCTATTTCCTGGTGTCAAAGAATAGATCCTAACTAATTTCATTGCTGGGCCTGTTATAGATTATAGAGCAGGTGCCTCTATAGGTGGTGTATTGGTCTTCAACACCCATAATTTCCAACCATGCTGATTGTTACATGAGAAAATTATAGCCCAACATATCTTGAGGATGCCACTTTTGCAAATATTAACACATAATATAGAAATGAAGATAAACTTAAAATATTAGGAGCAAAGCCCCAAGTAGAGCAGTGTTTTGCAGAAAGGCTTAACAGCTAAACATGGACTATGGAAAAGTGACTATACATTTTAGGCAATTTCTCTGTTTAGAATTTAGAGTTTTACTTGTATGAGGAACTTACATATCTGATGGAAGCAGCTGTTGGTTTAGTATGTTCTGTGAAAATGGTGTGAGAAGCATTGAACTCTTGTTTAGAAGATATTGTATATGTTTCCAATTGTTTTTGCAGTGCAGTTGCCTTCTGGGGAAAAGGTAACATTTCTGGATACTCCTGGCCATGCTGCATTTTCAGCCATGAGGGCAAGAGGTACACATATCACTGATATTGTTGTACTGGTGATAGCTGCCGATGATGGTGTGATGGAGCAAACTGTGGAATCCATTCAACATGCTAAAAATGCTAAAGGTATCCACGGATTTTGTTTTCTTTGGGGGAGATGGGGGAAGAGGTAAGCGCCACTGTTGACACATTACATACAGCTACTGAGTACCTTATTTTTTGAAGTCCTGTTAGTCATCTGGAACAAATTAGATATGTATCTGAAAGTTGTTCCTCCCCATTCTTTCTCTCAGTTCCAATCATTGTTGCCATCAATAAGTGTGACAAACCCGAAGCTGATCCTGAAAGAGTAAAGAAACAACTACTGGCTTATAATATTGTTTGTGAAGAGTTTGGAGGAGATGTTCAGACTGTTCCTATCTCTGCATTAAAGGTAATGCAAATCAGCTTCAGTGCCATCCCTGAACTAAATGTGTGTCACATTTGCTTGTTTATTTGCAGTAAAAAATGGATTTTTCAAGGACCACATGATGCAACATTTGGCAGGGTTTTTGGGAGAGGAAACCCTCACCTGAACCTCTACCTCTTGAGCCCAGCTGTTTGGAGAAAAGCAGTCTTTTCTCAACACTGAGCAGGAAAATTTCCTAATGAGGAAAAAGTACTTTGCTATTTTTTTATGGGCACTGAGCTTGGGAGATGTGATAAAAGAGGCTATAGTCAGCCACCAATGTACCCTAGATTTTAAGTCAACAAATCTTCAGTAAATCTGCAATGCACACTGAATGAATTACAATGGCTGTTAGAAGTCTTACCTTTTCTGAACTACTTTTGACTTTTCTGGTCTAGAGCAATAACCTGATGAACTTAAAAGAGGCAATTGTAACTCTTGCTGAGGTGATGGAACTGAAAGCAGATAGCACAGGTCTCGTGGAAGGTATTGTAATAGAGTCTCGCACAGATAAAGGGAAAGGGTGAGCATGCATCTTTTCATTCCATTTCATTCTTGGCTAGGAGTTGCTTTAGCATTTCCAATAGTACAATTAAATGACAATGCATAATAACACTTAAAATTTAAAAACAGTCTTTTAAAAAAAACCCTAAACTTTCTTGATTTAAAATGTATTTTTACATAGAAGAGATTTCTTCTAGAAAACCTGTTTGCTTGGATTTAATCTATCCTCTCTCTAGCACTTCAATAATGCATCAGTGTGAAATTTGCATTATTGAAGAGCTACTGCGATCAGTTCCCATAGATTACATTGGTAGCACACACTAGGTTCCCTGCTATACCTGAATTGGGAAAAAAAAAGCTTTAATTAAAAAATGAATGAAACACAGCCTGCTGCAAAGCAAAGCACCAGAATCCATCATCATATTAATTGCCAAGAAAGTCTTTGAGCCCTACCTGAGTCCCATAAGCATTAATAGAATGATTGTAGCCCAGCACTTTGTTTGGAAAAGTATCAACCTGCCCACCCCCAAAAAAGGTAAGCTGAGAGTAGTAGGGAGGGTGAGTGGGTGGGGTTAGAAAAAATGACAAAAATCATTTTCATAAATTTATTTGTAAAAACATTTGGTGATTCCAGTATACTGCCCCCCATGGCAGCCATTTTGTGGATAGCAAGCCTCCCCCTGGCAGCCATTTGAAATAGTATCCCCCAAATCCCAAGCGCTTATAGGATTGGGGATGGAATAAGAGAATCAAGGAAGAGACATCAATAACATGCAGTTGCCTACAGGCCTTCGTCTATCATTATCTCTATCTAACCTTGTTAGGAGAATGTTTCTGAAAATAATTTGGGTGAAAAAGCAAATATATTACTCTGACCTGTTTAATAGATGGGTAAGATAAAAGTATGATAATTTGTGTCAAAGTAAATTTTAAACTGAAAAAAATTATATAGATGTATATATTAACATAATAAAGTATTAACATAATAAAGCTCTATAAAGAGGCTTACACATTAAAACATACCTTTCATTGTGAATATCAAACCAAATGCCATTTTTCTTTTTACTTGCCTTCCACCTGGCCCCAGTCCAGTAACCACTGCCATTATCCAAAGAGGCAGTCTGAGAAAGGGCTGCATTTTGGTTGCTGGAGAAACCTGGGCCAAAGTGCGGCTGATGCTTGATGAGAATGGCAAAATCATGGAAGTTGCTTCTCCCGGTATGCCCACAGAGATTGTGGGGTGGAAGGAGGTCCCTGCAGCAGGAGAAGAAATCCTTGAAGTAGAATCTGAGGTACAGTACATTTTTTGTTTCAGTATTCAAATGTAATGCTCCTAGACCTGTCTCTGTCCAGTGTTCATCCAAAGATTCAGTCCTCCAGGATGCACCAGAAAAAGAGCTGCAGAAATGAAATGCCAGGGAAAAGGAACATATTTGTTTCAAGATATGGAGGTAGTTGAATTTAAGCAGGCAAGAGTATACTTTTTTATCTACTCCACATGGCACTTACTCAAAACTGGACCCATATTTTTATATCTCTGTTGTTGATTCATTTAGTTGAGAAATATAATATTGGTTCTGTTTTAATTTCTGATCATTCACCAGGAGTAATGTCTTGGTTTGCGTAAAAAAAATCCCAACTGGGAGAAGTAACATTTTAATTTTTTTTGTTGGAAGATGCTCAGTTTGTTGAGTAACAGTAAAGGTACTGATATGTTCTTTTTCAAATTAAAAGAGGGTCAACTAATTTGGGGATAGTCTTGGATATATTTAAAGCTTTTGTTTGGGGTAAGCTAATAACTTATGCCTCTGTGGAAAAAATGCATAAATTACACTATAGAAATCCTATATGCATAAATTATAATATAGAAATTCTAAATTCTGTGTACAATTTAGAATTATAGAAAAGACATTTTCTCAGGACTGAGGATGATCAGACACATCTTTGGACATTATTGGGCAGAAAATTAAAATATGATTTTCGCTCTTATGAGAAATTGACATTTTGGAGTACAGGTAGATCTCACTTACTGACTGCCTCGTTCAGTGACTGAAGTTACCACAGTGCTGAAAAAATAACTTTATGACCAATGTCCACATTTGCAACTTTCACAGCATCCCTTAGTCACGTGATCACCATTATAGTCAATATGCATTGTTGTCCTGTGCCTGACCTGTTTTTTCCCCCCTTGCAGAGTAGAGAGATTGGAGGGGAAGGGATTACAAGAGAGTAAGCAGGCACACAATGGGGAATACTCATTGAAAGGAATGCAGTGGCGCCGGCAGCCCCAAGAGCACTCAGGGCTGGGAGCCACAGGTACACTACGCAAACAGCCTGTATTCCCCCATTAGTATCTAGTATAATTTTGAAATTTGAATACTTTGGCAGTTTCATCAAGTTTTTAAAACTTTTTCTTCGTTTTCTTTGTTATTTTTTGCATTTTTTTTAGCGTTCTAGCTTCTAGTTTTCTCACTTTTTTAACCAATATAGTTTAGTTTTTCTTTTTTTAAGTATATGGTTAATCAAAATGGTTTGATATGCTTTTTTATGGAACTAGTATACAAATATATTAATAGTAGTAGCAGAAGAAAACACTAACACTGCTGAAACTGAAGCTAGCTGTAGCATGCTACTTGCATCCTGTTAGAACTGGTTTCTTTTCCCTTGCATGGGATTGTGAAATTGTGGTAGAAACTCCTTTCCCTTTGCTCAAAGCTTGTTCCAGAAAGCCTAGTGTACTCTCTGTTCTCTCTCTGTCTAACTTCTTTTCCACTATGTAAGGTAAAGTATGTTAGGAATACAGGCAAGAGTAGGTACTAAATAATTAATTGAAAACTTTAGTGCTTGAGAACCCCAGGTGTTCTGTTTCCAATGTGGAGAGTAGGGCATTAATATGCTCATGGTGATGTTTGTTGATATTTACTAGCCTCCTTCCCCCATTTTATTTATTTATAAGTGTATGCACATAGGCACGTACAAACATAATACTTTCTTCGAATAAAAGCAACATCCCAACTTCTAGACCATCTTTTTTCCAAGTTTATCTTTGTCCCCCATGTGGACCCCATTGCTTTTTTAGAAACTAAAAATGATGGGTAGCTAAAATGCTTTGTTTTGAAATAGGGACTACAGGGCAGGGAATGGCAGACTGTGGTGGTATTGTACTTGTGGGCTCACAGAAGTTGGCTGGCCATTAACAAGACATAAAAGTCTTGGATATTCTTTTTCCTTCCTAGATTTGTTAGATTCATAGGTTCTTCTGCAACCATTTGTGCACATTTTATCTCCTCAAAAAAATCTAAGCTCTTGGAGAGACTTTATGGATGTGGCAGAGAGTAGCAGATGGAATAAGAAATTGACAGAAATCTCTTGTTTGTGGGTATCATCATTATTATTATTGTTGTTGCTATTATTATATTTTTATCCTGCCTTTTTTATATATAACTCAAGCAGCAAACATATCTAATATTCCTGCCTCCTATTTTCCCAACAACTCTTTCATGCCTAAAGGAGGCCTAGAACTCATAGTCTTCTGGTTTCTAGGCCAGCACTGTAATCACTACAACAAAGTGCAGTGGAACAACAATGATAGGAGCCAAGCCATGGTGCTAAATTAACTGGTTAATTTATTTTGTTCTTCTGCCAAGCAAAGGGCACGTGAAGTTGTTGAGTGGAGAATCTATGTCAAACAGCAGGAAAAAATAAAGAAAGATCAAGAAATAATAGAAGAGAAACAAAGGGCCCATCAGGAAGCCTACAGGAAGAAGCGAGAGGGTTTCATGAACATGAACTGGAGAGAAAGAGCATCCATATTAAGGAAGAGCCAAAAGGATCCCATGACTAGGCAACCTGAAAAAGACATTAAGAGTGACAAAAACATGTTGCCTCTCATTATCAAAGGTATAGTCCTTTTTCTACTGCTTATTTATCTTTGTACTCAGCTCTACACTCTTGTTTGAGCTTTTGAACTTGAACCCCAGCATCCATCTAGGCCCATTGGGGGAGTACAGAGTATGAACGTTCAATCACAAATTTGTCACAACATTAAAATCAGCTGCTGGGAAATATTTGGATACTTGTTTTCTTTCCGAAATAGATGCCTTTGTTGCTGAATTCCCCCTCATTGAATTTAAACAGCATACATTCCCAATACTATAAAGTTCATGTGCTATGTGCCATGTTTGAATATGATTTTTCTTCTTTCCACTGAAACTAACTAGGTTTCTTCTTTCACCAAGGTGATGTTGATGGCTCTGTAGAAGCCATTTTGAATATTCTGAAAACCTATGATGCTAATGAGGAATGTCAGTTAGATGTCATCCATTGTGGGATTGGGGATATTAGTGAAAATGACTTAAATCTAGCAGAATCGTTTAAAGGTAAGGAGTTATGATCTGAGATTATTAATTTGTTGGACTAGCTAGAACTAATGGATGTTTGGTCTTTAATTTAATTAAATTAGGTAGTCAGTCATAAATGCAGAGAGTGGTCTACAGTTACTGTGTGCAATTCCCATCTACCCACCCTTACAATTTAGTGTCAACTAGATTGTTGTTATATGCACATCTGATGTTGCTTATTGGATGGCACACAAGGCTCCTTTTCAGGAAACTGAAATAATGCTCCATATGAACTTCTGAATGTAGGATAGGCTATTCATGTACTGCCAGTGTTCATATACTGCTTTTGTCTGTATAAACAGAAATTGGTGATGGTGGAAATACAGACATGTTTAATATCACTTTTAAAATTGGCTTTCCTCAAAGTTGTGTGGATTGTGTGCAAGTACAGAATTTGTAAATTCAGTGTACAAAAGCAAAATGTCTAACAATAAGGACTGTGAAAGTGAGCTTGAAAGAATATATGCTCCTTCACACTTAACATTATGGCACAGTTTAACAAAGGAGTGAACCTGAAGGAACAAGTGAACTATGGACAGTTTATGTTGATTGATTATGTGCCATCAAGTCAGTGGTGACTCTTAGTGACCACATAGATAAATTTTCTGCAGGAGGATTTGTTCCTAACCTGTTCCTTCAGGTCTTCCAACAGTGCAGTCATCACTGCTGTAATTAAGGCCATCCATTAAGGCCTCTGCTTGTCCTCTTCCTCTCTTTCCTTCTCTCTTCCCAACATTGTAGACTTCTCAAGAGAGTTAGGTCTTTGCATGTGTCCAAAGTAGGATAATCTGAGCCTAGCCATTTGTGCCTCAATTGAGAACTCTAGGTTATGATCCATTTGTTATTTTTCTTGACTCTCCGTAGTATTCTCAGAAGCCTTCTCCAACACCAAAGTTTGAAAGCATCAGTAGTCTGTCTTGCTTCTTCAAAGTCCAACTTTCACTTCCATAGTGTCACAGGGAAAACCATTGCCTGCATGATTGTGATCTTTGTAGATACAGAAACATCCCAGCATCTGAATATCTTTTCTAAGGCCTTCATGGCTACAGTACCAAGTGCTAATCTGTGGCATATTTCTTAATTGTGGTTCCTTGATCCTAAAGCAAAAGCTGCCCGTCCTTTCAGTATGTTCATTGTCAGTTGTAAGGCTGGTTGGTGTACCTGTTGTCATTAGTTTAGTCTTTATATTTAATCTTAGTCCCATTTTTTTACTCTGCTCTTAACTTTCATTATTAGAGCTTCCAATGCTTTGCATTTTCAGCTTTCAGAGTAGTGTTATCAGCATAGCAGAGATGACTATATTTATTCCTCCCTCATTAAAATTACATTCATCTTCCAATCCAGTTCCAATTCAATTCCAATCTCTCTCTCTCTCTCTCTCTCTCTCTATATATATATATATATACACATATATATATATATATATATATTCTGCCTGTAGGTTGAATAAATAAAGGGAGAGGATACAGCCTTGTCTCACTCATTTACCTCTTTTGCTTTGAGTGGCTGTGGCTTCCTGACCTGTACATAGGTTTTGCATGAGGACAATGAGATGTTCTGGATTCCTGTTTTCCTATGCACATCTCACACCTCGACATAATCAATGCAGTCAAAGGCTCTTCTGAGTCAAGGAAGCACATACTTTTTTGTTTGTATTTTTTGGCTTTCTCAATTATCCAATGTGTATCAGTAATGATTCTGTTCCTTGGCCTTTTCTAAAGCCAGTTTGAACATCTGGCATCTCCTTTTCCATGTACAGCTCTAATCTGCATTGGATGATAAGTTTATGTACTTCCCTTTTTCTAAAAAGCTAGGGCTATTGCAGTTTTAGTTCATTTCCATAATATCTGGCTTGTTACAAATTAATCAGTATGGTTTGAAATAAACTAGTCAGTTTATAAACAAGGCCTATTTCAAACTTTAGAATGTTGATCTTGCCAGTTTATTTTAAACCATGAGCTCTGTTTAATCTGCAAGTATATGCCAAATTTCATAGAATATCTATTATTTTCCTGGCTGCCAAGGAGTTGGGAGTGTATAAATCCAGATTTTCACCTGGGGCTGTACAGACTTACTACCCAAGTTCAAATATTGCTGGTTTGAGGTTACTATGGTGAATGAACCATATTGTATTAATCCAGCAAATTCTTCCTTTTTCAACAAAATAGTGAAGCCTATTGGCATTACACAGGGCCTGAACCAGGTCTCAATATACACAGTGCTTACTGAAATCCCAGAACCCCAGAATGTCAGTAAATCTTTCAGCAACCAAAACCTATTTGCCACCCTTAAAAAAATAAGAGTAAATCCTGCAGTTTGCAAGAATATACAAACCGACCTAAGTGAATTTGCTTGAATTTCAAAGTTTAGCTTTGGGAAATAAAAACCTTTAGATTGCACCCTAGTCTTAGAATACTTGGCACATTCTGAAGTTATTTAATAAAAGAGAAGCAACAGTACTTTATATTTGTTCTCTTGTTAACTTGACAGGTATCATCTATGGATTCAATGTAAAGGCACATAACTCTATTCAGCAGATGGCTGCTAAAAAGAAAGTAAAGGTGAAAATACACAACATCATCTACCGGCTTGTGGAAGACTTACAGGAAGAGCTCAGCAGCACTTTGCCCTGTGGTGTAGAGGAGCATGTGTTAGGTATATCTCGGATATTCCCGAAGTGGGCTTCTGGAAGTATCTGGTTGACAACTGGGGGGGACAGAAATCTGAGCTTGATAAATAATCTTTGCTAAGCTGGTAGCCTCCAGTTGTGTTGGGGTCTGCAATTTATAGAATTCAAACTTAGGTAAGGTTGCCTCCTAGGATCAGACAAAGTTACTACAGGATGAATACTACTAGGGCACAGGTATTTCTGAAAAAAATAAAGAATATAAAGTTATTTTTGGCTGCTGTGCTAAAGGAAATAGATCACAGAATGTTGCAGATGTTCCTCTTTTAAAAAAAAATCCAATAGTTTCTATCTGACAAGACAGAAATCAAGCTGCATTTCAGTAGTTGAAACCCAACAGCAAAATAGCTGTTACATGTTCTCAGGCATTTTTTTAAACTCTGTACTGTATAGCTCCTGCCTTTCCCATGAAAAACAAAAACTAAAATAAATTATGCAAGCCGGTGAGAACTTGCTGCATGATGTAACTAAAAACAACATCCCGGGGGCGGGGGAGCAGATTTTAGCAGAGTAGGTCAAGTTACTGTTTATGTTGGTTTTGGGAGTCTACATTTCAACCATTATGATTCTCATGCTCCCTTTAATTTATTTCAGGAGAAGCTGCTGTTTTAGCAACCTTTGAGATCGATGTAGGAAAAGTTAAAGTTCCAGTAGCTGGCTGTAGAGTACAGAAGGGACTACTAAACAAAAAAATGAACTTTAAATTAATCCGTAATGGAGAATGTATTTGGACAGGTGGGTAAAGTGCATTTCTGACTAGCTAAGTTTGTTACTCAGGTTCCCAGTTTTGTTGAAATGTATTTTCTGATTTGTTGAAGGTGTTGCTTCTGCTTAATATTTTTGCTAGATAACATGTCTGGATTATTTCCTTAAATATAAATGATTTGTGCAGTTCTGTATGAATTCTCTACATATGAGCCACCCTTATAGCATAACCAGCTCCAATTTACTGAGATTTCTAATAAACTGCACTATTATTTGTACTGAAATTTTACTCATGTTTTATCTAGGATACTTATCATCTCTGAAGCACCATAAGGAAGATATTGCTATTGTGAAGACTGGCATGGATTGTGGCCTTAGTTTGAACAACAATCTAAAATTTGAAGTTGGAGATGAAATTGTTTGCTTCAACACAAAGGAAGTTAAGCAGAAGATTTCTTGGGACCCAGGATTTTAAATCTTGTCTAAAATATGGCAGGACAAGAAAACTTGGACCTTCATTCAGTATCAGACTGTAGAACCCTCTGGATAGTATCTTGCATTGTACAGTTAACAGGAACATCATGTTTTAATTAGACTTCCACTATTTCTAATGTAAAATCCGCTACAGAAAATGGAAAGGACTGCCATTGCAGGAGAAGCATATTTAAGTGATATGATGGAAATACTGGAATAACATTTCAAAACCTAAGTGTTCACCACAGGAAAAACCAAAACATTACATTTGCTAACTGCAACTACTGTTCTTCAGTAGTTATTAAAAAGTTTGTATGAGGTGTTCATCGCAATTCTGCATTTTCTGTGGTACTCAAACCATAATAGCTCCAACATGCATGTTTAAACTACAGAACCTACCACACCCAAACCATTCTTAAATGGATTTGAAACCTGAAGGTTGATGTCATCCCTCACACTGTAATCTTTACAATGCTTTCTGGAGGTGCATACCAACATGGTTATCCAACAATAAACTGCAAACTGCTTTTCCAGGAGATAAGCCTTACGTGAAGATGAGAATTAGATCTTTTTAGGTAATTGTGCTTTTCAATAACAATGGCATTGCATAGAAATGAATGAGAGAACTACCGATATCAGTAATGGCACAATAACAATATAAACAAATGGTAATACGATACTTCTGGAATACAATTTTGTAGCTGTGAAAGCATAACAGCATGCTAGTAAGTGCAAGACCCCTTTCCTTAGGAATATGTGCTCTAGAAGGCAGTGGTTTTATGATGCAGGGTAAAAGGACAGAAATCTGTTAACACAATTTCTGCAAAAGGAACTAAAGTTACTACCAAGCAAAATGCCTTTTACTAAAAAGACAAAAGTAGCATTATAACAAAACCTCAGCTTTTGAAAAAGCTCACTAGTTCTATGATTTAAAAAAAAAATCCAATTAATTTAAAGCATGGTTTTGTCTGAACTACAGCTAGCAGATTTATTATTTATTTATAAAATATTATTATTATAAAAAGCTCACTAGTTCTATGATTAAAAAAAAATCCAATTAATTTAAAGCATGGTTTTGCCTGAACTACAGCTAGCAGATTTATTATTTTATTTATTTATCATATTTATATGGCCGCCCATCTCACACAAGGTGACTCTGGGCAGCGTACAATTAAATAATACATAAAAACAATTACACATAAAAAACTGTAACAACACACAAAACAGGAAGGGATAAAATTAATAAGGGAACCATCATAAAATCTCCCCAGTCCCCTGGGAGCCCCAGGCCTGATCACATAACCAGGTCTTGAGGGACTTACGGAATGTTAAGAGGGATGGAGCTAATCTCACTTCTGGGGGGAGAAGATTCCACAAGGCAGGCGCCACAGCAGAGAAGGCCCACCTCCTGGGAACCGCCAAATGTAATTCTCTAGCAGACAGGATCCATAGTATGCCTCCTCTGCCAGATCTGATGGGACGGGCAGATGTAATCGGGGAGATTACTTTATGCAAAATAAGGACATTTCCATAACGTCCTTCCCACTGTCAGTTTTTCCCTTATGTACACATCATGTCCTTACACACGCACGCACACACATTTGTTTCAACAAAATTTTAGAAGTTCCTACTTTGTACTCTCTTGCAATTACAAGAAATAAACAGAGCAATGTTTAAAAGGTTTTTTTTATTACAACAGACATATTTACTTGTCTTCTGGCTTATTGAAGCAGTATGTCAAGCAGCACTTGCCACAATAATGTCTATCAAAGTGGCTAGCCATGAACACTCCAGCCCCACATTCTTCAGAGGGACACTCACGACGTAGGCGGCTGATTTTGCCATTCTCATCCACCTGCAAGAGGAAATGTTCAATAAATAGTGCAGCACTACATCTGCCTTAAAAACAGACTTATCTATAAAGTTGTAATAATTAGAACATATAATTTTTTGGAGCACCTGAATTTAGAGAGATTCAGAACTCTGCAACACAGAAAAGACTTGAATAGAACTATCCATTCTTGAGTTAAGATGAGAGTAAAAGTAGAGGCCAAGAGTGCCTGCTAGCTTTTTTGGAACCCTCAGTAATTGCAGCTAATGCAGCAACCTTTCCCCAGCTGGTCAGACTTTGTAAAGACTTAAGAGTTATCTATGCCTTGATTACAAGCTATCTCAACTAATGCAATGTACTTTTCATGCAACTACCCTTGAACAGTGTATAGAAACTGCAAATGGTGTAAAATGTAGTGCCCAGGCTTCTGACTGGTACAAAATACAAGCTCACAAATGTTCATACCAGCATCAGCTACAGTTGAACAGGTTAGCGCTTTGGGGCCTGTAGCTGTGGGACTGCCTCTCCTGCTATGAACCTGGCACTATGAACTACCAGAAGCTTGATTTTGGGCTATGTAGAAAGAAGTTTCACTTATATTGGCTCCCAGGTTAGGAAGACAGCAAAAAAAGTATCTCGTATTAAGTATGTTTTCCCTTATCCTTTGCATTTTATATTGCTGTAAATCACGTACAGTTTTGGAATAAAGTTGTAGGATAAATTATTAATAACTAATATAAACTTAAACATTTTAACTAGCACTATTCATTAGTAACTTGGTAGTAGCTGCCTAGAGTTCTAGGTCTGAATACACAAAACAGGTTGCATTTGTCACCTGAGGGAGACTGGTTTTCTAGTAAAACAGAGAAACAACCAGCAATAATTTATATCGAATTATATTATTCATATTGAATAATACAATATTCAATATATATTATACAGTATATGTTAAACATGTAAAATTATAAAATTAAATACATATTTTAAACATAATATATATTATATTTAATTATATATACAGTGGGGCAAAATATTTAGTCAGCCACCAATTGTGCAAGTTCTCCCACTTAAAAAGATGAGAGAGGCCTGTAAGTTTCATCATAGGTATACCTCATCTATGAGAGACAAAATGGGGGAAAAAATCCAGAAAATCGCATTGTCTGATTTTTAAAGAATTTACTTGCAAATCATGGTGGAAAATAAGTATTTGGTCAATATCAAAAGTTCATCTCAATACTTTGTTATATATCCTTTGTTGGCAATGACAGAGGTCAAACATTTTCTGTAAGTCTTCACAGGGTTTTCACACACTGTTGCTGGTATTTTGGCCCATTCCTCCAGGCAGATCTCCTCTAGAGCAGTGATGTTTTGGGGCTGTCGCTGGGCAACACGGACTTTCAACTCCCTCCAAAGGTTTTCCATGGGGTTGAGATCTGGAGACTGGCTAGGCCACTCCAGGACCTTGAAATGCTTCTTACGAAGCCACTCCTTCGTTGCCCGAGCAGTGTGTTTGGGATCATTGTCATGCTGAAAGACCCAGCCACATTTCATCTTCAATGCCCTTGCTGATGGAAGGAGGTGTCCACTCAAAATCTCACGATATATGGCCCCATTCATTCTTTCCTTTACACGGATCAGTCGTCCTGGTCCCTTTGCAGAAAAACAGCCCCAAAGCATGATGTTTCCACCCCCATGCTTCACAGTAGGTATGGTGTTCTTTGGATGCAACTCAGCATTCTCTCTCCTCCAAACACAACAAGTTGAGTTTAGACCAAAACGTTCTACTTTGGTTTCATCTGACCATATGACATTCTCCCAATCCTCTTCTGGATCATCCAAATGCTCTCTGGCAAACTTCAGACAGGCCCGGACATGTACTGGCTTAAGCAGGGGGACACGTCTGGCACTGCAGGATTTGAGTCCCTGGCGGCGTAGTGTGTTACTGATGGTAGCCTTTGTTACTTTGGTCCCGGCTCTCTGCAGGTCATTCACTAGGTCCCCCCATGTGGTTCTGGGATTTTTGCTCACCGTTCTTGTGATCATTCTGACCCCACGGGGTGAGATCTTGCATGGAGCCCCAAGACCCATACAGTGGTCTTGTATGTCTTCCATTTTCTAATTATTGCTCCCACAGTTGATTTCTTCACACCAAGCTGCTTGCCTATTGCAGATTCAGTCTTCCCAGCCTGGTACAGGTCTACAATTTTGTTTCTGGTGTCCTTCAACAGCTCTTTGGTCTTGGCCACAGTGGAGTTTGGAGTGTGACTGTTTGAGGTTGTGGACAGGTGTCTTTTATACTGATAACAAGGTCAAACAGGTGCCATTACTACAGGTAACAAGTGGAGGACAGAGGAGCCTCTTAAAGAAGTAGTTACAGGTCTGTGAGAGCCAGACATCTTGCTTGTTTGTAGGTGACCAAATACTTATTTTCCACCATGATTTGCAAATAAATTCTTTAAAAATCAGACAATGTGATTTTCTGGATTTTTTTTTCTCATTGTCTCTCATAGTTGAGGTATACCTATGATGAAAATTACAGGCCTCTCTCATCTTTTTAAGTGGGAGAACTTGCACAATTGGTGGCTGACTAAATACTTTTTTGCCCCACTGTATGTATGTATGTATGTATGTATGTATGTATGTATGTATATAAAATTGAAAATATATTAAATTATATATCACTTTGAGTTACATTTTAAAAAGGCAGGATAAAAATCTAATAATAGTAATAATAATATTTGCTGAGAACCTGCAGCTTATTAACTACCAGCTCTTTCCCTTGAATTCAAATCACTGTAGTGAAGTTGATCTTACCTTGTAGTATTTAAGGACAGCAAGTTTCACCTTCTTTCTCTTATGCTTGTTCTTCTTAGGAGTAGTGTAAGACTTCTTCTTTCTTTTCTTAGCCCCACCACGAAGTCTCAGCACAAGATGAAGGGTGGACTCCTGTGTTTTGGGTTTTTTTTAAGAAAACAAAACTTAAGGATAGAAAATAACATCCAGATTTGAGCATTTCTGTGATGCAGCAACAAGCGCAGAATTAGACAAGGAAATCAAAAGAGGGTTTTCTGCTCAGTCATAAAGGTTAGTGGGCAGCTTTGGTCAAGCCATTCAGCCCAACTTGCTCATTATGCAACTATTCAGAATGAGTGTGCTTGTCTTACCCTACCTGAAAGGAAAAAGTAGCATATGAAAAACCAGCACGGCACAACTGGCACTTCGTTAAATCTTAATGCCGTTAAAATAGGCAGATTTGGGGCTTGTGCAATCTTGTTTTTTTACTAAAATCCAAAGTCTGTTACTTTGAGCCAGGTGCAAAATCTGATCTTTGCCTACTGCTGTGAATTTTTTATACCATCTGTATAAAAATTCATTATCTGTTACCATAGCATTGTAACACAACTTCTCAAACTGGAGAATAGAACTGTATAAAAATCCTTAAAAGCAACTAAATATTAAGGAAGAGTGTCTGAGAGGTAACTAGATAACAGAGTTAAGGACGACTATCTGAAAGATAACTTAATAATTGAAAGAAAGCTATAGAGAATATTTTTTAACTTTTAATTTTGCCTTCTATTGTTAAAACTTCAGACACAGTATGTGAAGACCTAACTCTTTGGAAAAGATTCTAACACTGGGAATGGTGGAAGGAAAAAGAAGAGGATGACCAGCAGCAAGGTGGATGGACTCAGTTACAGTGGCAATTGGTGCACCAAAACCTGAAGGACCAGGTTAGGGACAGATCATAATGAAGAAAATCTAGCTATGTGGTCGCTAAGACTTGAAAACTATTTAATAGTACGTAAATTAAATTATTGTTAAAACTACTGGAAACCAGGAACCATTGCCTACCTACCACAGATACTGCAGAAAAAACAATCATAATACATCATTATGGCTTTCAAATTCTCATTCCTGCAATCTTCTACTTGCTAAAATAATATCAACTTCCAACATGTGGTCTTAGCAATGTTTGAATAAGTCTGCAATGTTGGTGGGGAACTGATGGCAGCCAAACATATCTAGAGCAAGTTGTGCAAAACAGAAGAGACATCTTTAATAGAACCCAGACCTACTCACACAGAATGTGTAAGACTATTGCCACGGGGTTTCCCCACCCACCCTACTGGAATAAGATGGAAGGTGATGCCATGCATTTGTCTATTGCACATTATGAAGTCATTGTATTAAAAGGTTTCAAGCACTGAAATACCTTTTGAATGTTATAATCAGACAGAGTACGTCCATCCTCCAATTGTTTGCCAGCAAAAATTAAACGCTGTTGGTCAGGAGGAATTCCTAGTGGGGAAAAAGTAAAGGGGTTTGTTGTTATTTTAGCAATTATTCTCAATTCATTTATTTGACTGTATGTTAATCCTAATCAGTTGTGCTTTGTGAAGGGTAGATAAATTTCAGATTCTATCAGATTATTAAATAACACAGTAAACATACCAATATCTCTTGACAAACCTCTCAATACATATAAAGCATCTGATTATCTTAATTGGCCCTTTTTAATTCAAAACCTACAAGAGTATTAAATGGGCTATTATGGAGTCCTTGGTGCTCTCTGAGCTTGGTTGTTTGCAGACATTTCATTATGTAACTAGGTAATATCATCAGTGCTAGTGAATGTGAGGTCTCCTCCCAGATAAGCAGGGATTAACACCAGACAAACAATCAAGCAGAAAACAATATCCTAATCATGGAATTACCAAGAAGAAAACCACACCCTCACCAACATTGGCAGGGCAAGCTACTATATATAAACAGGGAGCAAACACCACTCACTAGCACTGATGATGTTACCTAGTTGGGTAATGAAATGTCTGCAAGCAAACAACCAAGCTCAGACAGTGAGCTACATATATTTTCTTCTAATGGGCTACTATATTCTAAATAATTAGCTAGGGTTAGAATTAGCAGAAGACTCAACAGAATTCAGAATTGCTAGAGGCACTGAACAAGGGCGCTCACTGTTCTCTATCTTTAGAATTTTTTATATTTATATTAGAAAGCAATGCAGAAATCAGAGGGTACCATATAGATTCAAATCTTCAATTAGTAAATATTTTGTCTATGATTTAGCCTTAATGCTTTCCAAACCACATCAAGATCTTCTATCTGTACTGCATTTAATAGAACAAAATGGCTCAGTAGCTGATTTTTCCATTATTTATTCCAAAACTGAAGCAATGCTAATTAATATTCGCCCTAAGGTACAACAAACAATTAAATCAAGTTTGTAATAAATCTTTGAAATATTTAGGGAGTTACTATTCCACCCACACCCCCATTAATGAATCTTAATTATAACCAATATCTAAATTATACATATGTGGACTAGATTCGGTTAAGTTAAATCTATCAGTACTTGGTAAATTAGCAGTTGTTAAAATGATCCTTCCCCCCAAATTATAAAGTATTTCCTATAATTCCATTGTCAAACCATCCCAGTCTGCAGGATATGTTTTTTATCTTAATAATAAAAGAATGGCAATCTAGACATTTATGCAGACTAAGGTATTTTTGTATTAGAAATAAATCTGTAACTAAAACAGTATTAATAGAACTTGAGATACTCATGGTTCATGGTTTCAACAACTTAGAATTCAATTTTTAATTACCTCCCTGAGATAGGTAAAATAGCTACTGGAAAATTAAATCTTTTTTGAAGAAACATATTTACAAACTTTAGATAATCAAAGAGGAGCAGTTTCTAAAATTTATACTATTCTTAATATACTATCCTAAATAAATCTATAAAGAAATTGGGGAGGTGGAGTTAAAAAGAAACCACAGACTATTCAATGTGGGAAGGAATATGGCAGATAAAAACCTTTCTGAGCCATTCCTATATTTGTTAGAGAACACTCTGACATTAATTTGTAAAGAAAACCTGATACAGCTTAATTAATTTATAGAATCATATTCCCCAAATTATTAAAAAGGCTGTGAACAAAAAGAACATTTTGTGGGAATCTCATAAAATAAAATTCTTTTGGAATAAGAATGAAATAATTAGCAGTATTTGCACCAAACCATTTGTAGAAGAAGGAAAATTGTTTGTTTTCAATATTTTACAAGCCTAGTTTAAGAAATGTATCAAAATACATATTTTCCTGCCAGTAGCAGCCAGATTGACAAGAGTATTGGAAATCAGATTCCCCAACCTCATTATTTGACATATGATTGAATTAATTATGGTATACAGTATCAATGAAAAATTAACACATATACTAGGATGTATTAAACAATACTCAGAGCCAAATATTTTATGATATGCAGCATCTTCATATGCATTTTCTGAATTAATTTAATAAAGGTAAGATTCCTTAGGACTACTGAATATGCTGGTCAAATAATTTAAATGTTAATTTTATATACTATTGCTTTTTATGAGTTGCTTTATTTTTTAAATAAAGGAAAAAGAAAAAAATAATCAGTATACTTTTTCAGCAAGACTAGATTTAAAATATTTAGCAACTGAAAAATATTAAAAGGTGCTACATCCAGCACTGTATTATGAGATGCTAGTATAAGACCAAAATATGTTAAAGATTACTGTATGCACAAAATTCACAAGGGAAGAAAAAGCAGTTTTCTATTTTATGCATGGAAGGGTCCCCCACTCTTCCAACACAAAGGAGCACTCCAAAGAATAAGTATGACATACATTTGGAAGAAGGATCCCATTCAACCACCAATGGCTAGATCTGTAGGCTGAGATCTGAATAAAAGCAGCCCTCCAGCCAATATCTCCTATTGTAATAATTACCTATTCCACACCTAATTCATTCATACAGTCACAATATGATTTAACTTTTATATTTCTTTTTTCCTTTTTTTTTCAAATGACAGAAAATAATTACTGTTAGAGTTAGGTATGGTACTGCCTTCCATAATTCATTTATTAGTGTTCCCAGCTAGAGCCCTCTACGTGTGTGAATCACCAAATATGGCCATCTGGCTAGTGGATTATGACAGCTGAGCCTATTACACCTAGAAGGAACCAGATTGTTAACAGCTGCTCAAGAATATGCTTTCAGTTTACATGGGATAGATCAAGGAGGGTAAGGTAAGGTGCTGGAGAGAAAGGTCAGTGGGACATGAGCAGTGGCTATGGGAAGGAGGGAAAGGAAAGTGCTGGGAAGACCAAGGGGCAGGTGGGCTGGGGCAATATGCTATGCTTGGACATTAGCAGTGATGGCTGAGAGAGAGGAGGGAAAACTGGCAGGTGGGCAAACCAGCGAGATGCCTTGCTGATAGCCCAAGGGAAGAGAAGGGCAATTTGTATCAGCCTTGCCCAACCTGCCTAAAGGGCAAGGCTTTTATTGGATCTGAAGCCAGACAACCAAAACATTCTGGATTGTTTCTACTGAATTATGGCTGGCCTGAAACTATTAAGCAGAACTTCTGGAATGCACTGGTTTGTTCTGGGTTCAAAACAAAACATTTTTTCCATTTCATACATACCTTTAATGATTATTATAAAATAACTGAATTTAAGATTGCAGCCCTCAAAGAAGTCTATAATTTTACAATATAAATTCCAGCCCTCAAAGAAGCAATATAATTTTACAAATGTAAGAATTTTAGTTATTGTTTCCTTTTATTGTTTTCTACATTTGATGTAAGCTGCCCAGAGTCATTTAGGAGTCAGGTCATTTCCAAATCTCATAAATAAATAAACAAATTATAGTTACACCCACCTTCTTTATCCTGGATCTTGGCTTTGACATTTTCTATAGTATCAGATGGCTCAACCTGTTATAAAAGTTTTAAACCACACTTAAATGTTTATAGGTTCAAGCTAGCTATGGATACATATGATGATGATGAGGTTACACAGGTCTATTAGCCTATAAAGTGTTTTAACTGTTTTAGCTTAAAAACACTTCTTGCAGTATATGTTGCCCTTGGCATGACAGCCTTCAATTCTACCAGTTATGTCTAAAATTCAGTTTATCCTTATATTTGGAATTATGAACAGATTTAACCAACATGACCAACGAAGCTTTAACATGCTTCATTACATATCACATGCAGAAAAATTGAGGAAAAGAAAAAGCAGTAAAATAAAAATGGGAAACAGAGAAACAAGAAAATATTACAGAGATAGTACATCCCTAATATTTATTTTTGTAATTTAAAATGTTATATGCTGCCCTTCAAAACAAAGTTCCCCCCAGGATAGCTTAGATTCAGAATCAATATCAAGTATCTAAAAAGATAGGAACAATAGCATAAAATAAATCCTAAACAGCCTAAAATATGTAAAGATACAGTAAGGGATTCATATGGGTAGCACAGGATATTGGACATAAAAGTAATGGTTAACAGCATAACACAAACCAAATATTCCATTCTAGCAATATGTCCCATTTTAAAGCCTTATTTATTTCAGTATTTTTAATCTCTAGGCAAAAAGCAGGTGAAGTTTTTTCTAGCATTGCAAAAAGTAAGTTTGTTTCATTAAATGAATTAACACCATTCAAAGGGAACTTTTTGCCCTCGTGTCTCTTTGTGGGCTGGCCAGTATGGGAAACAGGACGTTCAATCAGAGAGGCCTTTGCTACAGTTTTTTCTTCTTCTGACCCACTTTACCTACACACTAGAAACAGCAGCGAAACGTATCTGCAACTACGTCAGAGGTTTTGTGTATTAAAAAGAGGAGCAGAATTTTGAACACTGTAAACTATCTTCTGGATGTCCTGCATGGTCCTTCAGTTTTCTAACCAATGCTATCTTTGACTTACTCCTTTAAGCCTCTGCAAAAGTGATAGTCGTCTTCCTACTAATTTACTTCTTCGTAGCATTATTCCATTCAAGAAAGTGCCAATTCTCTCTGCTCATTTCCCCGTTTTAAAGCCCACGAGGAAGAGCCTTCTCTTTTAACTTCTGCCTCGCAGCGAAGCGCCGTTTTCATCCACAACAATCCAACGACAAAATGCCCATCGCCACCCCCGAAAGAGACGGAAGAACAGCAAAGGTAGAAAAGGGAAGGGGCTGAAGCCTTGAGAAAAGAGCAGCGGTTACAGGCCGGCAGACCAACCACCCTGGCCGAATCCCATCCCAAACCCTCGTTTGGCTCCCTGCTTCCCTCACCTCGAGGGTGATGGTTTTCCCCGTCAGGGTTTTCACGAAGATCTGCATGGCGGCGGTAGAGCGCCTAGCGATGGTTGTACCTACAAAAAAGAAAAAAGAAACAGCGAAAAATCAAGGTCTCGCTCAGTGCCAACCGTGAGAAAGAGAAGAGAAATTCGAAATAGGCCAAGCGCTCACCCACCACCAGCTCTCAGAATGGCCGACGCCAGAAAGAGAGGCTAGTCGGCTGCGCACGGGGTTTCCGAGCCTTGAAACAGAGGAAGGCCCATGCGTCGCCACCGTAGGACTACAACTTCCAGTACTCATCACCTTTTGAAAATATTGGAAAGCATGATGGGAGTAGTAGTTTCGGTTAGCGGCGGCGCCTAGTGATGTCGATGAGAGAGCCTACTGCCGATAGGTCGCGGAAGAATCATCAGGGTTCTAAACTGAAAGTTAAGTAGACCGGAAAAAAAGAGAGAGAGAGAGAGAGAGAGAGAGGAAGTTGGGATGAAAACTACACTTCCCATCATGCCACCGAAGTCCTTTAGTTTCCCCTCCCTTCCTGATTAACTTAGTTCCGCCTGTTTGTTACTAACGGTTGGCTTCTAGGTGAGTTAGTGGGGAAAGGAGGTGGGTCTTTTTTGGCAGCGCTAGGAGAGAAACGAATAGGCCGCTTCCTTAACGGCATCTCGTGAGAGCGAGAAAAAGAGTCGATGGCCGTGCGTTGAGGTAGTTTTCGTAGAACCCAGCGGCTGCTTGGAAAAAGCATACGGGCTCCTGCATTGTAATGCTGGAGCTCCACAGACCTAAGTATTATTAATCAAAAATGGTGTTACAGAAATACTTCCAAAGGGCCTAAAATGTTTAAATGATGTATAGGAAGTTGTTAGGTAAAATAGGGTAATCGATTCCAGACTATTCTCTAATAGGTATTTTTAAAAATAATTTCCATTTAGTTTTTTTAAACGATACAATAAGTGTTATTAAGAATGAAACATAAATGTCATGTTAAATTATTACAGAAATATTTTTTAAAAACTGATCAATAGATTGACAAACACTAAAAATAATAAAAAATGCCAATAATATAAGTGAAATTTTCAGTTCTTTTCCACATATCAAAATAGTAATATTTATATGCATTTCCACAATTCAGTTTTTAAATAACAAACTGAATTTTTGTTTGAATTGTTTAAACTTGGACCATATGGAATCATACTGTCTGATCTCCCCTCAATGCAATGCCAGTCCAAAGACTAAGAGTTGACAAATATATGTTTTGGGGCGGGGGGTGCATGTGGCCTTAAGGTGCTACTGGCAAATGCCAAGTTGGTCTGAAATAAGACTGCATCCAGTCATAAATGGGTGGTGGATGAGTATGCAGATCAGGCGTGCATTACTAAGACCTGGCTAGGCAAAGGCGGTGATGCCATTTTCTCTGAAATCTGCTCAGCTGAGGACCTACATTACATCCCACGTTAACCTTGAGGGGGTGGCATGGGTCTATCAGGTTATTGTTAGTGTGGTGGCAGGGTGGGAGTACCTTTAAGTTGGGCTGATGAGAAGCTAGGGGATACATTATTATACTGTTCTGCTCAGCAGAATCCTACCCTGGGCTTCTTGACTTGGTTGTTGGGCTAGTGATGGAGACCCCCCTGCCTTTTGATGTTGGGGGACTTCAGCCTGGTATTATGCACCAAGTTTGGTCAGACCCAAGAGTTCATGGCCTCCATGGCAACCATTGGCTTGACTCAGGTAATCTTGGGCCCAGAGCAGTTCCTATGTGATTTGGATATAGAGTGTATAATTGTCAACCTTTTGCCATGGTCAGATTACTTCCTGGTCCAGATGAGACTGGCTGCCACATAGAACCTCCATTGGGCCATACTTATTTGAATGGTCCACACTAGGAGCCTCATGCTTTCCAGATGGCTTCCAGTGAGTGCTTGGGGAATTTCCCAATAATCTGGCAAGTGAATCTTTTGAAGGCTTGATCTACTTTTGGCAACGTCTGGGAAACTGGGCCCCAATGAACCCAGCCCCCTCAGCAGCCTCTCTTTATTAGCCAATCTTAGATGGCTCCTGTAGCCTTTGTGTTATGACCCTAATTGAGACTGGAATTTCCACCCCTAAGCAAAGCGGTTGTTAGGCAAAACATGTGATCATGCTGCTTACCACTAATTGCAGGTGAGGACTGTACAGTTGGGTGAGGAACTCACACTTCCCCTGCCCTGCACAAACTGCCTCCATTTCATCTCCCACCTGCCTATCTCCCCCCCATCTCTGCCCTTTTGGCTGCCCTGCTCAGCCTAGCCAATATGAAAAGACTGGTGTATTCCACCACCACTGCCCCAGCTGACCATCATCATCATCTCTGACTCCCCTTCCCTCCCCACCCAGCCCAACCCCAGCCTGATCTGGGAGACACGGAGGGATTGTGTTGTAGTGGTTCTACTCCTTCCTCTATAGGTAGTTCCAGTCAATGTGGAAGGAGAAGATTGGCCCAATGGTTTCTCCCTTGTGAGTTACCACAGGGATTGATCCTCTCCCCCCACCCCAACCCGCTTTTAACATTTTCATAAAGCTACTGGGAAAGGCCATCCAGCAATTTAGGATTTGGGATCATCAGTATGCTGATTATACCCAACTTTACATTACTCTCCCAGGGCAGAACGGTGATGGTGATTGAATCACAGAATGGTGACTGAAATCACATCTCAGTGCCTGGAGATTATGAGGGTCTGGATGGCAGAGGACAGGATTAAATTGAACCCTATCTAGCAAGATGGAGTTATTGTTTGTCCATCAGGATTCTCTATCTACTCCAGTGGTGTCTCTTGATGGGGGTACTGCCCCTAATGGAGCATGTCTGCAGGTGGAAGCCACAACCAAGTGAGCCTTTGCCCAGTTTCGTCTGGTGTGACAGTTGTGGCTTTTCCTACCTGTGGTGAGAAGGCATTGCTACAGTGAGAGATGCTCTCATCACCATCCATTTAGACTGCTGCAATTTGCAGTATCTGAGTCTGTCTTTGAAGGCCTCTCAGAACCTGCAAATTGGTTCAGAGTGCAGCGCCTCATGTGCTTACTGACCTTTGCTGCTGGGAGCCCATTACACCAGAGCTGTAGGCCCTATACTGGTTACCAATAGGCTTCTGGATAGAATTTAAAATGCTGGTGCTAACCTGTAAAGCCATACATGGCTTGGTGCCTAGCTACATGTAAGATTGCATTATGCCATTGGAATCAGTCCTGCCAATTCAGTATACTCCAGATAAGCTAATAGTGGTTTCCCCTTTAAGGGAGGTAAGTAGGAGTGAGGCTTGATGGCACTGCTTTTTGGTGGCAGTGCCATTCCTTTGGAATGGCCTTCCAGTGGACAACCAGTTGGCTCCCACCCTGCCACCCAGAAACAGTCCCAAATAAAGCTTCTGGATGGCATTTGGGACAAGTTTCCATCTTGGTTGGGTTATAATTTGGCTTTGTTATTTAATTTTATTTTTTAAATTGGATTGTAAATCTTTTTTGTGCATGCATTTTTATTATATATGGTTTATTGTGTATTTTATATTGTAAACCACTATAGTTTTGGAATTGCAGTGGTCTTTAAATGTAATAAATATAATTATCTTTTTGGCAACAAACCAGCCATGATATTTACAAAGGTCTTCATAAATAGACATAACTCCAAATTTTAGGAATGTAGCAACATTAACATATTTAAATCTTAATATCCTTCCAAGAACCTGAATAATACCATAGCATTATGACAGTAATATCTTACAATAAGGAACTATCAGTGGATACATTCAAGCATAGGCCCTAGCATTCCTTCAAAGTTATTACATCTTATTGTAATAACTTTGTAATATTGTAATTATTACATCTCCAGCATAGGAAAGATCCAACCTTTTTTTAACATCTTCTGAGAAGTCCACTAAGCCTGAAAAAGGTTTTTTTTTCTGAACAAACCAATTTTAAAATGCATAGAATGTACTTAACATTTCTTAGAACCTGAAATGATTTGATGATATAGGATATTCCAGTTCCGTGTTACAGATGTCTTGTATATTGTCCACGTTCATTTTTGCAATTTTAAAAAACTTATGTTTTAGCCTGTATAAAAGCCTTTTTCAATTACTTACTAGAGTGTCAGAGGCTGCTAAGGCATCAGGGCCAGGTAAGGAACGTGACAAAAGCTTTAGCTCTATATATTGCCATTTTGCTGTTTTGGGGAAATTGTATTCCAACAGGAATGATGTAAGAGAAGAAATGAAGAGGAAGGGAACTGGAAAGTAGGAACTTCTTTGGGTGATTGATAGGACTAGGCCCATTTTGTCCAAGGAGTCACTAGGTCTAGACCAGTGTTTCTGAACCTCAGCAAGTTTAAGATGTGTGGACTTCAACTCCCAGAATTCACGCTGGCTGGGGAATTCTGGGAGTTGAAGTCCACACATCTTAAACTTGCTGAGGTTCAGAAACACTGGTCTAGACCATTGTGTATGCATATTTGGCAGCTCTGTAGCCCCACATAACAGCAGCTGTGGTTTAATCACTTTATCCTAAATGGTAGATCCATATAAACATGCTTTGCAAGCAAAACTGCATAACTTTGAAGTAACTGTTACTATAGTTTTATGGGTGCCTTGTGAGGGTTCTTTGTTATCCAGGGACTGGACACATCACAGCATAGCCAATCTGTACAAAATGCTTTATTGCAACACACATCTTCCCCCAACAACAGACTATTGTTCTTTACCTGTCTAGGACTTGCAAGGTGATGTTGTCATGTACATATGTCTTTAATACTCAGTACCTTAATATTTAGTTCAAGCAAAAGTCTATAAACGCATAAAGTCTGTATAAATATATAAAGTTTGTAAAGTCTGTAGAATGGCATATAACCTTTAAGCCTTTTCCAAATATTCTTGCACTAGTTGAGATAAGGTGCTGCTTCAGTGTGCTTGTTCCTCTTTTGGTTGCTACTGAGCTCCCAGCAAAACTCCAAGCTCTAGGCAGGACTCCCACCAAGATACACTGCTCACCACAACCTGTGGTCTTGGTAGTTGAATACTAGTCCTCTTGCCTGCTTGTAATAACTATAGTAATAGACATCACCTATGCTTCTCTATCTGTAGGCTGTTTGCTTGTCACCTTTCCTCTTACACACAGACCTCCTCCACCACCCTGTCTTATGTTTGCTTTTCTAAGCTAAGATCCTGGGTGGGGTGCAGGCTGCTTGTGGACGTCTGCACATCCTTGAAAACACCAGGGTGTGGCTCATTATCACAGGCAACTGGAAAGCTGGCCTGGATGCTTGTGAGTAGTCAGGGAAACAAGGGAAATGGGGTGAGAAGGGTTTCTGGCAGGCTGCATCTTGCTTTTCCAAAGCACAGGCAGCAACTCCAACTTTACTCCCTCACATGCCTATGATGTTTAGATTTTGGGTGATTTATTTTAATTTCAGATTATAATGCAAAGAACTTCAGAATCTTTATCTGAAAACTGAATGAATCTCTAAAAAAGAAAAATGCCATATTTGGTGTGGATAGCCTCAGTGTTTAAAAATAAATGATTAAAAATTTAAAAATAAATTTTAAAAGTCCTTTCAGCTTTGTAAATGTTTTGTTCCTAGCTCATAGCTCAGTTTCTTAGCCTGCAACCCACACTTACCTGATAGTTCTCACTGAATTTGACAGGAAGTACTTAAGATCTGCAAAACCTTGCTATTATATCCTACCTCTTCCTCCATATTAAATTTAATATGGCTATTCTAGGGCACTGCAACTAGATTTATGGTCCTTATTTTACCTGGAAATAAGCCATGTAGAATGCATGCTTAAAGTTGATGTGTTAGATAAAATTTACATTTCTTTTATTGCTGTAGCATTATTTTTAGGTTTTGACTGAAGCATGTCTTCTGATCAAAAGAAGGAACTGATACCTTAGTTGCTATCTGCAATGGAAATTTAGCTGTCTTCTCCACCATGAAATCAGCCTGTGTTGGAGCAAGTAAACACTCAGTGCTTCCTCCCATCATCCCAGAGACTGAGAAGGAATTTCTGGAGAGCATTCAGAGTTATATCATTTCAGAAATTGAAAAAGTGGGCTGTACTAAGCAAGGACCAGCAGAGGACTATTATATAATATACAGAAATGTATTTGAAATGGTAACTAAACACTGCTAAAAATATTCTGTTTTTCATGATCAGTGAATGTGATCTTTATGGTTTTGGTATATTGTCTGATTTATGCTGAAATCAGTGCAAAATAATAACATGTAGCATGAACTAGTGAGGTAGCTGCATTGCCTATAACATCAAATCTTCTCTGCTAGTCTGTTAATAGTAACACTGATTGATGTTTTTTAATTGTAGAATTTTTTTAATATTCTTTATATTGTGGTGGGGTTTTTTTTTTTTGTATGCCACCCAGAGTCACATTTTGTGAGATGGGCAGCTATATAAATATGATTAAATAAATAAATAAAATGTTCGTATAATTGTATTTTAGCTTAATAAGCCAACATATGAATGGATATTTTAGCTTGACATGCATCCCCTCTGCTCTTCCCTTCATTGATAAATGAAGTAGAATTGTTTTCATTAACTAGAATTTTCCATTTCATTTGAACCAGCAGCTTTAAAACAAGACATGATATCAAACTAAGTTCAGACTAGGGACTGAATACTTCCTTACAAGGAAAGACTACAGTGACAGGGGGAAAATATAACTACAGAAAACAGGATTTTTTCTAAAAATTAACACTAAAATTATACAGAGTGTTGTGAAAAAAGGAACAGTTTCCTCCCTTTAATAGTAGTGTCAATGTAAGATGACCAATCTGAGGTCAGGGGCTACACAATCGTTTTTTCTTCCCAACACATGCATACACACACATTATCCAGTCTTCTTGATCTTCCTATCTCACTCTGAGGGATCCTTTCCCTGAGTATGGCATTGTGGGCCAGATAGCCTCCGAGACTACCAGGGCTACCACAGGTGCTGGCCCACAATGTGTTACTTTGAGAAAGAAGCCCTCAGAGCAAGGCATTTGGATTTGCTGGTTGTTGTACATAGCCTAATACCTTGCTTTGATGAGTATTCCTATGAAAGAAGCATTCAGCCCATTGGCCACTTTAAAGTGGTTTTTTTTCCACTAATACATGAGAAGAAAAGAGATTATAGATTTGTTTCTCCCTAAACTGTTAAAAAAAAGCCCTACAAAAATGGTTGGAAAACTAGCCAGGATTAGATCTGTTTCAGATTTAATCAGATTAGCTCTCAGTTAATCTGGTGCTACTTTACTGGGTACATAAATTATCTAGAAGTTCTGCAGGACTCTGTGGTATTCTATGAACAGGATCCTTGGCTGCATTCCTGTTGCATTTGCTATTTAAACTTCCCTCATTTGATGTCTAGAAAAGTATGACATACCTCCTAAAGATAGAAAAGAAATAGGCAAGGACAGTCTCTCCTTTTTCTTCAGTCTCTCACTTGAAGCAAATCTTGCCCTGCCTTCTGACAGTGTTAATTTGCTCTTGACATTCTGGTTGTTTCATCCTCTTCTATGAGTTTTAAGCTGTTCTGTGGGTTTTAAGATGAAGGAAGGTGGTAAATATAAGATAACTTTATTATAAACTTGAAACTTTGGGCTTAGAAGTATGTATTCAGTTGGTGAGGAATAACAGGAAATGTTCATTGCATTCATTTCCTGCTGATGGGCTTTCCAGAAGCATCTACCGAGCAATGGCGGGGAACAAGATAGTGGACCAAAATGGTCTTGTCTTTTGATTCAGAAAGACTTTTTTCTACCTGTGATAAGCTCAGCTCTTTAAGAGTTCATGGAATGAATATTTTCTAACGTTTATTGTCTCACTACTAAGCAGTGATGGCAAATAATCAGCTTCTATATTGTTAAAACAGATAATTGAGCATGTTAATGCATACAAGAACATTCTGACTACAATCAAGCAAGAATATGATGCTTTTATAGAAGCATTAAAGGAGGGCCGGCACAATGCATTTTATCTTCATGGAAAATTAAAAATGTTAGCATGTGAATCTTCAACTTTAATGTATTATAAGAAGAGAATAACTCAGCTGGAAGAAAAGTAAGAACCTCTTTCACTCTTTTGCAGGGGAGATATTCAAGGCACAATTTTGAACTAGTCTCTTGTACAGTGACATGATCTGATTTGAAATTACTAGTATTGTATGGGATTTTTTTTTCATTTTTTAAAAAGTATTTGTAATATCTTATGTTTTTGTGGATGTTTACAGAATGAATATTTAATGCAAGTTAGGTTTAGGAGAAGAAAGGCAAATAAGAAATGCTATCTATTTATATATGACAGATGAAGACACTGAAGGCACTGCCACAGATGACCAAGTAGAATTGCACTGGAGTTTGCATGCCACCAGATAGAGATAGCTAGCAAATTTGACATGAAAGGGACGTATCTCCAGTATACTAGTGCACCACACTATGCAAAACAGTTCCACAGCACCCTCAGTTCATCAGTTGGATACAGTTAGATGTTATATTCCAGTGAATGGTGATAATGGAAGAATCAGAGGTTAATTTGGAGAAAAACTACAACACTCTGAAAGACTGCAATCCAGAGGAAAAAAGTGTTCTATTATGCAGATGGGTGGATGAGAAAGTACCAAAAAGTGGGCTACTTAAAGAATGAATGGAAATTATTACTGTTTGATTAATATCTGCCTAGGAAAAAGACCTGTTTAAGCATAAGTCTATTCATATGTATACATGGCAAAGGAATGAATACATATTAAAAAGCATAATTGATTTCATAGTTTATGAAGAAAATTTGAATTAGTGAAGAATACAAGGGATATTCACTATACATAAGGCTGGGTGTCATCAACATAGCAATGGCACCACACTTCAGAATTTTGAATTCTTTCTTCATTAATTCCATGTAGGTGGTGAACAGCATGAGGGACAAGATGGAACTCTGTGGGACACTATAGGCTAAGTCCCATATAAGCAAACTGTTCCAGAAGCTTACAAACTGCATACCACCAGAAGAGATCAGAGATATGTTGGGAAAGAAAAGTGAGCAAGGAAATGGTTATGGTGTCTTTCCCAAACCTGGTACTCCCAGATATGTTGGAATTAACAACCAGATTGGAGAAGGCAGGGCTATAGGATGTAGAGGAGGAAGAAAAAGAGAATCCTTATAAATGCTTTAATAATAATATTTTTCTCTGTCAGGTAGTTCTTCAATCAAAACATATGATGATTTTTTAAACTTTTATGTTTGATGATCTATTATTTTAAACGTGCATTTAGATTATTTTGTTGACCAGGAATACATTTAATGTTTTTTGTATTATTATTTTGTAAGTTGGCTAGAATATGACTTACCAAAATAAGGCTTAGTACAAGTGAAATAAATGTTGTAGTTCCATCTTGCTGTAAAAGCTTAAAGTATGGTAATAATACAGTGGGGCAAAAAAGTATTTAGTCAGCCACCAATTGTGCAAGTTCTCCCACTTAAAAAGATGAGAGAGGCCTGTAATTTTCATCATAGGTATACCTCAACTATGAGAGACAAAATGGGGGAAAAAATCCAGAAAATCACATTGTCTGATTTTTAAAGAATTTATTTGCAAATCATGGTGGAAAATAAGTATTTGGTCACCTACAAACAAGCAAGATGTCTGGCTCTCACAGACCTGTAACTACTTCTTTAAGAGGCTCCTCTGTCCTCCACTTGTTACCTGTAGTAATGGCACCCATTTGACCTTGTTATCAGTATAAAAGACACCTGTCCACAACCTCAAACAGTCACACTCCAAACTCCACTATGGCCAAGACCAAAGAGCTGTCGAAGTACACCAGAAACAAAATTGTAGACCTGCACCAGGCTGGGAAGACTGAATCTGCAATAGGCAAGCAGCTTGGTGTGAAGAAATCAACTGTGGGAGCAATAATTAGAAAATGGAAGACATACAAGACCACTGATAATCTCCCTCGATCTGGGGCTCCATGCAAGATCTCACCCCGTGGGGTCAAAATGATCACAAGAACGGTGAGCAAAAATCCCAGAACCACACGGGGGGACCTAGTGAATCACCTGCAGAGAGCTGGGACCAAAGTAACAAAGGCTACTATCAGTAACACACTACGCCGCCAGGGACTCAAATCCTGCAGTGCCAGACGTGTCCCCCTGCTTAAGCCAGTACATGTCCGGGCCCGTCTGAAGTTTGCTAGAGAGCATTTGGATGATCCAGAAGAGGATTGGGAGAATGTCATATGGTCAGATGAAACCAAAGTAGAACGTTTTGGTCTAAACTCAACTTGTCGTGTTTGGAGGAGAGAGAATGCTGAGTTGCATCCAAAGAACACCATACCTACTGTGAAGCATGGGGGTGGAAACATCATGCTTTGGGGCTGTTTTTCTGCAAAGGGACCAGGACGACTGATCCGTGTAAAGGAAAGAATGAATGGGGCCATGTATCGTGAGATTTTGAGTGAACACCTCCTTCCATCAGCAAGGGCATTGAAGATGAAACGTGGTTGGGTCTTTCAGCATGACAATGATCCCAAACACACCGCCCGGGCAACGAAGGAGTGGCTTCGTAAGAAGCATTTCAAGGTCCTGGAGTGGCCTAGCCAGTCTCCAGATCTTAACCCTATGGAAAACCTTTGGAGGGAGTTGAAAGTCCATGTTGCCCAGCGACAGCCCCAAAACATCACTGCTCTAGAGGAGATCTGCATGGAGGAATGGGCCAAAATATCAGCAACAGTGTGTGAAAACCCTGTGAAGACTTACAGAAAACGTTTGACCTCTGTCATTGCCAACAAAGGATATATAACAAAGTATTGAGACGAACTTTTGATATTGACCAAATACTTATTTTCCACCATGATTTGCAAATAAATTCTTTAAAAATCAGACAATGTGATTTTCTGGATTTTTTCCCCCATTTTGTCTCTCATAGTTGAGGTATACCTATGATGAAACTTACAGGCCTCTCTCATCTTTTTAAGTGGGAGAACCTGTACAATTGGTGGCTGACTAAATACTTTTTTGCCCCACTGTATGGTAATAGTCCCCATTGGCTATGCTAGCTGGGGAATTATGGAAGATGAAGCAACACGCTTTGCTTTCATTTCTTTTAGCTGTAGACTTTACCCTATCAGCCTATGTCCCCTCCATCTTCATTCATTCACTTTGTCCCCAAATTCCCAGTAAAATTACACAAAGCTAAGTAACTCCCATTAATAGTATAACGATTTTTAAGGAAATACTTAAAACTCAAGCATCTAAAATCCCAAAGGGCTTTATAAGTCCTTTTCAACTGCTGAAGTTATAAGCAATTGCCTATAGCAGATGAGACAACATTATGTAATGTAAAATTTGAATTGCTTCTATTTTAGAATGAAAAGAATTGAGAAGAATTCTGCAAGAACTGAGAGCTTGATACAGAAACTAAGAAGTTTAAGGTTAACACTCTCAGTTAAAGAAGATTTAACCAAAGCCCAGAAGATTAATCCTGCTAAAAAAATTCCAGGTAAGATGTAGCTGTTTGTAATACAAAAATAATTTTTTTCTCATATTAGGAGCATGAACCAGCATCTGTATTATATTGCAGTGTTAATATCTAAGATGGTTTGAATAATTATATGTTCTCTACAACATTCTAAATCTTAGCTGAGCCAGGATTGAGGGCCAAACCAAAATAGAGAGACATATGGATGATGCCCTTTCTATCTAGTATTTTTTATGGATGATTACTTTGGGCAAAACTGTCATTAACTATCACATGCAATATATGAAACAGTAGAATTTATTTGTACTTAATATCATATGGATATACAGACCTCTTTTCTTCTAAGTCAGAATATTGACTAATCTAATTTGCCCATCTGTTGTCTAGTCTAGTTGGCAGCAGCCTTTAAGGACTAGGGCAGAGAGAATGGAGTCCCAAACTTCTACCTCTGGAATATTTTTAGTTGGACATACCAGGATTTGACATTGAGTCTGTAATGCAAAGCATGCATTCTACTTGTGAATTGTGGCTTCTTTCTAGTTATCCACTTCAGAAAAGGAGACCTCTCTGTTGACTTTAAAGTCTGGTTATAATAACAGTATGCTTTTTTGTTGTAACATAATTTGTACAGTTTGAATTTATAGACAGTTAATATGATCATAGATGGAAATTCATAGGAACATTGCTCCTCCTTTTTTTCAACAGGTCTTAATTTGAAAGACTCCCTTGATATAGATGTCCTCTCTAAGCACCTAGCTCATCTACAAAATAGGTTGAAGGAATTGAAAGAAGACATGTTGACAAAATACATTCCCATAGAAAATACAGCCAATGTTGAGGAGGACATGAAACGTGCTCTTCATAAGCGAAATATGGCTGAAAAAGAGAATGAGAGTCTGAAGCTTTGGTATAATGGTCCCTTTTACAATATGCACTTACTTTTTCTTAAGGAAATTCAGGGTATTTTTCTTCCTTCATTCTTTGAATAGTGGAAATAGTTATAATAACTTTGTCCCCTTTACTTTCATCAGATTAGAGGAATGGCTTAGAATAGATCCTAGAATTGTAATTTCTAGAATTTTCTGTTCTGTCCCAACATTTGTGGTTAGATTAGTACCAACAGAAAGCCCAAGAACCTTCAACTGGAACATAGCAGCCATTAACATGCTTACTGGGGGGAACTCAATGTGTAGAAGACATATTAACCCCAGGCATTTGGGTCACGAGGTCAGGTGAACTTTGCTGCTGTTGCTGTATTTCTTGATGTGTTTCACTAAGAAAGGGGTTGTTGATCTTTGGGCGCCAGGAGTTGTATGCCATGGTTTTTGCATTTTAGTCATTGTATGCCATCCAAAGTCATCATTGTGAGATGGGTGGCTATATGTATACAAACACACACACACAAATAAATAAATAAATAAATAAATAAATTTTGCATATATAAGGCTCAGTTCCTGGGACTTCCTGGCACTATTAAAGGGGATAATAACAATTTACAGTATAATAATAGATTATTATGAAACAATCAGTTGAAGTTTATTGGATACAAGCATTAGAAAATACCACCATGTGAAATATGAGAAAGCCACTGTCAGTCAGAGTAACTGGTAGTTGGTTGAATGGACCAATTGTATGATATACTGTAATATTAATAAAATTTATAATTAAAAATAAATTTAATTAGTATGTGTAGGGCTTGTTCATGTATTACATCATCAACGTATGTTCCACTAAAATACCACAACAGGCCTGCTGAATCAGGCCAAGGCCCGTTTTAGTCCAGCATTTTGTTTTTCACAGTTGCCAACCAAATGCCCCTAGGATGCTGGCAAGCAGAAGATGAGGTATATTTTTTTCCTACCATTGTTCTCCTTTAATTGAATTTAGAGGCATAGTGCCCCCAAGCTGAAATTAACATTGTGAACCCATTTAATACAAATATAAGTGAATACAGAATAGCAAGGGACTTTTTTCATAATATGCATATGAAACCTGCTTTTAGCATGAAGATTTGCCAATATGAGAAATGCTTCCATTCAGTCAACATGCTTTGCAGTTGTATGCAATAACTTATTAATAATTGCAGTGTAGTTATGTATGTATACATAACATGCCACTTGACAAATCTAGACATTGGGAAAATTCTTTTTCTCAGGAGACTTGTCCTGTGTTTATACAAGGGAATAAAATGATGTTGGAAGGACAAGCCTTGGAGGATTCGAATTACAGAGTGATATTGATGTAGCCACATTTCAGCCAATATTCTGTTCTTTATAGTTTTTATCGGCTAACTCTGTTTGCAAATGTGATCACTATCTGGGAAAATACCGACAGGAACATTGACACTCTGCAGCAGCTCATCTTTCAGATGATAGAAAATGAGAAACTTGCAAAAGGTAAAAATATATTTTCAGACTTCAACTTTTTACAACAAATCAGCAAAAGAAAGCGTATTTGTGGTGTGTGCCAAGTCAGCATGTCTCTGTTATGTGGCAAAAAGACTCTGTGTCATTTATTTGCACAAACAGGGCTCATATTGTCTTTATTTTTCTTCACTGGGCTTTGTGCTCTATACCTATGTTGTGGGAACTACACTGATTACAAATAGGTTTCCAGGGTGCATTTTGTAGTGTGCTGATTGTGACTTATAAAGCCATTTATGGCACAGGTCCTTGTTACCTGTGGGACTGTCTTTTCCTTTTTTAAAAAATAATTTTATTAAGGCTTTTAATAAACATAGTAAAGTTAACACAAACTATATTAAAAGAAAAAGAAAAGTGCAGAAAAAAGAAAAAAACAACAACAAAGACAGTAATAAAGAAGTGGCTTCCAACCTTCATTACACGGAGCATAAGCTAATATACTAACTTTTTACCCTCTTTTAAAGTTACAAATTAAAAAAAAAACTCTTCTCCCCATACCCTACCTTTTATCTATATGCAATCCAGAAATCATCTTTTCAATCCTGATTCAGCAAAAGTCCATTAGGAGGTACCAGAAATATCAAACAAATGGTTTAGCCCTGGTGAAATAATCCAACTTTATATTCCTTCTTTTTGCTCTGCACAATCTTGACCTTTAAATCCTTCTTATCACAGGATTTGATCTTTCATCACTCTTTGGTATTTAAAAGAAGTCTTCAAAGCTTTCACCAGCCTACTTTGTAAATTCCATAAAGAGGCGTTGTCCAAGATTTCTCATCGAAGCTGTTCCAGATCCAGATCCTTTCCCATAAAGAGGCATCATCCAGAATTTCTTGTCACAGCAGTTCCATGTCCAGATCCTTTTCTTGATTTATCTTTTGCTTTCCCATTTTAGTAATCTCAATTTTGTTGCCTTCAAACTCTATAATGTCTATGTCAGGTGAAGGTTTTTTAAAATTTTTCTCATCACCTTCAAAAAGTTTATCCATTGAAATCTGTCATATTCCATTGAATATATCCTTTCTGATATATTATTTATTAATATTTCAATCCATGTTTCAGAAAATGCTTTCATATAAGAAAAAGTTATAGCTGGCTTAGCCATTTTACTCCTTTCTGCCTGGTCATTTGGTTCGCTCTAGTGTTCATTTGCAACCTTCATCAAGCCTCAATTCCTAATATGGATTTAGTTCTGTTTCAGAGGCTTCCACAAGTATATTATTTAATTGTAGACTTGTTTTTCAAATCTTACAGCAAAAATAGCCAATATTCCAAATCTCTCTGGTCTCCCAATCCATTTAATACTTTCTTAAATCAAAGTTCTTGCTCCCCCTTTTTGCCAGTTGTATATTATTTTAAATTTTTAAAATTTTATTTAAAATTTCTTAAATCCAAAGAAGAAGGTAAAACTCACCAGGTGTCAAATTAAGCTTGCCATTTTGAAGGTCTCTAATATCCATAAAGTAGTTAAATTGAACATTTCCAAAAGTGATTAGAAAGTGAGTTTGACTGGCTTTATGTCCCTATGAAAGGCTCCGCTGCTGCTGAGAGCAAAGATGTCTTCTCCCTCAGCTCCTGGCACTCAAACCCCCGCTGTTTTATGGTCTCCTTGCAAGGAGCTGCCATTCAGAGCACTCATGGGTAATCTCCCGATCTCTTGTCTGGAGAAATTTGAAGGACCAGTCTTTTGTTCTACACAGTGGTCATTGTCTCTGCTCATTCACAGAGACATCTTTAGTCAGCCATGACTCACACTGAAAGGCTGGGACTGTCTTTTCCAAATAGGATCTGCCCACCTTGTGCATTCTAACCAAGAAGGTTTGCTTCTGATTCCCCCTCTTCAAGAAGTCAAAGGGAAGTGAGTGTGGATGCAGGCCTTCTCTGTGGCCACTCCAGCCCTATGGAATACTCTCAGTTTAACTTGGTTCCCAGCCTTTTACCTTGCAGAGCAGGTGAAAATCATCCTCTTCCATCAAGCCTTTGAAGTATAGGTGGTTGGTTATTATACCATTTGGTGCCTACATTTTATTATATGGTTTTACATTAAATTTCTGGATTTTATGTTTCACAATTTGTTTATATATTTGATTGCTGTGAACCACCCTATGATTGGGATGGCATTCAAATCCTGTGAAACGAAATTCTCAGATTCTCCCTATGCTACTTCCTATGCCTGGACTTGCTTCCTTTTCTATTATAGTGTTTCTTCCTTGTTCTAGATTTATCAACAGGGTAAAGAGAGCTCCAGCAAGGCCTTTGAAGTGTAGGCCACAGTTTGAAGTGGTGAAAAGAAGTGTGTTTCTACTGCAGATGTACCCCTTGCAAGTTCGTGATTTGGCTAATATGTATTCTGTTTTTGTTTTCTAAGTGTATAAAATATTAACTTCTTATGAATGGATCTAACCTTTCAGATTCAATTGCTTCTAGTGTCTCAAGTGTATTTGAACGTGATCCTTCTAAAAGCAAAGAGGCAGAAGATCTGATTGAATATATTGAAAGGTAAGATAATGAGAGACTCTTCTGATCTCCTTGCTGTCTCTTTATTTAGGCAAATGAAATTGCTTAACACATCAAGCACACTAAGTCTGTGCATGTTTGAAAATATGCTTTATGCAAATGCAAGACTTCTCTGTTCTTCATTAAAGTAACCTGTCCTTTTTTCATGCTTCTGTACAAGCATGAAAGAAGATGTAGCTGCTTAAGAAATTGCTTCATTAAAGTCATTCTTAGAGCAGCCACATTTTTATAAGATTCATACAGAAGTCTGAAAAAGGCAGTCTACTTTAATGTAGAGCAAAGAGATGTTGCACTTACTCGAAGTGTGAAGCACTTCTTCAAATCATTTTTGAAGCACACATAGTCCTAATACTTTCCCATTACCTATCTCCTACCACAATGAATGCGCTCCACAAGAGCACAGTGCAATATAGCAATATAGTGAGGAATAGGAAGTGAAAACAGAGATACAGACTTTTTATGAGACTTGCAGCACAAAGTGCTAAGTAGGAAGATAAAATCTTGCCCAGTCAAAAAGTTCCAGTGAAAAATGTTGTCTTTTTCTTGGCAAAACAAAACGAAGGAAATGTTTGGAACAAAGACCCTCAGACTGTTCCCTTTTATTAGGCCAATGCAAAATGAAACTGCTACTTTTCCTGCCTAATAATGAAGAAAAATTATTTGGGAACCAAATATGCATTAGATATTTGTCCAGTATTGGACAGAACGACATGAAGATATATGCTGCTGCTCTGGAGATCTTATAATTATTGTTGGACTTACAAGACATCAGTAGGGGACAAAATCAGGGATTGATATCACTAGTGAAAAGTTACCTAGGCAGGTAGAGATAAGGATGATAAGAAGCTAGAGATAGTTTGGGCAAGGATTTATTCTGGAAAAACAGAACTTGAAAAAGTAATGAAACCTGAAGTATGATTCATCTGTTCCAATGGGGAAGTTTTCACAAAGTTGGAACATGTATTTTTAACTCCTTTCACTTCTCAGTTTTGGGGCACAAAGGCAGGGTACCAAGTTACTTTACCTATTGTTTAACTTCATTCAGATTGCCCTTCCTCCACAGCTCAGCTAGCTAATGCACTCACTTGGCCAATAATAAAGCTGTTTTTGTACCCATTCTCCATCACTTACAATGTTGTAATCTTTGAACTGTGCTAGGTTCAATGAACTGTTTTCCCGTTGTCAGTATGAGGCCGCGGCAACATATGCAGCAAACTGCCCTAGAGGAATCCTCCGCAATGAAGAAACCATGGAGAAATTTAGAGGTATGGACCCTCAGATACAATCATTCTGAGTTCAAATCCTTCTTTGATGGAAGATCTGAGCTTGAGAGTATAGAAAGCAAGCTGCAGCAAGCAAATGCTTTAAAAAATATTGCTTTTTCCCTTCAGCTGTTGGTCATATTAAAGGGAAGATCCTCCCTCTGCTTTTATACTGTGACGCACTCATAACTACAACCATTGCTGTTAAGAAGCGTCTTCCTGCAAATTTGACCACTGAAGCCATCAAATGTGCTTTAGCTGAGAAACGATTAGACCTGGTGATGCATTGGGTCACTTTGCACAAGTAAGTGGTCATTCAGAATCCTAGCTCAGTAGCAGAAGACATGCATTATGTACAAGTAGTCCATGGTTTCATTCTTTGGGAATTCCATATAAATAAAACAAATGTTCAAGAATAGCAGAATCTTGGGCAGTGACTAATTGTCAGAATATTCAGTACTAAGCTAGATGGCATATTTCCAATACAGGTAGTCCCCAGGTTAAGAACACTCAGTTCAAGGTCGGCCCATTGTTAAGAACAGAGCCTATTATAGCAAAATCTGAATTAAATACACAACGATTCAAGTTAAATACACAATGGTTTGAGTTAATTACATAATACTACTTATACAGTATTATACAATAATACTATTCTGGCTTACATACAAATTCAACTTAAGGACAGACCTTGGGAATGGAACACATTCTTAAACTGGGCACTACCAGTATAGCAGTTGCTGAAGAAATACTATTGCTTCTGCTAAACAAATGTCAGTGGTACATTCTTAGACAACAATTCCCAAAGGAATTTTCAAACTAAATCAGCCCATCTCCATCAGACTCAATTCATCTAAGCTGAAGACAGGGTGGAATAAGGTGTCTTTCAGAAGGAGGGCAAGGATATTTATAGTTAGGAAAAAGCAGCAAAAATAGAACTCAATTCTATTATCTTCCTGGCATGGAAATTGTTATGGTAATGTCAGAAGGCTCAGACTTCATTGGGAGGGGCCCACTGTAAGAAGATAACCTGTAGATTCTTGCATTCATAGTAAGATACAGCAGGCATTGCTTTTTTAAATTGTCCGTAATAGCAACTACCTTCTTATTTTCCCTTAACTCCAAGCAGGAGGGATTTGGAATGATGAGGATTAATCTGGCAAGAAGAAAGGATCACCCATGCCTTTTCTTTTAGTTCTCTCTAAAAGCAGAAAACATGGCCAACTACTAGACATATTAGCAAGACATACCAACATTAGCAAAGTATTTTATCAACACAAAGTTCTAATTCAAGCTTTTCTTTTTACTAAGTCTTGAGATAAAGAAAATAAGAGAAATTACCAATTAAACAATATTCCCTAACCACCCATATGCTTGCTAAACATCCATTATATGCAAGTTTCATTGGGAGGAAAATTAGTAGAGACAAAAGCAATAACCAGCTCAGTATCTTTCAAAAAGACTATGATTTTGATAAGAGGATGAGGTTTATTGCTTACAGCTCATCTTCCATTTTTAAGTGGGACCACTACCTATTCCATCTCCAGAAGCTTCTGGACACAAGGAAACTGTTCCATCATTGGATATTCCAAGGCTACTCCAATGGAAATAACAAATGGCTCACTGTGCAGCACAGAAGGGATGAACCAGATTTCCCAGCAATTCTCAGCAGGAGGGTCTTGTGGTGCTCTGGGTACAAAGGCACCATGGAAAAGAGTGCATGAAAGAGATCCTTAAAAGACACCTACAATTCCACATACAGCCTTGTCAACCTTGGTGAACATAGGAGAGTAGCCAGTTTTGCCATTTCTGATAGAAGCAGCAATGGTTTATTAAAACAAGGGCAATGACAGAGATGGCAATGAGCACCAGAGAGAAATCACAGTCAGATCACCTATCATTCATGGGCTCCCTTTCATCCTTACATCCTGGTTGCCTTTGGCTTTCAGATTGCTGTTGGGGACTGGGGGTCTCTGAAACATGGGATGAGTTCCTCCTCCTGCCCTATTCCAGGCCAGGTCATGGAGATCTCCAATCTGTAGCTCAGTCTGCAAACTCCAGGTGCAGCCAAAGTCTCTGGACAGCACAGCACCAGGAGTCCAGGGTCAGCTTAAGAGGCAAAAAAATCACCAGCTTAATGGGGAAGAGGTATCACCTGTCAGGCAAACCTACGGGGGCTCGTGATTTCCTCTGCACCATCTATCAAGCCTATAAATGCACTCCAGTGAGGTTTATTAAATCAGGCATATAGGTCGGGCATGATACCACTTGCCTCATTTCTATTCCTGTTGGATATTTTCCGATGTATATTCAGATCTTACTCAATTTACATGGAGACTGATTCTTCTTAGGAGAAGGAGAGACTTTTAAGGAGTAGGAAGCTGGGCTTTGGTAAATTATACCCTATTTTCTAAGAGGAGCAATGAATGAGGAGAAAGAAATAGTGTTGTGAATTCTTCATACATGCTTGTCTTCTTTTTCTTTTCCTGTATACCTTCTCTTTATCATAACTCTTAGATTTTAAGTTATTCTTCTAAAAGAATAAGATATCATTATCATTATTGTTCCACTTTTCTTTACAATGCCCCAGAATCCTTCAATTATCTAATGATGTTCTGTTGGCTTTGTTTCTCCCAGACTGGAATTCTGTGAGGCTGCTGGTGATGCAATCTATCAGTATGCAGAGGTGGATAAGCACAACAAGTCCCAGTGCCTAGCTTTGGCTCAAATTGCATACAGTGAGTGTGGAGCACACAAAAAGGCTGTTCTGTGCTTGTGCAAACAGGGCCAAATTTATGGAGCCATGGATTATCTACATCATTTCCAACCACTTCCCAAAGGTAAATTTCAGAGCTATACTGTATATATTTCTCTATTTTAAATTCTATCTGATAGTGTTGCAATGGTGTTCAGGTGGCTTTCAGTACAGTTGTGTACTTTAATACAGTCATATTAAAACCATTTAAACCAGCTGTTAAAAATACAGCTAATCCCCAGGTTAAGAACACCCAGTTTAAGGATGACCCATAGTTAAGAACGGAGCCTATTGTAGCAAAATTCAAGTTAAATACACAATGGTTCGAGTTAATTATACAATACTACTTATACAATATTATACAATACTGTTCTGGCTTACATATAAATTCAACTTAAGGACAGACCTTGGGAACAGAACTTGTTCTTAAACTGGGGAGTACCTGTCCTAAAATAGCAGGAATACTGTATCCTACTGAATGGCTTGTATAAATAAAAAGGATCTTAGCTAGTCTACAGAAAATAATCTGCTAGGCAGCCTTAGGAAAGAAGTTTCATAAGGAGCCCACCACTGTTGAAGAGACTCAGCTATGCTGACCTCAGAATGCAGAAAGAGTTTCTACTGGTAATCTCAAAATTCATGATGAGAGACATAGGAAAGCAAGCTTTCTGCCACAGGGCCTAAAACCCTCATTTATCAAAGACAAAGGCATATTAAATCTGTAGCGCAAGTAGGTCACAAATAATAATGCCACCAACAATGGCTACCCATTCTGGACATTATTTACTGTTTTGTGGAGCCAAGGGGGAGACAGAAAAAAAAAATGTTTTTCTCCTAACAAGAGACTACGGGAGCACTGGAAAAGGAATGGAAGAGAAACTAGACATAAACAGTCAAAAGATAGCAGGCGAGTCAGTTGACAGTTAATTTCACAAATGTCATCTTCCCCCAGGTGGAAAGAAACCCAGGAAGAAGCATTTTAAATCATTCAAAGAGATTCTGCCTGATTAACTCACTATGAGGGTGGGAAATTCTTCTAACTAGTTTTCAAAATTCTATATTTACCCCAGACTAGAATTAAAGATACTTTACTGAAATCTATGTAATTCTTACTTCCTTGATTTTGCCCAGCTGCATGGGACTTGACAGGTATGAGTTCCTCAGTCATGAATTGCATTAACTACATGAAGGAGTCCTGAAGTTACGGTCTTCTCAGTGCCTGTGAAAGAGGACAGCAGTTTGAGAAACACAGCAAATTTTGCACGTTTCTTCCATTTTTTGGAAAACAGATAGCTAGTTCTATTCATCAAAAGGGCTGTTACAAAAAAAAAATGAAGGAAGCCCCGCCCTAGTGGACTCAGAGATAAGTTGGCTTTTAAAAGTGAAAGTATTCAGTTGTCAAGATAGCTGTAACCCAGCCCCTTTTCCATTTTAATCAATCTGGGTAGAGGCGCCTCTATGAGAATCTTGCTCTTGGATGTACTCAGCAGTCAAGAGTTTGACACCTGGCAATAGATGGAGTACATTTCATAAATCCTGGGCAGGGTGTTAGGCTAGAGAATAAGAGTGAGACTTACAAAAACTCAGGACCGACTACAACACCAAGAACTAGGTCCAGCAACACAGAATACAAGGGAAAAAAGCATGAGGGAAGAAGAGGGAGAAGAGTGTAGAAGAGGGAGATAGAGATGTGCAGGAAACTATAACAGTGAAGCCACTAGGGGGTATAAGTCACAGTCTCAGTTGGTTCTACATTAGTGCACAGAACATGGGAAACAAAAGGGAAACTTGAAATCCTAAAACTAGAAGATAAATATTTATTTATATATCACATTTATATAGCCATCCATCTCACACAAAGCAACTCTGGGCGGCTATATAAATGTGATATATAAATAAATAAATATGATGGCATAGGCATCATTAAAACTTGGTGGGATGACACACATGACTGGTACATAGCCCTGGAATTCTACAGTATATTCAAAATAGTTGTTTTTAACCTTGTATGCTGCCCAAAGTCACTGCTGTGAGATGGGCAGCCATATGAATCATTCAAATAAATAAAAGGAATAGACTGAACAAAAAGGGACGGAGCACTGTACTGTGGGTGAGGCCTTACCCTGTCAGCTGACCAGCTTTTCAAAGACACATGCAATACTGACAACGGGAGAGTTCAGCTCCCCAACCACCTGCTGGAAATCTATCTTTTGCAGGAGTCAGAGGTCGAACAATTTTTTGTTTTCTTTTGCTGGCAATTTCCTATGTCAGGGGAAGAAAGAACAAGATTAGCTATCCTGAACTAATCTTTATCAACATGGAGGAAATGGTTGAAGGCGTGAAGTTGACTGGGAGAAAGTGACCATATTATTTTTGAATCTATATTGTCAAGGGGACAATAGTGAAGAGTCAGACTTGTATACTGGATTTTACAAGAGAGGATTTTAATGAATTCAGCCAGAAAGTAGGTCACATCCACTAGTCTGCAAAATGAGATACTGAAGGTGCAGTTGCAAATAATTAGAAGGAAAAATAGGAAGTATATTGGGGTGACTATATGGGTGGATACATACAGACGTTCTAAAAAGCTGAAAAGAAAAAGAGACATGTATGGAAAATGGCATGAAGAGCATATAACCAAAAGATACAAAGCAATTGCCAAAAACTGTAGGGGGTGTGACAGAAAAGCTAAAGCTCTGAATATGCTGAGGCTTGCAAGAATTGCCCAAAACAACTACCAAAAAAAAGGCCTTGGGGCATACATTATAAAGAAAAGGAAAGGCTGCAAGATCTGTTTCAGAAAGAAGGTATGATGTGGTAACAGGTGATACAAGAACATCTTTTATTTTACATCTGTCTTCTCTCAGAATGGAAATGAAGCTCTAATTGGCCGCTATTGGAAAGAGGGAGCTGCAGAAGATAAAAAAACACATAACTAATTTCAAAGAATTAATGTGTCCAAAGCCAGATTAATTTCATTTTAGAATATTGAAGAAACTAGCAGAGGTGATTACAGAATTATTAAGAGTTATGTCTGAAAAAAATTATAGAAGCAAATGTTACTGTTTTCTTCAAAAAAGGGAAGGAAGAGGACCCAGAATTACAGTGCTTTCAGGTTGATCTCCGTACTAGGCAAGGTCTTCAAGCAGCTTATTAAACAGCAAGTTTGTGAGCACTTGGATAGGAATGAAGGTCTGAAGAGCCAGGATGGGGTTGTTACAAACATGTCATGGCAGACTAACCTCCTTTTTTTGATGGAGTTATCGTGGGGGATGCCATGGACATACTGTACCTTGACCTCAGCAAAGCATTCAGTAGAGTCTATCAGGATATTCTTATAAATAAAATGGTAAAATATGGGATAAATATACAGCTGTTGGGTATATTCATAATTGCTGAGTGGCTGCACCAAGAAAATACAGTGGTACCTCGGGTCACGAATGCTTCTGTTCACGACCAATTCGGGTCACGAACAGCACCGTTCACATAATTTTGCTTCTGTTCGCGAACGCCGGATCGGGTGACGAACAGGATCCGCGGCCATTTTCCCTGCTGTGACACGTGGTCATGGCTTCCTGTAGGGAGGGGGACTCTCCCTCCAAGCAATAACCGCCTCCCCACCCGCCTTCCTGTCCTCCACGCCAGAAGTCACGTCGAGCAAGGTTAGCGTTCTCTTTCTTCATACTGTACTTTGTGTCATATTTTTGTGGTTTAAAAAAACAAAAACATATGGTTCAGAACGGATTAACCGTAATTACATTGAACCTTATGGGAAAATTTGATTCGGATCGCAACCAAAATCTGTTGGCGACCAAATTCAGAGGGGTCAGAACGGATTAACTGTATTTACATTGAACCTTATGGGAAAATTTGATTCGGGTCGCGACCAATTCGGGTTGTGACCAGAGTCGCAGAACGAATTAAGTTCGTGAACTGAGGTACCACTATTCTCATAAATGGCTTTCCTCAACCTGGAGAGTAATATTAAATTGAGTGCCATAAAATTCTGTCCTGGGCCCTACGCTGTTCAATATTTTTATTAATAACTTGGATGAAGGGGCTGAACGAATAATTTTCAGATTTGCAGATGACACAAAACTAGAAAGAATGGCTAAAACGTGAGAAGAAGAAATTCAGAAAGATTTAGAAAGAGGCTCAAACAGCGAGCCAGAACAAACAGGATGAAATTTAATAGGAATAAATATAAAGTCCTGCATCTGGGGGGAAAAAAACAAAATGCACAAGTAAAGAATGGAGCGACCTTGTGAAAAGAATATGGATGTTCTATTAGATCACAAGCTGAACCTGGACCAATAGTGCAATGCAGCTGCTAAAATGACAGATGCTACTTTAAGATATTTTAGCAATATCATACAGTCCAGATCATGGGAAGTGATTGCCCTGCTCTACTCTGCCATTGTCAAACCCTACTTAGAATAATGTGTCCAGTTCTGAGCGCTGCAGTCGAAAAGGAAAACCCATGCCTGGAATGAATTCAGAGGAGAGATACCAAAATGGTGAGGGGATTGGAAACCAAGTCCTATAAGGAACTGGGTATGTTTAGCCTGCAGAACAGAAGACCAAGAGGAGATAAAATAGCAATTGTCAGTTATCTAAAGGTTGTAATATAGAGGAAAGAATGGGACTTGTTCCGAGTTTCTCCAGAGGACAGGACCAGAACCAGTGCTTGAAACTATAGAGACGTAGATCCAGGCTAAACTATTTGATGTAAGAGTCATCAAATAAAGGAATAAGTTGTCTTCTGAAATGGTATGTTCCCCCTCAAAAACTGGATAGTCATCTGTCCAGAATGCTTTAGCAGATCCTGTATTGACCAAGGCTTGAACTGTTCCTTCCAAATGCATGATTTTATGAACTGGGAGGTTTGCAAAAGTATAATTATAAAGTAAGGTGGGAAAAGCTTGCAGGGCATGGTTATTAGAATTCTTCTAGCTCCTTTACCAGCAGAAGCTATAGGAAGCATCTGCATTCTCTTCTGTGCAAGGTGTGCGCACTTCTTCTCCGAGGACTATCGGGATGTAGGTACACGTTTGCATACGTGTCTGTGAGAAAGGGACGGAGTGAATGAATCTAATCAGGATGCAAATGTTTTGCCTCTGTGTGCATGTGTGTGTGGGTGTATTTCTAGTCTCCTCTTGTGTTGCATATGTATCTGTGCATGAATAAATGCACTGGGAAGCACTCTGGGTTACATTCAGTAAGTTGAGCAGGTATGAAATGGCAACTGTGGTTTTAAGATATGGCAGTTTCCTCAATAGTGAATTTTAGCATGCTTACAGCATCACCCAGCCATCCCTAAAATGATAAAAAGACTGTCCTCGGTGCATTTATTTTGGTACATTTTTGTTGGATGACTCTCTGAAACATTTTATTGCAGTTCCCCTAATGGCTAACACTGCTAGTGAACCTATCCTCCAGGTGTTAGTTAATTCAGTCAATTAGTTGTGTGCTGAACAAAGAATTGTATTTCTCAGTCATTCCTAAATCAATGCTGAGAGCAGGGATGTCCGTGGTATGGTCAACCCCAACTGGAGCTATCGAACCTCTGCCCATTTTTACATGCATGCGATGCACAATAAAAAGTAGTGGAACTTTTATCACCTAATCGTGCCTGCCATTGTGATGCTGTTCACAAACACACACTACAGAGGCCCATGATTGTGAGGTAGGAAATGCTGTTTATTTCATTGTTCTTTTGTTATTCATTTAAAGCAAGGATTAAATGAAAAAGAGCTCTTAGGGCAGATGCCTGAAAATGCAGGAATTCCATACTGAGTTTTCAAAGGTAGCACATTTCTGCTCACTTTATGCTGGAAATTAAAAATGAAAGAGACATGCTTTTCAAGCTGCAAATGTAAATATCTATGGATATTTTTGCTTTTCAGGCTTTCTAACACCTCTGCTGTTTGATTTCAGACGATTATACCTTTCTACTGAGCCACTGTCCTCGTATAGATTTCATCCGTTGCCTTACAGATGAATGGAATGGGAAACCACCAGTCATGTCCCTTGGGGAAACCATCCTCTTGCTCATCAGAACAGAACATCGAATCCACTGCATACAGTTGTTGGAGGATATTGTCAAAAAGGACAAGAGTGAGTATAGCCTGACTTTTTCCAGTGGGAATGTGGTAGCCCTACAAGGTAGACCAGGCTAAGAAACTACTTTTATTGTAACAGCTATGGTAACAGAACCTTGCAAGTCTGAATGTGTTTCCCCCCTCCCTCACTTTAGCTTCATGTGAACTAGGGAGGGGCTTGTCTGAGATATTTTCTCAAGTTATTTTCTTAGCCCAGACGCAAGCCCCACTTATCTGACCATTGCCATGGTACCGGCTCTTCTTCCTGTCCTTCAAGGTCATTCCATATGACCTCTACAGAATGTAAATACATTTGTTTGCAATTATCTCACTAGGTAAAATGTAGGGGAGAGATTTTAATTAGAAAATTAAGAGAGGAAAAGGTTGCATTGTCCTTGTGCTGCAATCACAATTCCAAAGTGAGACTTGCTTCCCCTCAAATTAAAATGTATCTACTTTAGACACATTCTTGACAATAATGCCTGTTGAATTCTTGCGTTAATTTAGAATTATGCCAAAAAATATATGCATCGTTTTTTAACAGAGTTATAGTAGTGATTCATACAAGAAAGAAATGCAGCAAAATTTTCTTTGTCTGTTTTCTTTGTCAAACATATTTATAGATAAATTGGAACAAATGATTGTAAAAGATACCTGCAATGTGGAAGGATGGAAGGAGATAGCTGAAATATGCCTCCATGGCAGAAAAGAACATTTATTCAGATTTATCATCTCTATTCTTGGTACCCTGGAAGGAGTGGTTGAAATTCCCATAGATGATACAGAAGATGCCAAATTAATGGAACATGTGTTTTTGTAATTTTCCCACAGAGCACATGGAGGAGCTCTTTGTCCTAGGAGTTACTTATGTTGGCTGAACAAGTAATAACATTACTTAACATTATTGCTGTTTTAAAAACTTAATATATTTCATACCATGTACCTGATTTCATTGTGCAACAATTGCTAGTCATGCTTGATTATTTACGCTTATTTTACTTAAAAACTGGTTTTTGAACTAATTGAGCTATGTTTACCCCTGATCTCTTGTGCTTTTTCTTCCCTTTTTAAGTAATTTGTTTTCTTCTATTTTTTCTTGAAATAGGTAAGTTGAACCAGTTGCTGGAGACACAGTTTTCCATTCCCAAAAAACACATTTAATTTTTAAAATAATGTTGTTTTTAAGTTTATACATTTAGTGGCAAAAATAGAAATTATCTCTGATACACACATGGACAGCTTAGCTATACACTCAGTTATTATTTCCACACACTCTATGAATTGGAATAATAATTCCTAGTTTCTCCCATGGAATCAATATTTTTTGCTCTAATGGTTATGTAACTTTTTATAGCCTTTCCCAGCACGATTGTTGGATTATAAAAGTTGTAGTTCCAACACATCCAGGGGGTACCAGGTGGGATTTAGGCTATCTTATTACATATAGATTCAGCATTAATTTACATTCATGCTATATATAAGTTATTTAGAAAATCCAACTTACACTAATATGTATCATTTTTTTTATACCTCAGACTCTTAACTTGGTTACTAACAAGTTTAACAAGTTACTGAAAATTATATCTCTAAAATAATTGCATCTGAAGATATATTTTCATCCTTATTGTATAGCATCTTTGTTCCTTCCTTTATAGCAAGCAGGTGGTGTTTTTTATTCCCAAGTTCCATAAAACTACCATGTAAGTAGGAAAAGGCCACAGTTCGAAGACACTGTGAATTAGTTAATGAATATTTTCTTGCACCCATACCAGTTACATTTCCCAGGATTCTCTGACAGAAACAAACCAAGGAAAAACACATGTTCAACAAGGTCTCTGCTCTTCACCATAATCTGCATTAAGCAGGTTGATAAAGAACAGCTTAGAGTTAGACATGGATTTTGTGATAGAGGGCTGGGTATCAGCAACCACGGTAGCATGGCCCAACACTTACTTTTATTTTTCACTCCCCCATTCAAGCCCAAATGTATGTTATGAGAAATGCTATGTTTGAATGCCTTTTTAGTTCCCAAGATTGTAGTGCTTTGTATATAAAGTAATAAAGCAAGCCAAGGACGTTCTCACTCTGGGAAGCTGTAACTCTGTAATCATGTATGCAGGGACCACCCTTGGGGGAGGGTATTGAAGTGTGTGTGTCTGTGTCTGTGTGTAGAAAGAGAGAGAGACCCTCAAGGCAAATTAAGTCCTTTATGGCATTGGAAAAGTAAAATATACATAAAAAAGAAGCCACCGTCAAGCACAGATAGTCCCATAATTTGCTCCAAAATGCTGAGTTTTGACCCCAGGCTGGGACCTCACCCAAATTCCATCCTGTCATACAGAGATAAATTGCCAGCTCACTAGTACTTACTGTGTTCTCTCTAGGCATCATCCTAACTTTAGAGAGTTTTGTTGAACACCACCCAGCCACAGATTCTCAGTTCCATTGCTTCCATTGGCTCAGAAAATCACTGTTGGAATCCTGTGTCACCAGGGATCTGTATGTAATCCTGTTAATGAATTGAACAATAACTGTGGGTTTAAATTGGATTGTCATGGTTCACAGACCTTTAATTTCTTAGAGGGCCTTTTTTTTTAAGGAAAGGTAACCCGGAACATTTATTTAAGAATAGAACATACCATATGTGTGATATATTTGTGTGTATGTGTGTGTATAGAGGGGGAAAAAAGTCTAGGCAAGTAAATTTAGTATCTTTAGATGTAGCCAGACTATTTGAAGATAGGAGTCATTTTGTAAAAATGCATGGCAGTTGTTTCCTAATGGCTTAATTTGCCTTGAGGCACACTATACATTCAGCTTCATACCCTCCCCCAAGAGTGGTCCCTGCACATATGACTACAGAATTACAGCTTGTGAAGCAACTGTGTGGGAGTCTCCTTGGCTTGTGCTACTAGTTTATAGACAAGGCACTGTAATCTTGGGAACAAGAAAACCATTCGAACATAGCATTTCTCATAAGATACATTTGGGCTTGTTTTCACAAAATCTTTGAAAAGCAACAAAGTGGGAGTGAAAAATGCAGTGCTGACACAAAGAAAAATTCCCTATTACAGCTGATTTCCTAAGTTCATAATGCTGTCCATTGATAGGAGTTAATTTAAAATAATATTTTAAAAGGAACACACAAGATGCCTATACTTACAGGCCATAATAGGTGTTTAGTAGAAACCAAGGATGATCATTAGTAGGAATTTGCACTGAATTCAATATTACACCTAGGAAAATGTATATAGGATTGCAGTGCTTTTATTTACTTATTTATTACATCCATAACATCATAAAATATTAAACTCTTCAAAGTCTGTTGCTGTCTTCCATTAAAAACTTACATATCCCAAATGCCCTGGAGAAGAGGATCGTTCTGGCTGCTTCCTAAAGGGTAGAGGCTAGGGTAGAGGCTAGCCTGTAGAGAGTAAGGAAGATGACCTTGACGGAGATATAGAGGCTCCATTGCCTAAGCAGAAGGGGCTGAAGCATTTGTTAAATCCAGAACTTCCAGATAACATTTGGAAGCAGCTCAGACAGACACCTCCCTCATTTATTGAAATATAAGAAGAATGAGGAGGTACAGTACAATGAGACTTGCAAGATTCTATTGTTATAGCTACTCTCAATAAAAGTAGTCTTAGCTTTTCTACGGAGTTGACTTCTTGGTCTGGTCTACTTAGTATCGCTGACATAGCCTGACCTCAAAGAGCAAGCTATTCCAGGCAGATTTTACCTGGAAAAAACAGTATGAAAAATAACAAGGACCCAAGCAATATAGAGTTTTGTAGATGCCAACCAGCACCTTGAATTGGGCCAGGAAGCCTATTGACAACCAGTGCAGCTCTCGCACAATAGGTATTCTGCTGAACTGGCTAGCACCAGTCAGCAAGCAAGCAGCTATATTTGTGCCAAAGGCAGTCATCTACAAGGGCAGTCCCACATAGAGTGAACTGCAGTAGTCAAACATGAAAAAGGCATGAGTCACTATTTTCAGTGCCTGCTGGACCAGGAATAGGTACAACTGGTGGACCTGCCACAGCTGGCCAAAGGCTCTCTTGGCCTTGGCTTCCACCTGTTCCAGAAGCAGCTGTGAATCCAGCAGAATCCAGGAGAACCTCCAGATTGCATCCCAACTCTTTCAGGGGAAATGCAACCCCATCTCAAAGGTAATGGTGAAACCTCAGTCTCAGTCTATTTCACCCCCTCCAGTTCCTTACAGTCTCCAGGCACAGAATCGGTACTTCCACCACATCTGCTCACCCTAAAGTTGAAATGTAAAGACGGGTACCATTAGCTTATTGATGATACTGGACCCTGAATTGACAGATGACCTCCTTCAGTGATGTCATGCAAATGTTAGACATGGGGGGGAGCTGGGCCCAGTCATCTTCTAGGATACTTTAATCAGCCAGGAGGGACAGAGATCTAAAACACAAGTGGCTGAACTCATAGGCACCAAGGATCCTGTCCACTTCATCAGGGCAACGAGCTTGAACTTGGGACGGAGCACGGAGGGATGAAAGGTGACACTGAGACCAAACATCAAGGCCACCGTCCCTGAGAATGGTCCAGCTTCCATCTCCCACCACATCTCACCATCCTAAAAGCCTTGCCTATCCTTTCTCCTCCAGCCACCTCAATGTCTCCTGATCCAGGCTGCTTCACACTCAAGCTAAAGAGTCCCAACACACCCTTCCTTCCTTCCTTCCTTCCTTCCTTCCTTCCTTCCTTCCTTCCTTCCTTCCTTCCTTCCTTCCTTCCTTCCTTATTTATTTATTTACATATTTATTTTATTACAAAATTATTAACCGTTTTGGAGTACCCAAAGTATGCAAAATTACATCATGGTGCCAACTGCCTGAAAAAGTTTCTGTTCCCTGCCTTAATTAAATCAAATATGGATTATTGCAAAGGTTGCCTTTGAAAAGTAAATTGGCCAATACCTCCCAAATGTAAAGCAACTTGTTTAGCAGAACAATTTTACTAGCTCCAATGTATTTCTGGGTATAATTCAGACTGCTTGTGATAATATTGAAAGATCGGTATGATAAGGATATGTGAGAGATGACTTCCCATACAAAGTTGCTTGTCTACTGAGTAAAATTTGGAAGTCATCTTAGTTGTACCAACACCCTCTGAGATCTGTGAGGCTACAAAGACAACTTTCTTAGTGATTTCCCTTGGAACTCTGGAATTACATTCTAAGGAGACTTTCATTAAAAAGTTTCCAGAAGTTAGTGAAGAATTATTTAGGAAGAATATCAGTGTATAATCCTACTTGGTATTCTTTATCAATTATTATTTTTATTATTTTAAATATATTTGATGTTTAACTTCCATTAAAGTCTAGATGCCTCAGAACAGCTAACAGTTAAAACCATGAAAACAAATATTAAACAAGCTATATTAATTTATATATTTATCAATTAATTAGTAAAACAACTAGTGTATTGATTGAAGAAGTATGGATTTATTGAGCGGGGGATGGGGCGCATTTCAAAATTGGAAAGACAGTGCAACTCCAAATATAACTTTTTGGATCATGGACGAGTGTTCACTTTTTGTATATGAGCTATTGATGTACTGGAAATATTGATGAATATTATTTCATCTGGTCAAGGATTAATAATGTGTTTAAAGATTAGGGTGAAAGATTTTCTTTATGTCATGTAATATGCTTCTGTTGCTCCCCTTTTGTTTTTCCTCTCTTCTCTTTTTTGTATATCAAAGAAATCTTTCTCTCTTCCACCCAAGCTTTGCAACATAATTTGTGGGCTTAGGCCATAGGAAGTGGCTTTTCCTCCATCTGCAAGTAAAGCAAAATGCTGAACAACTTCGCAGCTAGAGAATTAGGGCCGTTCAGAAGGCAGAGGGGAAAGAGGGCTAGTCTGGGGCCCTTCATTGCAGATGGCCTCAGAAAACCAGTACAAAGCAGAACAAAACACAATATTTAAGAGACATTCCAAATTCATCCATATGAAAACAAGCCCATTTGAATATCAAAATAATACTGATGGCCTCAAATGATTTATAGAATATTATGAAAAGGAAGCAATTTGCTAGTTAGAACTGCTGGTGGAATCTTTTAGCTGCGGCAGTGTTTTTAAGATGCCTCAACTGGCTGGGGAATTCTGGGAGTTGAAGACCACACATCTTAAAGTTGCCAAGGTTAAAAAACACTGCTCTGAGGTATCAAAACAGCCTTTGACATTATATTCACTTTGATTTGGGAGAGAAGGGAAACTGTCTTAGTCTGGCCACAAGTAGGGACACAAGCCACATGACATGCACTGATCTATATCCTTCAACCCATCAAAGCTACTTGCCTGTCACTTCTTTTGTACTGCTTGTTACTCACCCAAACAATTGATGCAGCACCATCAGTGACAGTGACAGCACCGGTACACCTCAAAAGAGAAGAGCAATTCATGCTACTGCACCACGCCAGCTGGAATATGATGGAGATTCAAGCCAGACCAGAGTCTTTTCCAACAGCACTTTCTGTCAGCCAGACCAGAAAAGCAAGAAGCAAGAGGCACCTCCCTCGCACATCCTTGCACCCTCGCGTGCACCCTCACCCACTCTCGCCCGCACTGATTTGGTTGTGGGAAGCTGGTAAGAAGTTGCCTTGCTTAACAGTCATGGGATTCAGTAAACAATGCCCACCAGGACTGGAAGGATTGCTGTCACTAAGCGATGTGGTTGTGCTTTATGACCGTATCCCTTAGCAACAGAAATTCCGGTTCCAATTGCTGTCGTAAGTTGAGGACTACCTGTCAGACCCTGTCTTCATCACTGTCATATCAGCACAGTGATGGTAGATTGATGCTAGAAGGCACAATAGATCACTAATGAGAAAATGACCTGTCTCATAAAGATAGGAAAGGCAGTGAGTTTGCTTCAGAAATAACAGCCTTAATGATAGGGCTGACCTTGGGCTTGAAGGTGGGGGGAGTAACTGGGCAAAGCAGGCTTACATTTTCTTTTATATCTCTGTAATTTTTATGCAGTCATCTTCTCTTTAAGTGGAAGCTAATTTAAGAATATCTTTGCAGGAGTCAGGCTTTCTCTCTCACACATACATGCACCCTGCCCTGTCCTGCCCTGTCCTCCCTTTCCCACATCCATATCACAGCAAAAAATGGAAAACATCCTGATAGCTGCAGTTCTACTGTTGACTACTGTATAGTCGGGGAAATCTGGGAGAATCTCACCATTTTTTTTTTTCAACTTGTAAAGGTTTTATTAGTTAAGGCTCCTGCCTGAGTCTGACAACTAAAGAAATGCAGCCTGGATTGTTGAATAGCTTGCTTGATGTTTACTCTGGCTTTGCCACTGGCTAGGTCTAAATGCAAGTCAATATGTGGGGTGAAGGTTGGCCGGAAGGCTGCTCAGCTGAAATACCACAGCAACTGAAGACAGCCTTGAGGTCTCTGGACTTTTGCAGTTGACCTCTGTCAAGACTCAGCTTACTGCTGTGTGCTCAGTTGCAGGAAATGTTGCCTGCTACGCTTACAGAGTGCATGATGGGGTGGGTAAGATGTGGATATCCATGAAGATCTATGACAATTTGAATGCAATCAGAGAAACCTCAGACTACTTTGGGTCTTCCTACATGGTCTATGACTACAGTGACCATACGTCCTTTATTATAAAGGACAGTCTTTTTATTTCAGAAAGCTGTCTTTTAGATTTATTTAATGAGTTTATTTTCTTGAATTTTTCCTCTTGAATTTTCCTTTATAAAACAAAGTTATAAACATTTTTTTTTATACTTATGAACCTCTTTAAGATATGTCCCTTTTTCAGGTTTGTCCTTTATTTTTTCCAAGAAAATATGGTCACTGAATCTGTAATGGGATTTATAATGTGATAATATGGAGAGAAAGATATTTTCTCTTTTTCTCCAAAGACTAAAGTGCTGGATCACCCAACACCATTCATTGAATACATTTTATTTTAGTTTCTTTATTGTATGTTTATCTTGACATTTCTTCCAGGAAGCCAAGGTCTAAATGGCATGCTATCCCTTCTCCCCTAATTCATCCTCACACTCCTGTGAGTTGGGTTATTTAAGAAAGAATAGGAAGCTTTTCCCCTTAGATCTTACTCCTGGAAGTCCACATGGAACTGCAGATATATTAGGTCAAACAAAGCCATTTTTAAAACCCACAGAATTGTATTAGAAATGTCTATTTTTTTACAGTATGTGTGCCACAGGAATCTGGTGCCATGGGAAACACTGGTGGTCAGTAGATGAGACCCTATTTTCCTGCAATTAGTCTCAAAAGAATTAGCTTTGTAGCCAAAGATCAGATTACTAGTGCAGTTGCAAGCCATCTCTAGTAAAATACAGTCCTGAAAGAGCATAACTATTGCAAAAGACATTTCCCACTTTTTTTTAAGTAATACAAGTCAGAGCAGCCATTTTTTCTTTACCCAATATAGAGATGATACTGTCTCTGTCTCTGTCTCTATCAAACTCATGACTGACAAAATCCATATAAACAAGAAAAGGCCATCTTTCACCAGGCTTCCTTCTAAGAACCTTCTATGTGTGTGTGTGCGTGCGTGTGTTTCTATATTAGCTGCTTTCTCTTCTAGGACTGTTATTGATTTTTCAATTCAGGTTCTTTTATTAGCCTAGGCTCAGCAGATCTTTGTTAATAAATTATACATCCTAATAAATCTTTAAAATATGCTGGTGTGTATATTGTTTTGTGTGTGAACAATAGTATATTTTTATGAGTTTGCTCTGCTGTGTTGCTTTGAATATGTCTATCCCCTGTTATTTTCAACCTGAAATGATGGCCAGAGATTTTACATAAATATTATTGATAAGATTTACATTTTTATTCCAGTTTTCTGAGGTCATTAAAGGAAGGGATTGGAACAGGTTCAGATTACCATTCCCAATTATTTATTTATCACTATCAGTGTGCATAGTGCTTTACAGAGAACAAAGAGCATATGATTACTGCAAGAAGCTTATAATTTAAAATTCAACAGACAATAAAGGAATGGACTTATGGGGCTCTGCTTGACTGAAAAGTGGCAATTTATCAGCCATTTTGCTTATCAGCATCAGATCTTTTCTGATGAATCAGGTGATACTTAAAAAAGGAAGACAATTGAAGTAGCTGCTATTTTGTGTTACCCAGAAAGTTGGTGAATTGGAATTCAAAAAGCTGCTGCCCCAAAAAATGGCTGCCTTCTTTGCCGTTCACTGAGAAATGTCATTATAGTGAATAGTAGTTCCATACATAATAATGTAATACATAATACAACATAAACACATAATATATCCTTTCATAGAGTGGGAGAACATCGCTACAGCAGCTTATTTTTGGAGAGATGCAGTGTTAGATAAATGCCTTGTCAAAGACATGCTTGTCATTGAAACTGACTTTTAACAATACAGAACAAAACTAAAAAGAAACTCAAATGCCAGCCATTTTCCTCAGAAACAGGGAGGCACAAGGAGATAGAGTACTTAGCAGGACAACAAGGGAAATGACACTACCCCACCAAAGACACCTGACAATGCTAGCCCAGAAACCTCTGGGGACTAATTATGAGGGGGTCCCATCCCCATCATGAAGAGAGCCAAACAGGACAGTGGGCAATATCTCCCCTGCTTACCTTTCCCCATTCCTTACAATTTCAGAGAATTGTAGTTGCCCAATTTAGATAATATACCTGGGGAGGAGATGGCAAAAAATAGATGGTCCTAAGGCAATGTCCCAGTGGATGAAGCGATTCTTTTGTGCAAGGTTAGAGACCAGGGCAAGTGTATAGATGCAGATATCTCTAATTGACGGCATGGGGGCAGCCCCAAGCAAGAGTGGGGTTTGGACTGATAGGAGGACACCAGAGTGGATTTATTGAGTTAGTAATGTGAGAGAGGGCATGTGTAAGTATATGGGATAGTGTGTTGGGGGGGTAGTAGGAGAGTCCTTGGCCTGATATCTGACCCATCTTGGGTATGTGGGCTTGGTAGTGTGGTGTCCTCCTGGTGTCCTCCTATCAGTCCAAACCCCACTCTTGCTTGGGGCTGCCCCCACGCCATCATTAGGAAGGTTGGGAGTCACTGGGTTTTCTGTAGATCTGCTCAGATACACTATAGATGAATACCCTGAGGTCTGTTGAAGGGTCTTCTGAGGGGGGGAATGACTAGGAAAATTGTGATTGTGATGAATTGAGGAAGACACAAGGGGAGACACTAATCCAGTCATTTCAGGGAAGGGGGAGAGGCAATTTGGAGCTGGTCCCCACTTCTAGCCCTTCAGTCTGAGTCCTGGGTCTAGAAGACCAGGTTGCTGATGACCTTAGCCACAAGGTTGTTTATAATAAGAGTACATGCATTCATGACCTGGTCTGTTTTAGTAAAACCTGGTTGGGTAGGAATGAGGATGTGGTCCTGTCTGAGATTTGCTGTTCTGGGTTTCAGCTCTTTCAATAGTCATGCCTCCAAGGCTGCAGTTGAGGGTGGAGATCATTGCTTGTTGCCAGAGGCCCTGTTCTCAAAGTGACAGGATCTGAGGGCCTGTATTTGATGTAGGGACAAGTTGGGAATCCTGCTTGTGTATCATCTACCCTGCTGTCCAGTAGGAACCCTTCGGGGGCTCTTGGACCTCATTGCCAAGCTGGTATTGAACTCTTCCTGACTATTGGCATTGGGGGATTTCAACCTCCATGCCCTAGTGGGAACTGGAGTGGGATCTAAGATTAATTAATTATTTTTTTTTGCCATGGTCAGATCACTTCCTGATCTATTTGAGGCTTGTCACCTCCTGTGACCTCCACAGGGTGAGAGAACAGATTAAGATGGTCTGCCCCAGGCACCTTATGGAACCCAATGGATTCCAGCATGTGCTTGGGAATTTTCCCAGCAATCTGGCAGGCAGTAGTGCTGAGCATTTAGTCACACTCTGGAACTTGGAGGTGTCCAAAACACTAGTTATGATTGCTCCAAGCAGCCTCTCTCTACCAGTTCCAGGGAACTCTTTGATTTACTAGGGAGTTCTGGAAAATAAAGCAATAGAAGTGATACCTGGGATGCTGCAAGGCTCAGGTCTCTCTGACCTGACTTTAACATCTCCATCAAAGCTTGGGGAGAGGTCATCCATGAGTCTCAGTGAGGTAGCGTCAATATGCTGATGATACCCTGTTATACATCTCAATCCCAGGCCAAACTGGAGATGTTGTAGATGTCTTGGCATGGTGCTTGAAAGCTGTTGGGATTTTTAAGAGAAGGTGAGATGCTGGCAGCCTGTAAAGAAGTGGTGATATACTCTCTGTTGAAGAAGCCATCTCTTGATCTGGCCTTATTAAACAAATATTATCAATTTCCAATCTTTGATTTGGGAGGAAAAGTTGTGGAGAAGTTAGTGATGGCTCAGCTTCAGAGAATCCTAGAAATGCATTATTTAGATCCTTTTCAGTCAAGATTCAGACAAGGACATGGGGTGGAAATAGCATTGGTAGCTGTGGTAATCCAATTTATATGGCTGCCCATCCATCTGAGAAACTCTAGGTGGTGAACAAGATAGAACAAGGGATTCAATTAAAACAAAGAAATCAAACAAAACTACTGTACATTGAGGCTCAGTAAAACCACAAAATATATACACTTGTAACAGAGTTCCCATACTAATGGCCTGACCCCAATGCCTGGGGTAAGAGCCAGGTATGACGTATACCAAAACTTAGACAGTGGGATTGTGTACTTGTAAACTTCTTGACAAATTTTGATACCATCAGTAATGGTATCTTGCTGGACTAACTATAAAGTTTGGGAATTGGAGGCATCATTTTGCTATGGTTCTGCTCTTACTTTAATAAGTGGTTTCAGTCAGTAATTTATTTTTATTTATATTTCAAATTTGTCACTGCCCATCTCACTACAGAGTGACTCTGTAATAGTTGGAGAAGAGTTGTTAAGTTGATTGTTACTCCACTATAGGCTGCCTCAGAGCTCAACTTTCTCTCAACTGCTCTTTAACATTATATGAAGAACCCTGAGAGAGGTCATTCATCTGTTTGATGTATGATATCATCAGAATGCTGATGAACTCAACAGTACATCACCATCTTTGCCCAGCTGAGGTTGATCCACCAGTTGCAGCCCTACTTGGACACAAAAGCTTTGATGACAGCAACTTATGCCCTCATCACCACACATTTAGATCATTAGAATGCACTTTATATGACGTTGCCTATAAAAACAACCTGGAAGCTACAGTTCATACAAAATATCATAACTAGATTGCTAGAGGGTGAGAGCCATTATGCAACTTAACTCCTATTCTATAATCACTGCAATGAGTCTAATTCAAAGTGGTAGTTTTGACCTATACTACACCTATGTGGCTTGGCTCCATGATGCTTTAGGGACTGTCTGCCCCTGATAAAATCTGCCCAGCCCACGTGCACATATAGGGAGGGGGTGCTTAGCATCTTGTCCTTGAGAGAAATGAAAGGGACATCTGTAAACTGGCTGGAAATGAACCCAGTTTAAGAAATCCTTTTTCAGATTGCAACCCTTTCCTTCACTTTGTCCAGGTTGAAAGACTGAGATTCTGTCTGGACAGTATTTATCAAAAGAAAACACCACAATTTTACTTTTTTTTTTGGGGGGACACTTCAGCTAGAAGAGGAAAATGGCAGAACTTTTTTAAGACAAGGTGTTTCACTGTCCCATCAGCAAACTTGTAAAAATAAAAACCCATCTTTTTACTATTTTACTGGTGAACTTGTGAGAAAACAATGCCCCTGCAGGACAGCAACTGAAAGGGAAAGGACATTCCTGCCCCAGGACCCAATAACCAGTTGGAGTGGAGGTGTTTGTCTGCAATGAAATGAAGCACAGCAGGTGAACTGGGCAGCATCACTTTTGCTGTCACTAGTGCAGAAAATACTACTTTTGATGCAGAGCATAAAAGGATGGCCCGATATTGCCTTCCAGGTGGGCTAGGGATAGGTAGAGCACAATGTGTGTTCCTGTTCTTGAGAAATGGTCAGTGGCTTGTACTCAAGTTGGGGCAAACTGCTCCAATGGACTTGCCCTGTGCTGGAGATTAATTTATGTTCTATCATTTTCATACAGGACTTAGACATTTTCTTCCTGCAGTCATCCTCTTGGGACTCTAGGGATTTTGTTTGTTTGTTTGTTTGTTTTTACTTCTTTCACTTTCTTTCAAACATCTCATAGCAAAAATTGCCACGAATTGTCCTTTTAGCTGGAATCCTATGCACACTACAAGAATTACATTGTACTGAACACAGTGGGAACTTGCTTCTGAAGAAATAGGCATGTTATTAGGTTGGTCCTTCCAAAGCTCAGTAGAACACATATGTTATTGGTCATGGCTTTCTGAATTCTGTTGCTCCTTAATAGAAGTAGAATGACATGCCTGCCTGCCTGCTTGTAGTTAATCAGATTTCAGACTGCCATAAACTTGCAATGTGGATATTACCTTCTAAAGCAGATGCCACACCTTTCATACGCCATTTCTGTAGATAGTTAATGCATTACTGAAATGCTAGAGACATTTCCATTCTTGTTCAGAAATTTAGAATATTAGACTTCAACTCTGGCACCCTGAATTCAAATCTCCACTCAATCATAAAGATCATTAGATATGATGGACAAGGCATTTTCTCTCAAACTAAAACAACTCATCAGGTTTTGAAGCAAAAAAGCAAAATACTAGAGAAGTAAATGGAGACATCTCTCTCTCTCTCTCTCTTATAGCTTGAACCTGTCAAAGCATTAACAAAGAACAAGGCAGCTGGCTTGCTAAAATAGATCCCATCTGCTAAAACCATGAAATATAAATCATGTCAGTTGATACTGAGATGGCATTTGCCCTTATAGAAGTACACATTTGGTAATTATGGTTAATGTGCGCATACTACATGATTCCTCTGTTTAGCAACAAAGTCCGAAGTTAGATGGAGAAGAATTATGTATAATGAATATGTGGGATTAATTCTATGGGATGTCACATTTATGCAGATCCTTTGCCATGGCCATGACACATGACTGACTAAAGTTTCACACATGAAAATAGCAGGACCCACAGCATTATGTCTTCCCAAGTCTCAGAATTCTCTGAGTGGTCCTGCAATTCATTGATACTGTCATGGCATCTGCATCACCTCCTCAACATCTGCATTTTCACTGATAACATCTGCAAGGGGCTGCTAATGGGCAAAGGCAACTTCCAATTGTACAGGAGTCCTGAGCACTTTCATTGCACACATGTGTTCATCTATTTAAAAATAAATATCCTGTGGGCCTCTATCCTCTTTACCACAAAAAAGTAAGGAATTGCCAACAGATTCTCTCGGAACCTCTATGTAGGACAGGTCAAACCTGGTTAGAGAAGATAGTCCTTGGTCCCAAGGACTTTAAAGGTCAAATCCAGCACATTTTTATCATGCTGGCTGGGAATTCTGAGAGTTGTAATCCTAGCACATCTGGACATCAGATTGGGTAAGGTTATGCTCCCAACATGATTATAATCAATACCCTTTTGAAAAAAAAAAAAGCACTATTAATTGGTAGCTTCAGGGGAAGCAATGTAAAAATATACAGAAATGAATGGCCTCATTTACATGTGGAATAAGGATTCTGAGCAAAGTCATTCCAAGATCTAGATGTATTATGCAATATGGAAAAAATTATGTCTAAAACCAATCTCTGGCACTTTCATACTACCACTGTTTCTACTTCCCAGTCTTTCAAAAGTAGTTTGAAGCCAATTCATTATCTTCACTTCTATCAGCCTTGAAATGCTGACAACCATGTTTCAGTAGCTGGAACTTCATGTGGAAAGGAATCAGGAAAAGTTTCCCACCAATGAGAGAACTGACTGTTCACTATTTCTGCAGAGCTACAGCAGTTCAACCAAAAAGACCACTTTTATTGCTATTTTTGATGTACTGCAGCTGAGCCAGAAATAAATAAACTTGTCTCCTAGATACAGTTGATATCATGAGATCAGATAGGTTGAAATCTGATTCTAACCTGTTGCAAAGAGCCCATGTGGAAGTGATTTGACCTGTATGAAGAAAACTTCTCTCTCAAAGTACAGTCCATATATCTTTATAATCTTCAGAGATGAACTCAACTAGGGCTGCTCCTTAAAAAGAAGAGAGCAATCTCAGCTAAAATATGCATTCCAGTTTCTGGCAACAATGATGTGGGCAGCCTCCTGCCAAGTGGTAAAAAATGGGTTTAAAATTCTGGAATGCATTCACCTGTGAAACACAAACACGACAGGAAACAATTGCAAGCAGATAATTAAACCAGAAAAACTGAACTTCAGCATAAGTATCTTTGAAACAACCAATGGCTCCTTTAAACCAATTTTACATATAAATAGTCAAGGAATGTAGAATTGTATTTGTCTTTAAATATCCACTGCAGTTAGAAATGTGAACTAATTTAAAGATAGCTCTATGGTTGGAGAAGAAATGCAAGCTTGTAATAGAACCCATGTTTTAATTAACAGCATCTCCAGAAAAGGTTGGGGAAAAATTCCTGTATGAAACCCTGGAGAGCCACCATCATCAGTGTAGACAGTGCTGAACTAAACAGTCCAATGGATTACCATGGATAAACTGAAGTTGCAGATTAATTTTCTCAGTCTGCTGCTCTCTAGATGTGGGATTTCAATTCGCATCACAAATGGCTTGAGACTGGAGAAGACAGTTACAGAGTGCTAGATCTTCTTTTAGTGTTGCTTCCTACCAGTGGTTGGTGATCATTAATGCTATTTGTTCTTTCAAATTATTGTAGGAAACAAGGATGTTGTATTTTTGTCAAACGTGTATAGATTTGTCAGCCAGAACGTGCATTGTCTGCCACCCCTCCATTGCCCTTGAATATTTACTTTTATAATTAATTGACATAGTTGATATTTCTCATTGTGTTTTATATGTCCTAAATTTCCAGTTTCCTTTTCTTGATGGTAGTCACAATGTCATATCTTTACTAATTTGGAAGACATATAATTTTATATGCATTCTATCAATGATATTTTAAGTAATTTTCTATAACTTTATATTTCAAAGTCTTTTGTTCTCTTGATTATCACTTGGGTCATTGCCCATGGAAACAGCAAAACATAATGGTACGTGATACACCAGTGAAATACCAATTTTTAATCCCAACAGCAAATAGATTTACTTATTTTCTGAAAAACTACTCCTACCTGTACAATCCTGCTCCTTGTTCCATGCTGTGAATTTAGGTCAACCCTCCCATCAAGTGCCACTAACAACCAGAAAGTATGGATGGTACATGAAGATCTTTATGCATTTGTTTATCCCAGCTGAGGGACTTCAGCCCAATCAGTGCTTCTGACCAAGTTTGTCTTCACTGATAAACAAGAACTCATGAATGTTACCATCACCTTATGGAGTTGGGCCATGGGTTGATCTGAGTGACTATAATCTATTTTGGTAAGAGCTCCCTAAAATCTTAAAGATTCTTCTTCCAGCTCTTTTGCCTGCATTCCTTTTTGAAATAGTGAAGTTCAGAATTGTATTAGGACCTCCTGTATAAAATAAAATGTTTTATTGCTTAACTATTACTATCTCAAATATAAATGTGGAGATACCAAAATGTGGGTTGTACCAAATTTCTATAAAGTTCTGCAAACAAATTTGTTCCTCTTATTGCTGTTTCTGCCCTTGAAACATCCTCAGTGGTTGAGAATGTAAAGGGTGCAGGAAGAGTGAGGAAAAGAAAGTTTCAGCAACTTATATCTCTCACTCCAATAGATTCCTCCAGTTTATAGAAGCAGTTTGGTGCTGTGGTTAAGGTGCTGGACTAGAAACCAGAAGACCATGAGTTCTAGTCCTTCTTTAGGCATGAAAGCTGCCTGTGTGACTTTGGGTTAGTCACTTTCTTTCTCTCAGCCCAACCCACCTCACAGGGTTGTTGTTATGGGGAAAATAGGGGGAGGGAGCATTATGTATGCTGCCTTGAGTTGTATGAAAGAAAGGTGGGATATAAGATAGATAGAAATCTAATAATAAATCTAATAATAAATATATTTGAGTCTGTCTTTGCATGCCATCATGTCTAACTATATAAAGTGTCATTTATTGGGAATATATTTTATAAAGTGAGGAATAAAAGTAGTTTGGACTACTGTAACACACTTGACATGGGGCTGCCCTTGAAGAGCATTTGGAAGCTTCAGGTGGTACAGAATGCAGCTGCATGGCTTGTAAATGGTGTCAGCTATTCAGCACATGTAACATCGCCGCTTCGGGGGCGGCACTGGTTGCCAGTGTATTTCCAGGTGCAATTCAAAGTGCTGGTTGTCACCTTTAAAGCCTTCAGGGTTTGGGACTGGATTACTTGAGGGACCATCTTCTCCCAGTTGTTATTACCCATCCAATCAGGTCTGACAGGATAGGCATGCTCCGGGCCCTGTCAGCCAAGGAATGTCGCCTGGTGAGGACCAAGAGATATGCCTTTTCTGCCATAGCGCTTTCCATCCAGAACATCTTCCCTCCTGAGATTAGGATGGCCCTGACCCTTCTAGCCTTTTGGACCTGGCTGTGTGCCCGGGCCTGGCGTCCCAAGTGTGTGAAGGTCCCTGTTTCCCAGTTATGTTGACACCGATGGATTATAATATCTCTTGGCTGCTATTTGCATTTAATTTCTTTTTTGTACTGTGCTTTAACTGTTTGTTTTTATGATTGTTCGCTGCCCAGAGTCACTGGCTTGAGATGGACATCTGTACAAATTGAATAAATAAATAACCACAATATCACAGAAATAATTTCTATTCAGCTTCATCCATTTCATCTATCCATCTTTCCTTCTTTGACATGCTGCTGACATAACACTCACCTTGTACTGAGCTGAAATTTTTAAAATGCTGATTTAACAGAGCTGCATAATGTGAGTTATGCTGTTTAATGCTTATGGTATGCAGCTCTCTTCGCTAAAATATGAAAAAGAACACACAAACTGGGCATCTTCTGTAATGGCCAACTAAAAAGTTGTTTTCCAATCCTCTCCTGTCATCACACATTTAAAAAGAATAGGAGAGCAGAAGCTGTTTTTGTTGGCCCCAAAGAAAAAAATCCAGTTAATGAATGAGTTATGAATGAACTGATTGTGTTACATGTTTGTTTGCATCAGTGCTAGGCACGGATCCCAAGAATTTTCCCCTGTTCTTCATTGTTCTTTATCCTGCCCCTTTAGCTGACCTGTTAGCAGATTAATTGCTGGCTGCGAGAATCAGTAGAAGGCTACCATTATATTCTCTTTTGCCATGGATAATCATATATTGGTGAAGGTGTCAGTCAACATCTCCTAACAGTGAACAATAATTCTGGACTTTAGAGGCCCTGGTCCAGCCATTAATGTATTGGATAGTCTTCAGCAATTCAGTCTGTAAATGGAAAAAATGTGGTGGGCTTTTTTATAACTGGAACACCCCAATTTTATGGCCAGATTTCTATGATTTCCATGACTACTTTTTGCATAATCCATTTTAATTTATTTACATTTAATTTGGATGTTATAGAAAATGAAATATTAGGTAGAACAAGTGACGGAGGAGAAAGAATATTTTTCAGTATGCCAGATGGCTAAATTTAAATTTTAAATTGAAGAGGAAATCTCTTATCTCACTGGACTGTTGCACATAATTTAGTGGTGCATAGTACCAAAAAAAAAAGCAAAAAAATTATTTTTCCTTCTTTCTAACCAACAATAATTAGATTTATTTAAGCTCACTTTTAAATAAACATTTATTATATCAGCAGTGTCTGTAAAAGAATATTTCCTTTGTATTATTTTCCATTCAGGAAGGAAGCTTCTTTTCTTTGAATGCCAGGGAGAATCTAATGCACAAGCCCATTCTGTTTGCTTGCATATTTTTCTAGCTTAAGTTGGCTGTTCACAGATGGCTATTGAAAACTGTCAACATTGGCTACTGTTATGCCAGCCTATGACTTCATCTGGTTGACTCGGCATCTGAATGTCAATTTTTCTTCCTCTCTTGTTAACAGGAGGCTGTTTCAAGACTTTTCCCATTCCTTAGAGTTGGTCAACAATGGAATCCTTGTCATAAGCATTTCACTGCTGCATAAAAATATCATCAGGCTCATCTGTGGCATTTATTTAATTTCCTTTTGACCTCATTGTTTATTCTCCCTTCACTTCCCCCCTCCCCCAATGCCATTAAAAGACCATGGGTGGGTTCCTACAACATGCTAGACTAAGCTAAAGGGGTTGGGTTTAATATGTTATAAGAATCCAGCCCTTGGATACTAAGTATGCAGCATTAAGCAAGCCATCACATTACACATTACACTATCATCACGGGCATCCACAGGTGAAGGCAAATGATGACACATGCCTGATGATGTAATCACACCAAGGCCATGATTTAACATACCTGTGCCAGGCATCCCAGTGCAACCATAACTCTGGCATTTGTGTGATGATGTCATTGTGCAAGTTGTTCTTGTTGTTATTATTATTATTTATTTGATTTGTCCCCACCCATCCCCCCACAACAGGGGACTCTGGGCGGCTTACAACAAACTAAAATCAGCAATACATAATTAAAAGATTATAAAACCAAAGTACAAAGAGAAAGAGAAAGATAAAAAGGCTAATTGTCATTCTGGGATCACTGAGGTTTGCTGTGGAAACTCCTGGCTAATTGTAGTTGTTTGGGCATAAACATGTTAGGTGTATATATAAATTGTCTTTGATTAACCCAGGTTATGAACTTAGAATTGTTGTGAACTCAGCCCATGAGCCCTAGCTTACAAAAAGTAGTATCTGAGAAGCCATTCAAGTTCATGATTATTACTGGTCATAAAAGCCAAAAGTAGGGAGACCAAGGACTTTGAAATATCCTATTAAAATGGCTGACTTGGAGTGATACGACTTGTAATCCAGCAGATCTGAAAAGCATCTAAACCAGTGCTGCTCAGAGTAAAGAATATACAGTAAAAGATTATTTAGTGCTTATTCAGTGGTGGGGTATGGATCAGCCTTCAGTATTTTTTTATCATGGACATAGCTGATGGGAAGTAACATAGGCTACACAGTTTCTGAAGCTGCTTTTCAACTAGAGGTGAGAAGAAAACCAACCAACTGCTTGCAATGTGCACATGGGCTCTCCATTGGCAGCACTGAGTTCATATTCCTTGCAGAAACGTTCAAAGATGCCTACAAACTTTTGATCCCTTCTGACAGCATTGCATCAATCCACATGAAGGTGAACAAAACATCCTGTGATACAAAATCAAAGGATCCTAATTTTCTTTCCTGTGCTGGTCTGCACATCAAACTGTCTCCCATGTCTAGCACAGAAAAGGAATGTTCCAGCTTCAAGCTTTTTGAAGAACTTATATTATCCCTTCCAGCTGCCAAGGGAAGACTGGGCTACATTAGTTTGTACAAAAAACGAAAACTTTCTGTTTCAGAATATATGCAACTCAGAATGCATCCAGTAATCAGACTCCTCCTCCTTATATATTTTTTCTTACATATTTATTTTGTACTGTTGCAAACTTTGAAGTTCTCCAAGGCCTGTGATACCATCTGGTTGTGTTGATAATGCCCTTTTGGCTATATAAACAGCATTAACTTTATATTTACTATTACTCCCCCACCCATTAGATATATTAGACTACAATTCCAGAACAAGTCAGGGGTAGCAGAAGTCTGTTTTTACTGACAAATTGCCCATAGAATCAGCACACCTTAGCCCACTTGATCTACTTTGCTAGATTGTTCATTTGGACTGAAAAAGCACCATTTCTAAGTACCGCATAGGATAGTTTTAGACTCATTTATTCCCCCTTTTTTAATTAAAATAAAAGGTACAACGAACTAGTAGAGGTATGTCTGTGTAAGTAGGTACTGTATTAGGAAATCTTTTGAAGAGAGGGCTGTACTGGTCAAGGCAACCTAGTACAGCAGAAGAACAGATACCAGAGTGTAAGAAACCCTGAAAGATGCATGAAGGAATCTGGAGGTTCAGCCATGAGGACCTCAGCCACTTGGGAGAAGCATTCCTTTCAGGGTTAACAGGTCTAGTAAGAACAAGTGGATGGAAGTCAATACCAATGTCAGCACTCCCAGGTAAACCAGACAGGAAACAAGACTAGATGAACTAATTCTACTTTACTGCAAGGTTACATTAACAGAATCTTGCAAGACAATCTTTGTCTGAAAGCACAAATCTCCCACCCTCTCTATTTACCACCTGAGGAGTTAGGGCGGGACTTTCCTAAGTTTCTTTCTTTGACCGTTACCCTGTGGTAACCTTGTGGACTCCTTTCTCTTCTATCTGATCGTTCCCTAGGCAACATCTCTTTCCCCCATCTTCCAAGGCCACCCTCACATTCCATCACAACTAGGATTCATCAGGAACAGATTTGCCAAGCAATCAGATTTTGAAGTCAAAGAGGACAGGTTTAGAAAAACCATGATATACTGTATAGATTTAACCCTTTACAGGATTGAACCTGTACGCATTCTGTATATACAAACATACATACTATATGAAGTGCTGAATAGGCTTAACTCAGAGCATGGCCTATTTGATGTGAGGGGCAATGGGGCAATTGCTGGGCTCCACACATGGAAAAGTCCCACCAAAAGTTTGGTTCAGTCTTTGAAATGACCAGGTGGGTCAACTTTTTTTACACATGGCAGTAAATCTAATCCATTAAAATATAAGCTCCAAAATTACTTTAGCATTGTCAGGTTTTGGCCATTAATTTAGTTGGATAAAAAGAAGAGGAAAAAAAGATGTTGAAGTAGTGAAAGGAAGGAGGCATTCAAATGAACACTATGGTCTGAAGCCTTTCAGAGTCTTCAAATGCCTTGTCCCAGAGAAAGCATATGGTCTTGGTTTATCACAGGTAAACCTAAATATTAGGCTAAGAAAAGAATGGAAAAATGCAAAAAGATGATGTAAAATTTATTCTCTCTCTGTCCAGTTGCTCTGAGTGACCTATGTGGGCCCACTAGATCAATTATTTTTTGAAGTTTTCACATTCTGATATGTCATTAATCAGCTGAATATTTAGAGGGAAGTGAGGCAAGTAAGAAGGAGCAAGGCCAGATAGAAGGCTTGAAAATTTAGGGATATCAAAAAACAGTAAACAAACTCCTTTCCCCCCCCCCCTTTTCCTTTTGTTTGATTCTGATTTTGGATTAAATATTTGCCTATGTTGGGACTTTTTATCATTTCTCTCTCTTTTTCTCATTTAAAAGCATGTCTGGCTTTTAGGCACATCTTTACTGTTCTTCCAGAGCTAGCCTTTGGGGGCTGGATGTTTAATCTCTCTCTCTCTCTCTTTTTTATCATTATCCTATAGAATTTCCTATTTTCTTTTTAACTCTATTTTTATTCCATTTTATTTTATGTTATTTTAATTTTATTTTACTTAAATTGTTTATTTAATTTTGTTTGTTTTTTCCTTTGATGAGATTCAAATTTCATTGCTTTATTTCTAAAGGATTTTTCTCAATTAATTTTTTTGGTTGTTCAATTTGCATAGGATTAAGCCTTAAAGGTTAGAAAGAAGGATGCTGGGACAGAACATGGTCCACTACCTTCCTTATCTCAATGTCAGTGACACTGCATCACTGGGGAGAAAAAGTGACAAGTGTCTTCCCAAGTTATCCAGCTTGCACCCCTAACTCCATGTCTGGTCTCCAGTGATTAAAGAAAAGATATTTGTTAATGCTGAGAAGGTGAATGATACAGACTAAAAAGGTACCTTATCTCTTTGTATTCTAGTTAAAAGAGAGAGAGAGAGAGAGAGAGAGATTGGAACCAGACATTCCGATATAGACATCTACATTTTTTCCATCAAGTAGAAGAAATGTAAGGGAAGTTTCTCTAGATTGATAACTCTGAGCTGGATTGATGGGCAGCCAATAATCAGGTATTTTGCAACTTAAGAGTCAAAACATCTGGAAAATATCAAGAATCCTGTCCTGGAATATACAATCAGATTGCTTCTAATGGACTACAGAATAAAAGCAGAAATTATAAAAAGGAAGAATTATCTCCTGGGAAATCTAAAAGCAAGACAACTTGGCATTAAGGTGGGAGGATAGTACAAATAACACAGGATGGTTTTCATGATAATGCTGAATCATTCCAACACTAACCAGCAGCCGTTCGGGAGCTGTTAAAATCTGACATCACCACTGTCCCGTGGGCTTTCCAACAGAAGAGGAATGCCAGAAAAGAAGTTCTATGAATAGCTCAAAGAGAAACATTCCAGTGGGCTTTTCACCGTTATTTTAACATTGTATTATCCAATCCAGATGCTATTGGGCTGTCAGTTGTTTCAAGAAATCTAAAGTAAAATCACCTGAATTTTATTGGCAGATAATCCTGTAAGTACCTGGGTATGAAGCCTTGTAGGGCTTTAAGGTTAAAACAAGCACCTTGAATTGAAACCAGAAGCCTACTGGCAAGTAGTGTAGCAACTGCAATATAGGGGTCCCACTGATTAACCTATCCCCTCCTTTCAGCAGTTATGTATTTTAGATCAATTGCAATTTCCACATTGTCTTCAAAGACAATACCAGGTATAACATGTTGCAATAGTCTAACTGTAAGGTGAAGAAGGTATGAGTCACTAGTACAAGGGCATCCAAGTCCAAAAAGACCGACAACTGACATACCAGACAAAGCTGGACAAGGCCTTTTGGCCAAGACCTCCACCTACTGCTTAAACCAATGCTTCTCAACCTTGGCAGCTTGAAGATGGTGGACTTCATCTCCCAGAATTCCCCAGCCAGCCAGAATTCTGGGAGATGAAGTCCACACATCTTGAAGTTGCCAAGGTTGAGAAACATTGGTTTAAGCAGTAGGTGAACCTGCTCTGTCAGATGGAGTGCAACCTTTCCAAACCATCTTAGGAACTGGGACTGAGCCACTCTAATTACCTCAGAAGATCCTGCAGGATACCATGCCTGGTGGTATTAAACCAGCTTTATTAAAAATAAGTTGATACATTTTATATAAGCTATTAATACATATTTAGCATTTTTGTCTGCCTTTATAGACATCTTCCTTTTTTCTGTGCTAACAATATTTGAGCTAAGACTGAAGATGGTCTCAAACTATTGAAATGTGAATGTAAATTTGCAGTGTAGGGAGAAGCTGCTAACACGAGATACGGTACAAAGATGTTTAACAAACATCAAAAAACCCAGTCTCAATCCAGATGGAGTAAAATTAATTCCATTTGACTTATTCTATCCAAGGGTTCTTGTCCATGCATTTATTGAGCTGACACAAAGAAGGAGTGATCCCACATCCTTTCAAAGATGTGTAAAAGAGACCCTTTTGGAAAGCACTGCATACACTCAGGTGTGAAAATTGCTTCACAGTATTTGAAGAAAGGGAAAATTGGATGAACAGCTATGTTCCAGTTAGATCTGTTCATCTTGGAACTGACAAAAATCACATTCTTCCAGCATCACTATCTCAGCTTCTGTGGTAAGAAAAATATATTTAACACGGTTATGCCACAGCTTCAGTTGTCAATAGGTGTCTAATCTTTACCAGAACATGCATTTTTTATGCATTAATATTTTAATAAACATAAATGTTCTGGGTTTTGCTTCCAGTTACCAATTTAAGTAGAAGCAAATAATTGATGCCTGAATGGAAATAATAAGCCAGGAGACATGGTAAGATTCTACCAAGATAGGAAAAGTGGTCAGAAGGAAGGAATGAAAACATTTGCCTTCCTTCTCTCTGAAATGAAAAGAAGCTGCAGGGTCTGCCAGACCTATTTCTATGTCCACGTTGAAGCTGCCAGCTAGCTAACACAGTAGCTTTATTCCCATCCTACATTAAGCTATGGTTTAATAGCTTATCTTGGATATTGATGGAACGCGGGTAGCAGTATGTTGCCTTGCAAGGTAGTCTCTAGCTTAGAGATCCTGATTCACACTGAATAGTGTGAGTCTGCTTGAGGCAAAACTGAGCTTTGATTGTGTCTGTGGCAGATTGGCCAAATGTGCCAAAACTGACTGATACCGTTCCTACCATTTGCAGGGAACGCTGCTGTGGCACACATACAGCTAAGGTTGGTAACCTAGTCCTCCTCTATTGGTATGTAATGTCGGTATTAAAAAGCATTACATCAAAGCTTCAATTGACCATAGTCATGATGGGTAGCAGAGGCAATCTGTGGGCCTATCTGGTCACTACCATGGCACATGGAAAATTGCACTTTGAAATATAAAAAGAGTAAATGGGCGAGGGTAGAAGTTAATGAATGAAAGAGAAAACAAATATGCTGTATGTCTGTGAAATTAAGAGGGGGGAGGATGTAATAGATCTGAATGAAAATGGCCTGATACCGTAGAGTTGATGAATACATGCATCTTATAAAAGAAGGGGCTAAGGGCATATCAGAAAATATAAATCGGTGTCATTTAGGTTGTTGTGGATGTGTGTGAAGGTAGGCTGGTGATAGCTGTATGTTACATTCCAGTGAATGGTGATACTGGAAGAGCCAGCAATCAATTTTGGGGGAAAAAGAATTATATAGCATTCTGAATTAATGTGGTCCGGGGCAAAAGTATTTTGCTATGTGACATAAATAAATGGTTAAGAATGAGATAAGAGAACACAGAAAAAGAATTGGTCCTTTGGAGACTCAAGAATGAATAAACATCTGCATAGGTAGGCATGGTAAAGGAGGAAATTTTTAAAAATCTGTTCATTTTGAAAGCTTGAGAAAATTTATTGATTTATTTATATTTCAAATTTGTCACCACCCATCTCACTGTGTAGTGACTCTTATTTAGTTTATTATTTTTAATATTATTATTAATTTTAATATTATTTAAATAAATAAATAAAATTTAATTACTTAATTATATATACTTAATTATATTAATGGATTCCCCATGCTGGCTGGGGAATTCTGGGAGTTGAAGTCCACTTATCTTAAAGTGGCCAAGTTTGGACAACACTGCCCTAGGCAGAGTCATATTCTGGCACCCCCTATGATTTGGCTCATCCTCTGATTTTGTTAGGAATTTCAAAAAGGCACCCTCTTGTATCTTTTTTCTTCAAGTTTTTGAACTGTATGCTTACGATTTTCAACCCTGGGCAATTTTTTTCCCTGTTCTTGGGCATTTTCACCCTGTATTTTACAGTGATTCACAGTAAATAATTTTAATCACATCAGCACCCATCATTGTCACATGGCAGCAATTCTGCAAAATTGTATTTAACCCTTGAGCAGGCATACTGGCACACAGAGTGCACTGATACCATTTTTCCGAGCTTAACTTCTATAAGCTGGTCACGTGACTCACTTGCTCAGTACCTTCCTATCAGACCATTGTCTTGCTGCAGTAATGTTATCAGCTCCCTGAGGCCCATGGTTGTAATAATAATGTCTATTTTGTGACTTGCGATGTCTGGTTAGCGTGCTGTTCTCTACCACTCAAACAGCTTTGTGCATGTTCCGAAAAGCATAGAAAAAAACAGTTCTAAAGCAACAAGGAAAGATTATCATATTTTATACTCATGTTGTTCATTTCAGAAGTTTTTTCAGTTTTGGCATCCCCTAAACTTTGGCGCCCTAGGCAACCGACAAGGTTGCCAAGGCCTAGAATTGTCCCGGAATAAACAAAATACGGGAAGTGTGGTGTAGCTTTATACTAGGCAGTCTTGTGCCAAAAATGTGCATTGAGGTACTTTGGTCATACATAGAGAATGAATGAGGATCACATGACAGAACAAATATGAGCGAAGAGCAAGTGAGAGTATCTGCTAGAAGTTTTAAGTATTAAACTGAATATCTATAAATAAAGGGAAATATTAAAATGGAATCCTCTCAGCACTATTTGTACCCTAGCAAAACTAACCCCAAAGCAGCTGAGGAACTCTTGAAATCTCTCCACATGAAGAATCAGAGTATGCATGATAGACACATTATGTCTTGTGCTTCAATACACTGAAGTTTAAACTGGATTTTTTTAAAAAATGGAATAAAATGCCTTTTTAAGAATGACTGTGGTTTGTGTTTATACATTGTAATAACCAGTTTTGTGAAATTCAGAGCTGTCAAACATCTTATCTTCCTGAAGGAGAAACTCTAAATCTGTGTTTCTCAACCTCAAAAACTTTATGATGTGTGGACTTCAACTCCCAGAATTCCCCAGCCAGTACGTGTTGGCCCACATATCTTAAAAGTTGCTGAGGCTGAGAAGCACTGTTCTAAATGACATTTCAAAATGTGTGTTTGTTAACTTTTCCCAACCTGAGATTGTGTTCCTGACAGTAAAATTCAACTTCAGTCAGAGCATTACTTTCTATTTAGCCACCTTTTATTTGCCAAACCAATTGAATTCATCCGTTTTTCTGAAACTGATCCTCAGCCAAAAACATCAGAATAACTTGTTGCAGAGAACACAGCTTTCCAACAGGACATTCTGGCTTTCAAGCACTGCCTTTGCATGCTACATGCCTTTGATAAATGTGGTGAGCAACTGGAGCAGCTCTCATGCAGCTCTTCTTATCATGCTGAGTCTGACTGACGATCTTGGTACAGTTTTTGCATTAGACCAGTTTGAATTCATGAGCTTATCCCAGAAATATGACTGCTTAAAGGCAACCTGTCCTAAAAATACATATCCTGCAGAGTTTCCTACATTGCAAAAAACAAAACACTAGAACCACTGACAAGTCAAGATATACCACATCCTACTGAACGTTTCCATGTGATTTCTGGCACACTGCAATTCTATTGTGTGGTGCAGCAGCAATTTCACAAGATCTCCTATATAGCTTCTGTTCCTTCTGAGATTCATTTCCAATTAATATCACTGTATTACCCTGATGAAAAACTCTTCTGTGATTAGAAGGCATGAGAAACAGAGATCCCAACAGAAATGGGAAAGAGCAGGAACAATTTCATTTCTGATAATAGGAATTAATTGGCTATCTAGGAGAGGGATTTGATGGTTGATTTGGTATAGTTAAATGAAAGGATAATTGAAATTGAGATAGTAAGGGTAGAAATAATGGTGGTGGTGAATGAAGAGACAATTCCTCCCCCATCCTACCTGATTTCAATCCACTCCAGCCATTGTGGTTCATGATTTAGTGCAGAGGTGCAAAAAGTGGGACATGGGGGCCTTATACAATGCTGGCCAGCATCTCTTTTGCAGCCCTCAGATTTCCTCAGATTGGGTGAGCTAAACATTTTTCACCCTTTTCCATCTGTTTTTTTTTCCTTTAGCAGAAAAACTTGGGTGCCTTTGAGCCTTGCAGATGCTTCAAGTACACATCCCATCCCATTCAAAAATAGGCCCAGCCCAGCATGCTCTTGGAGGGCATGCTGTACAAAACCCAGGGCAGCTCTTGAGCCAAGAGAAGTTGGATGAACCCCACCATTGTCAACAAACTATGGTTAAACAAATCATGGAACGGCACAGAGTCTGAACCCAGCCATTATCATGCTGGTGATCAGAAAGAAAGGCAAAAGGACATGTAGCAATAAAGGCTCTGGCTTCAGACAAAAATTCCCGATGATGAAGTCTGTTCAGCAATGGAACTGCCTGCTTCGAGATGCTTGATTTTCCTTTGCTGGAGGTGTCTAAACAAAGGCTAGATAACCATTAGTCAAGGATGCTGTAGTAGTAGATTCACACATTGGACTAGATGATTTCTTAGGTGACTTCCAATCCTTACAGTCTAGAGATCAATGTGCCCTTCCAAGTTCTTTGATGATTCAGCCACCCAAGTTCTACTAATTGCAGAAGACAATACAATATTTCATGCTTCAGATGGTAATAATCCAAAAACTGATGGACCTCAAGATTCTGCATAGCGCCACAGTTTTATAAACTTTGATGAAGGTACTGTATATGGAAACTGCCTGATCCAGAAAGGGAATTACATCACACTGCAGCTGCTGTGAACAAGAATCTTGGCAGAATCCTTGTTTTATTTTATGCAGCAATGACAAATGAAGCTTCTAAATTTTACCTTTTCTGCAATGGCTGGGGGGTATCATGCTGAAGACAGAGAAAAATAATCTGAACTAAATTGAATCAAGCATGAGCATGGAGGAACACTGTTTATCAAAAACAAAACTCAGTGACTTAGAAATTAAATCCAATATTAAACACTGGGAAAGACAGCAGGCATTGTGTGCAAGTATGAAAACACTTTTTAGCTCTATGACAGTAGAAGGAACTCATGTTGGTAAATGAGGAGGAAAATCCAACATCCACAATGAGATGCAATCTTCATTAGGACCATCCAAAATATCATACAACATTAAGCAGGTTTTCAGGTTTTCCAGATCTCTTCATCAGGTGGCTGTTGGGAGAGAAAATATAAAAGGGAGAAATGCTAGCATGATGTTTTATTTTATTTGTGTTAAAAAGTGAGAGCAGAGGAAAGCCAAACAGTGCAAAAATAATTCTGATTCCACAAATATGTTAATTAGTAAGTGACCCACTTCTGACTAGCAATAGACATTCAAAGATGAAGAATCAAACACTGAATGGAGAATTATTTTCTGTAATAAGAGATCACTCTTGTCTAAAGTTACCATATCTTGGCTGCAAAAATTTGGACAAATGCTAGGTGGCAGCAAAAAATTAGAATATTCTGTTTCTCTTCACTGCCATCTAATGTCCCCTGGATTTTTGCAGCCAAATATGATTGCCCTACTTCAGCTTAATGTGTTATAAAAACATACCCATTGTAATTTATAAATGGTGTCTTATGGTTTAGCATAATGTCTGAACCCAACTACTATTATCTTTCCTAAAGTGAAGGTGTGCAATTTTGGGGGAGCTGTGAGCTGTATCTGGTTTTGGAATGGCAACCACACCCCAAAAAATGTAATTGATTTAATTTCATTTATATTTAAAATAAGTACTATGCAGTTAATATGTTTTTTTCTCCAGTAATTTAGTTCCAAATTCTCCCTTTGAAAATAATAATTTGATAACTTCTCAGGAGACCAGCTGGGGCCCAGGGGTTTTGAGCTGTGGACTTGATGGTGTGGTTCACAACTGTGCTAAACCCTGATTTTCCTAAGCAAGATTTGTTGAATAAACCATAACTTGCTTGATTCATGCAATACAATAAGCCAAGTTATATATTTTTAATTATAGCCAAAAGTAACATAAGAGAGCCAGTTTGGTTTAGTGATTAAGGTACCAGGCTAGAAACCAGGAGACTGTGAGTTCTAGTCCTGCCTAGGCACAAAGCCAGCTGGATGACCCTGGGCCAGTCACTTTCTCTCAGCCCTAGGAAGGAGGCAATGGCAAACCACTTCCAAAAAAACTTGCCAAGAAAACTGCAGGGACTTGTCCAGGCAGTCTCCAAGAACCTGACACGATTGAACAGATAAAAAAAAATAATAATAATAACGTAGTCAATGGTTTTGACTAACTCTTAAAATAGCTGATAAAGACCCTGCTATTAGAAGTCATTTCCCATCACCTGATTCTTACAATTGTTTAACTGCTACTTGCCAGAATCATTCATATACCTTTAAATCTACCAGTGCAGCAGGAAATAAAGCAAACAGGTTTCTTCTGCTTCTTTCTCTTTGATCCTGCCATTTATCTCCACGATGGTCAGGAGCAAAAGGGGACCTTTCTATGTGGCTAATGGAAGCAAGTTTTCTGCATCTTTTACAGTGTTATAGAGGAAAAGAGTTCAACAGGAATAGCTTGCTGGAGCTTTCTATAAACAAAGGCAAGGCACGCATTCTATAACAAAATCTTGTCTGGCTAAAATCTGTACTTCTGTACAACCATTAATTGTACAGAAACTCTGCCTTCTTTTGCATTTGGCTATCCTATCCAACCCTCCCTATGACTTTTCTTCAATATCTTTTCTCACTTTTGACTGGTCTATACATAATGTGATTAGTCTGGATTTGGCTACCATTTTGTAGAAGCCAAGGCATTATTTTTAAACGATGGCTTATATTTAGCCAATTGTGGTTTATTTGATAAACCCTATTAAAGGAACCATAGCTTTATGTGATGTGTGAAATAGGTTACTATACTTTAATACACTACAAGACATTCTGATTTTATTGCAATAGAATAATTCATTTGCTTTTTCCATCTTCTTACTAAAGAGATGAAATGAACTGTTGTTCTGCAATGAAGATATGATTCAGGCAAATGAATCAAATTGTATACTGGAAGTTAAATAACTAAATCCTTGTATTCACTCCAAGTGACAAGGAATAATCCTGAAAGAGCAATATTTGAAGGTCTAGACTAATGATAAGCTAAGGAAGTAGGTCAGCCTTATTTCTATGTCACAATAAACTGTGCTAATGGAGGAAGCTCTGGTGAGGGTGCCTTCAACACAGCCTGTGCTGACTGAAAATCTGGAATGCCACTGAAAGTCAGTGTTGATTGTACCAAGCCAAATGAACAAAGGACTCTGGTTTCTTTAGAACAGCTTTACTGTATGATTTTTGAAGGTATTTCTAACATATGTAAGAATAATGGAATATTCCTTTGAATTTGCACTAGTTTGTAGCCTTCTGTCTCAAAGTGTGCTGCTCAGATGTGGACACAGCTTTCGATGAACAGTTTAATTCTGCTAGAAGTACTCGTCTGATATGAGTCTTCAGCTGATACATCTCAAAATAGCCCCTTGCTTACTATTATGGTGGCGGAGTCTGTTGAGTCATGCCTATTTGCAAACGTCTATAATCTTTCTGTTTTTCTTACCTCTGGTGCTGCTGAACCAGATAGTATGTACAGAATGCATTCAATTCCCCATCCTCTTTACATAATCAACAGTAGATGCATTTTAGCTGTGTTAAATACAGCTTTAGTCCTTCTATTATGAAGATACTATTTTAAACATCTGATGAAGCTACTTTTAGTCCATGATAATCCCCCCTTAAAACTGTTTATATTTAAGATACTATCAGACTCTTCCTTATTTAAAATAATTAGTTTACAAAATGTGTCAGATCAGAGTCGTTTGAGGAATATAAACAAAACAATTTAAAGGAAGAGCAACTGTAGACTTCAACCAGCCTTCCACAATCTAGTGCTTTCCAAATTTGTTGTGATTACAATTTTTAGGTAGCTGAGAACTCTGGAAGATGTGGTCCCAATAAAGCTTAAGGGCATTTGGATGGAGAAGATTGGTCTAGACCATTGTCTCAAATGAGGAGTATCTTCAATGTTACTTCTCCATTTGGTTAACTGACTTATTTAATAGCTTCAGTTGCTAGTCTATAACACTATGAGTATCCAATTTCATGGCTTTAATGTATAATTTGCATGTATTATTTATCCCTTCTGGGTAAGACAAGTTTGTACAAATGGATTAGAACATAGCAGTCAATTATTTCTTGAATGTTATACAATGTTATAATGTATATCTCCCTGCCAACTAGAACTCAAAGTCATGAACATGAATACAAGGCTGGTCAAAGCATACCATTTTTGCAGTTGTTCAAGGAATTGTTGAATTGTTTGAAATATGACAGATATGCCTTGTATCCCCTAAACCTTCAAACACAGCCAATCTTGCCTGTCCCTAACCCCAGCCTAGTCTGAGTTATTGCTTTGAGTATCTGTTACTAATTATTCCTCTTGTTGGCTAATTCTACTCTACTTCCAGTGAGGAAGATTGAAAGGAGCAATCACAACCAATGGAGTCTGGCAGTAAAATTTCCAGAGTCTACTGGATTGGGCAGCTATATTAAGTCTAATAAATCATCATCATCATCATCATCATCATCATCATCTATGGTCCCTAGTGCAGGCTTCCTGTTAAATTTCAGTAGATTATCTCCGAAGTCCCTTCCCACCTCTCACTTACATTCTATGATTCTATGACTGTATCTCCCAGCATTCCCAGAAGCCTATTGCTCATTATCTCTTGCAGTAGTAGTCATTAGCTGAACATTATGAGAAGGGGACCTTTTTTGCTCTGTTACCTAATACAAAATCTGTTGTTGCTGTATTTAGGGCTACTATGTCTGAGATGCAAAAATCCAGTTTGCCATTAGATGGTAGAAAAGAAATACAGACAGTTCTAACTCTGCTGTGACCCTGTTTTTTTGTAGCCCAAATACAGTAATCCTAAAAACACAAGGGCTTCTGTCTACTCATGCACGTGACCACAAGCTTAACAACTGGCCGAGCGCCTGGCTTAGTCATAAACACAGATATCGAAGCAGGCGTGGCATCTAAACTCTAGTAGCTGTTGTACCCTATCTCCTCTATCAGTGCCATATCAAGCCTTCATACAGGAATCAGCTTTGTGCAGTCTTAACTAGGTTTTAATAATTAGGTGAATCACTAATTATGCTTTCCATAAATAATGTATCCTGGGAAAGAAAAACAAAAACCTGGACGAGGCCACTGTTTACAAGACATGTGAGCAAACTGGTCTGGTTTGTTTGCTTTAAAGGAGGATGCTTTATTGTGTCGATGACTCCTGAGCAGTAACTAGACAGGCTCCCCATGTGCGCACATTTTTTGAAGAATAAGCCTCATGGAATACATTATGATTCATTTCAGTACAGATAATATTCAACTATAACTTCCAACATCCCTCTTCATGGGCTATGCCTCTTAGGGATGTTGGGAGTTATGGATCTAGAGAGCCATAGAATGCCTTATGTTGTTTAAAATGCAATCTGCCAGGAAACGTAATTTTCCTAAACAAAATAAATGAAAGTATGATGGATTAAAGAAGAAACTTTCCCTGTTGCAGGCCTCCTTTTTTGTATGAATTCCTCCCAAAAGAATCTTGTTTGATTATTACTTTAGGCTTCAAATTAGGTTGAATGTGCTATCGAGGCTCCTGAGGTGTTCTAATTGTCTCAAATTACCACAGTTAAAATTGCTTTGAAGTGAAGTGGCTTTCATTCGCCATCCTAATTTCCTTTTAATACCTCTGAGCCCCAAGCATGCTTAGAGACTGAATCCAGCTCTTTGCCTTGAAGTGCATATGACAAGCACTCTCAGGCAGAGAAAAGAAGAGGAAAAAACGGCACCTGGTGCTGGTTTCTGGATAAAATTCAGGAAACTTGTGGAAAGTAGTACCTGAGGAAGGGGAGGTGGGAGAAACCAGAAGAGAGCACTGAGAGGATGCAGAAAAGCCAAGATGGAATCAGAAAGCAGTAGGGCATAGAGGGGGTGCTTTGTATTGCATCTGTGAGCATGAGTCTGCTTTTTCTATATAAGTAGGTGTCCTCTTTCTGTTTTTGGATTACTGTCTTTGGGCTTCATCAGGCTGCATTTATGTGAAGTTGGTCTTTGCAACTTGGCACATCTTCCTTAGCAGAAGTTTTGTGGCAGTTCCTGCAACACTTCCCAACTACTTGAAGTGGGAGAGAGTAACTTGAAAATGTTATGGAAGACAAAACATAGGATCTCTCTTTATTTAGGACTCAGAAGAGGGGTAAGACATTACAGAAATGGGGGAGCATGCTGCTTGTCTTTTCAGGATATGGAAACTGATCAGAGGGATGTTTGGGCTACTGTGTACAACCCTTATTTGTTTTAATTAGCATTAGTGCATGACTACACATATTAAGGGAACCAGGAGGATCTCAACTCTGTGGCATTTACATTGTAAGAAAAAAATCTCCATGAGTTATTAAATGGAAGGAGCTCTTTATTCATTCTCTACAATTCCCACTTCTATCATCATCATCATCATTATCAATCTTATTTCTATTTGATTCCAAGATTAAACACTTGAAAAGAAAACAGCCTCAGAACAGGGGACTGGGGAACAAGCCTGACTTAAAAGGTTTTCCTTCTTGAGAAAAAGGACAAATTGTCTCCATCACTGCAGATGTGGGGTTGGTCGGATTGGTAATGGCATCATGCTTCGGCACTGGTGATAAGGCAGCATGCTGCAATCCACCCTTAGCCAGCAGACAATCTTAGAGGGTACAGAGAGGATCCTATTGTGTGTAAAGCTGTTTTCTCAGCTATCACTAGGTTGCTACCCTACCTTATCAGTGCGACAGAAAACAGGGCAACAAACAGGATGGAAATGTCTGGTAATGGTACTGCCAGCATCCTGGAGTACCCAGTGCTATTGCTATCCAGGTATGCCACACAAAAGTCACTGTGTACCCATGGACCTCCCCAAATCTGCTGCTTGCCAGCGTTTCAGAAAGTGTTTTTCTTTTCTTTTCTTTTGCCAAACTGCTGCTCTCATGCCACAACTACACTTCACAGGCATAACACAAGTTTCAACTTTACTTCACTACATGACTACATTACAGAAGTTGAAATTGGCATTTTTTAAATTTAATTTCACAATGGGGCTGGTTCCATTTATAAATTAGATGCAGTTCTCAAATGGGCAAATGAACCTTCTCCTGTTCAATTTTTCACCCAAAAAACTTTCTAATTTTCCCATCAAAATGTATTTTAAAATGTGGTGTATTTAAGTAAATACATATTTCTAAATATTTTCTTTCTTGCTCTGCATTTCTAGGTGCATTTTAAGCCAAGATCTGTATTGTAATGTTTGAAAAGAGCAAAAGCCAAGAGTTATGTACAGTCTTATGATAGAGCAGTCTGATCACATTCTGTATGGGAATTTGCAAAGCTTGAATTTCTCAGATGTCCCTAAGGAGTTCAAAATATTCAAGGAAGCTTGTTGTCCCTATGGCAGTGTCAAAAGCACACACTTTAGAATTTTGGATCAGCTTTTCTGCATTTTCAATGCATGTGCATTGCAGTCAAGATAATATTTTCTCCATTTAGAGATTTGACTTGGTCCTGGAGAAATTTATGGGGACACAAACCTGAAGGACTTTAAGGTCATGTATTTGCATGCTTGCTCTCTTTAATAAACAACAACAAAATCACACCAAAAGTGAAGAGATTATGATGAGGATAATAATGATGTAGAAGACAACATTGTTAGGGATAAAGAGGGAGAACTGAAGGGACCATCCCTATTAAATAGGGACTATGTATTCCTGTTAAAGATGAACAGCTGGGAATATGTTTCAAAACATTTTGCAATAATGGCATACTTAAGATGACTTACTTTATTCTGGAAAACGGAATTAAGTTTATCTTCTGAAAGCAGATTGCAATTAAACTACTTTCAAAATTAATACAGAAGCTAGACACATATTTATTAAATACATTAATTTTCTGGCTCACACACATACAATCCTTCCAATGTCACTTAAACTGTGGCAGAAGGGCAACTCTGTATTTGGTTTTAACTAGAAGAAATGAACATTTCTGCAGATAAAGCTGAGAGATAAAGCATGCCATAGCCAGGAAATGCTTCAGGCCACACCTCTTTGGCAGACATTGACAAGTGGGTGCAGCTTCTCCTAGTCTTGGGGATGAAGTACTGTAATGAGAGCTTGCATCTTTCTGCTTTCATAATGATACTTTTAAAAAAGGTGAACAAGTCAGGCCATGAACATGACAGCTAATACAATAAAATAGTGCTTAGGAAAAGATGTCTGAAATAAGACAATCAACATTTTCACCCCAGAGAAAGTCAATACGTTTATATAAACCAGAAATGTAATATTGATGCTCTCCACCGAATGTTTAAGTAACTTGCTGATTGTGCAGTTGGCAACACAGGATGGGATAGAAACTGGCAAACAGTTCTCATAATGAGAAATGGTGTTAGTAGGACAATAGGCAGGGATGTCCAGAGGGTGTGGTCAAAAATGTCAAGCTGTGATCATGTGACTAAAACTCCAATGCACATAAAAAATAGGTGGGGTTTCAATTGCACTGCCATGGCCACCATTTTGACTTTTTTTATCATATACCACAAGCGCCCCTGGGGCTGCCACATAGAAATGCTGCGTCTCAGTGAAGATGCGAACAGCTGTCATCCTTTCAGGAGAGCAAAGAATTGGAGATACGAAGCTGGGGTAAGCATCTCCCAGGCTGCCCCGAGAATCCATGGTTCTTCTTTTGCAAAGTGAAGAAGTTGTCTGAAAAAGTATAGGGTGGTCACTGTGAAAGAACAAAAATAAGTTTTTGTGGCTTGAACCTTTAAAAGCTTACAAAATAATACATCTGTTAGTCACCATAACATTTGTTTTTGATGCACGAGTCAGATATCCAAGTATTTAGATACAAACTGGGAAAGGTGCTTCAGGTCTAAATGTCTGTACATGTCCAAATCTATAGCAAAGTAATACTTGGAGGGAGGAGCGGTCCCTCCAAAGGAGTATCCATGTGATGGCGGAAGCGTCAAAAATTGTGATTATAAATGTACCATCTTTTCTAAAATTGATAGTTAAATAATTTCAGCTGTATAAAGAGGTTCATTTTATAATCTTTCAAAACTACACACAGAAAATATTTTTGTATTATACTTTCATGATTCTATCAATAGTTACACCTTCTTAAATGTTAGCATTTATCTCTATGATCTCCTTTATATTCTTTAAAGTTAGAGCAGATCATAGAGATAAATTCTATGTACTCTTATAATCTTTTCTCCACCTTTGTTTATGAAAGCTTTTGTTGCAATATCAGAATACAGTTTCCCATATGCTTTTGCAACTATAGATAATAATGCTACTTTTGAAAGAGCCAGCACAATAAGCAAGGCCTTTGAATAGCAACAAAACCAGAGTAGATACATCTGCTTTAAAACAAATTAAATTGGATGTTAGCCACTTTTATAAGTTGTTTAATTTATGCAGGGAGTTGGTGGGAGACATAGTCTGCCAGATCAGAAGACATGTTTATTACACCCTTAATCTGAAATTCATAGAAGATATTTCATATATTATGTTGGCAGTCATAATTAAAATGTTGAAATGCCTAATGAATGTGATTGCACAGTAACTCTCTCACATGTCTTAATGTTCCCCAGGGGTGTCTGCAGAGGGGCCAAAATATCAGGATAGTGGCTACCACCATACATCTTGACACATGCAAAAAGGATAGGGCTTTGACTGCATGATTATGGCTGCCACCTTGACTTTTTTGACCCCCTCCTTGTGGACATCCCAGATGCTCTCCAAAGGAGACGATGGTGGAGGGGAAATGGAGATATTCTCCATACCTTCCTGAGAAGAGTAGGAGCAGACTGAGGAGCAAAGGATAACAGACCTGCTGCCTAAAAACTTGAATGCAGAGACTAGCCATTCCTTGGAAGTTGATTTTCACCCTTGATTGATGCCTAAGCAGGACTTTTCTTTCATTCCCTGCACAGCAATTTTCCTCATTGCCTCATCTCCATCCTGTTTTGTTTTTTTCCTTTCCCTTTGCAGCTATCCTGAAAAATGAGGGATGGGCATCAACTTCCTTAAGTTAAAATTTAACTTTAACACAGCCAAGCCCTGTGTTGAGTGATTCTCCTTCTGTACTATGTTCCATTCCAATCATTCAGGAGAGACCTCTGTGGCTCAGCATAGACTTTTTGGTGGGCATGGCATGAAAGAGGAGATAGGAACTTTTTCTTTTTTAGAATGTCCTTACCTTAAGTTCTAGGCCACTGAATATTTGCTTCTGTTTTAATAATAACATCTATGAACAGTAAGAAACAATACAGGATTGTAGTGGGAAATGAGCTGTAAATGGACTTATTAGCAGCAACAGTTAAGGCATTCATTGACCTGGTGAGAGCTGGCAAACTGTTTAGAAAACATAGCAGTAGATGCTAGCCAGTCCAGTGCCTGTGCTCAAAAGCTGGACCTATTGTGCTGAATAAATATCAGTGTTGTTGCCATTTTCTCTCCTCACTTTCAAGGAAGAATATTTTGGGTGGTAGTGGTAGTAATGTATTTATTTTCAGTGTCAACCACATTGTTAAAGAAGCAGCTATCCTTATCTATTTTGCAACAAAGCTCTTTTTCCTTCTCCAACATAGCACATTTCTCTAGAAAATTTTATGAGCTATGGACAGCCTGAAGGCCCCATTTACTCACAGAAGATCAAAATGCTGAGTTTTTTTAAAGATTCTGAAAGACTCAGGGGCAGAATGTTAATTTAATTCCCTGCCCCCTTTCTTCTATGGCAGTACAATTGGGCAATACAGCCCAGATCTGGTAGCCCTAAAGGTATTGATCCATTTTATACTTTCAAAGACCATACATGGCATACACCTTCCCCCATCATTGCCCCTCTAAAAAAAGCTCCTGCTAAAATGGAAACCAGGTTTCAAAGAATTTGGCCATTTATGCTATCAAATCCAACTCTTTACGCAGTGCAGAAATACTAATTAAAGCATCCCTCCGGCTGGAAAGTCAATAAAATAAAGTATTAGCAATACTTCTGACTCATTTACCATGATGGGGCAGTTTTTTCTGACAGCATTAGGCTCAGGCAGACCAGCTCTGCACTCAAATAGCCTGTACACCATGAAACTGTTGCAGTCTGTTATTGTCCACAGTAGCAAGACAAGTTCTTTATGGAAGATTCAGGTTTGAATTGTTTTCAGAAATAGACAAAAGTAGTAAATAAATTGAAGCATCAAGACTTGATGTATCATTTGAGGCATTTTAGGAATTTTTTTTTCCTGTAATTGCTAACCCATATGTTTTACATCTTACTCTTTCTCCAACACAAGAGTACAGTAATTTTGTTTTTATCCATACCATGTGACAGGAGTGAAGTATCATCTGTGAATGAGTTGAGCACTGATTATTTTAAGCCACTGGTTAACACCTGACTTTTCATGTTTCTTTATTGAAATTTTCATTATTTTATTTATGTAGTCAAATATTTATATACTGCTTTCCATAAGGCAACTTTATATACTGCTTTCCATAAGGCAACCAACCAATTTTAAAACATAAATTAAAGCAGTTAATTTAAAACACATACATTAAAATGCATGGGAGAAAGATTAAAAAAGATCCCTCCCCCATTTACACAGGAATGGCCTGGGTGAAAAGATGAAATTTCAGTAGGCACCTAAATAATGTATTTTTGGGGGGCAGGAGGAAAATATGCCAAAGAGTAGGAACCACCACTGAGAATGCCAGACTATGGGTAGCCATGACATGAAAATCCCCCCAATTGTTGAATTCCCAGAAAATTCTCAATTAGTCTAAGTTATTGTGTAGGTATCTAGACAATCAGGTATCCTGATCCCAAATCATGTAGAGCTTTATACATCACCTCCAAGATCTTGAATCCAGCTCAGCACCTAACTGGTAGCCAATGCAGTGTTTCTCAAACTTGGCAACTTTTAAGATGTGTGAACATGGCTGGCTGGGGAATTCTGGAAGTTGAAATTCACACATCTTAAAGTTGCCAAGCTTGAGAAATACTGGTCTAAGGAAAGTCCACCATTCCCTCAAACATTTACCTTCTCTAAGTTTTAACAGTACTCCTCCTTTAATTAATGATCTCTAGGAGTGAGCACTGGTGAGACTACTCTTTTCTTCTAGGTCAGGTCGATAAGATTTCACTGGAGAATGAATCCTAGGGAAAGCTATTGGAGTGGGACTATCTTAGCCTTCTGGAAGTCTGGCTTCCGAGGTCCCCCAGGTGCCAAGACAGGGACTTGTTCAACACTACAGAAAAAGGAATCAAAGCTGATGTCTTTTTTCTGAACATCTTTCACACCTTAAAAGACAACTTAGATTTTTTTGGGGGGTGCCTTTGAGTCAGTGTCGACTCCTGGCAACTGCCTGGACAAGCCCCTGCAGTTTTCTTGGTGAGATTTCAGAAGCAGTTTGCCCGTGCCTTTCTAGGGCTGACAAGACAGTGAGTGGCCCAAAATCACCCAACTGACTGCATGTCTAAGGCAGGACTAGAACTCACAGTCTCCCGGTTTCTAGCCCGGTGCCTTAACCATTACACCAAACTGGCTCTCTTAACATAGGTTAAGTAACATTCAAAACTGCAGCCCATTTTATCGTATTTGCCCATCAGCATGCTGCCTCAGTCACAAAGTGACTCTACACTAAGATGCACGAAGCGTTATCCTTCTAAGTCGTAAATCTTTGTTCAAGCATGACTCTGCGTTATGATGTTAATTGTTTAATGTGCATAGCTACGAACTCCTTTGGCTGTGTGGCACCTCGTGAAGCACGCAGCAGTGAAAGGAAAACTACAAACGAATGCGGCTGACCGTCGGCTGCACGTGCGCACAAAGTCTCCCAATTCTCCCTTTCCCCCTCCCCGCGTGCAACTGGGCGTGTGTAGAGCCCTTTCCGAGCCTGGCTCCGAACTTCCGCCTATCATCTTGGCGCTACACCCCACCAGAAACACCACCCTCCGCATCCCTCCCACCCCAACCGTTCTTCTTTGCTGAATAATAGGAAAGACGAGGAGCGGGCGGGGCTTCCTCCTCCGGGAACTGTGATTCTCTTCTCTCATTGGCCCACTGGGCCAACTTTCTCTGTTCGGGTAGGCTGCCGGGAGGCAGGGAGGGCGGGGAGAAAGGGAACCGGGCGTGACTTCTTTGCGCCTCGCACGGAACTTGCAACTTTGCGCGCGCGCCAGTAACCGCCTTCGGTGACTCAGTAGGGCGTGGAGGTGGTGGCGGTGGCGCGTCTCTTCTCTTCTCCCGCGGCATCGCAGCATCTCTCCCAGCGGCGGTGGCTGCGCAGCCGCCCGCCTTGCCTGGCTCCCTCCTCCTCCTCCTCCTCCTCCTCGGCCCCCGCCCCTCTCCTCGCGCCAAGCTCCAGCCCTTTTCCCCTCTGCTTTTTATCGCTCGGCAGTTGTTATCCACCTCATTGTTCCTGCGAAACAAGCCTGGCAACGAGCATGGACGACCCGGACCAATCCTCCTTGGTCTCCACCACCACCACCACCACGGCGGCGGCAGAGCAGGACCGGCGGCAACCGCAGCAGCCCCTTTTCCAGTACCAGTTTGTGAAGGACCCGGAGAACGAGGACGAGGACGACGAGGACGACGACGAAGAGCTGGATGACGAGCAGCTGGAAGTGAGGGAGAGGAAGCCCGTGGCTGCGCCCACGGCCCCCCCGGCGCCCGCCGCCTCCCCGCCGCTGATGGATCGGGGCGCCTCGGGGGAGCAGCCGCCCAGCCCGCCCCCCTTTCCCCAGCCCGCTTGGGCCAGCCCCCCCGTCGTCCCCACCAGCTCCGCTCCTGTCGCTGCCGCCTCCGAGGGCGCCCCTCCGGGGGAGAAGGACAGGGAGCCCCCGCGCAGCGCCCCGCTGCCGCCTCCGCACCGGGAGGAGCCCCGCGCACCCGCCATCCCTCCCCGGAGCGCCCCGCTGCCGCCCAAGCGAGAGGAGCCCTCCGCCGCCAAGAAGGGCGCCGCCCCGGCCTCTCCCGGTGAGTGGATGGCGGGCGAGCGGTCCGGAGGCGGCCCCCCGACGCTGGCGCCCCCTCCGGCGGGTGCGACTGCATTACCCATCACCGCCTAGCCCGGGCTGCTGGCTGGGCACGATAGGCTAGGCAGTCCAGCATATCTGGAGGAGCGCCAGCTTGGGGAAGGCTGGTGGAGGAGGGATTCCCGGAAGGTGTCCGAGGGGTGAGGGGCGTGGCTGGTGGGCTTTGTGATGGAGGGGCAATCGTGTAAGGGAGAAGAGGCCAAACTGTGTGCGCGCGTGCAGGGCGGGGACACAGCAAGTAAGTTAGCCATGGTTTTCTAAGGCCCTGAAATACGTGCGGTGGGGATTGGCGAGTTTAAAGGAAAGGGCCGGGGAGGTGGCTGCGGTGGCCTTTCGAAGTAGCGCTTTCTTTGTGTGTTGCGGCAGAGAGAATTTGCCTGACGGTGAGCTAAGTGGAATTGTATCTCCTGTGAGCCGAACTGGGCAAAGCTGCTTGTAAAGTCAGGAGGGTGAATTGGTAGCGGTGAGAACTGGAGAAAGAAACAGACGGAAGTATGTTTACGGGTGTGAAGGCTTTGGGGTCAAGTAGTTATCGGGGATGAGGTTTAAGCCCTGTGATCCTGGAAGGAATTAGTAGAAGATGGGAGTGGATCATAACCCTGTTCTGGTAGTCACCTAGGAAGGGGTTACAGGATGCCCTGGAAAGGGAGAGGAGACTTGTTTTAAAGGGGGTGTTGGAATTTGAGTAGGGTGTTTGTGGCGATGATGCGCTGGAAATGTACCAAGGTTTGTATTGGAGAGATTCTGCAGTGAGAAGATGGGTGTGGCAGAGACTTTGTGGGCATGCAGTGTGCTTTGTCAAAGCAGTCTGATGCAAGGGGGATTTGCTGATATGTGTTATATGTTTGCTTGAAGAATAGTTATAGGCTGTTGTAATTCTTGTTATTTATTACACCAACTGGTAGCTTTTCCTTTGTGTCTGGAGTCTGTTGTTAACATTGTTTCCCACCAGAGATGTTAATATGTGCAGTCTGCAGGAATTCAAATGCCAGCGTTGTAGAAAATAATAAGGATGTTACAGGAATAGTTCTGTCTGCCACAGTGGCGTAATGCAGTATGCTGGAAGAATGTATCACAAAGAGGGAGGGTGGGGTAATTGCCTTTTTTTTCCCCTCTGACTTTTTGATGCCTAACCATTTCAGTGGTAACAAATGAAAAAGGCTGAGTTTTTTCACCACATCCTCTTCTTTTTAATTCTCATTTCTGCCCTCTCCCCCTGCTCCTCCCCCCTTTGTGTGTGTCGCCCTTGGATTAGCTGATCCAGAAAACTTTTCTTTCTTTTTTGTTAAGTATGTTTGTGAACTCAGTTCTTCTCACTGTCCTATGTAGGCTACTGTATGTAGCTCTGCATGGTGTGTGTGTGGGGGAAGGTTCTGCAGGCTGTCTGAAGCTTCAGGTTCCACCAGACTATTGTTACTGAAAGCCCGCCTTCTCTTCGCATGCACTGGTTCAAGAATCAGTGAATGATTACTCTAGTCCTCCTACAGCAAGCACAGGAACCTCCCTTCCTGTATAAAGAGCTAGTAAAGTAGGCCAGCCTTCTGTCATGGCCCAGCTTTGGCCCTAAACAGACTACTATGCAGCATTTTTTCCCTTGCTTCTTTCAAAGATGCCTTTGCATTAGCAAAGTTAATTTAAAAATCTATACAAAATAGAATATAAACATGTACACAAAAACATCAAAAAGCATAGCATACTATGTTGCTTAACAGGTATTAACATAAATGGAAGAAGCCTCTAAAATAAGTGTTAAATTGTAGGAATTAAATTGACCAAGAATTAGTAGCTATTCAGTAATAATAGTATCAAAGTTCATGTTCAACCTTTGTAAGGATGTTTTAAAAATGAGACAGAAAAATATCTAAATGATACTTCTGCATTCGTTTAGAACATCTTTAATGATCAGAGACAGTATAGTTGCAAAATAATACTTGTTTTAAAGCATAGCTTTAAAGATACATTGTATGTATTTGTAGCATTGTGTAGTTATTAAAATCACAAACCACTGAATAGGAATTGCATAATTTAAAGTTCAGTTACAAATGGAATTAACTTCCCTTAGTTACAAACTTGACACCCTGAAATGAAATACAAACAATTTTTAAGTAGCAAAAATACCGACAACATAAGTATTTATTTGATGTAGACTTCTGTATAGTTAGTGGAAAGCTGGATAAAAATCCATATTTTGCCTATAAAGTCTGACCTGGATGGAAGTTGTCACAGATTCTGTAGCCACTTAAGGAAGTAGCAGCTTTTTGGAGGGTGAAATATGACATGTTTAAGTCAAATGATTAGGCAAAATAATATCTCTTTTGAATCAAGCTCTGCTCTTCGTGATTTGATATCCATGTAGTTTCTTGGTAATGGTACAAAAATGCCTTAATGCTCCAAGATTATTTTTTACTTATCAATTTAGCTTTCAGCCCTTTTATGTTTTGGTGGTCACCCATTCAAGTATTAGGTATTCACCAGGCCTAACCCAGCTTAGATTTCCAATAACATTGACCAGGTGCTGTCACTTGCTAAGACAAATGGTAAAACTCCCTTTGATTTAAATGAGGATAGAAGCATGCATATGTTGAACAGCTTTTCAACTGTCAGTTTCATCTATCAATGAGAATTAATTCCATCATACAGCAGGGCCTCTCTCCGTACAATTTTGGTCAGATCATTTTGTTACATTTTATATTTTAAATCAGGGGACAAAATTAATGACAAGAATGTTCTTCAGTCAGAGCTAATACTTTTTATGCGTTATATTTTCACTGTGATAGAACAGTTTGTGAGGATAAATCTTACATTATTTTGTGAATAGGTCAAGATATATTATGGATACAAAAATGTAAGAGAAAACAAGCATGAAGATATTTATAATTCAAAGCAAATACAAAATATTCTGTTAGTCCATTAACAATAAATACTTAGACATATAAACTACTGCAATGTAGTAAAAAACAATACTAGTAATCTTGGAACAGCTTTGGAGGGAAAAGCCTTCATTTCTCTTGGAGACCCTAATCTTGTAGGTTTTGCTGTCTAACTAGCAAATTCAGTGTGCTGGATAGCATCAGTCCTCTGTTACCATAAGACTGTATCTCCCCCTGGGATGGTTTGAACTCTTCCATGGCAACTGTCAATGCTTAGGTGAGGTCTCTGGAAAGATTTTTTTTCTTGGTACATGTGATGTCCAGAATGCCCAGCAGTTATTACTGTAATTCAAGTCATTGCCAGTTAGAGCTGCAGTCTGTAAGTTCACACTGAGTCCATACACATCTTGTACTGATTTTCTGCCTTTTGAGGGGATCAGTCTAAATATTAACATTTCTCTGCTTTTGTTTGGTTTATACTGTTTATTGTCATTTTGCTCTTCGATCAAATCCATGTCTACTTGCTATTATATATACAGTCTCTAATTAGATATCATCTCATTAAAGTCTTTGTTTTCTCATTTATCTTTTTCCTCCATTTCCCACTTTTTCTTAAAGTTGGGTATTTTAACCATTTTTTTTTTTTTTGCTCAAAAAGTACATTGAATTGCCGCAAGATTTCCCCCCTCAGATGTATCATTTTTATCAACATTTTAGTGTCTGTTTTTTCTTTCAGGTGTACTATTGCAATAGGAATTTTCTTTTATAGCGATTACTGAAATCTGTTCTGTTTTCAAGTCAGTCTTATGTTGATATGACTAAAATTTAGAGCTGTTTCCTGCATTGTGATGTAGGTGATAACACAATGGACTTTCACACTCTAGCCTGCAAATATATGTCCTATATTTGTGTACTCTGGAGCATAGAAAGCTCCCTGTTTAAAGTACATCAGCACATCAGAGAAAGGTCTGTATTAACGCCATTTATATGCTGATCTAATAAATATAGGGAACTTGGTATATGTGTAAAATTAAAAACCACATAAGAGTTTCAACTTTTCATTGCAAAGTTTACAACCCCAGACTTTATTACTTCATTCTAATTTTCCAAATTACACAATTTTTCTGTAATGTATAGTCAGATGGAGTAGTAAATATTTACAGCCTTATTTTTAAGCTGTCTTTTACAATAATATAAATGTTGGCAAGAGTGGGAGTTTTATGTAAAAGATAATTGCAAGATGGTCATCATGAATAATAAATATGGGACTATGCTTATTAAGAAGTTAATATATTTCTCCAGCCATCTTTATGGCAAGGATCAGAGAAATTATTTTTAAAACAACATTGTGCAGCTGTTTTAGGATTTTGTTGATAACTTCTGTAGAGGATTACATTCAAGAATTCCAAATCTCTTGTTGGCTACACTAAACACAGTTGTTAGAAGATACAATAGTGTCTCTATGCCATAATGTGTCTAATCTTGGCACATTATGGATGAATAGCAAAATGATACCTTGCATGTCCTAAAATTCTGCCTTGGACAGGATTTTTGGCTGAGTCCAGACGGCAGAGGATGAGATGGTTAGATAGCATCACTGAAGCAATGAGCATGAAACTGAGTAAACTCAGGGAGGCAGTGAAGGACAGGAAGGCCTGGCGCAATATGGTTCATGGGGTCACGAAGAGTCGGACACGACTTAACGACTGAACAACAACAACAGGCTGTTCATATAATGTTGCAACAATGTCTAAGATTGGAAAAAAACATTTATTCCAGTTTGATACTATATCATGTAGTACTGCTAATGTGAATAAATACCAGAGTTTATCTTCAGTTCCTTCTTCTCCCCAAGAAGTACATGAGTTTACAAATGATAACCATTTATTAAGTCCTGTGTAAGAACCTAATTACATGCATTAATAATTTTTTGTGTGTGTGAGCTTTCATATTCATCCAGGGAATATACTGTATTAAAGAAATTTGCAGCATCCAATTTTTCACTTGGTTCCTCAGACCAAACTTACATTTTGGATGATCTCAATATTGGCCCTCTAGCTAGAACTCTAAAAAGAGGAAGCAATTAGCCAGTCACAACCAGAGTGAATGAACAGGAAGAAGGGAGATTTCCAAGTAGAGAACAGGGGAGGAGCACATTGACCCTCTCATCTTCAGAGGCAAAGCTTGTGGGATTCAAATGCTGAAAAAGTATACAATAAAGCTAGCTTTTAGCTAAAATAATGGCAAGAAAGCAAAACTTGCCAATAAATAGTATATGAAAGTAGAAAGCCAACAGAGGAGAGAATGTTTTCTGGTTTATTTCATAGAGTGTCAAATATATGATAATTTATTAAACTTGTAGGCTGCCCGATTCTCAACAACTGGTGGTCTTTCTGTTGGGTATAAAAAATATTTGCTCAGTGCGGTGAGCTGCTGGCTCTCGGAAGTCTCTTCCACTGAAACTAAGGTGGCTGGGTTGCAGAGGCAGTAAGATATGTGGACAAGACCTTCTGGAATGTGTGACATTTGTCCTGCTCCGAAGAAGATAGCTCCCTCATTATCATAGAGAATGAGAGTCTTGGGAAGGAAGATATAATTTCCAAAATGAGGGAAATGTTCTCATATCAGGAGCCACACATTCTTGGATGATGAACTCATGCCCTCTCATGAGGATACTCCTCTTGGAAGCAGAAGGCTTTTGATTGCGGGTGATTTGCCTGCCCAGTAGCATATCTAGACAGCCTATGATGTCTCCAAATTTCACTCCTAGCAGGCAAGTCATCATGCAAGTTTCACATCTGTCACAAACCCACAAACTCTGAGGAAAGAGTTGGGTTTGTCTGGGCTGAAGAAGAGACATAGTAAGATAGCCTCATTAGATATTTTAAATGTGTTACATCAGTAATGATGCCATATATAATCTGCTTCAGAAAGCAAAGCCTTAAATAATGAATTTAAATGCTAAGATAGGGAAAATTCTTTTTAAAGACAGGTGTAGAATCTTTGACAACAAAATATTTCAGAATGAATATAGGTAGATTTCTGTTTTTTTAGAAATTTTAAAACACAGGCTACCTATCTAGGGTGATGCAATAACATTTCTTAGACTGGTAAGGCTTGGAATAAGTCAATTTGTGGCCTGTTGCAACTTCATTATTTTTTATAACTTATGGTGCAAAGCTTTCACTTTTAAAATGAAACAGTGCCTTTCCTCTGAGCTATTAGTGACTCTCAGCCAATATTTTTTGGAATATGCTCCTTTGGAGAGGTGAGCCTATCTAAATTGCACACAATATTGCAGTAGTGCAAAAACCTGTGCTTGATGAAAATCTGTTACAATTTCTAGGTTACTAAGATTAGGAGAATCCGCTTCTTTAAGTTTCTTTTAATTTCTCATTTTGGTAAATCATAGTTTTTTAAAAGATATATTCACTAAAAAAATTTTTTTTGCATATTCCACAATAATACTAATTTATGTTTGCAGTTCTGTACAACCCATCTCATTTTGCAAACAGATTTGTGGATGCAGTTCATTTTGGTATATTTTCATACCTGTATGCATTTTTGTCCAGGTATTCCTTTCCTTTTTAATTGGCAAACTGATTTGCAAAATTCACAGAAGTGTGAATTTAGAAAGACAAATTTCTGTATGTGTATATTTCTCTCCGTTCAACAGAGCAGTGATCTTCTCCTTATATAATGCTTATCAGCTGTTCCTAATGATCTATCCAACTACTTCTTGTTTTCTATTTCTTCAAAACCTTTCTACTAGTAATATAGTAGTTAAATCTATAAACAAAAATTTACACAGTGATATAAAATAACAAACTATGCATGCAGATTTTTGTATATATTTTCAAGTCATAGTACAATGACAAATGGTAGTATTTTCTTCTAATGATGAATAGAAAACTACTTAGTAATTTTGGGGGTGGACTCCAAGTCAGTGTTGACTGAGTTTTATTGGGAAAATTTTCAGAAGTGGTTTGCCATTGCTTTCTTCCTAGGGCTGAGAGAGAATGACTGGCCCAAAGTCACCTACCTAGCTTCATTGCCTAAGAAAGGACTACAACTCACAGACTCCCTGAGCCTGGTGCCTTAATTACTGCACTTAGTTAAAAAAAAAAAAATCATAATGTGCTTCTTTATTTCTCCCCACCAGATCCTTTTTTGTTGTTGAATAAGCATAGAGATAATTGCTCAGAATAAAACTATAATGTAATTCCTTTGCTTAATTGAATATTAAGAAATCACAGGCTAAATAAAATGCTTTGTGTTTTAGAAATTGAGCGAAAATTCCAAAATAAAATAGCAAAGTACTTTGGAAGTGTATTGTATAATATGTTCTCTAGTACATGAAGGTGTATTCAATATAACTTTATATACCATTAATGAAATGGAGAAATATTTATTTATTTTTAAAAGTTAAATGTTTTTCAGATGCTTTTCTAAAAGAAGTAGCACATAATATTAGGTAAGGTAGAGTGAAAAGAATATTTTAGTTCAGAATCTGTGGAGATGAATGAAACCACTATAAGGAAAAAACAAGAATGTAAATGTGTTAGAGCAGTGTTGTCCAAACTTGGCCACTTTAAGATGAGTGGACTTCAACTCCCAGAATTAGTGGCCAAGTTTGGACAACACTGTGTTAGAGAGTAAAAAGAGCAACTTGTTACTGCAGTGATGGAGCAACGTTCATGCTTTTCTCCGCTCCTTGGAATGTGGAGGAGTTGGAGTGCCACCACTCTTTGCTGATGGCCATTTCATTAGCCTTTCCTTTATAGATAATTGCAAGAGGATATTAAATTCATACGCACTAAACAGTACTTGGTGTCATAGTCTCATATCATCCAGGACTTTAAAAGACAAAATCAGCTCCATGAATTGAGCTTGGAAATGAATTAAAAACTAAAGTAAATCTTAATATTCAAAGTAACATAATATAGTAAAATCTAGTTACTTAACGTCCGTTCATTCAGCGACCTTTCAGGAACCATTCAAAGTTACAATGGCACTGAAAAAAGTGTTGCAGCACCCCCACAGTCACATGATAAAAATTCGGGCCTGCCCACATTTACAGCCACCCCCTGCTGCACTCGCCCTCCCATCTCCCTGGCGCCTGCCCCCAGTGCAAAGGATCGTCCCGGCCAGCCCAGAATTCCTTTCCAGCATGGCCTGAGAACGATGGGACTTAAAATTCTACACTTCTGTGTGGCTACTTTAAGAATGACATATCGCCACTACTCACAAAATGAAACAGCCAACATAGCCTCTCTATTTAGGCACCGGTGGCCCCTCACTCCATAGAGGACCACTGAAAGATCACCGCCATACTAGACTAGAAAACACTCCGCCTCACAGTGTGGCTTGTTTGGTTTCTGAGGTAATGACACAAGTGTCTGGGAAGTGGAGGGGAGAAAGGGGTTGTTGCTCATTCAAGGCCTGCCGGGCAACTGCTGTTGGTTGTGTTTTCTTTTGTGAGTAGTGGCAGCGCAGTTTCCTACTCCTTTAGAAAAAAGGGGCTGCATCTCCAGGTGATAGATTGGGTGCTTCTCTTGTTCTTTTAATTTAAAGTTACATAGCCTTCTTCTGCAAAGCTCAGATTACTTGGTTTCTACATCCTTCCCTCCCTCCCTCCCCTAATTTATTCTGTCAAATCCTGGGAAGAGGGTTAGATTATGATAAGAAAGAAGCTCATGCTTACACAGCCAACTTCATGGTTGAGGAACGATTTTAAATCTGGGTTTCTCCCCAGTGAACTACAGGTTGTCATTCTTAAAGCAGCTCCCCAGATTTGTAGGATTTTAAGTCTCATCGTTCTCAGGCCATGCTGGAAAGGAACTCTAGGCTGGCCAGGTCGATTCTTTGTGCTGGGACGATCCTTCGTGCTGTGGATTGTCCTGCAGCAATCCATCCTTGTTGATCCTTCATGCTAAGGTTTGCCCCAGCTGGCAGAGCCCTGGCCCCTTCCCTTCCCAGCAGGGCGGTGGCACACACCTGCTTCCCCACAGTACCCCCCCCACCTATAGCGCTCATCCACCTGTATGTGGCATGATGGTGAGGCCAGTGGAGAGGAGGCAGGCAAAGACTATGAAGGTCAGCTGGGGAGTGGTGGAGTGGGTGGGTGCTGTGGGTAGACAGGCACCAGGGAGCATGGGCGGGTGAGTGAGTGCTGTGCCTTGCACACACTGCCACCGGGACAGTCCTCCACATTGCGGATTGTCCAGCAGTCCTTTCTTGTCAATCCTTTGCGCTAAGGATCATCCCAGCCTGCAGGGGGTATGCAGTGAGGTGCAGCATGAAGGATCATCCCAGCCCGCAGTGGCGCACAGCAGGTGGGAGTGGCAGCATGTAGGTGGGCAGCTGAAAGAGCAGAGATGGTTAGATAGGTGGGTGGGTGGATTTGAGACGGTCCCCTACCCTGGAAGAACTGAGGTTGGGGGCTGGGAGGGACCAAGCCAGGAATGGTTTGGATAGGGGTGGATCCTCACCTAAGGACTGCGGACTCACTTAATGGCAACAGGGATTGCCTGAATTGCCATTGCTAAGAGGGGTGGACATGTGACGTTTCACTTAACAACCACTTTGCTTGGCGACGGAGTTGCCAGTCCCAATTAAGGCCATTAAATTAGGACTACCTCTACTTAACACTGATAATTATGTAGTTTTACTATTATTAGTAAACAATTGGGAGCTTAGGGGTTTTCTGTATACTGTGGGAATCAAAGATGATTGGAAGCACTAATCTCATTAATGTTAGTCAATTCAACAACCATATGCCCCAGGGTGCAGCTTCCTTCAAAGTTACCGGGTAACATCTTATAAACACATTCTCCGCATATCCAGTAAGAGCCTGGCTTTAAAATGACATGTTTGTGATAATGAGCCAGAGCTTTCAGCTTCTGGAGACAGTCACTGACATGCCATTTGTTCAAATTAATCATCTTCAGGTATTTTATGTGTACTAACTTTTGGCAGCAAACCATCTGTAAAAGTACTGGTTAAAGTCAATGGCATGCTAAATTTTGGATTATTGTTCACTGAACGCTTAATTAATTAATTCATCTTTCATAATAATCCCCTGGGTTCTCATCACTTCTCTGGAAGCAAGCAGCAATCTTGCACCAGTCTGGTTTTATCGGGTACTAAGTCTTTATTATTGCCAACAGATTTCCCTTGGCTTGGGTGAGTTCAGTCTCTGTGTCAGGGTTCTGAGCTGGCCAGACTGCTTCCCTTTGCAGTCGTTTCAACTGGTCAGGATTCATTATGCATATTGATTGACATCCACCCAGGTAGGGTGATAAGCCTGAAAGGCAATGTCCAGTTCCCTTTGGAATTTCCTGGGGCCAGTGTGTATGGAAGGAAAGTTGATAGATATATTATGCAGATCAGTGGGGGACCAAGATACGTGCACATATGTAGTGTCTCCAGGAATCCCAGGATTGGGAACTCGTCACATGGTTTTAACTGTAATCCAGAGGGTCCAGGAAGGTCTTCTGTGCCTGGAGAATAATGCTTTGGGGGAATTCCCTTCATTTTCCTTTGGAAGTGCTGTGCCCCTGTGCCAGTACTTTCCATCCCTCGTCCACTCTTGATGTTCTAATCCTGCCAACGATGCTTGGCTGTTGTGGGAAAAAAGCCCACTTAAGTAAGGAACCAGAGCATTTGAAGATGGATGTAGTAAAGTATCCTTTATTGGCATGTACAACCACAGTTATCACTGGGCCCCATGCCTAAGAAGCAAAGAAGAACTTCAAAGGCCACAAGGTTACAAAGCAGGGTAAATTATAACACAAGTTTTACTGCAGGAATGCAGTATCTGATAACAACATGGGATGAATCTGTCTCCTTTCCCTCCAGGGTCATCAGGTAGTTTCAGCTTACCTGCTTAGTCTAATATGCACTTCAGAATCATCTATGTAAGGACAGAATATTATTTGTCCCTCACACTACGTTGTTTTATATAATCATTTTTTCTGGTTTTACGTATAGTGTTTTGTTTATAATTTGAATTTGCCCATAGTTATTGTAGTGAGTTGGACAGCCTTATAAGACTAAATTAGAAATAAATTTTGATTTATCTGTGATGCATTTAGTTGTAAGTGTTCACTAAATAACCACTAATTCATTTGAATCTTCTCAACAGATAGCAGGATTAGGTCAAACTTGTTGACTTGGAGACTAAGATGGATTGAGTCTGGCTAATACTTGGATGGGAGACCACCAGGGAATAACAGGGCTACGTGGTTGTTTATGTGTAGTCCCCAAGATGCAGGCTTGACTTGAGTGCATCTTTTCCTTATGCTGTATATGAACCAACTGAAAATTTTAAACTGTCTTCAAAGATGTCTGAATGTTAAAAGAACACATGGAATTATAGCAATCATTTGCCTGCTATACTTTACTTGAACTTGGGTATCAGACAACTAAGATTTTGTTTTTAAATTTAATAATTAGAGAACATTAATTAGTGAACTTAAGGTGGATTTGATGAAAGCAAAAGTATTAAATTCATGGTTTTGCTATGAGTGGTGGCTTCCATACATACAAGATACTACTTGAGGGTGTATTATTAAAAGCAGCCACACTGATGCTCTCTGATAATATTAGGCTTATGTTGATAGATTATTGGGCATATGTGGAGAGTGTGGGCTCATGTCAGCTATTTACCTTTGTTAGCATTCAGCTGTAATGTGCATTGCCTCCCTTAAATGTGGTCTGGTTTGTTCATTTTCGAAATAGTTTTTAAAGATCAAACTTATCTTACCTTAACACAAATGGTCGTCAGATGTATCTTGGAAAGCATAGTTAGAGCTATGTAGTAATCAGACCCAAAGCAGGCCATGCTTTTTGCAGTCTCAGTGGTAGCTGTGTGTGGCTTTAAGGAGCTCCTGACAGGTATAGCAAGGTGCTCACACTGAATCCAAAGCACCTCTGCCTGTTTTATATCTGAACACTGCACACCTCTAGCAGTGTCTCGTCTTGGATTAGAAGACAGTTCAATTAAATATCTGAATTGACTTGATTTTCCGAATCAGATTAAGTATTTGGATTGAATCAAATCTCTGTGAATTGATTTGACTATGTGGAAGAGGTTTTGTGTATGTATAAATGCTTTAGAAATTGATTCAGAAAATTGAATGCAACTGATCTGATACTTTGAATCAAAGCATTGCATTGACTCATCAGAGCCAATATGCACACTCCTTGTACTTCTTCAGCAGTCTATTTGTGAAATAGTTGCTTGTCAGAATTGCTTGAAGATGCGACAAAACCTGATTTTTTTTTCAGTATCTGAACTGAGGGCATTTTACTGTTTGATTCAGTGTAAATGCTTCAGTACTGTATTATTAACTACCGAACTGTTGGGTTAAATGAAAATGCAGCAAGAATGTGCTAGATTGGAGGAAGAAGGAAAAGGATTCATCCTTGCAGATAAGAGATTTCGACCTAGCTTATTGTACTCTGCTTACCTTGTGGTTTCATGACTTTATTGACATTCTTGATTTTTCAATAATACAGTAGTTCCTAAAAATGTTTTACATTGCTAAGTTCACTGTGGTATTTAGTTTTTCCAGAGATAGTTATTATTTAACATATGTTGTTTATATATTCATTGAAGAAAGTGGAAGAATGGTAAAAGTTGGGAGTCCTTGTCTCTTATCCAAAGCACAGAGCATGTACAGCTCCATCCCATAAAACTGGCCTTGTGACTGATGAAGGGAATTGAAATTATTTCTCTGTGTTTGTGAAGCTATTAGATGCTCTAAATTATGTCCACATTTTATTTTGTTTAATGTAATGTGCAGTTCTACCTGACTGGTAATCCCAAATCAGCATTCCCAGATCTCCCTCTTATACAAATGATATCATTTACACTTCCATCTGATATAGAGGATGCTGTTCGTAGTCAAAAACTGGAGACATACAGTATGTAACTCCTATATTCATGTTTTTTCTTCATTTCTCTGTTAAAATTTGTGTGTAAAAGATCTATTAAAGACTGTAAACTGAATATTTCCTCCCCCTATTCCTTTTTTGAAAATATTTTGTTTTCGTACTTATTTCTGCTGAGGTCATACTGTATTTGTTTTTCAGATGAGACCCTTTTTGCTCTTCCTGTTGCATCTGAACCTCTGATGCACTCTTCTGCAGGCAAGTTATTTCAGCTAGCCTTTTGCATTAGAGTATGCCCAGTGTCCTTGTATTCCCCTCCCATTAATAGCGTCTGTGTGTATTTACTAAAATTTGGTTTGGATCCAAGAATGCTAAACCTTCTAAATTTAATAAACATAACTTGTTTTTTTTTAATGGCAGAAAATTCAAATTCAAAGTGAATATTTTTTAAATTCAAACCACACTTTGTGAATTCTTGGACCCTTTTCTACAAGATTTAGATACTGTTAAACTGTTTTTAATGTAGTTGCTGTTGCTGACATAAAGTTGGCATTAATTACTTAGAATTAATGAAATATTAGTGTTAGTATTGCTTGCTGCTGTAATTGTAATTAGCCTTTTTCCCCTTTATCAGGCATGTTATGTGGACCAGTACAAGTGTAATGTTTACCAGTTTTTAAATCGTGGTTTAGAAATTGGATACAGGCTTGTGTCTTCTTCCTTTTCCCTAGCATTAATTTCTCTTTCCCAGGGTTTACTCTTCATGTGTATTAGCACTTACTCTGGTTAATGCTGAACAAGATTTCCATTGAAGCCAGTTAGTATTGGACATAGCTAATGCTAATGCACGTATAATAAAGCCTGGGGAGGGAAAAAGAAATGCCAGTCTGTAGTCACTAGCCAGTCTCTGAATTATTATTCAAAGATAATATATCTTCATTGGCATCTTCTTTTTTAAAAAAGAGGAGAAAATTAGGAGAAGAACCACTATGTGTTTGTACTATAAGTTTGTACACTTAGTACTGTTCTGAATTCTTCCAGATGTTTATTGTATTGCACAGCGTTCACTGCTTCATTAACTTTTATTCTGTTTCTTAATTCAATCTTGCATGCTCTTTCTACTAATCATTCTACAATAAGATTTGGGCTAGCCATTGTTTTGGAAACTGTCATTAGAATTTGCCTTAACTTTTGAGATTACTTGCACTGCTGCTAACTTTCCTTTCTGTCCACGGCCACAGACAAAGGTATGGACTTGCAAGAACAACTGAGTCATGCATGCTCAGCCAGCCAAGAGGATTTTGCTGCTGCCTCTCTTGATGCTACTGCTTCTCTTCCCTCCCTCTCTACTCTCTCAGCCAATCCTTTTAAAGAGTATGCAGCTCTTGATACATTATCAGATGAACTATCTGCAAAATATAGTTACAGTCAAATTGGAAGTGATGTGTTTAAAGTTACTACCAAAACTGCACAAAACCCATTCCTTGTAGATGATGGTGGTGAAGTTGCAAATCTAAAACCTTCATATACTGGGGATTACTCATTCTGCTTATCTCAGACTAAGGAACCATTGGATGCTAAAGGAATTCCTGATACAAAAGAATTATCCATATGCCAACAGGATTCTTCTCCAGAATCACCTGTTGAATTATTTGCAGAGCAAGATAAAAGTGAGTGTCTTGAAGAAGGAACGCATGCTATCTATGATCATGGTGAAAATATGACTTTAGTAGATAATCATTATTCAAGAGATGAATATGCAGATTTAAAGCCTTTTGAACTCTCCTGGGTTAGTAATGAAAGTAGTAATTTTAAAGATGTATCTAAAAGTGAGCTAGATAATAAATTAGGAAGTATTACAGATAAATATGATGTCAAGAAAGTTAAGACTCTGCCTGCCCACGAAGTCACTGAAAAAGAGAATGAAAGCAGCAGTGAAGATATTTCTTTCCCGAACACTCCAGAAGCCTCAAAGGAATCTTCACAGTCTTATATTGCTTGTGCAAAATTTGAATCATCAGAGAAAATTGAGAGCAACATGGTTACATCTCTCCCTCTAATAGAAGAAAAGGCCTCTGAAAATAAAACAGATGAGAAAAAGATAGCAGAAATGATGGACCAATTTGGCAGTACTCATATTGATTTGGCAAGTAGCCAAGGGCAGAAAGCTGATTCAAAGAAAGAAGAGAATTTACTGAAGAAGGTCTCTGATGCTAATGTTCCTGAAGGTCTAACTCCAGATTTAGTTCAAGAAGCTTTTGAGAGTGAACTTCATGATGTAATTGGTCCCAAGCTTGGTTATGAAACAAAGATTGATTTGGTTCAAACATCTGAGTCATCACAGGAGTCTTTGAATGTTGCTGTACAGCTCTGTCCTTCCTTTGAAGGAGGGTCTGAAACCTCTCCATCCCCTGTCTTACCAGATATTGTTATGGAAGCACCATTAACTGCAAGCTCTGCTGTGGTAGGAGGGCCTCCTGTGCAACTTGAAATCTCCCCATTTGAAACTTTCACTGCTGCTGATGAATATGAGAATGTAATACAAAAATCTGAGAAGCCTCCATCTTATCAGGAAGCGATGAATGTACCAGTAATCCAGGCAAAAGAAGCCAAGGTTGAAGCTGCTACGAAACCTGACAATGAGAATAATGCAACTCTAGAAGATTTAGATACTTCATATATATCCATTGCATGTGATTTAGTTAAAGAGACTAAAGTGTCTTCATCAGAGTTTACAGATTATTCCAAAGCAGAGATTCCAGAGTGTATATCACAACCTGTGCCTCAATATACTGAGCATCTTGAAAGGACCTCATTGCCATCTGAAAAAAGCTATTTATTTAGTAGTCAACCAGAGGTCAGTCTTGTGCAGAAAGAAGAAGCTGTGAAAGGATTTGAAACAACTACCAATATTGTACCAAATGGAGGCCAGGAGGAGAAATACAAAGAAGTACAATCTTCCGTTAGTGAACCCTACTTGGAGTCATTCCAGCCTCAACTGGAACCTTCAAAAAATGAACCAACTACTTGGCGTTTGGAAGCAGAGGCTGCAGATCTAGCTAAGAAAGAAAAGACTTCACAGCAACATATGGAAGAACTCAGTGCATATACTGATAGTTTTCCTGTTTTTAAGGAACCCATAGTGAAAGACAAAATTGTGCTGACTGCACAGTTCTCTCCAGAGGCAGAGGACACAGTCCCTTATCAAGTTGACAAGTTGAGAAGTACAGAAGATATGTTAAAGGAGAATGAAAGTAAAAAGCCTTACGAAGTTCTTCAAGCTGAGGTGATACCATCTGCTTACCAAGAAGTAGCACAGGACTTGTCTTTAAAGAACATACATAACAAATTTGAAGAGCAGGATCTTTCTTTGGAAAAACCCTCTGAGGACCTAGACAGAGAAGTACATGAAGCAGCTAAGGAGCATTTGCCCCCAATTGATGTTGCTCCTTTGCCCTCAGAGAAAAAAGTAGTCAGTGTAAGAAAGGGAGCTGAGAGCCAAGATGATTCAGTTAAACAAAAGGAGAAATCCCTTTCTATGTTTTCATCAAAGCTGAGTGAACCTTCAGGTAATCTGCTTTCACTTCTTTTGCATTTCATTAACTGTTACATTTCTTCTGCATGTCATGTTTCTAAATGCGTCTGTGTTATTATTCACGTTATACAGCTTTTCCTTCTGCTGAGAAAACAACCATTTATGTTCTTTGCTTGCCATTGTTCTGAATATAAGTATCCATTTTAGTTTAAGTTTCATCTTGATCATATCAGAAACTAGATGTTGCTAGTTTAAACTGTTTTTTGTGAACTTTTCCCAGCTTGATTCTCTCTGCATGCATCCAACTTCAACTTCCAGAATTCCATTTGAGCATGCTGGCTGGGAATTCTGGTACCTAAAATCCAACATTCTTACAGGGAATTTTGTGAGTTTTAAATATGAATTTATTGAGAAGCTTGTGGATGTTAGCACAGTGCTTAAATGCAGGTACATTTTATTATGCTTATTACCAAAAATTCTGGCCGCCTTACTGCAACCTCATTTTGATACAGAAGTGTATTTAGCTCTTCCACTTTTCATGTTGAGTAGCTCACTAGAAATGTGATTTTTATATGCAGTGATAATGCAAAAGACAAGGTTCATGGTTTGGAATAAGAAGGAAAGGGATTTAAAACAGCCAGTATTAAGCACTTTATGTAAATCAGTAGTCTGGCTTTGTCTGGCATACTTATACAGGCCTGGTTGTTTTGTTTCAGAAAAAGTACCTCACAGCTGGAAAAGCAGAAATGGGAGAGGATTGAAGCTTCTTCACTAAGATGAAACATTTGGGCATTTTTAGGATTAAAGGGTAAAGATGATGGTTTAGTAAGAGTAGGGCTCTTTTCAGCTTTGTCTGTTCATTTCTTATGTTCAAATGTACAATAATTAACTTAAAGAATTTGCTTCCATTAGATGTTACACTGGAAGAGGTCTTGACAAATTTGCAAAAGAGAAATCTCACTAGTGGTTTGAGGATATTTATGCTGGTTTATGACCATAATAAAGATTTGATTGATTGCTAAATGGATCTTTTTAATTCAGAGACAGCTTACTTCTAAATACATATAGTGGAAAAATTAAGAATGGAAGAAAAGCTGTTATTTTCAGCAGTTCTTGTGCCTGTCATGTGGCTTGTCAGTTGGAAATTGCACCATTACAAATTGTGCCCAACAGTACTACAAGTGACCTATTCTAGCAAGAAGGATAGTTAAGCTTCTCTCCTTTGTATTTGCTAATGTGTGATGCGTACTTATCAGGATTATCACAAAGATCTGGGATGATATGTAAGACTCACTTAAGTATCCTAATTAGGGCGACCCAACCCTATTCTGTAATATGTGGAAGTCACAGAATTAGGATCATTCCATAAACTGAGGAAACAACCATCTTTTGACAGTTTTAGATGTGTGTAGGTTGACCTTTATGTTACATTACTGTAGGACTCATTGTTCAAAATGTATTGATGCTATTACATGGTTTCTTTTGTTGTATATTATTTGGTTCCTCATCCAACGTGAAATTCAGGGGCCTGTCCTAGCATTAAACAGCATGAAATGAAAACCATGGGCAGCTAATATGGTATACCATGAAATAGTATCAAATTAAGTTACATCTATTACTGAAACCATTTATATCCTGCCTTTCACGATGCAAGCCCTTTCAGGTGGCTTTTAAAGAATCTTCAAAACACATGCATACATCACACCACCACACATAACAAGTCAGTTGAATTCTTCTCATGATACAGCTGATGTAGGTGGCTTTTCAGCAGAGCAGGTAGAACAGGTTCTGCATGTGCCTTACTCTGTGCCAAGGTTCTGTTTTTTAATTTTTATTTAGACACATTTTTATGCCACCTTTTTTATTCTTAATGAGTTACACCAATAAGACAGTGACAAAATTACCTTGAAATAAAACAGTGTGTTCCTTTATTTATTAGGATTCTATGCCACTCCAGTTGATGGCGATTTTGAGCTGCTTATGTATTTAATATGTAGCCAGGATTAAAATAGTAAAAATTATACAATGGAACAATATGCCACTACTTCCATTTCATGTGCCAGGGAAGAATAAATAAAAAATCTCACTGTAGGAGAAAACATATTTATACCATTTTCCCACAAGGTCTGATGTAACAGACAGGTTTTAATGGTCTTTCTAAATCACAGCAAGGTTGGGACCAGTTTAATTTTAGGGGGAATGCTGTTCCCCTGAACTGTGGCATGTTGGTCAACCCACTAGCCGCCCCCAGTTGCTATCAGCTTTATGTAGTGCTCTGTACTTCAGAGGCTCTGCGGAAAATTATGGTCTTCAGTCTTCACTAGTTTTTTGAATGACAATAAAGGAGGAATCATCATGACCTTGGGGCAAGCTGTTCCAGAGTAAGGGGGCTGCAACCAAGAAAGTCAGTTTCTATTTCTCCCATATTTCCCAGAGGGTGAGAACCTGTAGCATTTCTTTTTAGCCTGACATATTGGGCTGGAAAAGTTTATGTGGAATTTGGCATAGTGACAATTGGAGGCATAAAGGATTTTATAGGATTTTACCTGCACTTTAAATTGGACCCAACCAGTCCAATTTAAACTGGCAACCAGTACAACCCTCACAATATCAGTATCACTTTGCTGTACTGGCTTCTACCAGTCAGTAAGTAGGCAGCTGCATTCTGTACCATCTGTAGCTTTTGCAAGGGCAGCCCATGTAAAACAAATTGGAGTTGTGTAATCAGAAGATGACAATGGCATGAATTAGTATAGTAGTGCCTCCTAGACCCAGAAAGGTTGCCACTGTTGAGTCTGCCAAAACTGAACAAAGGCTTTTGTTTTGTTAGTGTACTATGTCAGTGAGGCACAGTTACATTGGAACTACTACTTCAGAAGTAAAAAGAGGGAGGAGTGTTGACTTTTAGGACTTGATTGGAATGACTTAGGGGGCAAAACATGAATTAGAATCAAATGATAAGAAAAGTTTTTCAGAGGATGTCTTGATATTTAAAAGCTTAGATGTTATTTTGTAGGCCAGTTGTCTAGATAAATTATTGGAGAAATTTTGTCCAAGCACAGTCCCCATCTACTTGTCATGTACAGCAGGGACTTCTACCTATTTCTGTTGTTGCATTGAATTGTTTAGCCACAGTGTGAAATTTTCCATTGCCATACCCTATGGCTCTTCTTGTGAATTATGTGAAGAGCCCTGTGAATTATGAAGTACCCTCTGACTCAACAGAAAACATCTTCTGGCACAGAACAGTCATTATATGGCTTTCATGGAGGTCTCTACATTGTCCCATGATGCTATTTTAATGTCTGATTTCTCTTAAGTGCATGTGTATAGTTAAAAAAAAGTATTTTGGATTGTCTGAGAATGTTCAATATATCCTGAAGTTGTATGGCCAAAACATGGCAATTAAATGGCTAATTCTTTGGTGGGGGGGAATTATTTATTTAATAGATTTATATAGCGACCCGTCTCAAATACATGACACTGGGCAGCTTACAACATTAAAATAATAAAAACAAAAATGTGAATAATTTAATGTCACTCATATCTATCTATATTAGAAGCTATCATTCTAACTTTTGGTAGTGAATTTTCATAAGATAATTAATAACCCAACTGGTTGATTAAAACTTGCTGCCAAATGTTTTATCTTGCCTTGATATTTAGCTTTTCTACAGTGTATAATTAGCTTTCTGACCTTTTCAAAAAAGAATAATAGATTATCTACAGAGTTAATTTTAGTTAAAATGGTAGCTGTGTTTTTCCTACTCACAGTAAAAATGTCAGCCAATCACATCACAGTAATTTCAGTCCCAATGTATAATTTAGACCCTCCTTAATTAATATTTAAGGAAGTATCAAGTAGGCTCTTGGAACAAAACATTAATATATGTAGTAAGAAGATTGCTTTTATAGAAATAGCTTATGTGTTACTTGTCCCATGGAAACCTTAGTTTATACGTTCAAATTAATTACACTTACATTGCCTGATTGTAATCAGTTGCAATGTCTACTATAAACTGGGTATTTCAGTTTTGTAGTACAGTGCATTTAACAGTGCAGTGTGGAGGGATCACTGCTAGCTGGAGAATGATTGCCCTAGTTAAAGATGGGCTGTTAGGATCATGATTACAAAGAATGAAGAAAGCTCCTAGAAGGATATAGAAGCCTGGCTTCTGAAGCACTATATTTTGTTCAAATATATAAAAAATTCAGTATGATCTCACTTTTAATTAATGTTGCTTGCCAGCTTTCCTTTGCAAGGATAAAGAAATGATTAATTACTTATTAGTTGCTACAGATCATTAGACATTAGACTCTAACTTCGTTTAGCAGTGGGTTTAAGTAATTTTAGTATTTTTATTTGGAATGCACTTACATCTAAGTGCAGTGCAAACAAAGCAATAAAAATATAATGCAGTATAGACCAAGATCAGCACTATAATAATTTAAAACATTTTCTAATCCCAGTTTTACTATAGTTTACAGGTTTGCAATATACTTTATATATTATTAAAATATTTCAAACAAAGATTTCATGAGCTCTAACTCACTTTAAATAACCTTTTCATTGTATGTATTCTAATGTGTATTGGGTCTCGCTTTGGGCACCACAGTTTAGGAAGGATTTAGACAAATCAGAACAGCTTTAAAGGACGATGATCAGGAGAATAAAATTTAAATGTCATGAAGAATGATTAAAGGAATTGGAAATGTTTATTCTTGAAAAGAGTGAGTTTGCTAAGAGGGTATATGATAGCACTCTTCAAATGTCTAAAAGGATGTCATATAGAAGTTGTCAAGACGTGTTCATTGTTTAAGAATGTAGGATACAAATTAATGTATTTAAAGTAAAAAGAAGGCAGAGTCCAACTGAACGTTAATTGGGTTCCAGTATAGAATCTGGCTCCAAACTATTTAAGTATTATGTGCCTTCAGACAATTCAGTGCAACCTTTATATAGGCTTTTCAGATTTTGAAGTTGTTTCACATTTAAACTCCTATTCCAGGTTTCTGTTGGCTGATTTTTAATTTGATCTCTTGATTTGGCTTTGAAAACTTTATATAAAGGCAGGATACAAATTCTTAAGTAGTTCACCCAGAATTCTGAAATTTCAATTTCTTCAGAAAGTCACAAAAACCTAAAGTAGACAGTTGGTGCCACCTTGTGTTTATAAATGAAAAATCATCTGCTTTTTCATTTTTCCTTTACTGCTGCATGGTTCATAATTTAATTTATTTTTATAAAGTGCTTTTCTACATATGTAAGTTAGTGTTACCAATTAGCTGCATATCCACAAAAAGGCTGATTCTTGTATTATTGTGTATTATGAATATGAACATAATATGTATTATATTCATGGCAGGTGTCTGTTTTAAAAAGAAAAAAGTGTAAGGTGAAGACTGTAGCTTAGTGCTAAGAGTTACGAACAATTGGCTGGTATTCTCTTGGCCTTTTTCTGCTTTGTTCATTTACTGTACTAAATAAAATATACGCTCTACTCTTTGGTGGTAGTAGGAATAATACTAAAGTAATTGATGTGATCAACTGATGTGATTAGTTGTTTAATTACTAAAGTAGTAGATGTGCAGTGAGGATTTTGAGTGCTAGAAACATGCTGCCTTAATATTCCATTTGCCAGCATATGTGTCTGAGTTTAAATGTTCATCCTAAATATGGAATGAATGAATGAATGAATGAATGAATGAATGAATGAATATATATATATATATATATATATATATAATTTCTAATCTTACATATGTGTCTCCATTACATTTTTTAAGATTCCAAACATTCTCACAGTCCAAAAGCAATGGATGCATGTAATGCACAGAAGCTCTGCCTGTGTATTACAACATCAGTCTGTCCCTCCCCCCCCCCCCCACCATTGGGTTTTGGTACTATCAACAAGCAAATGGTTGCCGCGGTAAGCAGATTGAACTGAGGAATCAGTAGCCTAGTTACAGATTGTACTGCGTCAGTCTGCTTCACACCCAGAAGACAGTCAGGTGATTTAAGTCCTGCAGCAGTCGTGCAGCAAGCGAGAGGCTGCAGACCTCTGCTGGAGGAAGCCTGACGTTTAATGTCTCAGTGTTTTATTTCTCCAACTGCAACCTTTCCACTGATATGCATAATTGTTAAACCCAGCTGAAGGGGCAGATCCATTGTGAAGAGAGATGGACAGTCAGCTGAGCAGTTGGAAGGATAAGGGTATTTGCAGTTTTACTCTTGTTTTAAGTCTTTATGGTGCTATGGGTTGACTTCTATACAAAAAGCTTGTAGTATGCATGGTGTAGGGGTACATTTGTAACAGACATGATAGCAAATTTAGGAGAAACAAAAATTGTTTAAGAAACTAGTTCTAAATATGGGGGAGAGATTATTTGTCTGACTGCAGATGTTGTAGCAGATTAAGCCTTGTCATCTGACAGCATAGAACAGCTTGTCTGGTATGCCCTGGCTGAACAAATGTCAGGGCCAACTTCAGTTTAGCTAAAATGCTAGCTCTGAAAGGAAATGGCTTCGGCTGTATTTTTTGCCTCTTCTTTTTCAGTGGTGTGGGTTAATGAAATATTTGTCTAGGATTTTTTTACCTTTTCCATTCAGTATAGTCTCTTCACTCTGTTTTAGAAAGCATAGGTAAAATCAATGAAGAACTGTTCCCTCTCCCTAGTTTTCACAGACTCCCTTTCCTAGATCTGCCTGGCTATTTTTAGATGTTAATGTTATTTGAGGTCTCCTTGATTTACAAAACGATCTAGTTTAAAAATCAGTGTTTCAAATCCCAAGCAGCCTGGTATAAAGAAGTAACTCCAGGTAAATCACTGACCTTAGTCCTTTCAATCTGTGTTCTCCTAAATATCTGTGTTGTGAAATGTTAAGAATTTGAAGTCTAGGCCTCAAATTTGAGCTTCAGTTCAAGTGGCAGGACAGAATCTCACTTTTCATGTTTCAATTTGCTTATTCTAGGCAGAACTTTCTTGGACGGTTTGGGTGTGTGGATAATGGGGAAACCTAGCCAAGATGGTATAGAGTCTAACCATAGTTGTGGTTTCAGAAATATACAAAGCTTGCATAAGGACATTGTTTTTCGAATTTGCTTTAGTCATACTTTTTTCTCTGCCTCTTGATGTTTTCAGTTCACCAAGATGGACGTAATATCAAACTGCTTTATAGTAAATCAAATGTTTATCTGTTCTGATGGTTCTTATGGTTTCTCTCAGTATGGCAAGATTGTGGTAATTCTTCAGATACTTGTTTAGTGTGAACAGCACTGAAATGTGAAACACATAATCCTGAGTTTTGTAAAGGATTACTTTGCCGATCAATTATATTACAGATTTTTTTCCATTAAAAAAATGAAATGATACATAAATATTTTTCATTATATTGCCACACAATTCCAGTGTGTATGATACCTTTAATCTATGTGAAATGGAAATAGGATTAGGATCAGTAAAGTGCCATGATTCCAATGAAGTGGTTGCCGTGGGCTTGTTGCACAAAATTCTCTGTACTACTTCGGCTGTGATGCTTCCATGCACATCTCTGGTTTCAGGCTAAATCATTTAAGGTGCTACCTGGACATGGTGTAAACCAACCTGAATCACTTCACAGACTGTTTTACACTTCTTTCAGCTAGATATTGCTAGTGTCTCTAACTACCATTTTGGGTAAAGATCAGACAAACGTTTAGACATTTACTGGTGGGATTGAATAAGGAGGACTAGAATTACTTTTTAGCCTTTAACCAGCTTCAGGATGTACTTGCATGTAGTAAAAAAAAAGTTGAATAGTCCAAAAATGAATAGTGCACTCTAAGACAATAAAGCCTACAATCCTTTCCCACAATTTTACTCAAAACAAAACTCTTGGGGATGAATAGCATTTACTCATTAATCATACGCACAAGGTATCAATTATATCAATTAAAATATATTTTAATAGCTCCTGTTTTTTTCTCCTATCAAAAAGAGAGAGAGTTTTAGAGAACTCAAAGGAGTTTGCATAAATAGTATTTTCTAGTGTTCAGAAAGTGCTGATCTAAAATCTGCTAGTGTGTAATGTGATGGGGCTAAAGCTGCTGCGTGAAGGGAAGACATGTTACATAGTGTAGGAACATCATCTTTGGTACTGCTGAAACTGCCAAGTTACTCATGTCTGAATATAAGTTTGTCCATATATGTCAGACATGCATCTTTTCCAAGTCAAGGTGCATTTTTCTGAGGAGCTGGCACTGGGCCTGATTTTTTGGTTGTTTTGTTTGATTTACATTTAGGTTTTGATAATGGAGGGCATTGGCAGAAAATAGCTAAGAATGTTAGGCAGCAAGGCTCTACCTTTTCTTGTCTGTCAAAAAATGAACCATGCATGTGTGGGCAGGGGATTTACCCATCATAGGAATATAGGAAGATTCTGACTCTGCATTACACTACACTTGATCTTAGCTAAAAGGCTGAAAAATGATTGATGTAGAGCAAGGCTGCATAACACTTTTTGACTTAAGGTTCACAAATGGATAAGGTCAGGACAAAGACATGCATGGCACCAGTTTACTATAAATTATTGTTCATTTGTACCTTCTGTTATATTCCAAAGCTTCAGTCTGATGACAACTTTTGGAGGCGTTCTGTTAACTAATTATTTGACTTAGTGTGAGGCAGCTGTTTATAGCTATATACATGAGTCACAGCTAGCCTGCAAGGTCAGTTTGCAGCTTAGTGTTGTAAAACTTTGAACTGTAGTTCTTACTTTGAAATTTTTACCTGAAAGCTTTTGCAATATGTAGTGGCCTGCTGAGAACGTGTTCCACAATCCCTATCAAATATAGCTATAATAGTTTGAGATAGTTGAAATAATCTCACATACGAGTGACTAGTGTTCATACTTAAAAGAATGTAATTACTAATGCTGAAACTTTACTAGCTAGGGTGGTCTCTTGATCTTCCTAAAGTACTGTGTTAGAATATCGTTTGAGCTGGAATCCACAGATGCATTGCTACAAGAATAGGGGCCTTAATTGATATCATAATGAATATTGTATTGTTGCTTTGCTGTTATTCATAATCTTGAATTTGTTCTGGGATTTCAGTTTATGCAGGCTCTACAAGGTAACCAGGCAACAGGAGATACACTTCCAGATGCGTAAATGTGGGTCACTAACTTTGCCATAGAAAGTTGAGGTTTGACTGTCTCTCAACTTTGTCTGTTTTTAAGTCAATCTTAATATGGATTAGCATTGCATGTGACACAAGAAGTTGGTGTTCTGTGACTCTCAGCATTCTATACTGAGTTTCTAGACGTACTGTATTGAAATAATCATACTTGCAATCCTCTCTGGTCTGCTAGCCATTGCTCAAGCAGATAATAGACTTCTTATGTCTTGGATGCAAAAATAGTAGCCATCCCTAATCTTAAACTGCAGAGAGCAGGCAGTTGGCTAAGGTTGCTAATTTACCATTCTCTGATTGCCTTTATCTGTAATTAACAGCAAAAAGAACAAGAATAATCAGTGCTAAAATGGGCATGACCACATGAAGTCCCGGGGGGTAAATAATAAAAACATTTCTTTTATTACTTATGTGAAGAGTTCACATAAATTTACTGATTGCAGTTGTTTGTATCTCAAGTCTCAGGGTTTTTCTGTGGCAAGGTTTTACTGCATGACTGCACTTGGGCAAACATGGCAGAACCAGGACATTTGTGATGATATGTATTCATATAGCTGTTGATTAAAACCCAGCGGTTGGGAGAAAGCATCTGTGGAATGGAAGGGAGAGTGCTCTGTTCTTGCAGAATTCCTTGTGGATTTGGAATGGCTGCTGCTGCTGCTGCTGTCTTTAACCCATGAGCTGTGAGACTAATGCTTTCTGTTTTAGACAGTAAGTTATTGTATGCAAGACTACATTAATTCTGTATATTCACAGTGAAATTTGCCTTTCAGTTTCATTCTAGAATAGGGGAGTACTACTGGAGTATGCACTTCCTCAAAGACTTGGAGATGGCATTCAGAGGATCTTCAAAAATTGCCACCAATTTTGATTGTGACAGAAGAATATATATATTAATAGTATTGACTACATACATTGAAATTAAATCAGATTTAATTTTTGTCCTGACCCTGTCCAGTTTTTGAAGTGTGTCCTCTTGTATCCATTTCAAAGGCCAGGTGAGGCCCTGAGACCAACAAAAATGCACACTTCATATAGAATGCATATAGCTTTAACTCCTAGCTCTGTGCAGTAGATAGCCAATCCTAGCTGATCTTAAAAAGCTAACCAACTTTGGATCTGATTAATGCTTGGATGAGTGCCCTCAGGAAATCTGGCTGTAGGTTGTACTGGAAAATGGGGGGGAAACCTAGAAGGAAGCAGTGGCAAACTACTACCATATTGTTGTCAAGAAAACTACATGGATATGCCTTCAAAGTCACCAGGAGGTGACCTTGACTCAAAGGTGACTTTACAATTTCTTTCTTTCCAACCCAACAGAATCAGATTTGGTGTTAGGAGGAGAAATCAACAAAAGTAAGATTAAAAATGGACTGGATCTGGCAGAGGGCTGCAAGTGGGGGAGGAACCCACCAGACAAAATTCTTCCAGTGCATCTCTATGAGAGAGACAGATGGACAGTGTCTAAGTCTGTTGCCAGCTCCTCCATTCTAAGCCACTTCTCTCTTCCCAATCATGTGACCCAGTGTGAAGTTATTATTTAGGGGTTTGAAAGAATTCCTGCAGGCATCTTCTGCTTGCTTTACCTACCTTGTTTAAACCAGCCTTAACACTAAAACCTCAGGTTCTTATTTAGGGATAGAAAATATGTAGGCAATACCTTTTGAAATCCCAGGGACAAACTGGACATGATGATAATGCATGGAACTCTTTCAGTTATTTAAGAAGATTACAAGTATAGTTTTGAAAGTGAAAGATTTGAAAATGTGAAATGCTAACTTCCCTTCATGATTTTTTTTTCTTCAGCTATGATAGGTTGGAAAGAGGGGCCTCAAGAATGTAGGATGCAGGCAGGAATACACCCCACTTCTGCTTTTTAAAGTTAGACACACACACACACCCCACGATTGGGAAATTCGAGTTATGAATCTGATGCTGTTACTTCAAGTTTCCTCAGAAGTATTGGATAAATGGATTGAGCAGGATTTCCAGACGGGTTTCATTATATTACATTCTCTCCTGGCCTCTTCTTGTGGCTAGGAACTCTATTGTTTATGATGAATAAATATAGGAAATTTGGTGCAATTCAGTTTAACAGATTTCAAATGCAACAGACAAAATCTATACACTATATGCTGCTGTGTATGTGTAAAATCTCATGTGAGTTTAATGAGTGTTCTGCTTTCACAAACTCTCCTTTCTTCTGTTACTCTGTTAAATTGAAGATTTAAAATATTCTATATTATGCTAGTTCCAAAAATTGGATTTATTTAGGGATGGGAAATAAGAATTTTTATTAATGGTTAGAAGAGGGATAAGGCAATATTTTCTACCAGTCAGAGGATGCAGCAATATGTGTTGCTACGGCAAAGATTTTATGATATCTTATGATAATACCTTGTATTATTTATATTATAGTACATAGTGAACTCATTGGTTAACCAGTGACTATTGATAAGTATAAAATATAAGATATATATTTTTTCTTCTTAGTTTGTATCTTTAGTTTGTGTTTTTCATTTTTTTTGTGAGATTAAAGATTGTTTTGTTAAAAAAAGACATATTTTTTTAAAAAGCCAAGTAAATAAATACAATGTTAATACCAATAATGAAATTTAAAAAAAGATGTTCTTTTCTGTTTCTCCAAGGAGTTGGATACCACTTTCTCATTTCTTCCATCCAATTTAATCTTTTCAGTGCTCTTGTGACATAGATGAGAGTTGAAGATAGGGACTGATAGGCTGGCTTATGTCATCAACTGTCATGACAAAGCAGGAGCTGAACCTTGCTTCCAGTATTCCAGAGGTTCTTTCTATTTATCCCATATTGGTTAATCTCTACAGATGGGGGTTTATATGACTTGAAAGAAACCTTACCTCAGTTGAGAAGGGTAGCATTACAATAAGAACTTTTTGCCATGACAATGTAGCATTCTGTAGGAAAGTAATGCAATTACACACAACACATAGGGAGCATTCAGATTCTAGGAGCCCTTTGTGATGGTGTGAAATGGTATAATCCAACACATGATTACCAGCTTCAGTGAAAAAGGGGATTTGCTTAGCACTTCCAAATCCATAAAATGGTAGACTATAATCATATCTGTTTGATGAACAGCAAGACAGATGTGCATAAATCTTATTCTCTTTGTTTAGATGATTAGAATATTTAAAGATTTATTATTCCAAATTGGTATTTTCTGAAAAGGTGAAAAATCATAGACTAACAACTTACACAGAAATTTATCTAAATGGAATATTTTTATGCATGTTTTGTAGCTAACAATATTTAAGTAATGTGTTTATTAAGTGTATCATTGTTTACTGAGGATTCCTAGCCTAAAATGTGCCTAGCAAATATAGAACCAATCCAGAAACAACTCTAAACCCAATACTCTCATAAACTGGAGACAATAAGAGGAATAATATCATTTTCTATATCAGCTCTTCCCAACCTGGAATCTTCCATATATTTGGATTACAGTTCACATTCTCTCCAGCCAGCCTGTATAGTTCTGCTCATCTGGTTGAGGAGGATGGAAGGATTCCTTTTCAAAATGGAATATGCAGTGACTGCTTTGCTTGTTTCTAAAACCAAATTGTGCTCCATAGTATATAGTTACAAAAATGATGTTCTGCATTCCAAAGAATTACAATAGCTTAAAATATTTTCTAGTAGTCTGGGGTTTCCTCACTGTTGGTGAGACAGTTGCGTATATTGGAAGACCTTTGTGTGCCCTAGCAGGAAGTAGAAAGATTTGCTAATCTACTGCAGAAGCACAGGCAACACCCGTAAGATGGATGCCAGGAGTGGTGAGCATGTGGGGTTCTGACTTGTGTGAAATAAGCTCTTGAGCATTAAGGAATATGCACTAGGGGTGTAAGTGTATATTATGTCGGGGGGAAATGGGATAGGTAATAGCTTAGCATAGCAGTTGCAACTGTAATCAATTTTTTAAAGTTTTGAATAAAGAGATTAATACCGTTTTGCCAGGATGCTTCCTTGAAAACTGAGGAAAAAAGCTAAATAGATGAGCAATGCATGTGAGGCACGATTGTAGCAGTGCTATTTTTAAATATACCACGTGACTGTCCTTGCTTACCAAATGTAGCCAGCGGTCTTTATTTCAGAGAAGGCCTGATTGCTTTATATCCTGAAGGAATGAAATTCTTGTTTTTTTGCTTTTTTTTATTTTAAAGAATTGCCTCTGAGTCGGTACTGTTACGCCTCTAAGCAGGTCTCATTTTCAGGGACACGTTTAGCTTCTATTTTAAAATGAAAGATGATGCTTTTTCCTGCAATGTAGTTTAAGTGCATATTACTTTAATGATATGTCATCTATGAACTTGAAAATAGCTTTCTTGTAAGTTTTAGGGTCGAGTATAAAAAAGAAAAAACCTACTTCATACACGGTGTGTACATACATACATATTACATGAAATGTAATTTTATTTTTTCAGTAATGTGTGTACCATGCATGCTGGAATTGGCCCTCTAGGGCTGTTTTGTTTTTTTTTAAAGAAATGAAATAAAACAATTATGAAATTGAATGGTAAGAACAGAAGGGCTAGAATATAGAGTACTCAGAAAGATAAGCGGCTGTCAGTACTTTTACATTTTAGGAAAGAAACCAAAACATAATTGATGTTGTTGAATTTAATATATTTTGTCTTCTGTAGTCTGTGTGTAATATTTGCTGAGCCTTGCCATGTCTTGTTATAATGGGATTGAGAATTTTAGCCCTAGAATTCTTAGCATCTGAAGGGGGCCAAGTTAGGAAGACTGCAATGATAAATCATTAAGAGGCAGAACTGCGTCCACCGCATACAAACACAGCACTTCTAATTCCACATATTGTGTTACACGACCATTAATATACTGTTATCTCTTTGTTTTCAACATGTATTATCTAATACAGTCTTCATTGTGGGTTTGCCTTGATCAGAGTACGTTAAAGGAGAAAAAGAAGCAGCCTTGTTATCAGCCTTGTTAAATGTAGTAGAATCTGCATTTTGGTAGTTCCAGAATGCCTGGGAGCCTAAATTCATGAGTATTACTTACTATGTGTCCAGTGCCTTCCACAAATCATGGAGAAGCATGTTAATGCTGCTCTTTTAGAAGTTAAGCATTTCTTTTCCTAAAACAGAGGTCTCCAATCTTCTTATGCTGGTGGACGCATATGCAATTCTGAAAACGTGTTGTGGTTGCTCACAAAACTGGTGGCCTAGAGAGGTGCTTGCTTATTCAGAAATTGGCAGCCATGAAGGACATCATCAGTTGTTTACCAGAATGCTGTCTCTGTATCCTTTTTGCAGCATGCTCTTTTTTCTGGACAGATAAGGCATGCTTCACATCATATTCATTTTCTAAGAAAGCTCATTTGGGACCAAGCATGTTCTGGGAAATAAAACTGATGATAGAGGCTAGTGATTTTCCTTTGCAGTATGCTGTATCCCATTTTTTAAATTGTTGTTATGTGCAGGCTAAGGTGGGGCAGGGAACTTGTGGGGGAGTTTCCATGGATGCTCCTTTGAAGACCTCACTTTTAAAAATTAGTTGTGTAAGCATTTGTGCTCCTGACACATAGTAAATATCGTGTTTGATTATTCTGTTTTATCTCAGCAAGGGATGAGGGAAACAAAGCAAATGGCTTCAGATTTCTCAGAGTATCGTTTGCTGGTCATCAGACTGGAAAATACTGTACACGTTTTAATGCATGAATAAGGTGTGGATGTGTATATGCATGTATATATGTTATTGTTCTATTTCATTTTATAACACATTCAGGTTTCGTTGCTATGCTGTAATATTGGAGACTGCATTCTAATCTCCTGTCCTTTAACTCTCTCTTAGTGGTTGACCTCCTATACTGGCGAGACATTAAGAAGACCGGTGTGGTGTTTGGAGCCAGCTTGTTCCTGCTTCTTTCTTTAACAGTGTTCAGTATCGTGAGTGTGGTTGCTTATATTGCCTTGGCCCTCCTGTCAGTGACCATCAGTTTTAGGATATACAAAGGAGTTATCCAGGCAGTCCAGAAGTCAGATGAAGGCCATCCCTTTAGGTAAATGTTTGTGCTTTTCCCTATTTATAATTAATTATATTTGCTGTAGAATGGGAGCTGAGATGGTCTTTGGATTTCTTTTGATCATACTTGAAGTTGGAAAGGTGGGCTACTTATTTTGATTGCCCAACATTATGTAACTGGATTTCTGTTCACCTGGGGTTTTCAGAGAAGAGGCTGGAGAAAGAGGCCTTAGATCTGCCTGTTGTATTCCATGAATAGAAGAATACCACTGGATGCAAGCTAAACCCTAAACCACATTAGCAGAACATAATTGCTGTGTTTACACAACATGCAATGCCCAAATGCATCATATTAGGGTCTGGTTCATACAATATGCAAAGACAATGGCTGGTTCCCCAAAACATGTAATTCATAAATTATCTGAATACATTTTAGCCTAGTGTACCATGTTATGTGAACACAGCCTTATTTCATAGCCAAATGTTGTCAGTGTCACCTCTAATCAGATTTGAGCTAACGCAAAGGACATGTTGAGATATGAAACTTTGTACCAAGTTTGGATCAAGCCATCTTTACCGTACACAAACCTAAGTGGGAGGGCATTATTTGGGTACAGTTTGTATAGAAATGCTATATACAAAAGCTAACATCTCCAACATATGTCAGAGGCACAGTGATTTGTGATGTTAATAGAGACTCTGGGATTGTGCAGTTCCAAGGACTGTATATACATGGTTTCCATGAGTTAATCCTGCTTTTTGCAGATTATTTACTGAATGAATACTACCTGCCATATTCTTAAATAGGTCTGCGGCTTTGCCAGTGCTAACTGGGACTCTTTTTCATTGCTTTGTACATCTGGGTTTGCCAGTTTGCAAATCATTTTTATTTGTCATGTTCACTAAATAAATGAACATAATTACATACTAGAGGAATGGGAATAATATATTGAGTCTATTGGTTTTTAACAAATTTCAATTACTTTGGTAGATATCCTCAGCTAATTCTCCTTTTAGTGTCAAGAGATGGAAGTCTTAAGACAATGAAATCCTATCAAGATGCCCTCAAGGTCTAAAAATTAAAATTTAAATATATTTTTAAGTGTCCCAGTTCTCCCAATATTTCAAGTGATGGGAAGTGGGGATGCAGTGGCATCCTGGACTTAAAAAGATTGCTGACTGTTGCTTCAGGTCTTAACGGTTAATGCACAAAGTTGTTTGTTCCCCTTGCTGCTCTACTTTGAACTCTTTAGAGCAAGACTTGTACTATAACTATCTAGGGAACAAACAATCCCATTTTCATTTAAGTATTCAGATATGATAGAACAACGATTCAATTTTGTGACACTCTATATAGCTAACCCATTAGAGATGCAGATTTTTTTCCCCATACCCCCACTGTTATGTATTATTCAGCTTAAAATATTAATGTAAGTCATGATATATTAAAAAAAAACCCCACACATATTTGTACTTCATATTTGTCCCAGGAACTTTAATTAATGACTGATGTAATGGTACAAATTGGATGATAGACCCCTAAAATGATTTAATATCTCTAGGGCAAATGCCAAGTAGGAAACTTAATTTTCCTTCCCTTAAAATAAGTCTATGCTACAGGTTGCAAAGCCGGGGGGCGGGAGGGTGGGACTCAGCTTCAGTTTTGTTGATAGAAACCATAAGATTTGAGGAACAATTGATGTGGTTTAAACAGGTGACTCACAAAATCAGTCAGATTGGCATTGATCCTGATAATTTATTCTCCAGAGGTATGTCATCAGCATTTCATTGTATCAAAGAAAGGCTATGGGATAATTCAGTACAGAATTAATGGCTAAAGCCAAAGTTTCATGTTCATCTGTAACCTTTGGAATTAACTACAGATATACTTTTCAACTCCCTAAATATCTGAATTTCTTATATTTAAGTAAATAGCCTTTCAAAAGCCAGATTAAATGTGTTGTCATCAAATAGGCTATATGGTACATTTCAAAAAATTCCCATCTCTCAAAGATTCTGTCCCTGTAATGATACTGATCTTGAAATGATGAACCACATTTTATTGTATTATGAATTTTATAAGAGTCTTCGGCAGGAAGTTATTTGGCCTATTTTAAAATCCAAACCAGGAAGAAGACATACTTCTAAATATGTAAAAAAATTTACTTGCAGATGAAAATCCTAAAATTACAGTGGCAACAGCTAGATTTTTAACTGTGGCTATAAAAACAAGGTTTTTAGTAACAAATCAATGAGTTGGGATTTTAAGTGTATTATGTATAAAGTGCCAAAAGTGTAATTACAAATGACAGGCCAAGAGAATGATTTGGAAAAGGACGCTTTATTGGATATACAAAAGAAACTGGCTGAAGCTTTAAAAATTAAAGGGGAAATACAAATGATAAATCAAGAGAATGACCTGGAAAATGTTTTTTTATTGGATCTACAAAAGAGGCTTGTTAAACCTTTGAAGGAGTCTGTGGGATGGGATACAGAAGATTTAAAGAGAAATCAAATCCTACGACAGTATTTGAATGAACTAGAAATTAAGACTATTAGAAGTAAAAGGAAGAATATAAACTTGGTTTATTCAGTCAAGGTTAGAATAAGACATTTTTTTGCAAAGTTCTGGGAACTCTTTATGGACTTTTTGCTGACACCAGGATTGAAAAGTTGATGTTTTATGGATTGGCTTATAGATAAGGGATGGGATATGAGATGAAGAGACATCTGTTTGCAACCTTATAGGGGGTGAAGAGTTACTAAATTTGTCTTATTGTAATGAAGGTTGGAAATCACTTCTTTATGTATTTCTTTTCTTTATTGTATTCATTATTTCTCTTCCTTCCTTCCTTTTTCTTTCTTGCACTTTTTATTCTTTCTTACTATGCTTTTTTCTTTAGTTTATATTAGTTTTTACTATTCTAATCAAAATCCTTAATAAAAATTATATGCACAAGAAGAAATAAATAAAATTAGCCAACAGTCTTTGAAAATAATATCTTGCTATTGGTTTACTATCTATTTTTCCTGAGGCATTTACATTGATAAGACATAGATTCTAGTCTAGTTTCTAAGGTTGTTGCAAAACATTGGAAAACTAAAAATACATTTTTGGGGTGGGGGTCGGGAATCATTGTTATTTAAAAGTGTGGGAAATTGTTTTTGACTGAAAAACTATGACAACAGACAAAACTATGAACCCACAAATTTAAGGGTTGGTTTATTAAAATTTCTTAGCCATATTGACAGAGTTCTTACTAATAGGTAACTTTCATCTGTTTAAACATGCTAGGTACATATGTACACATTTTTTTGAAAAGTTTTTTTTTTTGTTCTTTGTAAACAATAGCACATTTTTAATTTTTGTTATGATTAAGACTTTATTTCAATTGTTAAATCTTCCTTTAATGTGTAAAAAGCATTTTTTTCCCCTTTGTCAGCCATTGTTAAATGGTCAGGCTTTTTGTTGTTGTTGTTCAGTTGTTAAGTCATGTCCGACTCTTCGTGACCCCATGAACCACATCGCGCCAGGCCTTCCTGTCCTTCACTGCCTCCCTGAGTTTGCTCAGTTTCATGTTCATTGCTTCAGTGATGCTATCTAACCATCTCATCCTCTGCTGTCCCCTTCTCCTTTTCCCTTCAGTCTTTCCCAGCATCAGGGTCTTTTCCAAAGAGTCCTCTCTTCGCATTAGGTGGCCAAAGTATCTGAGCTTGAGCTTCAGTATCAATCCTTCCAATGAGCAATCAGGGTTGATTTCCTTTAGGATTGACTGGTTTGACCTTCTATCAGTTCAAGGGACTCCTAAGAGTCTTCTCCAACACCACAGTTCAAAGGCATCAATTCTTTGGCGCTCAGCCTTCCTTATGGTCCAGCTCTCTCAGCCATACATTGCTACTGGAAAAGCCATAGCTTTGATTATGCAGATCTTTGTCAGCAAGGTGATGTCTCTGCTTTTTAATATGCTGTCTAGGTTTGCCATAGCTTTCCTCCCAAGGAGCAAGCATCTTTTAATTTCATGGCTGCAGTCTCCATCTGCAGTGATCTTGGAGCCCAAATAAATGAAGTCTGTTACTGCTTCCATTTCTACCCCTTCTGTTTGCCAGGAATTGATGGGTCCAGCTGCCATGATCTTAGTTTTAGTTTTAAGTCAGGCTTACTTTCATTCATAATTTATCATATCAGTTCCTGGAAAGAAACCTTAAGATTTTAAATACTGCAGTTTTACTGTTTTGAATAATTTAGCAGAAGCACGTGCTAAAGGCTTGTCCATCTGTGCAACTCTGACAATGTGACCTTTCCTTGCATTTTCATTGTGCTTTGATTGAGAATTTGGAGAGCTTAAAAATTCTGGCTGCTAAGAAGTGTATTGAGAACGGCATGTTTCCTCTTCCAGAGCTTACTTGAATAAAGATGTTGCTGTATCTGAGGAGCTTATTCAAAAATACAGCCATACTGCGCTTGGTCATCTCAATAGCATGGGTAAGGAGCTCAGGCGCCTCTTCCTAGTGGACGATTTGGTGGATTCTCTAAAGGTAAACGGTTTCCTTTCCCATCTTTGCTTAAGAATTGTATAGTGATAGTGGCAAGGGATCGAGTCAGAAACAGATTGGCTTGAGGAGCCATCTAAAAGTAAAATAGGAGAACCAGGCAAATCCTTGGGTAATAGCTAATTTGACTAGTCCTGATAAAAGTATCACCCAGCTTCAAGCAAGTGAATTATTCAATTATTTGTGTTTCTTAAACTTAAAAAATGGTAATGGTAGGCTTTTGACTTAAAAAAAAATAAAGGTGCCTTATGTAAGGCAACACAAGACATGAAGCTGGTTCTGAGGCAAATTGACAAACAGTTCTGCTACTTATGGCTTTGTTGCAACTTGTTCTATATGGGGGTTCCAAAATATGAACTGGTTTTAAAACAAGGCTTGAAGGCAAAGGTTACAGGGACTTATGGGTTAAAGGAAAAAGAAAATGTCTACCCTCTTGGGAAGAGGTGAGCTTTTGCATCAAAAAATTAAATATGGACATTTCATGACCTGGCTGTATCAAAATCCATTGGAAGGTAAACTAGAATTGTATAATGTACTGTTTATGCCAAGGTAGGCAGTTAGTGAGTTGGAGCAGCTTATAGACCACCAGAGCACCTTAAGTTTGTATTGCTAGTATGTTAGTGGTTTTGCAAAGAAAAGAACAAGTAAAATTGGTGTGTTTAATCTGCTTGTTTTTCATTTTCATTTTTGTTTTTCATTTTCAATAGGAAAAAAATGAATTTGAAATCAAATTGCAGAATTGCTTTGAGCTTTAAGCAGGTATTCCATACTCGTAGTTTCATTAGGTTTTTTTTTCTTTCAGTTTGCAGTATTGATGTGGGTGTTTACCTATGTTGGTGCCTTGTTCAATGGTTTGACATTGCTGATACTGGGTGAGTTGGCCCTTTTTTTAATTATACAAAGCAATATCCAAAATATTATTAATAAATCACATGCTAGCTCTGATGGCTGACTTGAGCCTTGCTACAAAGCTGGGAAGTAGATAGATAGATAGATAGATAGCTAGTTAGCTAGTTAGCTAGTTAGCTAGTTAGTTAGTGGTAGTCCTTGTTTAGCGACTGCCTTGGACAGTAACAATGGTTACGACAGTGATGAAAAAGTAACTTTGCGACCAATGCCCAAATTTACGAACTCTGTCTGTCTCTGTGTCTCTCTGTCAAATCAAATCAAAAAAGATTTGCCCTTTTATCCAGCTTCCTCATGAGTCAAGTTCTGAAAACCTTCCCCGCTGTTTGGGCTCACCCAGCTCTGTGGGGTTGTATCCTCCTGACACTGTATAGCAAAGGAAAGCTGAGGTAAAATTTAAATACAGCGACCACTTCATTTAATGAGTAAGTTGCCGGTCCCAACTGCAGTTGCTAAACGAGGACTACCTGTATTGTTGAAAATAATCTGAATCAGCAAAACAGAGATGGGCAACACCTAAAAACAAAAAATTTAGAAAAACGGCTGGAATCTTACAAGGTTACCAGATCTTGTGAGATTTCAGGAGAAAATGCTAAAATCTCATAAGATTTTGGAGTTAAAACTTGAAATTACATGAAAGTACTTGTAAGATTTTAGGCACTTAAGGAAAAAAAAACTTTAAAAACTATTATTATTGGTGCCCTGCCATCATATGATGGTGTCCTGGGCTTCTAAAGGTTGTTGCCCTCTGATTATAAACAGTAAGGAAAGGATGCAAGCAAGAATGAAAAGGAAAATGCAGGCTCCAGAAGCATAGCAACTTTTGGTGTGAACATACTGTGAAATACCAAACTAGCCAACACTAAAATCTACTATTAAATCTTGTGAGGATTCTGACACATACTGACTGATATCTACAGTATATATCTATCATCTTGTGAAAAAGTAAGTACACCCAACTGAAATTTTTCACTTTTTCAGATATTTGAGCTTCAATTCAACAGTATTGATAAAGGGATACAATATAACAAATATCATGCATCATTTATATTTTGTACTCCATTGTGTAATTTAAACATAAATGCAAATTTTACATGTGAAAAAAGTAAGTGTATCCCTATATTACTACGTCAAATATCTAAAATTAAAATCAGGTGAACCAGATCAGGTGCAAATGGCTAGAGAGGATCTGGGAAGAACCTGTCTTATTTAAACCTCAGACATTTAGTCTGATTTTATCTTTGTTGTTGAAGTGTGTGGTATCACCATACCTAGAAAGAGCGCTCTCAGGTCTTCAAAAAGAAGGTTATACATGCCTGTGAGTCTGGGAAGGGATTTAAATAGATTGCCAAACAATTGGACATCAATCATTCCACAACCCAGAAAATCATCTACAAGTGCAGAAGATTTCAAACAATTAGGCCAGGCCATCCCAGCAAGTTCAGCCCAAAAGCAGAACACAGGATGCTGAAAGAAGTCTCTAAGAACCCCAGAATTTAATCTCGTGACCTACAGGTAGCTCTTGCCATGATTGATGTCAAAGTGCATGAGTCGGCAATTAGAAAGAAGGTGCACAAATTAGATCTACATGGGAGGTGTGCCAGGAGGAAACCGTTACTGTACAGAAAGAACAACAGAGCAAGACTAAATTTTGCTTGTGAACACCTAGGCAGAGACCAGGACTTCTGGAACAATGTGCACTGGACAAACAAGGCAAAGATAACAGTTTTGGCTATAGTGGTCAAATACACCAGAAGAACCAGATACGAACTGTAAAGCATGGTGGTGGAAATGTTATGTTTTGGAGCTGCTTTGCTGAATCAGGGCCTGGGCAGCTCACCATCATCGAATCCACAGTGAATTCTTCATTGTATCGGGGTGCTTGAGAGATCATCTGTCAGAAGATTGAAGCTCAACCGAAAGTGAGCCTAAGTAATACAGTAAATCTACCAATGAATGGCTGAAAAGAAGTGGAAGGTTCTGGAATGTCCAAGTCAAACCCCAGATCTAAATCCCGTCAAGATGCTGTGGGATGATTTGAAACAGGCTGTGCATGCAAGAAACCCTTCAAACTTTGCACAGCTGAAAAAATTCTGCATGGAGGAGTAGGAGAAAATTCCTCCCAGTCAGTTTCAGATATTGGTAGACAGTTATTAGAAACACCTGCTTGCAGTTGTTTCTGCCGATGGGTTCAATACCAGGTATTGGAGCCAAGGGTGTACTTACTTTTTCCACAGAAGGGAATGGCATATATGTTAATTTTTTGTTGAATAAATGATTGTAAAGTCAATTCTGAGTGAAGATAAAATACTGATAAGCTCACATATGTTAAAAAAGAAAAAAAATATGGGGTGTACTTACTTTTTCACATGACTATATCTATCTGTAGTTCCAGCTATGATCAGTACTCCATCCATGCACATTATCTGGTGCCCAGTTTGCAATAACTTTCAGGCATTCTTCATATTTTTAAACTTAAATCTGTTTTTGTTTTTCCAGCGCTGATATCACTCTTCAGTATTCCTGTTATTTATGAAAAGCACCATGTGAGTATGCAGTGTGGCATGCTTTTTGACAACATGATAATAAGATGAGATGACTAGCATATTAAGGATATTAAGAATACATTGTGTATGAAAAGATGAAGAGAATTCTGTAGACCACTGTCCTGTCGTTCTGTTTTGCCCATACTGCTGTTCTAGTTTCAGCAGAAGTTAAGTAAGACATGAAAGGCTTCTTAAGTAGGATTATCCTATCTGAGCAGCAGAAACATTTTCTAAAAACCCTATAACCCATTGCTGCCAGTGGTCATCTTGAGTTTCATACTTCACATGTGGCAGCCCTAGGATTGATATTAAAAGTAAAGAGATCATATTTCTTCTGCCAACTCTGATTTGAGAACTGCTGAATCAACTGAGACTCAACTGGTTTGGGATTCTGCTTTCAATAATAAGAATCCTTTCCTTTACATTATAGTTCATTGTAGCCGAGAAATGACAGCGCTCCTCTTAAATGAACTTAAGTATAGTTAGTTGAGAAAGTATTTTGTAGCTAGTCAACATAACATGTTTTACCTCAGAGCTTTACAAGATAGGAGCAAGAACACTTTTTCCTTGAGAATCATTTTTTAAGATCACATTGTTCTCAGTAAGAAGAAAATAGCTTGCTTTATATATGATAGAAATGGAAATGTCTTCAGCTATTATTTCAAATGTATATTTATTCCAAGGTTTTGCACAGTCATAAATCTAAAGATATCTTGTACAACAAGTTAAATAAAAAGTAGTTAAAATATCACAATAATAATTACATGCTTCTGAAATTGAGGATAAAGTCTGATGAAATAGCTACCAGTTTTCTCTCTGGAAAATCTCCTGTGCATTCAGTATTTCTGAAATGTCAGAGCATCACAGTTGTGGACAAACCAAGAGTTAATATGCCAGAGTTCAAATCTTAATGACTGGGATTGAATATCATGCTAAGGCAAGGGTGGTAAAGCTTCTGATGACCAGGATCCATATCAATAATTTTTGGGTGATCAGGGATTGCAGTAGGGGTGGGTTCAGCTATTTTTTCTTTGTCGTGGATGTATTAAGAATATTGTGTTATATCCGTCCTAAGCCTATTCTAGGGTTTATACCTCAGTTTTTGATAGATGAAGTGTAGAGAGCCAGTTTGGTGTAGTGGTTAAGGCACAAGGCTAGAAACTGGGAGAATGTGAATTCTAGTTCCACCTTATGCATGAAGCCAGCTGTGTGACTTTGGGCCAGTCACTCTCTGTCAGCCCTAGGAAGGAGGCAATGGCAAACCACTTCTGAAAATGTTGCCAAGAAAATTGTAGGGACCATCCAGGCAGTCACCAGAAATCAAGACTGACTCAAGAGTACCCTCCCCACTGAGGTTGTATGTCTTGTGGTTTGCTTGATTTCAACTTAGTGTGATGCTAACCCAAACATGGTTTTTCTTAAAGATTGTACAGTGGGGCAAAAAAGTATTTAGTCAGCCACCAATTGTGCAAGTTCTCCCACTTAAAAAGATGAGAGAGGCCTGTAATTTTCATCATAGGTATACCTCAACTATGAGAGACAAAATGGGGGGGGGGAAATCCAGAAAATCACATTGTCTGATTTTTAAAGAATTTATTTGCAAATCATGGTGGAAAATAAGTATTTGGTCACCTACAAACAAGCAAGATGTCTGGCTCTCACAGACCTGTAACTACTTCTTTAAGAGGCTCCTCTGTCCTCCACTCGTTACCTGTAGTAATGGTACCTGTTTGACCTTGTTATCAATATAAAAGACACCTGTCCACAACCTCAAACAGTCACACTCCAAACTCCACTGTGGCCAAGACCAAAGAGCTGTTGAAGGACACCCAGAAACAAAATTGTAGACCTGTACCAGGCTGGGAAGACTGAATCTGCAATAGGCAAGCAGCTTGGTGTGAAGAAATCAACTGTGGGAGCAATAATTAGAAAATGGAAGACATACAAGGCCACTGATAATCTCCCTCGATCTGGGGCTCCACGCAAGATCTCACCCCATGGGGTCAAAATGATCACAAGAATGGTGAGCAAAAATCCCAGAACCACACGGGGGGACCTAGTGAATGACCTGCAGAGAGCTGGGACCAAAGTAACCAAGGCTACCATCAGTAACACACTATGCTGCTAGGGACTCAAATCCTGCAGTGCCAGACGTGTCCCCCTGCTTAAGCCAGTACATGTCCAGGCCCGTCTGAAGTTTGCTAGAGAGCATTTGGATGATCCAGAAGAGGATTGGGAGAATGTCATATGGTCAGATGAAACCAAAGTAGAACGTTTTGGTCTAAACTCAACTTGTCGTGTTTGGAGGAGAGAGAATGCTGAGTTGCATCCAAAGAACACCATACCTACTGTGAAGCATGGGGGTGGAAAGATCATGCTTTGGGGCTGTTTTTCTGCAAAGGGACCAGGACGACTGATCCGTGTAAAGGAAAGAATGAATGGGGCCATGTATCGTGAGATTTTGAGTGAACACCTCCTTCCATCAGCAAGGGCATTGAAGATGAAACATGGCTGGGTCTTTCAGCATGACAGTGATCCCAAACACACCACCCGGGCAATGAAGGAGTGGCTTCGTAAGAAGCATTTCAAGGTCCTGGAGTGGCCTAGCCAGTCTCCAGATCTCAACCCCATGGAAAACCTTTGGAGGGAGTTGAAAGTCCGTGTTGCCCAGCGACAGCCCCAAAACATCACTGCTCTAGAGGAGATCTGCATGGAGGATTGGGCCAAAATACCAGCAACAGTGTGTGAAAACCTTGTGAAGACTTACAGAAAACGTTTGACCTCTGTCATTGCCAACAAAGGATATATAACAAAGTATTGAGATGAACTTTTGATATTGACCAAATACTTATTTTCCACCATGATTTGCAAGTAAATTCTTTAAAAATCAGACAGTGTGATTTTCTGGATTTTTTTCCCCATTTTGTCTCTCATAGTTGAGGTATACCTATGATGAAAATTACAGGCCTCTCTCATCTTTTTAAGTGGGAGAACTTGCACAATTGGTGGCTGACTAAATACTTTTTTGCCCCACTGTATAAAGAACATAAAAACTAACACAAATTAATAAAAAGTAAAAAGAGCAGAGAAAGAAGTAAGGAAAAGTGTAAGAGAACAAAAAGAAAAAGCTTCTGATTTCTTTTGCAGCAAATACAAGTGCAATTACAAAATTAACTCTTACTCTATGATTACAAAAAAAGCTCACATTTTTCTGTTATCCAATTTTTTTTCTAATCATCAAAACCACAAATCATAAGTGCAATTTTTCCCTTTCATGCAAAAAGTCTATAAGAGGGTTCCAGTCAGCTATAAACGTAGATATTTTTTTTTCTCTAATCAAGGAAGTTAATTTAGCCATTTCTGCAGATTCCATCATCTTCATCAGCCATTCCTCCATTGTGGGTAGTGTTGAACCTTTCCACTTTTGAGCAAATAATAGTCTCGCTGCAGTTGTCATATATAAAAATAAAGTTCCATGACTTTTTTCTGATTGCCTGTCAATTAGTCCCAAAAGAAAAGTCTCTGGTTTCAGTTGTACTTTAACCTTTAAATTTTTTTGAATTAGTATATGTATTTGTATCCAATTTTTTTTGTATGTCCACCAAACACAGTAAAGTGTCCCTTCATGTTCACATTTCCAGCAAAGATTCGAAGTACCTTTATACATTCTAGACAATTTCTCTGGTGTACCAGTGATACATCATTCTATAAAAATTCTCTTTAAGGCTAGAACATAATGTAAATTTCAATCCTTTCAACCACATATATTCCCATTGATCCATTTGTATATTATAGCCAAAATTTATAGCCCATTTTATCATACATTCTTTCACTTGTTCTTCTGTCTCATATTTCAGCAAAAGTTTGTACGTTTTAGCAATAACATGGTCGTCGTTAGTACACAATTCTATTTCAAACTCAGTCTTTGTTCAAAACCATAAAATCTTTTATCTACTTTAAACCTTTCTGATAACTATACATAAGAAAACCATTGACAAGAATATCCTTCTGTTGTCAAATCTTCTCTTGATTTCATTTTACAATCCCCTTGAGAAAGTTCTAGTACATCACGGTAGGTTAAGCATTTATGTTTATTTAACATTTCTCATCTACAGGCTGCTTCTTGCACTGAAAGCCACAAAGGTGTTTTTGGGCCCAAATGTGATTTTTCATGATGTGGGAACCAAGTAATTGAAATAATTTTTTAACTTTTATATTTCAGGCTCAAATTGACCATTATGTGGAACTTGTGAACAAGAATGTCAAAGATGCGGTGGCAAAGTAAGTGTACTGAATTTTTGAAGCTACAGGTAATCCTCAGGTTATGATGGCAATTGGAACTGGAATTTCTATCGCTAAGCAATGTGGTTGTAAAGAACAATGTCATGCGACCACATTGCTTAGCGATGGCAATCACAGCAGTCCCAGTTGCCGTTGTAACCCCAGGACTGTGCGGGTTGTAAAGTGGGTAGAGGCAGGAGTCCCAGGCAAGGAGCGTGGGTGTGTGTGCAGGGGGATGGGGGTGCCATGGCCAGGTGCTACAGAGTGCAGGTGGGCTGGTGGGGTGCAGGCAGACGGGGGGTGCTGTGGGTGGGTGCACACTACAGAGGGTGGGTGGGCAGGTCCCTGGCATCTCATACTCTGTAGCAGGGCTTCTTTGGAGAAAAAGCAGTGGGAGCAAGTTAGAGGAGTGACTTGCAACCTTCCCTGCCAGCTTCCCCATTGACTTTGCTTGTGGGAAGCTGGCAGGGAAGGTCACAAATGGTGATCACGTGTCTTCCGGACACTGCAACTGTCATAAGTGTGAGCCAGTTGCCAAGCGCCCAAATCACGATCACATGACTGCAGGGGTGCTGTGATGGCTGGAACTTCGAGGACTGGTCATGAGTACCACTCGTTTGGTGCCATCGTAACTTTGAACCATCACTGAATGAGTGATCATAATTTGAGGATTACCTGTAGTTTCCAGAGTAACTGGTATCCTTTAAGATGACTATAAAATAATAGATTCAGTATGTTCATATACAGTCCTAACTGACCAGCGTCATCTAATATGTCTTGATAATTTTCTTTGCAGTTACTAAGTTGGGAACAGGAGATGCAAGTAGAATAGTTCTGTGACATGTAAAGCACTTTGAAGTGTTGGTACGCTTTTAACACTGGTGGTTACTGAATGCATTAGATTGTATCCATTTGGCTCTTCTTGCACAGTTGTTTGGAAAACACAGAATGTGATTTTTTTAAAAACTGGATTTTTTTCTTCTACAGGGTTCAAGCTAAAATTCCTGGACTGAAGCGCAAAACTGAATGAAATCAAGAAGCAACCTTAATTAAAACAAATCATCTTTTAAATGGGAATGGGAGGCATATTCATCTGGATTATATGGGAAGGGTCAGGGAATAGCAGACCTTGACATTGCAGTGCAATTTCACAGACCTTTATTTTTTAGGAACACAGTGTTTCAGAGGGAGAAAAATAACCTGTTCTTGACTGCTGTGTATGTCCATCCTAAGTATTGTAAGCTGCTACATATGGATTTAAACCTAATCCTCTTCGCTTCTTCCATATGCAGCACAGGTTAACATAACCAGTTGGAGAGCTGTACATTTTATGCTTTGGCCAAGGTAGTCTTGTCGTGTTTCAAGAGAGGTTAGTGTGTGGAAAACATTTCATTTTAGCACTGTCTCTGGTTTGTGTTGATTGATTGCAGATTTTCTAAAATGAAATGTTTAGAAGAATATGCCATTAAAGCAAGCTTGAAAAGTCTTGCCCCTTTGGTATCAAGTGTAGCCGTAATGTGCTTTTAATTTTACTGTTTTATCAATTGCCAATATAAAATTAAATATATAGTGTGTCACAGCTGCTTAGGATGTCCAGCTCCTCCATAGTGATTGAACTACTAGATAATTGAACTGAAGTTTTTTGAGCTCCTTAATATATTAGCTTAAATTTTCAGAAAAAAAATAGTACCTATTAAATAAACAAAACCAACTCTGCACATTACAGGTTCTGCCATATCCTTTGCTGCACAAACTCCTATAGTCTATTTTAAGTAAACAGTTTTACAGTTCTCGAACTTTGAATCTGTGGAATGAATTTCTGATGGTGTGATCCTCAGATCTTTGCAGGCAGAACAAGGAACACCCAACGTTCTTGTTTTCCACCGTGCTTGGAATCCTCAGCATCTGTGCATGGGTCAGTGGATTGTACCCCAGTGCTGCAAATGTCATTTGGACATTTCAAATACATGTGGGGTTTAGGCTGTATTGAACTACGTCTGTGGGATGCATTGTGAAATGTAAAAAGAAAACAATTTTGAGTTATCAATAAAGTGTATAGACTCATATACTGTGTAAATGTGATTACGCTGATCAGTTGCATGGTTTATCATTGCACTTCCCAGCTAAATGTATGAACAATTGTCACTAAAAACAATTGTGAACTATACCCAACATTATGAATTCTGTTGATGTGGTTGATTTATGCATATAAATTACTGCTTGATTATCTAGTTAAAATCATAGTTATGATTTAGCTCAGTACAATCTTATTCTCAGTGGTTTTTGCTAAAAAGTAATCAAAATTTTGTTCATAAATTTTGTAGGGCATTACAATGGTTAGTGTAGAAGTACCTGTGTGCCTCTCTTAGGATTGCTTAGAGAAAGAGTGAATCCTCTACCTTGCAAATGAACTTGCTGCTAGCTAAGAATTTTTTGAGACTTCATTTCACAAATATGTATTTGCCAGCTTGTGGTGCCTATTCAAATTGAATATGGTAAAATGACTTCTATTAAGCAAGACATCTTCATTATATATGGTCCCTTTGTGCTTGATTTCATTCTGTCAGATTGGAAGCTGCATGCTGCTAAAATGTGAAATGGCATTAGATTTAGTTTTCACCCTACCAAACACATTAATAAAAGTAGCAAGAGAACTAAAAGATGATACCCCGTCATAAATTATTTATGTACCATTATTAAAGCAGGAGGAGAAAGTACGTGGCTTTAAAAGCAGCAAAATTGTGTCTGGTTTCTAGCCTTATTTACTCCACTGATTGTCATGCGAAAGGAGTGTTTTTGGACAACAGATTACTGTGACAAGTATGTCTCAACCCAAATCACACAATACACTAAATGCAATTTACATGATGCAATTGTGTCAAATTGGGGAACATGTTCTAACTATATTGAATCTAAGATTACTATCATGCCTGTCTTTTTAATAATAAAAATTCTAGGGAATATATTTGCTTAAGGCAGTGTGATAAAAATGATATGTATTTTAAAAGCTTTGCCCTTGAATAACTCAACCACTAATATTTTGTTTTTTTCTCTAAGAAGCATATTGTTCCCTCTTTCCAATATGCTGGATGTTCCAAAAGAAAATCTGGCACCGTTTTCAAATAATAAAACTTTTATTGAATCATTTCAAAAATAAATTCATGCAATAGTATTTCAATTTACATTATAATACAGCATTAAATTTAAGCATAATGTTCTAAATTATATAAACAAAGTCTCCCATGCACAAATATATTATTCATCTTCAATATTTTTGCACAATTTCACTATACAGCAGCTCATTCTGTTACAGATTTAAGATGCACTCAATATGAAAGGCCAGTATTACAACAGAGGCAAACAAGGTGACCACCTGACATCACCAGATGGATATGGTTACACTGGCTAAAACAGGAAACTTTCCTCATGAAGAATAAGGGAATAAGACTGCATAGGACGCATGTCTGAAATTATAAAGGAGTATAAGGCATTAATGTATTCCATTGATTAAATAACTCGTACACACAAGTAGTCCATTAAAATCACAGAAACACTTTTTTGTTGTATACAGATTATTATACCAGAAACATGCCCCCTTTCCCCTTTTTCTTAAACCTGGATTTTTTTGCAGCAGATATTTTATTGAAACCACCACACTTCTACAAATACTTTCATCAGTCCTAAAAGGAATTCGTTGCTTGTTTAATAATCATCTAACCAGTATCTTCAACTTGACTCTCAGCTAACCTTCAATATAGACTAGGATAATTCCCATTTTTTTCAACCTTTGCTACCTATGGTGAAATAAACTAATGCTACAAAGAACTGAATTTAGGATTGTTTTACTGCATGAATTAACACAAAATAAGTGCTGGACAAGATCCAAAACCTGTTTAGTCCAGCATTCTGTTTCCCATGGCCTTTGGGAAGTCACGAGCAGGACATAAGCTCAATAGTACGTTCCTGCCTGTGGCTATCAATAGTTTGTACTCTGGGTGAGGCATGTTACCCCTGATATTGAGTTAAAAGTATCATCCTGATTACTAGCCACTGAAAAATTGCAAGCTTCAGCACTTTTAATAAGCTGCTCAGGATGAAGAACAAAGTTTCACAGCTACATGGTCTGCCACCACAAGTGCCTATGGTTGCCAATTTGGCACTGGACTGTAAAGGAAAGAAATGCCCTTGAACCACTTTGCAAGGGAAAGACTCCCCCCCCCCCCTTTGAAGTTAAAAACATGCCATCTTGGCTATTGCTTGGCTGAACAAAAAATATTGAAAAAAATGTTCTGTAAACGGGAATGAAAGAAAAGCATTCATTCATTCTACAATTTCATTCTATCACTTCTCTTGAAGTACTGCTAAGTTTCATATGTGGTAGTGTCAAACTGAGCATTATTTATAGTTTCTGCCTTGTACCTCTACTGCTTGCCATTGATATTAGAAGAGCAGGCTGGAATTCAGTCAAAGTGTCAAAATAAATTTAAAAAATGGAACATTGTGACATTTAGGGAAAAAAGTGACTTTGTCAGCCCTCGTCAGTTTGTAAGTTTCAGCACCATGAGCAGAAAGTAGGCAACGGCAGGAGGTAATGTTATATCCTGCAGTACCAGAAGAGTTTTCAAAAGGCACTTTGTAGGAAAATGGCAAATGAAATTACATCTAATACACTAAATGGAACAGGGAGAGAGCGTTGGCTAATTCATTTAATAAAACCAGCCATGAACCCAAGCTTGCTTTATCATAACGTACCTTGTCCCTAACAGAGTTTAGAAATGATGGGACAAGCTTAAGAAATAAGAAAGCTTGACTTTTCACTATTTTCAAATTGAAGCTTTCATTTTTTAACAGACTACTGGAGCCTGAACACCACAATGGACTGAGTCAGGGGTCTCAAATTCATGGCCCTTCATGTGGAGCCTTTTGTGTGGCCCATGACTTAATATTTTGGTGCCAGCGAGGTCAGGGACCTGAGTGTGTACAGATGTGCAGGAGGCCACAGTGACTCGCCTCAAACCAACCTGATAGGTCTTTTGGCCACAGCTGAGCCTGGTTGGTTGGGCCATGCAGTCTGTTCTCCAATGCTTGTTGCACATGCTCTGCACATGCTCTGAGGCAGCACTGGGATCTCCAGGCAGAGCCACAGAGGGTGAGGCCTGGCCAGGGGGCTGGGGCTGAGGTGGATAAGGTCTGAGAAGAGGGACTGGTCTGGCTGCCTTACTGTGAGGGTTCCTCTGCTAGGCAAGGTGTCAGCCAACAAGTGGAGGAGAGCTTGGTTACGTGAAAGACTTGGACAGGCAAGAGGAGAAAAAAGGGAGGGGGGAAATGAGGAAAAGTCTGGAGGAAAGATTTCAGCAAGAAGAAGAAAAAGAAAAGCAGGACTTGGGCTGCTCTTAGTGGGATGGGTCTAGCCCTACAATCAGCTGGTACTGTTCAGGATAGGATCTGGAAAAAATACATCACCCAGTAATAAAACCAAATATTGGTATTATGATTAATGAAAAATGCTGCCAGCTGGGTGGCCAAAATGGCTCTGTCTTGCGAATAGCTCTGCTTCGTAGTAAACTTTGATTTTTTTAAAAAAATTAATACATTTATGTAAAGTGACGTGATACTTTTCATTTGGGACTTAATCCATGCACAGAAAGGTTCCAGCAATGTGGCCCTCAGGCTAATGGCTCATGTGGCACTCATGACAATTTGAGTTTGAGACCCTGGTCTTGGCATTGTATTCCTGAATATTTAATTTGGCAAGAGATCTTTTAATATATATTAGAATAATTAATTTAAACTCAATGCCAAATAATATATTTGATTTCCCCATGGCTATGTATACTTGGGGATGTGTTACACAGAATAATTGTGTCTTTCACAAATAAACTTATATGAAGTTTTGTAAACCCAGCCAGTGCTGAGATCTTGAAGGCTTCCCATGTGTCCACTGTTTGGCACTCAAATGGCAGTGGTGGCAAGAATGATCCTGGAGAGTTGTGACCTTTAAAGACATCGCCATACAAATACACTAAAGAAGAAAAAATTACAAGTATTAAAAATAAACACAGATGTGGCTAAAATTATACTGCAAGCTGATTCTCTACCCATCCACCCCATATTTCCACATTCACCACATTAAACACAAGAAATGCCAACTGACAAGTATTAATTCCTCACCACCACCACCATACGCAAATGCTCCTCAGATAATCTTTACCCAGGCCGTAATGTATAATCCATAATAATATACAATATGTATATAAGAGTGTTAAATGTTTGTACCTGGACAGAAAAGAATACTTTACAGTGAATTTGAGGCATCTATTGCTGTTTCAAGACAGGAGGGAAAAAGCAGCTAGAGAAGCTAGAATACATGGAGGACTTCTACTGCAATTAGCAGAATTAATTATTCATGTTTGATATATTTTTGACGTAGAAAATCTCCTGTAACAACCCAGATTAGGCAAGTTGCCATTTTACAAACTAAGAATTGGTAGACGGAAGAGAGGATACCTACAATTTAGTTAGGCTCACATGCCATGGGTACCAGGGTGCAACCCCAAATAGCAGAAGAATTGAGGACCCTGTTATACAAGAGTTTCTGGGAGGTGTTATAGCCCCTCCACTTGTTTTTTGGAAGGCAATTAGTTTTTCCTCTCTGTTCAGGGAGATGCTATAACACCTCCCAGAAACTCTTGTATAACAGGGTCCTCAATTCTTCTGCTATTTGGGGGGACAGTGCAGGCATTCCATTCGCCTGGTTGGATGAAAAATGTCCCTCTCACGTATTTCTTGCCCCTTCACTATTTCTTCTCTTTTCTCACAGGAACTCTGAGGTGGTGTCCCCAAAAGGTGAATAGCTTCAACTCTGCTAGAGCTAACTACGCTCCTACCATAGCAGCCATTAAGTTGCCAAACTGGCCATCTCAAAAGTAAAAAAAGGACACCAGTTGTACCCAGTGGTTCAAAAAGATTGGTGAATCTGACTTTTTTATTTGATAGTAAATCAGGATGAGAATAACAACAATACATGGGCAATAATGCCTTGCCAGCAATCCAGCAGAAGCAGTTGGCAACCCATATCTTCTGCAACCCATTTCCCAGAAAGGCTTTACTACAAAGGGTTTTTTAAAAACTTGTCTACAGAAAAAAGGTGCAGACTTTTCACAGCAAAGAGCTTGCACAGCAAAGAGTTTGCACATCTTTTCTTACCATTTCTAACCATATTTATACTTGGCTATTAGCATCTGCTTTATGGTATTGGTTACATTTTGATTCTGCCCTTTTCCCTCCAGGTGCTCAAATCAGTACTCAACTCAGCCTCTCAACAGCCCTCAGAAGGATGACAGACAATGATCTTATCAAGGCTGCCCAGTTAGCTGCAAATGAGTGTGAACCTGAGCTTGGCTTTCTCTCACTTCAGCTCAAAATCTCTAGCCACACCACTTAACCAACTAAATGTTAACACAATGCAAAACCTTACCTGCAATCATCTCCTCCTGTGCTGATAACATACTTGTCATCATGAGAAAAGCGTATGTTGGTGACATGTGCAGAATGACCAAAGTAACGCTTATGTTTGGCCTGTCAGGAAAAGAAACAATTTCTGGCACTGAACACAATGTTGCTCCATTCACAAACAGCCAGCCGTGTTTCCTTGCCATTAGAATGTAGTAAGTTGATCGCATCTACTGATCAACCAAATGGTTTTTCAAGGTAAGACACACTGACAAACATATACCAAAAATGCTAAAAGTGGAAGGTAGGTAAGCTCACTTACAAATTTTTCAGTACATGGAAAATCAAAGAGTTTGACCAGCCCAAAGTCATCTCCAGAGACAATGTTCAAGCCAGCATGGGTCACACAGGCACAGTTGACATCTGCCTTATCTGCGTTTCGGGGCCAAATACCAATGACTTCATCCCCAAGGATACTGCTCCAAAGGAGAAAAAAAATCAATTAATTAGTGAGGATAAACAGTAAACTGAGGATAATTAGTGAGGATAACAGTAAAATGTCTTTGGGGGTATAGGATATATAAGAAAAGTAATTTTAGATCACTGAGATATGATTTGGGCGCTATTGAAAAAATGGAGTGGAGGTAGAATCCCTAAAATATCTATAGCAAATTAAAAAGGGGGAGGGACATTTTCTAAGTGCCACTAGTCTAAGTGGATCAATCTCTCACTAACTGCTCCTTAACTTGCTTTCCTGCCACTGCCCCTGGCTCTTTTTCATCTCTGAAGAGGTGGTGGTCTCCCCTTTATGGGATGTGCTCAAGTGGAAGGTAGACAGCCATCTATCAGGAATGGATTCATTTGGGTCCCTGCACTGGGCAGGGGGTCAGACTCAATGTCCTAAGTTGCCCCTTCCAATTCTGATTTGATGATGTAGGTTTACTGTTCTTGCTTAGCTCTTTGTGCTGCATTACCTTGTCCAGGTAGCCCAGGTGATCTTTCCAATAAATGCTGCATCTGTCACTTGCTTTCCTAGTGGCACCTCATGGACTTGCCGTTTGTAGGCACCGGTTGATACCTGAGGAAGGAAATTAATCAAAATGATCATATAGACAGTGCTGAAATACATGGTTCCCACCAAAATTATCTTAGGGGTGATAACAATTCCTGGTTCTCCTTGCATTATGTTATATAAAATGTTGAAATGTCTAATTAACTGAGCAGTGTAAGATTGTATGTTCGTAACTACTCATGGCAAACTTTGGAATGTGAATGGTTTATTTTTGAAACTACTACTCATAGCTTGAAAGAATCAGAGCCTGTAAATTTGTCTCATTTGACATTTTAAAAATCTGACCTTCTAGTCAACTTACATGTCAATCTAAACATAATGGCTATGGCTCTGAATATCTAGGTTTTAGGTTTATTTCTGTCTCTGCCAATTCTGATCTTTCCTTTTGATATTTACTATTCTGGAGGGGCTATGGAATTTAACTATGTGTACATGCTGTCATATTTGACCTAGGGCACGAATGTTTGTTTGGATCAGGAAGGCTGTTTCTTAACTGAAAGAAAAAAAGAAAGTCTACCTGAATGTATTTACCATCTGCTGAAAAATCCATTTGAATGACAAAACTTGGGATGTCTTTGCAGTAGCCAATTCGATTCAAGGTTGTACCTTGGGTGAGATCATAGAAGTCTACAGTATGTTCTTGTGAACCAACTGCCAAAAACCGGTTATCAGGGCTGATTCTAGAAAAAACAAAACAAAAAGAAGGTTCTGGAGGTTTTTTGGGATGACAATAATATTAAAAAAAAATTAAACTGCCCAATAGCCGAAACTCCCTGGGCAGTTTGTAATAAAAAGCTTCTCTGTGGTGACTCCCTCCCAGTGGAACATCATCCTTGCGGAGATAAGACTGGCCCCCACCTTGATACTCTTCTGAAAGGCCCTGAAGATACGGTTTTGCCAACAGGCCTGGGGATCTCAGGTTGATACGGAGCCCATCAAGTGGTTTGTTTGAAGGTATTGTTGCCAGGGGGTGGGGGTGTAGTGGGTTTGTATTTTGGGTTTTATTTCTGTAAGCCGACTGGAGTCACCGTGAGTGAGTTGGGCGGCCATATAAATTGCTTTAATAAATAAGTAAAACTCACTAAAATACAATCTGGATAAAATTATATATAATAAAATCATATAAAATACAAATAAAAACACCATATAAACTAGGGAGCAGCACAGTGGTCATTCAAAACCTAAGAATTAAAATACAATTAAAAGTCAATTAAAAAGCCTGGGAAAACAGAAAGATTTTCCCCTGGCGCCAAAATGATGCTAATGGGTGCAAGCCTCTCTGGGGAAGCGGTTCCATAAATGGGGTGCCACCACAGAAAATGCTGTTCCCCTTGTAGAAGTCCACCTCACCCCTTGTGGTGAGGGAACCTGGAGGAGGGCCTCATTCAATGATCTTAAGATTTGTCTAGGAACACACAGAAGAAGGCACTCCTTTAGGGAACCTGGTAACCTGAGTTGTTAAGGAAGTGAACTATTACATGAAATGAGCCTTAGTTATACTTCATTCTAAAAACACCTCATGTAATGCATGTTATACGTGGCCTCTGAATTGTTAGAAGTTACAGCATTTTGTGTTTGTGTGAGCATCCCTGAGAATGGAATTTAACCTGACCACTGATTAGAATTTATAATGAGAAAGGAAATACTTTATAGGAATGGCAAAGTCTACCAGCTAGCTACCTACACCCCCCAGGACAAGAGTCAAAGAGTGTATGCTCCATCTTTGTGTGCCTGGGAAGAAAAGGCTACACCCTACTGCCCCCCTCTGGTCAGTAGGTCATGACGTGTGAGAAGTCAGTGCCACTGGATCTGGGGTTTCAGCACAACTCTCTTTTTTGCAGCCTCTTGGAGCTCCCCAAGATTGCGCTGCTAAATTGTGGCAATGCAATGGTTTTGCTGGTTTTGCTGTTAATCTCTCAAACACCCTCCCCCCCAAATAGCCTGCAAAGTCTATTCCTGTCCTCCAACCATATCCTCACTTTACTTCTAAGCCCATTACAGTCTTTGCTGAAAAAAATAATTGAAAAAGGGCAACCCTTGGCAGCCAAAAATTAGTTTTGCCTCTGTTCTAACGGAGGTTTTCCCACTGCTGCTATTCCAGCCAGCACAGAAAACTTCACATGAGCTTGTGAAACTAGCAAGGGATAGAATGCTTTTTATTCATAGGCAGGATATATGGGAAATGTCCAAATGTAATTAAAAATACCCTTTATCAATGTAGAATGTTCATTTATTCAACCCAAGATAAGCTTATTTCAAAATTCTGTTACTGAACTGAGAGGGCTTTTTTTTCCAACAGTCCTCCCCTGCCCTCTCCTGTGACAGTATATGGCCTTGTACTTTTCTCCATATTCCTTTGCAGCCCAGCTATTGCAAAGGACAGGATATGGATTGTTTTTAATCTTTTACATTGCCTTCACATTTCCATCCATCCATCCATCCATCCATCCATCCATCCATCCATCCATCCATCCATCCATCCATAGATAGATTCATAAGGCCATGCAACTCAAACAATATGTCTCTGGGTTCACATTAGATGGGTTTGGCTCACTGCTTAGGATTTTGGGGGAAGAGAACCACTCAAAGATCATTTCCCATGTTAGTTTTCTTTCTTGCTGATGTAATCTTTATGGATTCTCTTAGCTCAGAAAGTATGGATGCAGATAGCAAGCCATATCACTTTATTGGTGACTCTAAAATAATATAAAAGGATTATTTTTATTTAGTTATTTATTAAATTTGTATGCTGCCCATCTGCCCCAGAGGGTGACTCTGGGTGGCTCACAAAGTAAAATCCAAAGGCAGTTAAAAATATAAATATCCACATTAATTAGTTAAAAAGTCAAACTATATGAAAGGATCATATACATAAAAAAAGACTAAAAACATTCAAGACAACGGGGAGGTAGAATCAATTACCCCACAAGCCAATTCCAAAGGTGCGAGCCCCCATCCAGCCCACAGGCCATCTGGCATAGCCAAGATTTCACACTCTTCCTGAAGGCCATGAGAATGGGGGCACACTGCAACTCGGGTGGTAAGTTGTTCCGCAAAGCGGGGGCCATGGCAGAAAAGCCTCTCTTCCTAGACCCCCACCAGTTGAAATTCCTTGATTGGTGGGGTTTGCAACATGCCCCTTCTGCCGGACCGAGTGGGGTGGGCTAATGTAACAGGGGTGAGACAGCTCCTTGGATAAGCTGGTCCTGTGCCACGAAGGGCTTTAAAGATAATAACCAACACCTTGAATTGGACCTGGAAGCAAACCAGCAACCAATGCAGCTCACGTAATAGAGGTGTTATATGGGCCCCGCGGGGGCATTCAGAACTGCCTGTGCTGTTGCATTTTGCACCAGCTGTAGCTTCTGGATACTCTTCAAGGGTAGCCCCATGTAGAGTGCATTGCAGTAATCCAGCCGGGAGGTGACCAGGGCATGAGTGACCGTGTGGAGAGCCTCCTGATCCAGGAAGGGGTGTAACTGACGCACAACACGAAGTTGAGCAAAGGCCCTCTTAGCCATGACTGCCACCTGCTCTTTGAATAGGAGTCGTGAGTCTAGGAAGACTCCCAGATCACACACGGGGTCAGTGCGATCCCGTCAAGAACCAAAGCTGATAAATGCCTAGATCCTGCAGTTCCCTGTACCCATAGCCACTCTGTCTTACCAGGGTTCAGTTGAAGCCTGTTGTCCCCCATCCAGGCCCCTACAGATTATGAGTGTCAAAGTCGACTTGTTCAGACCCTAAGCATTGCTGTCAACTGAGGGCCTGCTGTCATCTGGCTCAGGACAACTGGGAATGATTGTGCCGCTGCTGTTTTTTTGATGTCATAATTTAACTGTTTTGAGAGTGTTTTCAGTATAAACTGAAATCTCAGATAGCATGGTTTTCAGTGCAGTCCATTCAGCCATTTAAGCTGCAAGGTATTATCAAATGCCAAAAACATTAGCAATGAATGAATGAATGAATGAATGAATGAATGAATGAATGAATGAATGAATGAATGAATGAATCTCAGTCACGCTTCTGCTCTCTCTTTCTGGCATTCTCTGCTTTGCCTGCTGAAGTACCTGATGTCCTGGATAGCAGATTTTCTATCTCTTTTTTTGCCCCAAACTTTAAGACTATTGACAAGCAAAATAATAAATTCTCCATTCTTCATGCCAATAGCAACCATCTCGCCATCCGGACTGTAGGCAGCACATCTTGCAGCATGGCCCAGATTGACTTTATTCAGAAGTTTCTGCAGAACAGAAATTATGGCATTTAGTTACAGTGCCTCACATTATTTATAACTTGTATTCTTTTGCTTTAGAGTTAAATACACTCTCTTGTGCGCACACAAACACACACATAGTCACAAACACCAAACAGACATCTATATGCAAGGGGGAGTGTCTGTGCTGTAAATGTTTGAGAGCTGTATGGAGCCACTAGAAAGGATTGGGCCTGGGTTTGGAGCTAAGATCCTTTGTGTGTCTCTGAGCTGGATATGGGAGAACAAACTGAAACTCACTTTGGATGAGATGGTCTTGTCACTGAATCTGGAGGCTGGGCTTTGTGATTTGGGAGGTTTGACTTATCAGGACAAGGTTGTATTTCCCTTTAAGGATCAGATTCACAATTTGGGGGTCCTTTTGGATCTGGCACTGGTAGCCATAGTAAACTGGTGGCAACAGGGGACATTTGTCAGCTTTAGAGATAAATTCAGTGCATCCATTCCTGGAATTCAAAGATCTAGCATATGCGCTGATAACTCAAGATGATTTGGAAACTGCAATTGGCCCAGAATGCAGCTATGCATGTGTGAATGATACTTTGAAGACAAGCCATATTGCTCCCAGGTTCAAACAGCTGACCAATTGTTTGTTGGGTTCTAGGCTCCGTTTAAGGTACTCACCATGGTCTAGAAAATGTTTTTATGGTGCTGCTTTTTAATTGTTACAGTATATTGAGTTTTAAGTTGAATTTTAGATTTTGTAAGTCACCTAGAGCCAGAATAATGGAAGTGGGCAGCATATAACATTTTAAGTCTTTCCTTCTAAGGTAAAATACGAAATAACAGTTTTTCAAAAACAGCAAATCCAATTTTCTCAATATTCAAAGCAATAAATTTCACATGGTTAACGGAAGAATCAACTTTGAGTGAAAGTACTTTGTTAATGTTAATAATGTTCATCTAAGTGCTTTAAATATTCATAACTTGCTTGAAATATCTTTACACATGCTGTGTAAGTAATCATTATTAGCTGCAATAACAGACATTGATTGAAGAACTTGAGGTTCAGGTCATATTATTACAGTTCATTAAGCAAATTTAGGCCAATGTTTAGTTTAGTTGAAACAAGCAGAACTAATATGGCTAGTTTATTTATGCCAAAACTGCTTTTATAAAATTATGAAATTTCAGTGCATATATACTGGGTGGGATTTATACACTTCATAAATTTCACTACAAAGGGAAAAACCTATGAAGTACCATGGACATTGAGGTTGAAATCCTAAGCATAATTACACTGAACATTCTGAGTACACATACGTAAAATTCCTCTGTGAATGTGCTATGATAAAGTGTAGCAGCAGCCAATAATTCTGACAGATTGAAGGCTTATTACACTACAGACCAAGCACTTCTTACTTTATCACAAAGGTCCCAAATCCTTGCAGTTCCATCATTACTAGCAGAGATAAAGATATCTTTGGAGGGATGAGTTGCCAGGCCCCAAATTTCTCCTTCCATGTGGCTATCAATCAGAAGATTAGAAGCACCATTTTTTTCTCCAACTTCAAGGATTTCTCCATCTTTGGTCCCCACTAAAATTTTGCCCTGTGGACATTTCAAAGCCGTATGGAGTTAGAAAAACAATGCACAGGAGACTTTTTGCATCTCTGTTCAATATTTATTTTGTTGTGTTAAAGTGGGGAGAGTAGGAAGGAAGAAACAAGAGAGAGCAAGGACAGCAGTTTAGAACATAAATTATTGTGAACTTTTTGTAAAATTTCTGATTGTAAATTTTCTGATACAATTTACAAATGTCTGATTTGTAATTTTTTTCTTAAAAAACAAATGAAATAAAAACCAAACCCATCATGCTATGACCGCATACCATTAGGTAAATTTGTGCTATACAGTTCTAATGGCATTGTATCAGTTTACCCCAAAGTTTATCCCAAAGATGATGTGAAATCTTTTTCTCAGAACTAGTTTCCAGAGTTCTTGAGGGAAAGTGAATGGCAATGCAACAGATTTTTCTATTATTCAGAAACATGCAAAGACAGAGATGCATAACTTATGGCCAGAGGGTTAAAAGTCTTCCAAAAAATTTAATGCCACAGAATGGGAGAGTATTAAGTAAAGTAAGTTGTAATGAAATTACATTTGTATATGTATATATAAAATTGTCCTGGCCTCGCCTGCTACTTTTTGGAGTGCTGTCCTGCTGCCTCTCATTAATCCAGTTGAAGGTCAAGGGTGGTCCTCAGACTCAAAAAAGCTGTGCACCCCAGTGCAGAGTTATTAAGATTAACAGAATATTTACCGTACAAGATCTTTTCAGAAGCAGGGGCTGCCCCAGCTTGATGGAACAGCTTAGCACAAGGCCAGGATGGCTACCACATTGTTATTATTATAGGAAAGAGGATAAGACTACTGTATCTCTTCCACCAGGATTTTGGAGAATAGGTTGAGTGATCTGATGACTTTTATGTATTCTTTTGGTATTTATGATTTTAAGGTTGATGGTTTTATGGTTATATCTGGAAGATTAAATTTATATGATTGTATATTTTTAGATTTTTACTGTAAGCTGCCCATAAACTATGATTGGGGTAGCATATACATTTTGTGAAATAAACAAATGAACAGATAACCTAATTAAATGTTGGATTACGTCTTCTACCAAGTTCCCCTACTCAAGGAAAAAGGACACAATTCAGAGAATATACTTAAATCTGTTTGGTGTCAGTGGTTAACAGGGAACATGGGTGTAACTGTATCAATGGCCCTTCCTCCGTCAACTGTTGGAGTGACATGGGATGACATCAGTGAGAACAGCAAACATTGTATTTTGTTATGCAAAATGTTTTGTTTTGTTTTACTGGTATTTTTTCACTATTTTATACTGTGTGATGCATGCATTTCTCAAAAGCCATTTCAAATCTGTAGTGGGACTATGGTGGCATATATCTCACCATGAGGATGGGCACTCTTCTCCTGCTATTTGTCTTTATAGTGAGTTTACACACAACCATGTCAGGGTAACGGGTCATAAATATTTACTCTGAATTACCAGATATTCCACCAAGACATTCAGTATATCTGGTATTGAAATGATAATATGCCAGCATAGTGACAGAAAGATTGCATGGATGAACCCTCATATTTTTCTTGAAACATGATTGCTTGACTGGCATTCGTAAGCATCTGCCTCATGTTTCTGCTTGTCTCTACCAACTGTGGCTATCCAGCCTCCTCTCTTTAAGTGACAATCACCTGTTCAGTCTCTTTGGTTCATTTAACACTCAACATGAGACTCTGATGAGGAGAGGAACAGGCAGTACATTTTGTGTATTTCCCATACCTTTCCTCGGCACACCGAACGCACACATTCCACAATCTGTCCTGTCTCAAGTTGAAAGGCTCGGCAGCGCTTCATCTCTTGATCCCATAGTTTTACAGCCCCTCCTTCTTTAGTTCTGGAAAAAAAAAAGAAGAAATATATAAGAAATATTCCATTCACCTCAAATTCCCATGATCCTGTAATAAATTGACCATACCTTTTCCCTTACATCTAGATGTCTGATACCAAGTAGTAAATAAGGAATTTACTATGTGTTTTCAGGTGGAGGTAGCAAATATAGGTGATCTATGGTGGAAATGTCTGGCTGTAATAGATGAAGTACCCATTTTAATCAAGCAGACAGCCCTTGGAAACAATAGCTTCAAATACATGGATGCCAACATTTTTTAATATAAAACTTTAAACATAACCCTCTGTGAAAGGAAGCTCTCATTTCTGTCCTGGACGGCATTAAAAACAATTTCTCAGTGTGAAACAAGAGGATGAGATATCTTCATTTATCCTAATATCTGTCCTCTGTCTTTAATATATACACAAATACATCTATGATTTTTCCAATCACTTTATTCTATTCCTCCTATCTTGTTTTCAGTTCCTTTTCTAAATGGTCAGCCTGCATGTTCATTTCATGCAGGCTGATCTAAGTCTTTTGTTGAGCCTGCATCATGTGCTCTTGCCCTTTTGGGCTACGTAAGCAGTGATAAATTTACAGAGCTGGATCAAAATTATAACCCAGTATAGAACTACCAAAACATATTCTTTGTCTGTTTTTCTCAGCCCAAGTACTGTACCTTGCAGTGCTTACTTGGACTGCTCAGGAAGTGAAGGATACAAATAATATTTTTTCAACCTGCCATAAACCCCCACACTCCTTATTCTTATCTGAATTTCTTTCTGAAGGATTACGGCTCTGTAGGTAACTGCAGACAGAAAAGAGTTATACTTTCTTACGGTCTCTCTTTCCCTCCAGTAACGATGAGCCCATCGCGAAGAGTGGTGTACATTGTAAAGACTGGGCCAGTGTGAGCTTTTGCCACAAGTCGAATTAGAAAGTGATCCTTCCACACATAAACATCTCCATTGATGGCACCAGTGAAAGTCAGATTATTCTGAAAGAAACAACAACAATCTGCCTTCTACATGCTATGAATTATCAGCTCTGCTACTTCTTGATATTATAAGTATAATATTATAATTTATAATTTAATATAATATAAATTCTTTGCTTCAGCATCCAGTTTGTAAAACAGAGATGGATAGCTTCTTTGGACTAGTGTGCTTTGCCATCCAAGCTGATCTTCCTGAATACTCAGCTTCCATATTGAAACAGGTATATTCTAGCAATAAAGACTTCATATGCAGGATGAATAAAAACTCAACCCAGGATACTGATTTTGCCAGCATTATTCTGTAAAGAAGATGTTATATTATCTCTCTTTATGTTAAATCATGCTTACTCCCTAGTAAACATGTTTACCGCTGAAGTCCTTCTCATGAATCTGGCTTAATTCTTCTCTGCGCAAATCACACAAAACAAGGAGGAGGGGAAGGAGGATTACTTACTGCTCCAAATGCCACTGAAAGCATGGTTTGCATTTTGGCATCATCCAATGAACCAATGACTCCTTTTTTATAGAGCAAAGCACTTCCAGCCAGAGTCCAGAATTTCATGTGTTTTACTCCGACAGACACAAACTGGGTATCAGAATCAGGACGAAACTCTACAACAAAGATCCTCTCTAGGTGACCTCCTCTGCTTGCAATTCTAGCACCTGTAGTAATCAGAGAAGAAGTTTTAATCTTTCAGAAACACAAGTAGGTCACAACTACATCTACCATCAGGGTAGTCCTTGGGATGCCATTCTTGAGGTGCATCTGCCACATGGCTACTGGGGGAAATTCTACTATAAAAGGAGTCTGTGTCAATAGCCTCTTGCCATCCCAGTTAAGAAGGTTCTACATTCCCTCCAGCTACAGAAGAATCATCCTTTGAAAACCAACTGCTGGGGACATAAGTAGGAGATGTTATTCCACTCATGTTATTGAGGGAAGGCAGATGACAAGTCCGAAAGAATATTACTCAGCTGGGCTCTTCCTTCCCTTCCCCATCATGTCATTACCACCCACTGCTGGGTGAGAAAGATTCTATAAATTTATTTTTAAGTAATATTTTTATTTACACTGCTTTTTTGCCTTTTGGCTAAGATCAAGTGTAGTGTATGTAGTGTAGTATTTTTCTTTACATTTATTGCAATAGTACATTTCAATACTTTATATTGCTTATAAGAAGTTTTAAAAGGATTGTTATTCTGGAAGTAAATAAATAAATATCCTGGGCATCTGAATGGGAAAGAGTACTCATGGGACTGTGGGATCACAGGCCTTTTATCTGATCCAGAACAACTCTTCTTTTATTTATTTATTAAATTTGTATGCCGCCCATCTACCCCAGTGGGTGACTCCTTATTTCCTTGTGATATTTGAGAAAATTTGCATAGTGATTTTATTCTCTGTGACTCAATTTTTTTTGCTGCATTAATTTTTTAAATCTTTTGTGGAATATGGTTGTATTCTAATTGTTGTTACTATACCTTCCTCACAGAACTTTGTTGAATGGTCCAAAAATACTATCAATAAAGTAAATATATAGCTAGATAAATAGATATCAATGTAATGCACAAATCTTATTTGACCTTAGGCAGTATTGAGGCAGAGGGAAAAGTACAAAAACAGAAATGAAACTTTTTTTCAGATGGATAAGAAATAACTATGCTACCATGTACTTAATGTGCAATTTGGACGTAAAATCAATGTTCATCCAATTAGTAAGAATGAAGATTGGAAATTTACCTTCCTGCCATCTCCACACTGTGATTGTATGCTCTGGATCAACTCCTAGAGACACCAGGAGTTTGCCAGTTGCACTGAAGTTGACATAGTTCACTCCTTTGGAATGGAAGCAACGCAGCATAGAGAGAGTCTGCTTAGTCATTGCATCCCATATGTGGATAGACGGCGTGGTACCTGACAGTTTTTAATTAGGGGGAATTAAGAAAATATTATTTAAATGTATGACTCTTCAAATGAAAGTACATCTTATTAAAATAAGGCAGTTATGCAGTATAGACAAAACATCTCGAACACTCCCCAAAGGTAACACAGAATTGTAATAATAGCATGGAACAAAACTTAAGGTTGAAGGGAATTGTTAGACTCCATGAGATGATAAACTGTAAAATAAAAATGAAATATTTATGGATAAATGCACAAAGAAAGGGTTGATCTGTTGATGTTCACCTTGTATCTGTAAGTGACATAGATACAACAAATGAGCATGAGAATGGTAACTGCACTGACAAAAACTCAAAAAGGAGAAATCCTTACCTGGAAATTCTGCCATATTACCTGTGTGATGAGGGCAATGGCAAATGAGAAAGCACCAGGGAAAAACAATAGCTGAAATAAGTTAAGGTTTCTAATGCTGAAGTTCTCAACATCAGCACCAGAAAGAAATATCAAAGTAAAAAAACAACAGTAGCAACAACATGAGTATGGATTAAAAAAATCAAAACAAGCAGGAATATTGTTGAATTATGTATCTAATATAATGCTTGTTATTGAAAAAAACAAGCTTTGTCCTGATGTAGTATTCTATTATGGGAATAAGAATTCCAGTGGAGATCAATGCATATGGAACAGTGTTTACCTCTTCTATCTGCCCAAGAGTTAAGGACATTATCTTGGGAATGGGGATGACTCCTCCCACCACCTCTCCTCTTAGCAGCCAATTCCATTATTTTACCTTAATAACAATAACAGAAAACATTGACACTCATCTTAATGTGGGTTACACGAGCCAGGATTCCTGTTTAATTATGACTTGCTTCTGAAGTCTCTTATTCACATTGTAAGATTTAATGAGAAAACAATCATTTAAGAAGGACCCAGCATGGGAAACCATATTAAGAGCTATTTAGAGTTCCACATAGGCATTGTCACAAAAGCCCTTCCTGAATAATAGCTCAGAAGCATAGCCTGCATCTTAACCCTATGTCGTCAAAATTTACACCCATATTAATTTCCACCAGCCTCAAATTAGGTCACAATTTTAGCAAAATTGTTGCCTGAGACCTTAAAAATTATTATATATCAAGATAGACACTTCTGCTTTATGTGGTCTCCTTATATTGATTTATACTAAATTCATACATTACTTCATTTGTTCCATGCATTTCTAATCAAGTAGATGTTCAAAATAGCTCAACACTCAAAGAGCGCACACACACACACACACAATTAGGAAGTGTAACACTATCCAATTTCACATGCAAACATGCAAACAGAGAATGAATGCAGTTATTTAAAACCCTTTATTTTAAATTGACTATAGACCTACCAATCTGGCTGGTGGCCACAATATTTTTATATTTTGGGTGTTGGTTGACTGTTAGGCAGAGGATGTCGTCTGTATGTTCCAGGTAGAAAGTTTGACTTCCTATGCAGTTCCAAACAAAAAAAGTATTTATTTTTCAGTATCCCATAAACAGAAACTATAGAAGCAGTACATTTTCAGATGAGCCTATTTCACAAAACAAATGCATTTAAGAGTGTTAATAATTAGCCCCATTTGTACAAAATAGCTGAAATGTAATGTAAAGACAGTGTTAGACTCTTAAAATAAACAAGTGCTTAAGGTTTTGCTAATCATCTGCTCATGCCAAACTCCAATATGCTCCCATTATTTGCTTAACAATTCAATTCCAAAGAGCGACTGTGCTATATATTCAGAAGAGGATCTCAGGCAAGCAACTGCCTCTACCTGGGTGATCACCTTGATAAATATTGCCATTAAGATGTGACAGTTCTAAACTATGATGAATCAATAATGTCACCCAATGGGATAGGAGATGAAAAGGGATGGATGGATGGATGGTCTGTCTTGATTTTTATTCTGATCCCCATAATTGATGCCTGGTGCTTGCAGGCCACTCTGCTCACTTCCATTACAGATTCATAGCCAATGCTGAAGAAAACAGTGAAGAGTATTTTTACAAGTGCTTCACATGTCCAAGTTTTCATCTGGAGCCCTTGGCTGCTAGCACCTAACTCGTTGGTTTTTCCAACCAGGACAATTGGCAAAAATAGTTATTATTTTAATTACCTGTTGAGAGATTTTGAACTATGCATGCTGCAGCAGTATGGAAAATAATATCAGCACCATCATTGAGGTAATGAAGGTTATTGCGACAATCAAATCCACGATATCCAAAGACATGATCTAAACACAGTTCCTACAAAGAAAGAAAGAAAGAAAGAAAGAAAGAAAGAAAGAAAGAAAGAAAGAAAGAAAGAAAGAAAGAAAGAAAGAAAGAAAGAAAGAAAGAAAGAAAGAGAACTGTTACAGACACATTTAAGTGTACCCATTTTTGAAGAGGAGGCTTCCCAAACCATCACACAATAAAAAAAGTTAAGTCTGAATGAATTCTAAATAGTTTTGATGCAGCAAATATATTCAAAAGTGTAGAATGCGAAAATGATAAATTGAATCAATGAACAAAGAAAGACAAAGGCTATATTAAAAGATTCAGGTTAAAGATATAAAGTTTCAAAACATAAATTTTAAATATTCTCTCAGAAAACATATTTTTATCACAATACAGGCAGTATAATATCAGAAAAAATGGACTGCTAGATGTCAGTACTTCACTGATTTACAACAGAACTTAACTCTTCTGAAAATAAATTGATACTTGGTTGTTTCATCTTGGTTACTTCTCATATTTACTGTATATACCTATACTTAGTCCTGTATACCAGGCAACACAATTATTAATAGTCTATGTCAATTAACAGATTTTGGTAGCTTATTAACATGCCAACATGCATTAAAACTGGTGCTTGGAAAAGACTGGAGCAAAATTTATTAACCCAGATTAGAAGGAATATTAAAATAGCAAAGTATTAAACCTGACCTCAACTAGTTTCCTTTTTTTGTTGACATTGTTCTTTTGCAGTTTCTCAGGTTGAGGAGCAGCTCTGCTAACTGGTGGCCTGAAAAAATAAAATAATGAAGATCAGCCCCTGGGAAATGGAAAGCAATGCCTTCTATGGACCCTTCCTTATTTCTGAGTTGAAGTGCTACCCATTCATCCTTGAGTCTGCTGGAAAATGTCCCAGCATGAAATATGTCCCCAGCATGTCCTATCTGCTGTCTCCTAACCTGCCTTTATTAATTCTGTTTCCAGTTATTGTAGTTAACTGATTGCTTGGAATGACAAATTTAAATGGAGGATGCCTTCAGATTGTGTTAGCATAATGAGGAAAACACCTCAGTGCCACTAAGAATGACTTAAACCCGTTTCGCTCATGGATTGGGAATGAGATGAGGTCATGGGGACACAACAGAAAAAGAATGCTATCACTTCACTGTGGTCGTGTTAAGTGTAAGTGGGGAACATTCCTAAATGACAGTTGGGGAATATAAGCAAGCTACATCCTTGGTAGTGTGAGCATTTGTGTCTGTATTGTTGCTATTGTCAAGTGTTTAGGGCAATGACAGGACCATTGAATCTGAAATGAACTTGTGGATAATTAAGCTACTCCAAATAGTCCTTTGTTTCTGTATACTTTGTTAATCGCATATAAATAATAATAATAATAATAATAATAATAATAATAATAATAATAATATTTCAACTTTGCTTTAAAAAAAGAGATTTCTGGTCATCTATATATTTCCCATATAGCTCTTCTGCTGTTTCAAATATCAAATCCTAACTTTGGAAGTTCCTTTTCAGGGGTGCATGAGGCTGTGATGTGAAATGTATGTGTGTGTGTGTGTGTGCAGGAAATAAAAAGGCTCTATTTCAGAGCCCTGTGCATGGTCCTCTTGCAAATCCAGACTTTTTCCCCCTATGGACAATGTATCTTAGAGTATGAATCTGGGTTTTCCTTCATGCCAAAAATGGACTTTACTTATGATCACTCTGTTAGAAAGTAATATAAGTGAAGTTTTCCCATTCATATAAGTATCTTTCTAGCTTTGTGTATAAGTATGAAATTATATTTTAATAATTCTGAGGATTGCAGGTGAGATCATAGATGCCTTTCCTATTATCTGAATTTCCACTGAAGCCTTTGAGGGATTCTCTATGGATCTAGTCCTAAGTTTCAAAGTCATTGTTACCACCACCTGATTATGAAATTAAGACCGTGAAGATGCCGATTAAGGATAGTAGGTCACTTATATTATCTTCCACAGTAATCCAACCACCACTCTGCTACTGTAACCGTAAAGAAGATGGGCTTCGTATCACTCCAACAGTGGCTGGATGAAGCTAGAAGACATTAGAAGTCTGTCCTTGGCTACTCAGAAGCAAGTGGCTTTTACTTCAGAGTAAATTTAGTATTCAGTTCAACAAAGACATTTTTTTTACCTTGCTCTGATCCATTCCAGTTTAAAAACAATCTTTAAAAATACAGTGCAGGGGAGGAAAAAGTTAAAGGGCCTTTAATGAAATCACAAACTCTTCTCTTGTCCTGTAGCCTTATATAGTAACTAAGGGGGGTGATGCACAAAGGAAGTAGGCCATGTCCCTTCTGCCCCCAATACTGTGATTTGAGCACTAATACTGGATCAGACAGGAAGCTCATCTAGCTGAAGATTTTGGTTTCATCAACAGGGATTCACTCCCAGCATCTAATAGTATATAAAATATATTATTGAACTTCTAGTGGTGGAAAATTCTGTGGTGGAATAGGTGAGGGAAAAGGTACATGTCTAGGTGTACCTGGTTTCAGCTGTAAAAATACAGACAGCCAGGAGATGGAAGCATGAAGATACAAAAATACACTCTTTCCTGAAACCTAGCGGTTGCCTGGATTTTTGTACCCAGATCTAGTAATCCTAATTATGACCAAATCACACCAACTGGTTCAGCTTTTTCAAAAGTAATACTATTAGTAGTAATAATATTAATTTTATTTATTTTTATTTTCAAATTTGTATGCCGCCCATCTCCCCCAATGGGTGACTCTAATTAATATTTCATGTATAATATATTACTAATATCTATTCGGAATATTTAATTCTTTATCTTGATGTTGATAAATGGTAATTACTATTAGCAAGAGTACCAGTAGGGGCAAATCACAAATTATAACAAACAGAAATATCAGCATTGTTTCAGAAGTAATTCAAATAATAAATATACCTATCCATTCGACCATAAAATTAACCATAAAAGCATAAGCTACGTGGTTAGCTTTAATTTAAACGTGTTCCATGGAAAAGAGAGATTGTGGATTCTTTTAAAAGATGAATTCCCAATCTATCTGTGACTGTTAAATTTTGTTACTCAGTTATTCAAGCTATTTTATAAATTATAAGCTACCTTACAGAAAGAAATTGGTATTATACATATAATTAAAATATTTTAATATCCTATGATATTAAAGCCAAATTCTAAGGGATTCTTAATGAGCAGCAAAACCCATTTCATGATAAATGTCTCATATATTAGTTACACTGATTATTACAAATAGGAATAACCATATCAGAATTGCTAAAATCCAGACAAGTTATGAATTATTCTGTGTCCCTTTGCTGCCATTTGAGTTGTCCAGATTTTTGCATCTGAAGTCTGGCAGCTGTCATATGCATGGCTAGGTAAAAGTCATAGCTATACATCTTCATTATTATCTCTAGAGGATGTATAACTATGACTTTTAACAACAACAACAACTGTTTAGTAACAAACTTGGATATAGAAGTTAGTTTTGAAAATACAATTCATTGTAAAAGTTGTTTTTATGTTGTTTAACTATTAAAAGCTGTAACAAGATTATATTGAAAATAATAGCAAACCAAGCAATTACAGCTGAAGCAAGATAAACATATTCACTTTAAGCATTAGCAAAGTACTTCAACACTGAAAGAATTACCTTGATCCCCTTGAAAGCAGCAAATAAAGCCAAGTAAGAAACTTAGTATAGGTCAGAAAAACAGAATGAGACCATTAGAGTAATTCATGCACAAGCTTCTTTTGAAATGTTTATTCCTTGTGACACACAGCCATGCTATTGAAGCATGCCAGCAAAAACTAAAACAGAAATTAAAAGAATGCACCAATCCATAAACTCAGAAAGGTCATACCCTGACATCTTGGGGCAAAGTCTGCACTAAGGATCCAGTAGGGCAGGGAGAAGGAAAAGAAAAAGAAAAAGAAAAAAAGAAAAAGAAAAAGAAAGGAAGGAAGCTTTATCAATGCTTCCCACATACTTCCAGTATATTGCATAAATAATGAAGTTTATATAAACGATTCCAAACAACATATCAATATTTTGCTTTCTATTCTAAAGCCATTTCACAATTAGACAGAGGGAAACCTAAATGGACCCTGGGCAAGGTAATGAAGCAAATCACAACTCCTGGAAAGTGAGAATATGTGAAAGAAGTATTTTTAAACATACATTTGCCACAACTATTTTTGAGACATTCAAGAGTATGCTTAAGACATTATGGCTGGATGTTAAATAAGGAATGGGTGAGCTGATCTTTAAGGAATGTTAAATTCAATGCAATGGAACAGAACAGATGTGTTTCTCCAGTATATTGCTCCAGATGATCTAAGAAGCCGTGTTTTTTAAGTGAATAGTAGAAGGAAGCCCTATTTAACATCTCCCATTATATCTGCTATCCAGTGCCTTGCATTATTTTAAGAAATCCATTTCATAAAAGAAAGGAAAAGGGGACTTATACTCCATCACAAACCCACTAATTCCTCATAAAATGCAATCAATTGTGCAAAAATGGAGTGGTTATTCAATAAGCCTCATTATTCCTGAAGGCTATGTTTACATTATGGTTTCATTCTAATTCCAAATGAATAAAAAATTATTACAAGTACCTTTACTTATGACTTACAAATGAAGATTCCCAGGATTATTTTTCTTTTGACCAGAAAATTGTCCTGTGTGGAAAATGATTTAAGTCTTATACAAGTTACTCAGACTTACTTCTGAATAAATTTGTATAAGATGCTGCTGTGACATGTTAACAGAATCTAGAAAGCCAATTTCCAACAGTCATGCTGTAGTGCCTTCCCCAGTCTAGTGCCTTGCACGTGGGTCAGACTATGTCTTTCATCACAAGGGGGTTGTCCAGAATCTTTGGGCCCAACTAGTATTTTATTCCTTCATTTGACATCAGGCTCACTAACATGGTGCAAAATGAGAACTCTAAGCTACTGTTCTGATACTACTTCTCTCTCTTGTTTTATTCTTTTTTATTTCCCATCTTATTTCTATTATTTTTCCTCAGCGGTCTGGTTTCTGTGTACAGTTAAATTTCATATGTTCCAATGACTGTATAATTCTTGTCCTCATGCAAAGTTTATCCTACTCACTTCTGATCTCAAGTAGGGGGAAAGGAAAGAGATTTGCAAGAAATAAATGAATATTGGCTTGTTTAGCAGGCTATTTTCACTGCATGTTTACACAAGTGCACAGTTATGAAAAATGCAGTGAAAAATAGCTGTGGGAAGTCTCACTTTTGCCACAGCAGCACTACGTTGCAGCTTGTGGCATAAGCGTTCACTATAAATCCAAACAGACATGACTATTGAAACTTTAGTCTTACCATTGAAACTTTGCCTAGTTCATTCATAATTGCAGTAGTATGCTGGATACAATACTTTATTGACCAAACATCCATTAAGCAATTATTTGAAATTGTAAAACAGAAGTTTGGAAAAAGTGGGTACAGTGATGCCTCCAAAATGAAGGATGTAGTTCCTGTCTTTCAGGGCTTAGGACAAGGATGAATGTTTTAGTGTTTTTAAGAACCCAAACTCTTGCCAGGACTACATAGGCAATACCTATTTAGAACTCATTTGAGTTCTATGGGATAAAATAAACAGAATGTAATACTGAAATATCAATAGAAGAGAATAGGTATAGCTCAGGGTTGAACTGTGGAGTCCTTGGGGTTCTCTGAGCTTGGTTGTTTCCTAGCAAATGTTACGTTACCTGGCTAGGTAACATCTTCAGTGTTAGAATGGGCTGGGGTTTGCTCTCTGTTTATATACTGTGGCTTGCCCTGCCTGTGTGTGTGTGTGTGTGTTTTCTGGTAGTTCCTTGATTAGGGTATTTATGGTTTACTACTTGATTGTATGTCTGGTGATAATCTTGGTGTTAATCTCTGCTTATCTGTGTGATGATTGCTGGTGAGGAGATGTTCTGGTCTTTTGTTTCCTTTTTACTGTCTCTTTTGAACAGTGTGTAGATGTTGCCAGAGCAACCTGCAGAAAGAGGAATTACACCAGAATTGCCTCAGAAAATATTTGAGGAATTAAATAAAACATTGCTTGAATCACTTAATACTAAATTGACAGCTTTTGAAGAGAGAATAAAGACTTGTAAAGATAAAAGAGATTAATTTTTTAAAATCTTAACATCTATTTAAAATCATTAAACAGATTAAATTATTGTTGTACACCTCCCAGAACTAGAAGATTTTGGGTTCAAATGCATATACTGATTCAGAGGATTTTAAAGATTAATATAAAACTGAAACCAGAACTTTTCCTCTCGGGACTGATGGATAAACAGTTGGAAAAAAAAGTCATGGAACTTTGTTTTTATATTTGATAACTGCAGCAAGAATATTGTATGCATGAAGATGGAAAAATTTGGCAACACCTACAACAGAGGAATGATTGGTGAAGATGACAGAACTTGCTGAGATGGCTAAATCGACTTGTTTAGAGAAAAGACACTATCTACGTTTATTGCTGATTGGAAACCCCTTATGGGCTTTTTGCATAAACATTAAAAAATGAATGTATAATCTATGGTTTTGACGATTAGATAGGATAGATTGTTGAAAGAAGAAAGTCATGATATAACTTTAGAGAAAGAGGTACTGTAAATTTACAATTGTACTTGTAATTGCTGGAAAGAAGACTGGAAGCCACTTCTTTATATCTTTTTTCTTTCTTTTCTTTTTTTCCTTTTTGCACTTTAGCTTTCTTTTATTTCTTCCTTTTCCTTTTTTCTCTCTTATTCTATTTTAGTTTGTATTAATTTTTACTCTTGTTTTTAAAACTTTCAATAAAATTATATTAAAAAATAAAGAAAACTATCTACTCATTTTATTGAAATGAAACTGACAAGTCAGTAGAAGCAACTGTAATTACAATTACTATTTTCAAATTCTCAAGATGTAAACAGAAGGCAAATCTCTACCTAGAAATGATCATTTACACAACTGTAGGAAGAGGAGTGGCTTCTGTATTCAGGATGACTTCATTCTTCTACATTGCCCTAGTGACTGTGCCTACGCATCTTATTAGAGGGGCGTAGATGGGGCAGGGGTTGGGGTGGGGAAAAAACAGAGACAGTCTAAAGTCTTCAGTTAGGTTTTCTGAAATTGCACTGAGCAGGCCATCTCTTTATGGTGATTACAGGTGTCTGCAACACCCTTCACCGACTACATGACATTATACTAAAACATTCACATTGTGCATAGAAATGTCAGAAAGATTTTGAAGCAACAAGTCACAAACTACTCAAAGTTTCACTCTGCAATGTAGTTATTCCTTTTTTCCACACTTATTAGTGTGGTTTAGAAATATATAAATTTCCACAGCTTTCCTCCTAAGAATGTGTGATGGAATTTATGGGGAAAGCAAAATTTTATGATGAAAGCAAAAGTGAAAACAGTTGTAACAGTAAGTGGGGTGAAATAATTTTGAAAGTACCTTTGCTGTTTCAAAAGCATATACTTCCTAAGGAATGTTATGTGCAACTCTTCAGCATATTTGTTGAATGCCTCTTGATTAATGCCTAGTAATAATTTACTTACCTCATAATCCCACCATATTTGGAATTTTTCTTTGTTGAAGTACTTGTGGATGATAATTTGTTAAACGAAGGGAAAACATAAAATGTCTAAGTATATATGACTTTAAAAAATAGTTAAGCAGACTGCTTTTGACACGTAAGAGACCTAAATCAATTGTCTTCAACTTTTAAGGCACATAATTGTGTAAGGGAACTTCTGACGCAAGGTTTAGATCACACATTAACAGCTATTAAGAAAGTTACATCTGTGTTCACTCCAAGAGGAGATTATTCACTATGAAATAGTCATGCTAAATAAGGAACACAGAATATAACTTCAAATACAGTATTCTCTACATACAGCATATATGCACAAATACTGTGCATGCCATATATACATGAGTGTGTATGTGTGTGTGTATACACACACACAAATCCTTCTGTGATTTGGTAGGACCTTTAGCACTTATTCAAGAAATGCAAAAGGTCACATGGTAAATCACGTCATGTAACATTTAGTATGTGTGATGAAAACTAGTTTATGAGCCATATCAGCTTATTTTGAAAAAAAGGGATGTACAACAGAAAATAATTTAACGATTAATATGCACAAATACTGTGTATGCCATATACACGAGTGTGTATGTGTGTGTGTATATACACACACAAATACACACACACAAATCCTTCTGTGATTTGGTAGGACTTTTAGCACTTAAGAAATATTCAAGAAATGCAAAAGGTCACATGGTAAATCACATCATGTAACATTTAGTATGTGTGATGAAAACTAGTTTATGAGCCAAATCAGCTTATTTTGAAAAAAAAGGGATGTACGACAGAAAATAATTTAACAATTAATATTATAGCAGATATAGTGTTTTTCCCCACTGTGGATGTGGCTTATACTTACTTGACAATTCCCTGCCTCCAAAGGAAAGCAAGTTAAAACATAATAGAATTATTAATGTTTTTTTTTAGTAACACAGCAAAAAGTTTGAATGTAACATTAATGGCATTCAGAGAAAAATGCAAGCATAAAAATATTACAAATGGGATACAATGCTCTGTTTAAGCACTTCTCAAAAGGAGAAGGCATTGTTGGCATAACATGTATGTTGTAGCACCCCTCAGGTTGTAGTTAAAGTCATTAACTAGCAGAACCAAGTCATCTAAGGTAACTAACTGGTAACTAACTGATTCAATAAGGGACTGACCGTCGCACAGAGCGGTTGTTTCTTACACTCCCCTCTCCCCTGTCCTGTCTTTTGGAATCAAATTACATTCCTGACCTTGGCCCTCTGCTGCTATGGAACCTACCTGTGGTCTGACTTAACCATGTACCTGGCTTTGGGTCTCCTGGCTTTTGTTTGTTGCTCTCCACCTGAACTGCTCCCTGATTTTTACTTATCTCCTGTCCTTCCAAATGATAGTTTGGAGGTCCTACAAGGCCATGAGAAGAGACAACCAATAACCAATGATCATGAGATCACAATGAAACTTTTCTAATTGTAACATTTCAGGCCACAGAAGCTCTGAAAACATAAGCACATGCACTCTTCACATAAAAACTCCTATCATATCAAAGCTTGCCATTAACAACATCCCTTGAAATCCCCTATGTAATACTTCCCAACTGCAGCTTTAAGCAGGAATACCAGGAATGTCATTGTTCTCTGATCTGTTGCTCACATTGGCTACCTGTGTGATGATGAATTGTTATATTCAGCTTACATTCATTTCCACGTGACCAACTATTGCACCTCCCTGTTCTTAGCATATATGTAAAGGCAGAATGATGAAGAAACTCCTAGTTGGCATACCCTCTGCCCAGTTGAGTCAGTATCACTACTGCCCCACTGAGCTGAAGAGGTGAGGGTTCCCCTCAGAACGAATACTGCAATGATATAAATTATAAGAGATTTATATTATAATAATAAATTATTATTCCCATTAATTTCCCTAAAATACTATGTGTAGAAAAATACCACTCAAAATGATAAAAGATCTTCTGCAAGCTACTTCATCACCTATACCCTAGAGATAATAATTTGTGATTGAACATCACAGGAGAAGCCACCCTGGACCATATCAAAGGCCTACCTATTTCTGCAATTTTTTTCTTAAAGTAGTTATCCAAATTTCTTGGAAATTCCACAAAGAAGGACATATGTTTAACAATGTGCTCCTGGTTGTATTCCTTAGCAACTAAAATTCAGAAGCATGCTTGATACTGAATCTGACACTGGAGGAAATATACTGCCTAACCGTTATATCTACTGTATTAATCTCCTCCATGAATGTGACTAAACCTGTTTCAAATTATCCATCCTGGTGGCCATCATTCAGTTTTACAGGAAATAAAAAGATATAGTGAAATTAACGTATGCTGATATTAGGTATAATTTAATTTTATCAAATGCTTACTCCATCCACATATCACTATGCTTCTACCTAAACGCAAACAAGCAGAAAAGCAGATTAATTCAAACTATAATCACAGCTGAACAAGACTGTTGATTTGGGGGAAAGGGTATGTACAATGACTTAATAATACATTCACCAAACTTCATTCAATACATGTTGGTATAAATTTCACATTGAACTGTTCTGTCACAAAGAGAAGATGAGTAGAAGAATCCCTAGAGAGGAAGGTGTATTCACCAGATACAGCCCTTGGCACCCATCAGGCTCCCTGTTCTACTTGTTTTAAAGAGACTCTTTTAATTAAAAAATGCTAAATAGAAAGTTGCAAGCTGCAGAGCAAAATAGCAATCTTTAGTGTCATGTTTATTTGCAGGAATGCCTTTGCAGGAATTATTGCACATTGGCAGAAATGCATTTGCAGGAATGATTGACTGCATACTGGGAACTAGCTTACATTTTAGTAAATCAATGTTCAGTGATTATGCCCAATATGGCAACCATTTTGTGAACAGCAGGTCTCCTATGGCAGTTACTCTGGGAATGTGCCCACCACACGCTTCCAAAATTCCAAACCTGTTGCCAGCCAAAAATGTTATCTGTGTTTGAGAAACTGGAGAGAAAATAAGTATGCCAATCTCCAAAGCTGACATACTTCCTCCCTCATTTTGAATGAATGTCAGGTTGAGATTTTGGATCTAAATATTTCCAAATTCATCTTGGATTCTTATCTTTTTGCTATCACTGTTATTATACCCCTTGACAGCTGAGCATGAAGAGCAATGGAAAGTTCTGCATTTATGAAGATGGACTCATATAGTATAGCAGTGTTTCTCAACAGCATGCTGGCTGGGGAATTCTGGGAGTTGAAGTCCACACATCTTAAAGTTGTCAAGGTTGAGAAACACTATTCTATAGAGCTGATTGAAATTGAACATGAAGTGTGTATACACACACACACACACACACACACAGAACTGTGTCTCTTCATGTTCAATTTCAATCAGCTCTATAGAATAGTGTTTCTCAACCTTGACAACTTTAAGATGTGTGGACTTCAACTCCCAGAATTCCCCAGCCTATATATATAGAATGAGAGAGTGAGTGAGTGAGAGAGAGAGAGAGAGAGAGAGAGAGAGAGTTATGTTGTTTCGTACTGGAAATTCAGCATATGAATGCACATCTACAGCATACGGATTATGTCATTGTATTTCCTGCAATGATGCATGTGTGTTTTTCCAGGATCCCAAGCATCCTCTCCTAGAAGCCCTCTATGTCTTCACACCATAGGCCCACCTCCTGGTTTGGGAGTTCCTTTTGCCACCATTTATCTTCTGAGGGGTACCTCATCTGGCATCCTTACCATCTGTGCTGCTTTTCTGGGACTCACTTTCAGGTGAGACTTGTTTACCTATTCCTTTGAGTTGCATGAATTCCTGAAGCAAAAATCATTTGCTTGCTGTCCTGGATTTTTCCAGTTGCTTTAGATTTCAGCCTTTCATAGAATCATGAAGTTGGAAGGGACCTTGGAGGTTTTCCAGTCCAACCCCTGGCCAGGACAGGAAACTTTGGATCATCCCAGAAAAATGGCCATTTAACCTTTGTTTGAAAACCTTCAGAGTTGAAGCACCCATAAGCTGCCCGGAATTGTGAGCCTCCCAGAGTTGTTTAAGATGGGTGGCCATACAAACCTTTCAAATAAATAAATAAATACCTCCAAGAAACAGGCTGTTCCACTACTTAATAGTTCATGGTCAGGAAATTGCTTATTTCAAGCTTGGAACACTCTATAAAGCTTCCACCCATTAGTTCTTGTCCTACCCACAGAGAATAAGTCTACGTCCTTTTCCTTGTGACACCCTTTCAGGTACTGGAGGACTGCTATCACATCTCCCTCTAACCTTCTCTTGTTTATGCTAAACATACCCAGTTCTTTTAACCATTCTTCATAATATTTAGCTTCCAAGACCCTCACCACCTTTGCTGCTCTTCTCTGCACTCTTTCAGTTCTCAGCATACTTCTTGTATTGTGGCAACGAAAACTTGGCACCATATTCCAAATGTGATGTGATCAGTGCAGCGTAGAGTGGAACAATCACTTCCCAAAAATGATCCAAATTGTTTTATATCCAGAAGAAAGGAGCTGGGAAAATCTGTCCCTGAGCCTGAGTATGCATCTTTCACATATGAGGATGCAGATTTAGTGTCTGAGATGAGTGAATACAGTATATATCCTGTGACTAGCATGTTGGCCTGACAACTTAGAGCAGTGTTTCTCAACCTTGGCAACTTGAAGATATGTGGACTTCAACTTCAACTTCAATGCTGACTGAGGAATTGTGGGAGCTGAAGTCTACACATCTTCAAGTTGCCAAGGTTGAGAAACACTGACTTAGAATATTATGAGTGCAAGACAGGAAGATCATGTCTCCTTATAATTCCCTGTATCCCCCTACAAAGACAAGCACAGAACATGAAACAATATTCTAATCAACTCATCTAAACAGAACCAAAACCCAAATTCTATCACCCTATGTACTGTAGACTATGATTATTTTTCTTGTATACTAACATTCATAATATTTTTAGGAAGATTTTAAAGAAAATAAACATTTTAGTGGAGAATATTCTTTGCTGAATTCAAACTGGAAACTTAACACATTATTACTTAAAACTATCATCTAACTTATGAATGTGCCTTGTTTTTCTAGATGGCAAAATAGAATGTTTGTTTGTAATTTAAACTGTAAATATGATTCTACTGTACATCCTTCGGAATCTCCAGATTGACCCAGGTTACAAAATTGCAAATAAATCAATAAATACATACATTCCTGGCTTCAGTAAAACTACAATGGCTTTGAAAAACAGCTTGATCACAGTTCAAAGCTGTTTTTGGTATTCCAATAGAAGGTGGAAGCATTATTTCCTCTAGGACTGAGCTGTATGTCACTGCTTTATGATTTCCTGCAGCCTGCACTGGTCCACACCAATCACATGCCAGAACTACATGGAACCCTCGGGCACGGCTTGCTCCTCAAGCTCCTTGCAGAGGAATGGTACTGCTTTTTCAACAATGCTGATATTGTGTCAGATGAAGAAAAGACAACTTCTTTATCCTTGATTTTTTTTTTAGATGTTTTTTTTTATTTAGGTTGTAAGCTCTTTGGAAACAGTTTCCTGTCAACATTGCTCATATAACTTTAGACAATGCCATGAACCTCAACTGTAGAGGTCAAAAAACTCACAATACTACATTCCTAAGATCCTGCTCATGACTCTGGAGTGGGGTAACAAGCCTCAAAGTCTCCAACTCTCACCTCCATCCTTCTCTTGCTACCTGTTACTCCCAGTCCTTTTTCTGGCCAGGGGTTAATCAAGAGTCATCTTTCTGGTACAGCAGGAACACTTGTCTTGATAAGTGTTCTAGTCACAGGATCCTCCATCCCTGATGTAAAAGAGGATCTCTCCCTTGCACTGTAACTGAGCTGACTACAAAAGCCACATCCCCTGCTAGACCCATTAAGAGACTAGCTTTCAGTGAACATACAAAAATATGACTTTAGTAGAACAAGTCCACATATACCTAATCAAAAATAATGTGATTGTCCCTTCTTTACAGTGATTGATCTTATAATCTTTTCCCTCACTTAACCTGTTCCTCTTTTTCTTTTTGCAGTTATCCACAATGCCCAACAAAAACCAACTGTTCTGACAGGCAACTCTCCTTCCTCAGGCTCTTTGTCTTCACCCCGTTTGGGTATGGAGTGAGAAATACCCCACAGCGCCCTCAATACCTGGATACTGAATGGTAAGAGTGAAAGGCCCCAATGTGCCCTGTGCTTATTCTGTATGTCAGAGAGATCAGGGAGTGTATATTCAATGCATCCCTGTTCCACATCACATAATTACTGAAAGCATGAGAACTTTATATAAAAAAGAGCAACAGACAGACATCCTTCGACCTGCTGCTTGATACATCTTACTCTTTCTAGCAACAGAACAGGACAAGTTAATATAACATGGACTACTTGTTATCTTTCTTTGGGGAGGGCAGGAGAAGGCTATGCCCAAAGTTTGTGCCTACAGTAGATTAATGTTCCTTTCTAGAAAGGAACAAGTGAGCAGACCCGTATTCCTGCATTGTCAGTCAGGACATTCTTACCACAGAGGAAAATAGTTGGTCAACTACTTGTTTTGGAAGGGAAACTCTTTCTCCAATGCAAATTCATTTCAAAAAGGTAGACAACGTGTAACAGAGTGGATTAGCCTGGAAACATGAAAAAATTAAGATCTCCCATGAAAGCATCTTCTGCATGTAGAATTCATATGCAAATGAAGCAACTTTGCCCAGTTCAATCCATCCTCAGAATTCAAGTTGTGATGCAAAAATATAAAGGAGGAGCCACTTTGAGAGATCAGTCAATAAAGGTAGTATCAGAAACAGCAGAAAAGACACCCAAAAGTGGGATAGCCCTCTTATCTTTAGGCAGCATAACAGGGTTACAATAACATAAGGCATTTCATAGTATCTGATGATGATGTAATTACTCTGGATGCTACAAGTGAACCAAATACAGAAAATTTGGGCCAGTCCTGAAATGAAACATGAGGACTTAGGAGCTGGCAATGGCATATAGTAATGCACTTGTGTGTTTCTCAAAATGTCTGACTTCCTGGCACGATCAGTTGGAGGCAAAACCATGCCACAGCACTAAGAGTAGGATTACATATGTTCTGAAAGGTTCAGCACTCTGTACTTGATTTATGGAGTGCTTGCCAAAAAATAAAAGTTCACTGCAGTAGTGCTTTCAGGGAGAGGGGAGAAAAAGAGCTGTATTTTGCTTATGTATTTAACATTCTGTTTAAAGGTCCTTATTATATTAACTATGATACAAATCACCGATTCATTCAGTCATGCAGATCAAACAAACAGATGCTGCAAGCATAGCATATAAATCAAGTGTTAGTAAAAGACAAAATGCAGACACCTGCAGTGTTCACATTTTAATAATATGAAACAGCTGCAGACACCAGGAGCATCATCACCATTCTAGCGTGCTTGGGTTAAAGGAACTGAAGTTCAGTGCAAAACCCTGCTTCTCATCCAAGATCCAATTCATTCAAATCTGCCAAGTATAAGATTATATGGCTTACAATTGTCCTGGATTCTCCGGGACACTCCCACCACTGATCAAATTACCCCATGGTGTGGGAGCACTTTTCTTAGGACTCCCACACCGCAAGACTGTTCCTGTGGCTCCTTTGATAAGTGCCCTGTTCCTAAATTACATGGAAAAGCAAGGGGCAGAGAACCAATAAAAGGAGCAAGAAAAAAAGGAAGGAGAAAAGAAAATGTGGGGAAGGGAGACATGGGCCAAAGAAAGAGGGAGAGAAGAAAAACAACAAGGATGGGGGAAGGAGAGAGAAACATCTGTTAATTATCTTAATTAAATGTACATTATTAAATAGCTTACAGGATTTCCTTTCAGTCTGTGCCTAGACCCACCCTGACAATACATGTATCATATCTGATCTGGGATGTAAGGTATTGTTATTGTAGAAGGACATCCTTGATAGAAGTATGAAACGTATTTGGACATATAGAGACAAAGAATATCCTATCTCATATATGCTTCAATGAGTTTAAACAGCTGATATAACATCTATTAAAAAGGTCATTAAGCCATAAACCATCCAACCACACAGTGGCTTATATGATGTGGGAACCAAACTGGAGATGGCTGGGGTACTAGTCACAGTGCTATATCTGGATAAGGAAAATTTGAATTCAGATTTCTGCTGAACCATTATGCTTATTGAACAATTTTGCCCCAGTAATAATCATCTTAAGATACATCACCTGCTTGATGTACATTTTGAAAAAAATATTTTTCATAATTCAGCTGCCACTGCAGATCCTTTGGCATGCTGCTATCTCTTTTTTTACTTCAATCTTTCAATTCATAATTGGATTTTATTTCTATAGGGGATAATGAAATATATTTATGCCATTTCTACCCATAAACAATAGTGGTATTGTGTTGAATTAATGTGGAATCTCAGTAGGGTCACACAACAACACATCATGAAAATATGTCAGCATGTACAGTCAGTAATAAAGTCTCAGAAAGGTGTTGTTCCCTGTCAAGTGTTTTGTTGGCTGGAGAAGTTAAATGGTGCATGTTTGTGCATACATCTCTGGCTACACAGAGAGCACAAAACATTAAATTAAAATTCAGTATTAGGCAATCCAGATACACGTACAGTAACAGCTGAATCCATAGAGATGTACAATGTCTTTTTACCTGATATCTAAATGAATTACTATTATGCATAAATGATCCTGGAGAAGACAAAGGACTATATCTAGAATACACAGCCTCCAGCCTCAATTGCTATACCTTTTATTAAGCCTCAATTCTGATTTCATAATTTATTTTGAAAATAAATTATTGATTTATTTTATATGGGATAAAAAGGGGGGGTTGCTTAAGAAAGCCAATTTTTTATAAAATGAAAACTAAAATGTCTCAAAAATTTGTTTTGTACACATAGACACATCTCACATATACACATACAGAACACAACATAACTGGGACTATATTCGCATATAGTCACATATATATTCACAGATTATCTAGATCCATTTCAGTCAAGTTTCAGACGAGGGTATAATATGGAGACAGTGCTAGTCATGCTTGCCAATGACCTTTGGCAGAGCTGGGATGGGAGTGGTATATCCACTTTGTGTTCCTTGGGCTCTCAGCATCTTTCAACACTGTTGACCACAATATCCTTCTGGATTGGCTACAGGGGTTGGGAGTGGGAGCACTGTTTTGCAGTGGTTTACCTCCTTCCTCAATGTTCAGCCTCAGTTGGTGTTGATGGGAAGGGAGAGATTGCATCCATGGGCACTCATTTGTGGGGTGCCTCAGGTTTCAATGCTCTCTTCCCTTCTGTTTAACATCTACATGAAACTGCTGGTGGAGGCTGTCCATCAGTCTGAGGTTCAGTATTCTCGGTATGCCGAAGATATCCAGCTGTACCTCTCAATCCCAGGAGGTGCAGGTGAAGTTATCAATGTACTGACCCAGTGTCTGGAGGCTGTTTGAGTCTGGATAGGGAGTAGAAGATTTCAGCTCAATCTTGACAAGACTGAATGGCCGTGGCTGTCTGGCCTCCCTGAGGCAGGGATGCTTCCATCATTGGGTGGGGTTCCACTTCCCTATTCAAGACTGGTGTGCAACTTGGGAGTCCTCCTGGACTTGCAGGTCCTGCTGGAAGAGTAGGTGGCAGCTGTGGCCAGGCAGGCCTTTACACAAGTTCATCTTGTGCACCACTTGTGCCCTTTCTTTGACTCTTCAGATGGTCATTCACACCCTGGTCACCTCATAACTGGACCACTGCAATGCGCTCTACATGGGGCTGCTGTTAAACACCATCCAAAAGCTACAGCTGGTACAAAATGCAGTGGTACAAGCAGTAACTGGCACTTCATAGTATGCCCACATATCATTGCTGCTATGCAAGCTGCACTGGTTTGCCAGTAGGCTTCTAGTTGCAATTCAAGGTGGTCATGCCATAGGGCCTGATTATTGGAGGGATCACCTATCTGCAAATGTTTCTGCCCACCTGGTACATTCAGCCAAAATGGATGTGCTCCAGGTCCCTTCAATTAAATGCTGCCATCTTGTGGGACTGAAGAAGCATGCCTTCTCTGTTGTGGCCTTGGCCCTCTGGAACAGCATCCCCCCAAAGATATAGGCAGTGCCCACTCTCCAGGAGTTCTGGAAAGCCCTCAAGACCTGGCTCTGTCCCCAGGTCTTGGATTAATGTGATTGTTATTGATTGGTGGGAACACTGTTGTATTTTTGTATTGTTTGTACTATTTGTTATTCTACTTGTTTTAGTCTGTGCTGCCTATTTATGTGGGTTTTAACTGTTTTAACTGTTGTACTGGGCTTTTTGTGTGTAAATTTTGTAAGCCATCCCAGGTCTCCTGGAGTGGGCAGCCATATCAAATTGAAGAAATTAAACTTAATTATTTGACTATGGTTTTCTTTAACCATGGTTTGTTGAACAAACAAAAAAAGAAAGTAGTTATTAAAAAGCTAAACTAATGCCATTTTAGAAGGGAAGTTAGTGCTTTGCTATTACAAAGACGCAAGAGAGTCACATACATAGATTAGAAAGGAATGTAAGGACATACGTTACGCTCATAGCAACAGAAATATGGTATGCCAATTAAAACGTGATGAATTAAGCTATTCCTTATTAGGAAAGTAAAACTTGGACATTCTAGAACTAGACATGTGCAGACTAGCTGTTTACACCTGACTACACAATGGCTTTGCACCTCCTGCAAGGGGCCAGCCACATTCAACACTTTTCCCTTGGGTGCTAATAAACTTTTGAACTCTGGATAAAGGCATCTGTTGTTTTGACCTGAGCAAGGAACAAACAATAGGGAAGAAATTCTTCCAACAGCGGCCATATCAAATTGAATAAATTACATTAAATATTTGACTATGGTTTACTTCAACCATGGTCTGTTGAATAAGCTATACATAAAAGAGTCTCACTTTGCATGCAACAGAAGTAAGATGGCTTGCTTTCTTTGCTTTTAGTTACTTTTGCCTCGCCTCATCTGCCTTGACAGACAATTTTTGTGAAATGATGTCTATCTGGTCACAAAGAGTCGAAAGCTACTGAACAAGAAAGTGCTGTACTTTAGTGGAGTGCTAGCATCAGGTCCCCGTTACTTTAGGCTGGAAAGCACATTTGGAGTTACGAGAGCATGCAATGATCACTCTTGGCAATTGTTTGCCACAGTGAGTGTGACCAATCACAGCCAACGTTATGCAAGTGCCTTAAAAAAGTAGGCAATAGGAAACAAAAGAAATTAAAAACTTAAGAAGAAAATATCGCCAAATTTATAAAAATTTATCATACTTCTCTGTATCTTTCAATTCTTACAAAGCATCCTTGCTTCTACCATGTTTGGTGGAAGGCAGCCAGTTGCTGTAGTGGTTGTAGTGTTGGACTAGAAATCAGGAGATTGTGAGTTCTAGGTCTCCCTTAGGCATGAAAGCCATCTGGGTGACTTTGGGCCAGTCACTCTCTTTCAGATCAACCTATCTCACAGGGTTGCTGCTGTGGGGAAAATGGGAAGTGGGAGCATTAGGTATGTATGCTGCCTTCAAGTCATGAAAAATAAGGTGGATAAAAATCTGGTAATAAATAAATGCTCATGTGCTGTTTCATGCTTCGTCTTTTGTTCTTTAAACTTTTTACCTATCTTTTCTTGGGGATCTCATCAACTCCATACCACCATGATTTTCTCATTCTTTCTCTTCCTCCCAACCCATTTACTCTTCCATCATATGTTTCTTTTATAATTTGATCTTCATTCGTTCTCCCTATATGACAAACCACCTCAACATACTTATTTTGTACTAGTCACTCACTTTTGTGTTCAAGCCACATTCATTCAACTCACATTCATTCTTTACCCTATTTCTTCTTGATTTACCACACATACTTCTTAAACAATCCATTCCTACTGCATTCAACTTGCTTTTAGGTTTCTCCTGAGATATGCAATTTTCACTTCCATTTAACAAAGTGGGCACTCTCTTATATATAACCATTTTGTTTTTTCAACAAACACTTATTCTTTGTAACAGACCACATCTTCCCTTTCTACCAGTATTTGCACATCTTAAATTTTCTCCATCCATTTTCTCATCTTTAACAAATATTCTATTAAGGTACATAAATTCATCTACTTGCTCTGTTTTTCACCATTTACATATGACTTGGATTGTTCACTGCATTTTTAGTGTCAAGCACAACTACCTTGATTTTTGATGCAATAATTTTCAGATCCATATCCTCATTGCATAATAAAATCTGACATTCAGGATCTCAACCAATAACATGGCATTGTCTGCACAGTAACGTACATGCACATTAATAACTCCAAATGTTACATATCTAACATTACCTCAAGCATTCCTTATACATTTATCCATGAATAAATTAAATAAGTAAGGGGACATCATACAAGTAGTTTTCACTTAGCGATCACAATTAAGAGCGGCAATTTAGTCATTAAGTGAAGTGGTTGCTGAGTGAAACTGCGACTGTGCTTCAGCTTTTCTTTGCTTTAAAGACCTGTGAAGGTTGTAAATACGAGGATTAGTCATAAAGATACTTTTTCATCACTGTGGTAATTGCAAGCAGTTGCTAAATAGGGCAGTTGCTAAACGAGGACTACCTCTATATCTTTGTCTTAGCCCCTACTCAATGTTGAACCATCCGTGAAACAATTTAGTCTCACAGTGGCTTCATTTCAACTGTATATTACATCCAATGCAGTCAGCAACAATCCACTCCATATTCATGTAAAATATTCCACAGTCCAACCCCATTCACTTTATCATACTTTTGCTCCAAATCAAAAGGCATACAATAAACTTTCTTTCACACATAAAACATTTCTTGTGATTAGCTGAAGAAAAAAATCTGATCTTCGTACTATGCCTGGCTAAGGCAGTGCTGTACTTCCCAAATTTTGCTCATTACTGTGTCTTCTATCATTTCAATCAAAACTATACCAAACACCTTCCCAGGAACATTTAACCAAATAATTTGAACTAAGCTGTGTGTAGTTTCCTTTACTCTTGCTAAGTTTCCCTTTGCAAGTCATCAGGCACAGATGCAGTCTTCACATGCAGTTGAAAACACAGCCATTTCATAATCAAACTACATCTCTCTAATTTCACTGTCAACACTTGCAGCCTTACTTTTTTTTCCTACATTCTCAGAGCATTTAGACTTCCTGCTCACTGATTTTTGTTGAATGCTAACATGTATAACATTCATTTCAATTCCATTCTTCAATATATCACCATATACCTGTCACTCATATACAAATCTCTAAAATACTCCTACCATTCCCTCACTTCAGTCCATCCCAAATCATTTCACCACTTTTATTTTTAATGTTCCCTTTTCTGAATTCTCCTTGGTTAGCCCTTTTCCATTTATTTACAAAACAACTTTTATTTCCATGAAAATAGTTCTGCATTTTGTCTCTTAATTGCTCCTTCTCTCTTTGACTACATTCTTTGCAATTATTTTCTTCTCTCTATATACATTACAGAATACCCTTTTCTAGTACTTAGTTTTTGAAGCAATCATTCTCATATGCATCTTTTCTTCATCCACAGCCTCCTTTACTTCATAATTCCATGAAACATCCTTTTTCATACTTCCCATTAGTAGACCTCCATACACTTCTGTGGCATCAAGTAATATAATTCTTTTCTTTCTGCTCCCCCAAGCAGCTTTCACATCATTTTTCCTTACATCTACTTTCCACTCCTTCTGTCAGGAAATGCATTGGTTTTCTAATACTTGTATATATAGGAGATGTACGTTCTCTTCCTGCAGTCATTCTACTTTCACTCTAGTTTTATTACTTGATACCGCCAAGTAAAGGTTTCTCCCACTTCAGAACTCTAATCATCTTTGTATCCTTTATTAATTATCTTAATATTTCATCTTAAATAATCAGAAGTATCTGGAGGCTGAGTCATGGCAACTGGATTTCTTTTGGTTTGATACGTTTTGCTGCTTGTCGAAGTAGCTTCTTTGACTGAAGAAGCTGCTTGGACAAGCAGTGAAACGTATCAGACCAAAAGAAAAGAAGTCCAGTTGCCATGACTCAACCTCCAGATAATTCCACCTGGAGGACTGAGAATCTTCATCAACATAATCAGATGTATGTTTTCCTTTTTCTTCTGACCCTGGCCTGTGCAGTTCAGGTATTTATCTCTTCAGAATGGAGGAGAGCGCAGAATGGGCTCTTAGCTGTCGACAGGCAATGTAGCCTTTCCTATCACTATGTTATTTCCTAAAAAACTTACCTCATTTTTTTCTCATAACCACCAGCCTGAAGAATACTTTTTTTTAAACCACTTCAGTGTTTTTCTTTCCACACATTCCTTCCACTGTATATCTGCTATCTAATCCTGTAGAGATTGGAAACTCATATTGAGGTCCTATGACTTCTTTGTGTTACAAATTGTCCAATGCAGCCTAAGGGGTTTCTGAGCTGTGAAGAACAGCCTCTGCTTTTTGTAATTACGATTTAGAACAACCTCCCCCAGGAATTTAGTCTCTCCCAATGCTATCAGCTTTCCACAAGCTATTACCAACAGAGCTCTTTCAGAAAACCTTTAATATATATGTTGTCATCATCTGTTATAGCACCATTTATGTTAGATTTCCTCCTTAATGTTTTTCCGTTTTATTTATTTTAATGTGTTTTATGTGTTGCATTGTTTGTCCAGGGGAAGTTTTATTCTATTATTTTGTATTGAGGGATGCTATAAATTGCTGAGAATTTCATCAATTGTGATAGAGATAAATTCAGTAATTAAATAATCTGGAAGTTAATAAGTCTGCTCAGAAATAACGGTGACATCTGTGCCATAGCCTGTTTTAAATTTGTAGTCATGACATTCATTAAGTTAATTCTCCACGGAGGTTCAGGATCTTTGCAAAAAATGGAGCCTAAGAAAAACTGGTCTTCCACCTCTGTAATAAACTTTATGTGTATAACATGCAGTAGGAAAATGCCCTGTTTTTAAACATTTCTTGTATGGTGCTTTTTTAGCTGAACCAAGTCCTCTAATGTTGTGGAAATTCCCCTAACTTGCATATGCAGGCTGAGAGTGTGAGCTTTTTTTTCTGCTGTGTATATCTGAAATGGCCGAGCTGCATTATCTAAAGTTTCTTTTGTTCAGCTTTGCCAAAATTCCCAAATGAATTTTGTGTTTGCAATAGGGATATTCTTTCTACTATTGTTTTTTTCTGGAGAAAGGGTTCCTTCCTTTAAGATGGTTTCAAGTTTCCTTTGCATCCTGATCTGTGGTGATTAGCTCTTATTGCCTTGCTATTTCAACAACTTAATCAAGAGTTAAGTTTTCGGTGCATTTCATCTTCTCATACTGGCTTTTGTTTATAGTCACCAGTACAATCCCTAAGATGTTCATCTTTTTTCTTAGCAAAATCACTTTGTGTTTTGCAAATTCATAAAAGCTTCTAACAAAGATTCAGTGTTTTCTCCAGGTAGCTGTGTTCTTTGCTATCAGCAGAATCCATACAGCACATTCCTTTTTGGAATGAACTAGGCATCAAATCTAGTCCAATTTCATGGCTCTCTTCTTCAAAAGAAATTATTTATAGATATTGTTTGCTTCCTTCTTCATGTCTTAAAAAACAAAAACTATTTGTACTATTCTTTCTTCTTCATAGCTTGTTTGAAGCAGGCAAATTTCTCATTCCATTCAGGATTGCTGTAGGTGAAAGCTTCTGGTGCAAGAAAATGAGCCCTCTCTATGTCTGCTGGCCACAGACATGGAATCCTAAAATGGCATCCAAGGGTACCAATTTGCCATGGTCACTTCCCTTTTGAGCCTACAAATCCCCCTAGCACATATGAAATATATATTTAAAAATGGTAGGTAGCTGCAGTCTAGTGTTTTCTTTACAAATGTAACCAACTGCACAGAAAAAGGACAAAGTTATGGTGATGGGATTGTGCAAATTGATTGACAATATTTCTAATTGGAAATAATGGATCTAATTGACAACAGTGGATTTAATGGACAATATTTCTCAAGACCACTGTATCTTCTTCAATGCATTATTATTATTGTTAGCAACATATTGATCACCTTTGTTTCTTCACTATAAATCCAGTTTCTCTGTCCCTGGCTTTGTTTTGGCACTTTCCCTGCCAGCACAAAGCAGGGTAAAATAAATGTTGAGGCTCTCACTTAGCTCAGGAGGCCCTCTAGGGTCAGCAAAAGAAGCATAATAGTGTTTATAACACACTATGATTCCCCATATGTATCAGTGATTACAAGAATTGGATCATAGTCATTTGAATTTGCTTCATTCAAAGGTCTGTCCCTAAATGTATTACTAGAGCTACTGAAGCTGTAAACATTTGGATGATCACTAGATGACAGTAAAGAGATAAAGAAAATTGATTATGTGCCATCGAGTAAGTGTCAATTCTTAGCAACCACTTACACAGAATTTTTCTGGAATGATCTTTCCCCACCTTCAGGATTTCCAACAGTGCACCCATCACTGCTTTAAACAAGTTCATCCACCATGCTGTTGGTCATCCTCTTCACTTTCCTTCCATCTTTCCCAGCATTATAGACTTCTCCAGAGATCTAGGTCTTCACACAATGTGCCCAAATTATGATAATTTGAGCCTGGTCATTTATGCCTCAAGTAAGAACTTTGGATTGATTTGTTTTATGGTCCTTTTTTAAAAATTTCCTGGCTATCCATGGAAATCTCAAGAATCTTTTCCACCATCAAAATTCAAACTTGTCAAAATTCTTTCTATCCTATTTCTTCATAGTCCAACTTTCACTTCTATAGACTGTCACAGGGAAAACCATTGCCTGCATGAGCCTGATTTCATAGGTATAGATATACCATGGCAACTGAATATCTTTTCCAAGGTCTTCATTGCTACCCTACACGGTTGGCAGCTCCTGGTTTGGAAATGGCACTTATTGCTTTAGGAACTCCATGACCAACAAGTATTTTGAAAAAGAATTATTGTATTTATCTGAATGGACAACTAGTTTTTGTCACAGGCAATTTACCTTTTAAATGGGAGAATCACCTTAGATTTGCTTTTTTGCGGGGGAGTGATACTTTAGAGATTTAGAGATACTTCTGTGGCCAAGTTTTTACCTCTGCCGTCCCTGTCCCTGTCCTGCTAGAACAAGGAGGATTCCAGGTGAAGCAGGAAGCATAAGCAAACAGGTTGCTTCAGAACTAGTGCTGCCATCTTGAGGCCCCTGAATTGCTGAAAGAATAAGCATTGGAACAAATTCTGACAACCCTACAAAGGTTTAACTGTAACCCTCATGAGCTGAGGGAAAGATCTACGATATAATCTAATGGTATGACAAAGGTTAAAACAAATGTGTAAACATAACATTAGAAATGCCAACCATATACAGACTGAACTTTCTTTTTTCTTTTTTCAATATTAGCATTTGTCATATTAGCATGCCTAAGGCTGTCACCAGAAGCTATCTTCTTTCACCTAAATATTAATAATACTGCCTAACAATATTGAAATAATGTAAGAAAAAAGATTTAAAGTTCGGTAAATTATTCAAAAAGACAATTGACAGCCGTAGCATTAGTCAAGCAAACAGATCAGCAACATATTTCAGGGTCACCAATTCATTTTAAAATATATGCATATAAATATTTTGAAAACTGGTGGTTGTAATTTAGCACTCTGAACATGCTATCTTGAAATATTCGGAGAGAGGAAAAGAACTAGGATTCAGAGTATTGTGGAAACCTTAGTACAGGTTTCTGAAGACTATTCAGTGGAATACTTTGGTGTAGTGGTTAAGGCACCAGGCTAGAAAATGGGAGAGTGTGAGTTCTAGTCCTGCCTCAGGCACATAGCCAGCTGGGTGACCTTGGGCCAGTCACTCTCTCTCAGCCCTAGGAGGAGGTAACGGCAAACCACTTCCAAAATCTTGCCAAGAAAACTGCAGGGACTTGCCCAGGCAGTCACCAGGAGTCAACACTGACTCAAAGGCAGGCAGGCATGCGTGCGTGCGCACACGCACACACACACACCAACACAGAGTTTCCTGAAGTGTATATCTTTTTTTCCCCAATGCACTTGTTCAGCATGTTGCAGCCAAGGAGGTATTCCCCATGACATACCTTTCTTCTACTGAAACTTCCTTTAATTGTTGGTGCGGCTTGGTGCCCTCCATCTCTCGGATGCTCACTGCATAGATCTTTGTAGTGTAATCAATTGCTTTTTCTCGTGCAACATCACTGTCATAACCTTCGATGCATGCGAAATAGAACATAATACTTGTTTAAGAGTTTCCAATTTTTCAATGTGGAAATTATATGTAAATCACTTAAATATAAATTATGGTATCCAGAGCCAGCGTTATGACAGCTTTAAAATAATACATTTGTAGAGAAAGTGATTTCTTTAAAAAATAATCTTGCTTTCTAGATTTCTTTTGACTACATTGCCTATATAGTAAAAGTTAGTTTTACATGTATATCTTCTTCCTTTAATTTTTTTCCATGATCTTATTTGCTTGTAAGTGAGATTTTCTTTTATTTACTGTTGCAGTATCAAGTAATATATAACTGTTTTTAAAGAAACAGGAAAATTACAGTGAAGTAACGAAATTCAATACTCGTGCTAGACAACTGAGAAAAATATTTAAATTGAAAGAACCTGGGATATTCCCAAATATTGAGAAATTTGGAAGAAAATGGTATGCTCCTTGTAATAAAATCTTCTTCCATATACACCTTTGCCAACTCTGTAGTTCTGAGATAGGCAATATTTTGTCTACAGTTATCAGTAGAACCCCAGTTATATCTCCTGGCACTCATCAGCCCTCTCAGTCTCATCTGTTCATTTAAAAATATTCATTTAATAAAGAAAATTCAGCATGAAGCTGGCATATTTGAAACATTGGCTTCTAGCATCATATTTATTTGTAGGAATGCCTTTGGGCCCCACAAAAGTCTTTCCCTGGCATGGTACAGAACATGCTGGGATGCTAGTCCAACTACAAATAAACAGGTGGTTTTTTACTGCCATGCACACCACAGCAGCCATTTGTAAATAGGCAAATTCCCATGGCAGCTCCTTTATGCATGTGGCTACCACATCCTCTCAAAATTAAAAATATACTCCTGACTCAGACAAGCAGCCTACCCCTGTTCTGCATCATCTATTATATCTACTGTTAATCAATTATTGTTACATGTTTGCAGAAAAGGGTACAGTAATGTAGTTATATTCCTCAAATAATAGTTTATGAGAAAACATTAGAAAAATAGGATTCTTTCATGTATTATATGAATCAGTCTAAATGCTGCTAATGTAATTTTGCATAAGATAAAAAAACACTCTAGTTGTTCAGCAGGCCTCCTGCGTAGAATGATTTTCATAAACAAAAGGAAGGCCACAGAGCCCTTTACCTCCATCCTCTTCTGCATCAGTATCTGATTCCTCACTGTCAACTAGCTTGCTTTCCTGGGTTCCAACAAATTCTCGGGTCCAGATCATCAGGGCAGTATCAGCACCACCCACAGTCAACAGCACAGAATCATTGTGTAACCACCGGACATTGGTGACATGGGAACTATGACCCACATATTTCTTAAACTTGGCATGCTGACCCTATAATGCAAGCAAAACACGTCAGTGATCTCCTCTTCCTGATATGCATTCTGTTTCTAAGAAATGTCAGGGGTGCCGTTGCTAAGTTTAAAGTAAGGATGCACAAGGCATTAACACTTCAATGGATTTGGGTTGCTCAGCAGATTTCCATAATGCCATAGGAATTCCTGCAAAAAGCCAAATAATTGATTTCTTGATACTCCGCAAGACTTCCCTCACACCTTTTTGACTACTGAGTGAAGGAAAAGAATTCACCCAGGTTCTCAACTCTTACTGAAAATACATTACCAGAATGCTACTGGCTGTTAAGCTGCCTTTTCTTAAATTTTGTCTTGGAGCATGTACACTGGTAGCTCTTACTTACAGATACTTTAGATACAAGCCACCAAGCAGGAAGATTTTTTCTGGATTATCTGGTCAATCCCAAATTTATAACATTCCTATTTCCCATTTTATGTTGCTTCACATAATTCCTCCATTAGCACTTTTGAAAAATATTTCAAATATTACCTTTACTGGATATTTGAAGAGTTTTACAAAGCCAAAGTCATCCCCTGTAGCTAAGAGAGTGCTATCTTTGGTAAGGGAAGCTGCATTGATAACAGTAACATCACTATGCATTGGCCAAATTCCTTCACAAGTAGGACCTAGTACACTTGTCCAGGTGTCCCATTCAATCTTCTCAATCTGGAAAGAACCATTTTTAAAAATCCAACATTATAAACCGTGAGCGATTCACATTTTCTACAGAATTATTTTTTTAATATCATATCAACTGCACAAACAATTTATTTCCAGTTAACAGAAGAGTGGTCTGATATGACTTTTTAGATTCCCTATTTCATAATGTGATTGCCCACAAGTATCTTGATAGTAGACCAGATGCTCCTCCCCATGCACTAAGAAAATATTTATACTAGTGCAGAAACTTCATGGATGGATCAATGGCATGGATTTTTACTTCTTCCAAAGTTAGACATGGGAAAAAAGAAAGAAGGGTAGGTAGAAAAATGGCACCTACAAACATATCCCTTGGCATCTGCTAGGTTCTCTGCGTTACCTGGGTTAAAAAATATAATATGATACAGTAAAATGAAGTGTCGAACTTTAGTATGATTTCATAATTTCTTTTTTAATAACGCCTTTGGACTTCACATGCATTTTTAGAAAATGAAAATGGCAAATGCATGCCACTCAGTGTTTGGTTTGGAAGAGTGCCTAAGGAAAAAAAAGGAAGTCTTACCAGTTCCCTTTTTGTAATAGGTGTTTTGTGATGGATCCCATTCAACAAGTCAGTTATTTTTGTGAATTGACACCCTGTCTATGGTAGCCATTCCTATAGTATGCTTTCAATATTCAAATGTACTTATTGTTCTAAAATACTGCCTATGCCTTGAATGATCATTACAGATTACTGTAATTATGCTTAGTTGGAAGAAAGTCATGATGTTATAAAATGGATGCATTATGGTGAAAAAAGGAAGAGTTCTTTAGCTCATCTATACAGAAACCTGTATTCATGTAAATATGTTTGGTTATTGCATGAAACAGAACCTTTATCAGACTTTAGAAAGTGTGCCAAGCAGGAAATTCAATATACCACACTAGACATCAGACCGGTCTTTTTCTAACAGACAGCAGTGAAATAACATATAAAATACAGAAGTTTATATTATTTTTCCCTACCTCTGTGGGTCTTATTATATGCCTCTTTCCTCTTGGAGCTTCAAAGAAGAATTGTTCTTTGGCACCAGAATTAACTTGTAGTAGCTTCCCTTGAACATGAAGGAGTTTATTATGATAAGGCTCAACAGATTCTCTGACACAGAAGGTGAACTTACACTTAGTTTTGGCTAAGAGCTAGCTACTGGATACTTATAAAGATAAATGCAGTCATCAAGAGGCGAAAATGGTAACACTAGATGTAACATTTTTAGAGCAACGGGAGAAAGCTCCTCGCTCCATTCCACACTAAAGGAAAACTGGAGGGAGAAGGGGTTCTGCAAATTTATAGCAGAAGATAGATATTTATAATACCATATAAGTGCTATCCTACTGAGCCCCAAAGAATCTGCTCTCCATATTCTCAGAGCAGTTTTGCATTTTAAAGATTTTCCTTATTAATTAACAGGAATAAAATAATTGTTCATGTACCATATACAGTGCCTGGAAAAACATTTTTTTTTTTTTTAAAAAAAAGGCAAGTTATAAGCTTGATGAATACAGAGGATGCAAGGATTGATTACTAATACAACATTAAGCCCATTTCATAGTTTTGGGAAATAGCGAGTACACTGTATTGTCGAAGGCTTTCACGGCCGGCATACGATGGCTGGTGTGGGTCTTCCGGGCTGTGTGGCCGTGGTCTTGAAGTCTTGTTTCCTAACATTTCGCCAGCACCTGTGACCGGCATCTTCAGAGGGCAGGAGCGCAGACAGGAGCAATTCTCTCTGTGCCCAGGGTGAAGTGACCCTTCTGTGGGTATTTATAGAGATCTGGGGGTTAGGTTACTGAGTGGCTGCTTGTTTTGGAGTCAGCATCTGTGTGTATTTTCCTGGGGATTAGGCAGGGTTTTTTTTTTTTTCTTCTACTGAATTGTTAACGAGGGGCTGCTGGGGGTGATTAGCAAGTTCATTGTGTGAACTGTTCACATGTCCACCACCAGGACATGTGAACAGTTCACACAATGAACTTGCTAATCACCCCCAGCAGCCCCTCGTTAACAATTCAGTAGAAGAAAAAAAAAACCCTGCCTAATCCCCAGGAAAATACACACAGATGCTGACTCCAAAACAAGCAGCCACTCAGTAACCCAACCCCACCCACACCACACCCCCCCAGATCTCTATAAATACCCACAGAAGGGTCACATCACCCTGGGCACAGAGAGAACTGCTCCTGTCTGTGCTCCTGTACTCTGAAGATGCTGGTCACAGGTGCTGGTGAAACGTTAGGAAACAAGACTTCAAGACCATGGCCACACAGCCCGGAAGACCCACACCAGCCAGCGAGTACACTCTTTATCTTGTTATACTATTTTAATCATTACTCATCCATCTTTCACTAATTATAGTTTTTTGTTTAGAATAGACAACAGACTATATCCACAGATCTCTAGCCCTGATTATTATAAGCTGAATTATAGATTATCATTTTACAGTTTTAGATTTTTAAACTGTTCACAGAACTACTCTTTTCTATTTCTCATTACAAGTCAAGGACAATACACGATCTTCTACAGTGCTTCAAGGGCTTATAAAACCTTCTTGACTACAGAGAGGCCTGTGATAAAGTGCTTTGTTTTACTGTGTTTTACCTCTTGAATCCCAGTCTATGTGTGTGATATAGCTAGAGGCTCCTTTGCAGATGCCAACTCTTTTGCTGGTAAGTACATTATAAATATCTACAAAGTTATCATGGGAAGCCACTGCCAGGTATTTTCCTGAATCTGTAAAATATATTCAAATAAATCCAGTTAACAGACATTTGCAAGGAAGACACCAAAACATTTCTACAGAATTGAGATAGAATATTAAGAAAAAAGGAGCAATGAAAAGGAGAGGACCAAATGGAACCACTGAAATGGTAGAATCAGGCACACCCACATTTCTTGTTCTAGAGACTGTCAGCTATAAGATTCACTGCTGCTATTATGCCTTCCTTATAATATTGTATGTCAGCTTATATTAAAAGGAAACACGACAGTTGGGAGACAGAAATTGTCACTATAAAAGACAAAAACATATGGAGGAAAAAATAGTTAGAGAAGCCAAAGTAACGGAGTACAGCTTGTGGTCTACATAGTAACGGAAGCAATGAGGATTTTTTTACTCTTCAAATTTTACTATAATTCTGGGTTTCCCTTAAGTCTGCCAATGTTTATTTACTTATGAGACTCATATGGACGTTCATCTCATGTGCCGTAACTCTGAGCTGCTCACGGCAGTGCTGATGAGAACATACAAAACAATAAAAACCTACATCCAAAAGGAACTACTCCCAGTGCTGTAAAACAACCCTTCCTGATACATAAAAAATTCACAATCACTGGGCATTACCAACTGCATATAGAAAAAGATTTATCTCCTTTTTTTCTGTAGCAGCCCCTGCCTGTGGAACACCCTCCACTGTGTTCTGGCAGGCTCCCATCCTTTCAGCCCTCCAGAAGGCCTTAAAAATCTGGCTTTCCCCCAGGCTTTTGGATAGAATGAGGTTGATGTAGAAAGATCCTTATTTGAAGAATGAGTTTGTTATTGGTATACTGAGAGTGGGCAATCTGTATATGGTGCTGAATTACAGTTCCCAGCATCCTTCAGCCTTGGCTCTGCAGACTGGGGTGGCAAAAGATGAAGTTGAACAACATCTGGAGGACCATGGGTTGCCTGCAACTAGTTTAAGAAGCAGCAACAGCTGCAGCAGCTCCTTTTCCTCTTTTTTTTTTTTCTTTTTCACCTGGGACCTCATCTGATTTAAAACAATATTTTTAGGCCTATGGATGATGCAAGGGGTATGCCTGGTAACATTTTTACAGGCACTTTTTAAATTTTGGGGTCAAGGTGGGCAGTTTTAAGTATAGAATGAGTGAAATAAGACTTGCAAGACCTTAACACACCTGTTGTGCCACACTGCAATGAAAGTTTGCTACATTACATTGCTACCAAATTTTGGTACTGTAATCTATGTATCCTTTGGGGGCTATAGAATGGGAGCTGACTGACTTCCTGCTAATGGGCTAAGCGGTGGGTGTTTAAGCTTGCTTAGTTTCTCCATATAATGAAATAATGTCTTATTTCATAGGTTAACAGATCATCATACATTAACAGATCTTTTAAAAAGCAAATTTAAACACACACACAAACAAAAATATATATATGTATACATATATATTGTATATATATATAATTAAAATGTTTATAAATATCCAGTATTGCCTATACTTGACTAAAATCTAAGTCCACTCCTCAACATTTTTATTTTAAAGGATTTTAAAATAATAATAAAAATGTTTACTTTGTACCTCGAGAAAATTTGATGTCAGAGATCATTTCTTTTCTGTGATGGAAAGAAAGCATATCTTCCAAAGTATCAGCGTTCACTACCAGAAAGCTTCCATCATTCAATCCAACTGCCAAGGCTTTCCCATCAGGGGAGAAGGCACAGCATCGTCCGCCTAGAAAAAAGGTCAGAGAAAGTCCTTGCCTAAATGTTGAGACCAGAGAGTGAAAATCACGGCCCTCCCAAGCTGCAATAGGTCCTTGGGCAACAAAGAGCTCCTCAATACCACTCCACAGAAATGGTGATGGTGGTGGAGTCATAGCCAAGTTAACATGCTAAAAAGAAGGGGGAAATTTTTTTTAAATATAATTTTTATTAAGAATTTTAATTATAATAGTAAAAACTAATACAAACTAAAGTTAGAGAAAGAGAAGAGAATGGAAAGAAAGAAGAAAAAGTGCAGGAAAAAAGAAAAAAGAAAAAGAAAAGAAAGAATATAATAAAGCAAAAGAAAAGAAATATATAAAGAAATAATTTCCAATCTTCATCACAACAAGCATAAACAAATTTAATAACTCTTCACCCCTACAAGATTAAACAGATACCTCTTCATCCCATCCCTTATCTATAAACAAACCCATAAAACATCACCTTTTCAATCCTGGTGTCAGCAAAAAGTCCATAAAGGGTTGCCAAAACGTTACAAAAAAAAAAAAACCCAACTTATTTTAACCTTGAACAAATAAACCCAACTTTATATTCCTTGGCTGGTCTGGGTCTTCCGGGCTGTGTGGCCGTGTTCTTGAAGTTTTGTTTCCTAACGTTTCGCCAGCACCTGTGACCGGCATCTTCAGAGTGCAGGAGCACAGACAGGAGCAGTTCTCTCTGTGCCCAGGGTGATGTGACCCTTTTGTGGGTATTTATAGAGATCTGGGGGGGGGTTGGGTGTGTGTGGGGGGGGTTGAGTTACTGAGTGGCTGCTTGTTTTGGAGTCAGCATCTGTGTGTATTTTCCTGGGGATTAGGCAGGGTTTTTCTTCTATTGAATTGTTAACGAGGGGCTGCTGGGGGTGATTAGCAAGTTCATTGTGTGAACTGTTCACATGTCCTGGTGGTTGAGCTGAGTTCGTTGACCTTTTGCAGGCTGTATTTTTCAGGATTGGTAGCCAGGTTTTGTTGATTTTTAGACTCTCCTCTTTTTTATTGAAACTGTGCTGGTGTTTGTGAATCTCAATGGCTTCCCGGTATAGCCTGGTATAGTGGCTGTTGGTGTTGTCCAGTATCTCTGTGTTTTCAAATAGGATTTTGTGTCCAGTGTGCTTGAGAGCATGTTCAGCTACTGCAGATTTTTCTGGTCACTGTAGTCTGCAGTGCCTTTCGTGTTCTTTTATCCTGGTATGGATGCTGCGTTTTGTGGTCCCGATGTATACTTGCCCGCAACTGCATGGTATGCGGTATACTCCTGCGGCGGTGAGGGGATCCCTTTTGTCTTTTGCTGATTTTAGCACTTCTTGTACTTTTCTGGTGGGTCTGAAGATTGTTTGGAAATTGTGCTTTTCCATGAGTTTTCCCATGCGGTCTGTGACCCCTTTGATATAGGGCAGAAATACTTTGTTGGTGGGTGGCTGTTTTTCTTCTTCAGTCACATGTTGCTTTCTTGGTTTGATGGCTCTTTTTATTTCATTTTTGGAGTAGCCATTCGCTTGTAGGACCCAATTAAGGTGGTTAAGTTCAGAGTTTAGGAATTGGGTTACGCAGATCCGATTGGCATGATCCATGAGGGTTTTGATAATGCCTCTTTTCTGACGTGGGTGGTGGTTGGAGTTTTTGTGTAGGTACCAGTCTGTGTGGCTGGGTTTTCTGTAGACTTTGTGTCCTAATTTGAGGTCTGGTTTGCGTATGACCAACGTGTCTAGAAATGGAAGTTGGCCGTCCACTTCTTTTTCCATGATGAATTGTATATTGGGGTGGACGCTGTTTAGGTGGTTCAGGAACCTCTCTAGGTCGTCTTCATCCTGACTCCAAATTGCAAAGGTGTCATCCACAAATCAGAACCATACTGTTGGGGTAATGGGTGCGGTTTCTAAAGCCCGTTTTTCAAAATGTTCATTCAATCAAATATTGTTGTAAGATTTGATTTCTCTTCAAATCTTCTTTATCCCACCACATAGATTTCTTCAAGGATTTAACAAGCCTCTTTTGTAGATCCAATAAGAATTGTTTTCCCCATTTTTTCTCATGGTTCATCATTTGTATTTCCCTTTTCATTCTTAAAACTTCAGCTAGTTTGTATATTCAGTAAAGCATCCTTTTCCAAATCATTATCTTGGTCTGTCATCTGTTGTTCCATATTCTATACTTTCTCTGTCTTGTCAGATAATTTTTTTCCCCACATTTGTCATTTCTTCATTAACATCTTTTAGACATAGTCTATCCATAGAAGCAGACATCATTACCGACAGTAGTGATACTGTAGTTACTAATTTGTGGCTCCATTCTTCAAAGATCTCCTTTAATATTTCTGATATTATAATGTTTTGTGTCATTTTGTAAGTCCCAGTATTAACTGACATCAAGAACAGGCTTGTATCTTTTTTTTCTTTTGCTTAAAGTCTTTAGTCCACTCTAGTTTCCAGTTTCTAAAATCATCACTTATCTTTTGTTATGACTTGCAATAGCTAGGATATCCAAAATAAGTCTGCTACCCAAGAGAAGTTGCTTATTTTTTTATAATCAATTCCAAAATCTTATAGTAAAAGTCAATGTTCCACATTTACCTGGACCCTTAATCCACTTATAACTTTCTTAGATCAAAATCTTATTTAGCTTTTTGCTGTTTATTTCAAATTCTTTAAGTTCTTAAGGTTATAATTAATTTTTCTTTTGTTCAGAGTTGAAGATAAACTCATCCAATGAAGTGTTTTCAAACTTGTCATTCCAAAGTTCTCTAATAGCTTTAAGATGGTTAATAGGCAATTTCCAAAAATGATTAGAAAGTGAGGTGTGTGAACTTAGTGTCCTTTAAATGGTTCTGGCATGGTTGTGAGCAAGATGGCTGATCCCGTTGTCTCCCAGTGTTCAAACCTGCAGAAAACTGCTGTCCTGCAGTCTCCTCATGAGGAGTAGCCATCCAGGGCACATGTGGGCGATCTCCCATCCTCTCCTTATCCAGAGAGGTTCCGAAGAAACAGTCTATTCACCAGTTTTTCATCTTTGCTGTGGTTATTGGCCCCACTTTCGCAGAGCTGTCTTCAGTTTGCCATACCACCCCAGAAGTCCAAGAGAAGGGGGAAACTGAAAAAATGTGTTACCTGTTGGTTTTACCTGAGCCAGCATCTCCTAGAAACTAGGATTTCCCTTACAGGACCTAAAGCTCAGAAACCAGAAGGAGGGGTGAGTTCCCACCAAATAGGGAAACAGAATCATAATGTCTCAAATATAAAAAAAAACCCTCTAGCTTCATAGCAGTTTCACATCATAACCAGAAATAAATCAGGAGAGATCTGTAACGCTGATTAGATGAAATAAAATAGAAAAAGAATATGTGCAGCTCTACCCACCACCAAGTGGTGGCTCTAGTAGCTATACTGAAGATCAAACAGTGGTCACAATGCAATATCCTAGTTTTCTGATTATGACACAGTCTCCCTCAATCTGGATAGTCAAGGCAAACATTTTGTAAGGAAAAATAGTAACTGACGATGTAATGCAGACTTCCCATATCTGTTGGTCTTAAATATAGTAGATTACAACTCCCATCACTCACACTCAGCATGAGCAATGGCCATTCACGCTGAGGATGATAAGAATTGTACTTGAATACAATGTCTCAGTGAATAATAGTCAGATGAATGATGGAAAATGTCTCCATCTTCACATTTCGAAGGAGGTGTTTAATAACTATTGGGTGTATCATTGCTTTCAAATCAAGCCTTTCTCCTTATTTTGATTCATACAAATTCCAGAAGTTTGCACAACTGAACCATTAAGCCATATATAATTTTCCAGGCACGTACAAGAATACAAATCTATACAATAAAATCAGGAGCTCAACTAAATTTCTGGTGGGCTACTACACACGGCAAATCTGGCTTAGCTGATAAAAGATTATGCAAGTTTGATATAAAAAAATGCCACATAAACAAGATAATAAAAATTCATAAGTATAATTATTACCTTTCTTAAGTTTTCGCACTGCCAGCATACGATGTTGGGAAGAAAGCTCCCAGATTCTTAGAGTTTTATCGTCACTCACCGTTGCACAGATAGGCAAGAGAGGATGAGCTGCCAGACCCCAGACCTCTCCTTCCATATGACCCTGTTTATAAATGGGGAAATATTCCAAAAGAAAAGCATATACTGTGCAACTGTTTTCCAATTCCAAGCTAAGACTGATTTCTAAAGAGCATTTTGTTGTTCTTAAAAACCCCCACAAACCCACAATGTGGTATCCACTGTTTCTATACATTCCTTCTCTCTGTGTGTCTGTATGTTCTTTAAGGGCATAAACCCATTTACTATATTTCTGCATTGGTTCTGATTTCCTCTGCATTGCTGTCATAGCAAGTAATTATTCCTGACCAGTGGCCTTGTTAAACTAGTTGCATCTTGTAGTGAGTGCTCTATGTACTTGAGAAGCATAAACCTGATGAGACTTTATAAGTTAAAAAATTGGAAATCTATTTGCCAACATACATAAGTAACATCCAACGCCTCAATGGCTTCTTTGTTAAATTAACCAAATTGTAAAAAGTACAGAGGGCTACAGGAAAATTAAGTAGCAAATGAATTAAATTAAGAGCAAATGCTGGGTATGCTAGGTGTCTTTGATATAGCCTTTGATACATAAAATAAGTAATTATACCTGCACAAGTAGAGTCATGGGACCAGTTTTATCAATTTCAAGAATCTCTCCATTTTTTGTTCCCACCAGTATATGTCCATGTCCTAAAGTGATAGCACGGATTGATGGGTTATCTTCCAGTAGCAACCCTAAAAGAAGGAAAAATAAATAAACCTACATTCATTTAATTTTCTTAATTTTGACCGAGGTTCTCATTTGCTAGATTTTTATCTTGATATGTTGTTCAAGGTTTTTAAAGTGATTCATAAATTAACATAAGATTCAGGCCAGAGAGTAATATTCTTATGGAACTGATAAATGAGAAGCTAAGGATGGTTCCACAAACATGATTAACATGATGGTCACTACTTTTCATCTGTTCACAACAAAGTGGGAAAAGAAAGCATGAATGTTGGTGAAATACATCCTTACGCTGCCCTTTCTCCACTCATTTGTAGATCACAAAACATGGCGAGGTAAGTTAGACAAAAAGATAGTGATTAGCTTGTCATAATCTTTTGATTTTGGGCTGAGCAGGAAGCTGAACCTGGGCCCAACTAGGAGCCATTACTGTTAATTAAAGCCAGCCCTTAGACTGCAAATATCAATTATTTAATTTGCTATTATATCCTAATTATTTGATTTCTATACTATCATCTCTTACAAGAATCTAAAATAAAAATCTAAAATCTACAAGTGATTATTATAATGTATTGTATGTACTGAGGGATGCCTTAGAAGATGGTCCAAAAACTTCAAACAGCACAAAATACAGTTGCTGGTCTATTTATTAAAACTAGGCATTGTGATCTTATTATGCTAGCATTACCTCTTACTGAATCTACTTGGTTCTAGGCTTAAGTTCAGAGTGCTGGTAATAATTTATAAAGCCTTTCATGGTTTGAATCCTTAATATCTGATGAAATACTCTTCATGTATTTCTGTCTGAGCCCTATAGTCATCTTGGAAGCCCAATTCCAGATAAAGCACAATAAATATTTGCAGGACTGCCTTTCCCTGAGGGTATCTGCCCGCTACACCAGGTTCAACAGGGTGGATGTGCTCCAGGTCCCCTTTCCTTAAATGTTGCCATCTAGCAGAACCTAGGTAGTATGCCTTTTCAGTAGCAGCCCCTGCCCTTTGAGACACTCTTTCCCCGAGATCTGGCAGGCCCCTAGCCTGCTAATCTTCTGAAAAACCTTGAAGACCTGGCTTTTCCCACAAATGTTGGGGTAGTGTGTGGCTAGAGCCCAGAAGAGTTGTTTGTTAGATGTGAGGGGCATGTTGCTTTTGGGGGCACTGGGAGTTTTTATCCTGGTTTTCATGTTTTTTTCTTAATGTTTTTGTTATATAAGTCAAACAAACAAATACATTTAAAAAAATAATTACTGTACTCAGAATCCAGATTTTCTCAGTGGTAGCTTCAGTGAACACAATAGGCTTCCCCTTATTTTACCCCCATAATAACTTTTGCATTAAGTTGAGCTGAAAGATATTGCCAGGCCCAAAGCCAACATGTAGGCCTATAGTGAAATGGAAATGGTGTTTCTGTCTCATTCCTTAATCACTACACTAAAAGATGAAGTCTTGATTCACACACATTTTCTGCAAGAATTCAGAGGACTCCTTTCAGAAGTTCATATAATGTAGAGCTATACCACTGATTTTTTTTTCAGGTATGTTAATATCTGACATTTAAGTCTGAGCATAAATTACCAGTGAAAACTGAGGGCTTAGTATATTATGCAGCAATTAATTTGAACCTGATAGCATGAATTTATTTGATTGATTTGCTGCAGTTTTGCACTACAAGTTATCTCCATAAAAGTTTACATAAAATGAGTAATATTCAGCATAGTTATATAAATACCCATTATGCTATTGCCTTTCAGGATAAGCAACAATATGAAAAGGGCAAAAAAAGGTAAGAAATAGTAAGGCAAGATATTAAAGGCATAAGATAAGAAAAGAGAAAAGGAAATATGGCTGAATCTAATTTATACCAATATAATTCACTGTATTTCTTCATATGTTTCTAACATGCCAAACCATCTTCCTTTCTACCATGTCCATATGCTGGTTTGAATACTGTCTTTTTTAAACTTTTCACCACTCCTTTTTGTGGGGGTCTCATTAACTCCATCCAACCCATGGCTTTTAGGTCTTCCTCTTCCTCTTCACTTTTTCATATATTTGTTTTGTTATAAAAGGCTTTGATTCTGCAAATTGGAATTTTTTGAAATTAATTCTTAATACATTTCAGTTTGGCTTTCCATTTTGGAAAATTATAGATCTAATGTATAAGCACTGCAACAATTTGAAGCAATTCTTTGAATTCATAGGAAATATCCTGAATAGAGTTGTCTTCTTCCCCATTGTTTTTCCTTTTTTTCCTGCTAGTTATGGAACAATATAGCAATATAGCAATACAGTAGCCTTAAGAAATAATGGGATAATTAAAGGAATAAAAATGCAAACAAAAGAATATTTGATAAATTTATTTGGAGATGATTTGAGTGTTTTATCTAACCCACTTCAAGTGGTTTTTCAACTTTAAAGAAATTGTAAGACTTTGCAGAAATTTCTGGCTTAACAATAATTTGTTTTAAAAAATCTGACATAATTTCCCATGCACTTTCTGATATCCAAACATTCTTTTCTAAATCAATAGCAATACCTATTATGCATAAAAACCTTGGGTACTGAGTTATACAGATTACAAAAAATATTAATAAACTCTGCTGAATTAATTATGACTGTGTTTGGAAGAGAACTATGAGGAGATCATCTAAAGCCAATTTATCTACTGTAGGTAAAATCACAGTTATTAAAATGTCTGCTCTACCAAAGCAGCTAATTTTATTTCAAATCCTTTATTTTTCTAGATAAGCCATGAAAGATTGTTAATGTAATCTCAAACTTTTCCGTTTTCATTTAAAACAGTTTCAAATAAAAATAGGTTTGCCCTTTACATCTTAATGACAGAATGAGGAGGGGTTCAGAATTTGAAATAATGTTTTCAGGAATTTCATCGGAAACACACTTTTTTAATAATGGAAGATCAAAAAGATGCTGGTAAAATTAGAAAATATTAATGTAAATGATAAACCTAAAGCAAAACAACGTTTTTAAGGAAAGATTTGTAGCCTTTAAAAAAGACAGTTAAAAGGGTTATTCAAGCATTGTTTAAGACATGGAAGACACATTGTTGTTGTTGTTGTTTAGTCGTTAAGTCGTGTCCGACTCTTCGTGACCCCATGAACCATATTGCGCCAGGCCTTCCTGTCCTTCACTGCCTCCCTGAGTTTGCTCAGTTTCATGCTCATTGCTTCAGTGATGCTATCTAACCATCTCATCCTCTGCCGTCCTCTTCTCCTTTTGCCTTCAATCTTTCCCAGCATCAGGGTCTTCTCCAAAGAGATCTCTCTTCGCATTAGGTGGCCAAAATATCTGAGCTTGAGCTTCATTATCGATCCTTCCAATGAGCAATCAGGGTTGATTTCCTTTAAGATTGACTGGTTTGACCTCCTAGCAGTCCAGGGAACTCTTAAGAGTCTTCTCCAGCACCACAGTTCAAAGGCATCAATTCTTCGGCGCTCGGCCTTTTTTATGGTCCAGCTCTCACAGCCATACATTACTACTGGAAAAACCATAGCTTTGACTATGCGGATCTTTGTCGGCAAGGTGACGTCTCTGCTTTTTAATATGCTATCTAGGCTTGCCATAGCTTTCCTCCCAAGGAGCAAGCGTCTTTTAATTTCATGGCTGCAGTCTCCGTCTGCGGTGATCTTGGAGCCCAAATAAATGAAGTCTGTTACTGCTTCCATTTCTACCCCTTCTATTTGCCAGGAATTGATGGGTCCAGATGCCATGATCTTAGTTTTTTTAATGTTGAGTTTCAAGCCAGCTTTTGCACTCTCCTCTTTCACCCTCATCAAGAGGCTCTTTAGTTCTTCTTCACTTTCTGCCATTAGGGTGGTATCGTCCGCATATCTGAGGTTGTTGATGATTCTCCCTGCAATCTTAATTCCGGCTTGTGATTCTTCCAGCCTGGCATTTCTCATGATGTACTCTGCATATAGGTTAAATAAGCAGGGTGACAGTATACAGCCTTGTCGTACACCTTTCCCTATTTTGAACCAATCGGTTGTTCCGTGACCAGTTCTAACTGTTGCTTCTTGGTCCGCATACAGATTTCTCAGGAGACAGGTAAGGTGGTCTGGTATTCCCATCTCTTTAAGAATTTGCCACAGTTTGTTGTGATCCACACAATCAAAGGCTTTTGCATAGTCAATGAAGCAGAAGTAGATATTTTTCTGGAACTCTCGTGCTTTCTCCATGATCCAGCGAATGTTGGCGATTTGATCTCTAGTTCCTCTGCCTCTTCGAAACCCAGCTTGTACATCCGGTAGTTCTCGGTTCATATATTGCTGAAGCCTAGCTTGTAGGATTTTGAGCATAACCTTGCTAGCATGTGAAATGAGTGCAATTGTGCGATAGTTTGAGCATTCTTTGGCGTTGCCCTTCTTTGGAATTGGAACGTAAACTGACCTTTTCCAATCCCGTGGCCACTGTTGCGTTTTCCAAACTTGGAAGACACATAAGGATGTTTTAATCATAAATATATCTCCTCTCCCTCTTATACTAGTACATCCTTTATTTGTAATAGCAACAGAAAGAAACTATATGTTGGCTGAAAAGAGAAAAGGCTATATTATATAAAATATTTTTATATAAATTCTGTTTCATCTAAAATTGAGATTAAAGAGAAATCAGTGAACTGAATTAAACTGGTTATAATGGCTGCAGATGAAAAATTGGGATATTTTTATTCAAACCAATAGATTACTTACAGAATTTGAAATATAAATGGTACCAAAGGATATTCTTCAAAAATTTAAAAACGATTAGTGTAATCAGAAATTGGGAGTACAAAATCTTTTGCCACTATTTTCTGGTAAAAATATAAATCGGAAAAGTAAGGCCCAATTAATATTGTTATTAATGGCTGCTAGATTAGCAACTGCAAAATAATAGAAACATTTAGAAAAACTGGTACGACAAAGTATGATCTATTGCCTTAATGGAAAAATTAACATATAAATTGAAACCAATTGAAGAAAATAAATGAGAAAATTATTCTGTATGGTATGATTTTATAAAGTATTTTAATAATGAAAAGTTTAATTAACTACCTACATCACATTATGACAGTTTTTGAGAAACTATACAGTATATAGTATTATTATTATTATTGCTTTGTAAAATTTTTTGCTTTGTAAAACGTTAAAAATGTACTGATTCAAATTTGTGAAATGTTATTGTTTGTACAATTGTTACATAAAATAAGTAACAATAATAAAAAAGATAAAAATAAAAATTGCTTTGTGATCAGATTCACATTCATTCTTTCTATATCACCAAACCACCTCAGCATACGTATTTTGTCCTGCTAACTTACTTTTGTATTAAATCCACGTTCTGCACTCATTCATTCTTCACCCTATCTCTTCTTGTTTTTCCAGCCACGCTTCTTAAATAGCTCATTCTTACTCTGTTCAACTTACTTCATGTTTTTCTGACATACCCAACTGAAACTTTATGTAACAAACTGGACATAAGCATGATCTTATACGCAGCATTTTTACTCCTTTTAACATTCATTCCTCACATAAAATCACATTCTACCCATTACCCTATCTTTCTACCAGTGTTTGTATGCCTTAAATTTCCTCAACCATTTTCCCATTTTAATAAGCATTCTACCAAGGTATATTAATTCACCTAGTGGATGTAACTTGCAATTGTTTATTCCATTTTCCTTGTCAAACAAAACAACTCTTATCTTTGATACTTTAATTTTCAGAATTATACTCCTCGTTACATCGTCAATCTAACATTCTTTGCAAATCATGAGAACTATTTAGGTTCTCATCTAACAATATGGCATCAATGCATACAGAAGTACCTACATACTGATATCTGTAACTAACACACCTCTAATGTCACTACGAGCATTCCTTATGCATTTATCTGTAATTACATTAAACATCACATAACCCTACTCAGTTTTGATCTATTTGCTAATCATTGCATTGATTCTCACACATGCTTTAGTTCCATTATCTATCACTCATACCATATACTCACACAAAATGTTCCACAATTCAACCATATTCACTATCTTGTGCATTCTCTAAATCAATAAACACACAATAAACTTTCTCAAATTCATATATTTCTTATCAGCCAACTGAGGAACAAAAAACTGGTCTGCACACTCCCTGCTTAGCTAAAGCTGAATTGCATTTCTCAAATTTTGGTCCTTATAACCTCTTTTATCTTTCCAATCAGAATTCTGCCAAACACTGTCCCAGCAAACAAGAAGAGATTGTTTCAAGAATGAATGAATACTGATTGAACAAAAAATGAATGACTAGTGCAAAAAGAAGTATGTTCAGGTAGTTTGATTTTATAGTGAGAATGAATGAGGACTGAATTGCAAAACAAAAATATGAAGGAAGAGTGAATGGGTCAAGAGGAAGAAGGAGGCCAAGAAAGTTGTTGAAAGAAGCTGATGAGATTCTCAGAATGAGTCAGTGTAAAGAAAAGAACATAGCGTATGGATGCAGATATAGTTTGCAAGAATAGAAAGGTATGGAAAGGTAAAATAAATGATGTTGCTATAAATTAGATTTAGTTAGAATTCTTTTTCTTTTCTCTTACCTCCTGCCTTTGATTCCTCATTACCTCTCACTCCTTATTTTCATGGCACTATTTATTCCAAAAAGCTATAGCATAATTCCCACGAACTTCATACCTTCTTCCATAATTATATGCGTGTTGGTGCTGGCTGTAGCATAAATGATTGATAATCACTCCCAAACCAAAGCAAATCAGCCATCTGCCAATAACCTCCAGATTCACTCTACAGCACAGTGCAGAACTGGTGGCCTTGGAAGAGGTTATAACAGATTTACTAGGATTTTGTAATGTTTCTACATATGTTTTATTATAAGCAGTCTCTATCCCTGCCTATTCTAACTTAGAGTAGTTATACCTTTAGATCCAGGTGACAGTGCTGCTCTTTTGATGGCATATGTCTTCAAGCACCTCTCAAATGTATCATCCCAAAGTGCCACCACGCCATCCTTCCCACCTGTCACAAAGCCCTGTGCAGAAACAGATTTATAAATCTGCTTAATATATTGACAATATAAAGTTAGGTGATAAAAGTGTAAGTCACTGAATTACAAAACAAAATACATTCATTCATACACTTTTGCAAATCCTGTTGTTTCCCCAAGCTTGCTGATACTTCCCTCTTATCTATGAATGATACTCTTTTGGCTATGGTACTCAAACTGAACATCAAACATCAAAAGAATGATTACAAAAAAAAATCATAGGTAATAGACTGTGGCTATTGGTTACATTAATTAAGATTGCTACTTTCATGTTCAGAGAAGTGTTTATTAAGTTCCAAACGAAAAAGCAAATATCTTACCTATCCTCAAATTGTCTTACTGGAAAGAAGCATGAGAAATTTACTTCTCTGCTTCAAATACTATTTTGGGACATTTGAAGCCAAAGTTTACCCATACGATGTATGCATATGCTGTACGGTACTTCAGTTTTGTAGGCAAAAAGGTGTTCTAGAGTGCATATAGTATCTGGTTGCAGCCCCTTAAATCAAACATTTTGTTTCCTGAGCTAACACTGCAGTGGCTGGTAGTAGCTACACAATCCCAGGAGAAGATGCAGCTGCTTTACAGAGTTGCAGTCAGATGCGAAATGAATGCCCCAAAGTACTCTGAAGCATTTTTTTGCCTTTGAATTAGAACACTGCACAGCCCTAATACATGTATGATGAAACGTGAAATGGGATATGTATTAATATGGTTCTGAGATATTGCAAGACAAGATAATTTTTACCTTATCTAAAGCATGCATAGCAAATATAGGGCCATCGTGAGCTTTCACTGTTTTAACCAACAAAACATCTTTCCAGATGTACATATCTCCAGTTGCAGATCCAGAGAAAACGAGATCCTCTATCCGTCCATAGGAAATACTCATCATGGTTTCCTGTTTCCCAATATTTCCAAACATGCCACGTTTTGAGGTAAAACCACCACCTGAATTGTCACAATAGAGCAATAAGCATTATTATAAATTGCTGTAAAAGTTTCAGTTATCAATTATATAATATATATTGTAATACATATATATAATATAATATTATATATTAATATATATATTGTAATACAATATATAATAACAATATTACATGTTGGTAGATAGAATATGAAGGAATAGTCAGGTGTGATTATACCATCCACTACATATTGGGCAACCTTTTGATGTGGGGGGGCATTATTATTATTTTTTTGGATTGTTTTTGGTCTCTGGGCTACAAAAGATATAGCAATAATATGGTCACATCCCTAAAATGAAGTTGTGCTGACATTTTCAGATGATTTATAGTTTGGGGATGTCTGGTTTTTTCCAAAGACAAAACAAATTAATTCAGCATAAACTTTATTACAGTACTCTTATTTTTTGGAGGGAAGAACACTAAGAGCTGCACCGTAGGAAATGAGCAGTTGGCTGTCAAATTCTGAAGGCATGATTTCAAGACATTTCTGGGAGCAATCTAAAATAGGACAGGGCAGATGTCTAGGGTCCTTGAGCCACAGGTTTCACTCAGTGCTAACTGCAGAGCCAACTTTACTACTGGATTGCCAGGATCCAGTCCTCTAATAGGAATAAAACCAAGGGCTACTAAAAAGATTCTCTTCATATCACACTAATTTCTTCGTTTCTCCCATTTTTTGCTCCTGAGAGACTCAATCCCTGACCACTGAAAAGAGATTTAGCTGTATGTTAAATACATGTGTCCTTAGCAAGAGTCATAACAAAGCAGAATACTCATAGGAAAATTTTGCTGTGTCTGTGCCGGGAAACTGAACTATCTGAATCAACTTTTTGGTGAAGAAATAAGTTAAACTGTTGATATAATCTATTACCTGCTTGTTGCCAAAATTTGATGTGCTTTATTCCAACAGTCACCAGTTTATCAGCATGATGAGGGTTGCACTTCACTACAAAGAGCTTATCTTTGTGACCCCTGAAATACATTAAAAAGTAAAGAATAAATAAATAGCTTTTTTGTACTATTGGAGACATTAGAATCCTATAATATTAACATTTTTAAAAAGTTGTTTTGGATTAATTATAACTTCTACAACGAGAAAGATAAAACAAGGAAGTGGGACTTTAATGATTTACAAGCCAGGATTAAAATACTTGTGACACTAACACCCCCTTTTTTAAAGAGCATGTGGCACCTTTAACAGTGGTGTACCATCTCTTACAGCACTATTGCTGAACAAAATAGAAGAGACATGTAGCATGTATTTTAGTTGATAAAATATTCACATGTATAGTATTGCTGATTTTGATACAGAAGGATTTTAAAACTCTACATTAAAAGCTATTTTGACTAATTGTAGAGTTTAAAAAATTCCAATGGTTCTAGCACCATTGGAACTTTCCACAGACTACAGAATTAACAGAGATTCCTCTTAATAAGATCTTAATATAATAAATGACATATTAATCCTTATTGAATCCAGTTTATGCAACGAGATTCTCATACAAAAGAATCAGTTTTACTTTAATCATGTAGTAAATCTTTGAAGCTATCATTCCTTAATTAATTTATCCAGTCTTGTTAATTTTATCCAAATGATATAAATTAGTCCATGGGAAAGTACATGTTTACATACTGATGTATTAACAGAGGTGTGGTACCATGAAGGGCTGCTCAGTTGCAAATTCACGTCCTCACATCCAATTAATTTTAACCAAATCTTAACTCACATGTTGAACAGGAATTAAGAAACTAATCAGAGACTGATTCTTCTAAATTTTTTTGTATAATTTATTGCTTATTTGGGAGAAGGCCTAATTACATAACTCACTACATAAACTGGATTAAATCTTTTTATAAGAAAGTATTGAGTATACTTTTGATTATATTAAGATGGATTGATTTTATCATACACAGCTTCGTATGGTTTATATGTCCTCTTGTGATTTGATTGATTGATTGATTTTTTAATATACTGGTTGGACACAATTGTTATCCAGTTTTTGGGGGGGATGGGAAGCTATCACAGCCAGAACTTGGAATGCCCCTGCTTGGCTGATAGACTGGATGCATCTAAACATTAGAGGAATAGAGACTTTCCCCAATAAGTAAAAGGTTATGGGATCTAATTTTATATAGCATACCAACAGCAGAAATCCACTGATAAATAACTCATAAGGGACAGATATCCAGCTCTATTTCAATAAGTTCAAGACATAATATCTGAAAAGTGACACAGGTCATGTTAATTAAGAGAGCTAAATGAGTATTACTTAATCCATCAGGCAACCAACAAGAAGCTATTAAATATTTAAGCTATCTCAGATGAAAGACACTTTCCTATACATAATTAGAACAGAATAAGAAGAATAGAATAAGGATATAATCTTTATTGTGGTGAATGACCAGTACATAATATAATGTTACCAGAAATAGATTGCACACATCTGCAGGAACATGTAACACAGCAAAATTTGGCTACACTTAAACTAACAGAATCACATGTATCTGAAAGTGAAGACTATAAATAGAACCAGTTGGGATGACCAGGGAATTTGTTTAAGTGTAGGATTATCTAAATGTGCATCAGCATGAAGCAGACAATACAATAACATTGTATGACTTATGGTTTTAATAGCCCCTCTGCCACATGGGCAAAACTTTAACCCAAATGGAATGCCCTCATATTGCCCTAAGACCACTGTAAGAAGAGCACTAAATTGTGCCAGAGAAACTGCCTTCCTATCTTTTAGGACTGTAATTTGGCTGAAATATCTGGTAGGTGTAAAGAGGGTAAAGAAACCAGTCTGGAATATATCCTTGGAAAAAGATGTCATGTCTAGTAGGGTATATTATCTTTAATCCATTGCTTCAAGGCTCCAATTGCACATTCATTTCCAAGTGTGTACAGTGGAATTAAAGATAATCTAAGCAGTAATCTAAGTGTACTATTTTGCAATAATACATTGCAAAAATAAGTTTTGTTCTCATCCTCAAAGTATGGGCGGAGATCTGGAGGCAGAAATTGAGTGCATGATGCTGTTTCCTGTAACTTCATGTTCAGCTTAGGTATCTGACAGTATGACTAGGGCCATAAATTGATGATTCCTGATACTCCACATGAATGGCGGTCTCATACAAGAGTGTGGGGTAATTGATGTGATCATAATCTCTCTTTCTGTATTGGTCAACAATATGATGGTGATTTTTAAAAAACTCCCGAACAGCATCATTAAAATACTCGCATTATATAAAATATACCCTGTAGAACTAAGGATGCAGCATGGTAGTATTCTTACCTGGTCACTGCCATCTTTTCTCCTTTTTTCCAGTCCCACAGTACAATGGTATGATTCTCATCTAACCCAACTGAAGCCAAGCATTTCCCATCAGCTGTACAAAACCAATTCATAGTTCATCATGAGATATCTTGAAATGAAATGTGACAAATGCAATATTCATAGCAAACTTCTATGTTATGGTGCCAAGAATAAGCAAGTTGGATGTTCTATAATAACCATGGTTTTGCAATGAATTAATTTACACTTACTCCCACCTTCTTCTCCTCATTATAATTATTTTAGAAAAGGACTTACCAGTTGCCTATGACAGAGATCCCCAAATTTTTCATAGTTTGAGAGCCAGTTTGAAAACATTATGGCTGCCATTAGCAGCTCTGCCCATTCACAAAACGGCTGTGAAGGAGGCATGACCAGTCTGATACATACACAGACACACACACAAAGGTTAGGCAAGAAATAGGTTCAAGGAATGGCGCTCGCAGACATGAAGTTAGGAACCCCACATTGGTAGTGAGCTTGATATGTTGGAAAGTGAAGGCCCAGTCTTGTTACATTTTGTGATTGGAGGCTTAACCCAACCCAATAGAACTGCAAAGACTAGCTACTGCCCGATTGCTGCTTCTATGTATGCTTCCTATAATGAGTGAAGATCAGGAAAACACACAGTTTTAATGAAAAAGTGTAAGCTCTGGACAGGTCACAAAAAGCCGTGCTGCATGGTCACTAGACAGAATTTATCTGGGAAGTGAAGGTACTGTAGCTTCATTCACCTGAAGAAAGTCTTAATGATAAGATTCTGATTGCTATTTCAGAAAAAGGTTTTAATCTGAATATTCTGGAATGCTATTCTGGAAGAGGAGAAGAGAAGGATATGATCTTTTATAGACAAAAATTATTTCAGTTATCACGATAACTGAGCAGCATCATTTTCCATTCTAAAGCAGCATTCATTACATAGCAGCTTACCTGAGAAGTCAAGTGCACATATTCCCCTCTGGTGCTGGCCTTTTAGCAGTGACAAACATTTGAGCGTCTGTATATCCCAAATGTGAATAGCAGCATCTCTCCCAACCTAAATAAGAGCAGTTGTTTAAAAAACAATACAGTAAGTGCTTTCAGCCAATAGTTTTTTTCATAAACAAAGGTCTAGTTTCTTTAATCTGATGTTTCTTACATGATGTTTGCTTTGATTTCTTATGGCCCAACTGAAGCTTGCCAGTCACAATGCTGACTGGCCTTTGATTTTCTAATCCACTATTAGTTTTGCATGTTTTTTTTCCATTTAAAAAATTGTCATCCCTGCATCCCTCTGCTTTATTCCTTCAATCTATTATGTTCCATCAGATACAAAATATGCCTGTAGAAGTCAAGCCTGATTATTATTATTATTTATTATTATTTATTTGATTTGTCCCCGTCCATCTCCCCACAACGGGGGACTCTGGGCGGCTTACAACAAAGTAAAATCGGAAATACAATTAAAAGTTATAAAAACCAAACATTACAAAAATAAAAAAGCTAAAAAATCCAAGAGGCCGATAGGGGCCACATTAATTAATTAATTAATTAATTAAGCTCAATTAATTATCTGATTTTCCAACAAGCTAAAGTTTATGAAAGAAGTAAGATGACAGCTGAAATCTAGATGGCACATTCTCTGACTGTGACTGTGACTGACTGTGGCTGTGAATGAGTATAGGCAAGAGATACTATAGTGCCTATTTTAAATGGCGATACTGGCTGTTTGGAAGAAAGCAATTATGGTATTTCTTCTCAAGGAGTTCTTTTTGGTCTTAGGAGTTTGGAAAATTACTGCTTAGTTACTAATATCTTCTCTGGAGGAAGGTGGCATGAGTGGTGGCATGGGTATAATATCAGATATTTTGGGTTAAGGCAAGTTGTATAAAACTACTTCAGTCTTAATACAGGTCTGGGCTCAGGACTGAGATAGCTTTGCTCACCCTAGGAGTATTTTATCCAGAGGCAAGAAGCACAGAGTATGACCCTTCTAATTTTCTCTGATCTCTTAATTACATCTTGACAGGCAGATTATGGGCAAGCAGTTCTCATGTATAAGAATTAGCTATATACTATGTTCTAGATAGGGTTTTATTCCTCATGAAAGAATAGATACTTCGCTTGAAGGAGTTCCCAAATCCAACACAAATGCCTTATATAAGTGTTATTTGATTTGCCAGCTATACTCTAGGCAGGGGTATTCAGGTTCCAATGAACCACAGGTAGCCTCCCAATTGAATTACCTCAGTGCATCAATCGATCCCCTGAACTTGCAAGTTTTCCATGGACGATTTCTAGTTACCTCTATAACATCTTACATATTCCACACAGATTTTTTACCTTGGCTTGAGTTGGAGCATTACTTATTATGGAGACTATAGGCAAATATACTAGTGTCCTGCACAATAACTGTATATGTGTTTGCCCAGATACAGAAGTTGAGTTAGTAACCCATACATTATTACACTGCTTATTGTACCACTCATGGCATCTGGTGCTCATAAACCCAATTGCCAGAAATGTTAGTTGTCCCTCTGATCAAGAACTTGCTTGCCTTCTGCAAGACCTAACTTGAGCAAGCACTACAAAGGTTGCCAAGTTTTTAGCAATAGCTATAGTTTGCAGAAACCAGATGATACCCTCTTTTCATTATTAATTGTTTCAGCTTTGGAGGGGGTTTACATTTAAAATTTTGTACTTATGTTTTTATTGGTCTGGGACTGTAAATACATAGTTGGTGGGTCTCCTGTTAATGAGGAATGATCATTAATGATAATGATCGCCATAACTTTATCTGGTATAACTTGATGGGATCACATTACACTGATTCTTCAAGAACTATCATATTGTTTAGTTGCTCCCAAATCCAATTTAAGGTATTTTGGTACCAGTATTTACCTTTAAAACTCCAAATGGCTTGGGAACCAAACCTCTAAAAGAGCAATTCTTTCTTAGTTAGCATTTGTGCTTCTAGATTTGTAAAGGTGACTCTTCTCTGAATTCCTTTATTAACAGTTATGTATAGACAATAGAGGCAGTCTTCTGAATGACTGCATTGTCTATAGAATATTCTTCCCTAGACATGCTCAAATGGCATCAGTCTGTTTGCAGCAGCCTGGCTCCCTGACACTGTAGTACCAAAATCCATCCATTTTCCTATGGAATTTTGATTGCATGGTTTCTTTTCTTTTTCTAGAAATAAATGTGAGAACTCCCCAGCCCTCCCTGAAAACAGCTTGAGATTGAAATTGGTGTGAAAAGCAGCATTTGTAATTTTGCTTTGGGAGGAAGGCTTTAAGGGTTGGAATAGAACCAGGAGGCCACAAAGAGTAAACCTTCTTGATTCCTATCCATGACCTCCACCTTTGAAATGGAGCCCAAAATCAGTCTGAAAAATGGCAATTCAGATCTTATTTTGAGGATTTGGGAGGGTTCTAAGGATAAAAATTAGAGTGGGAGGTTTGCTGCTTAAATTCCTAACCTTAATCCTATCTAAAAAACACAGATAAAAAGTGCTTGATGCCGCCAGCGCTTCTGAAGGATGGAAGTCAGTATCTGATCTCTCAGTTGTTGCCCATCTTGCTCTAACCAAACAAAATTGAGTATGTGTCCGGCCAGCAATGGATTTTAAGATTCTCTGAATTGCACTGCTGTATTTAATTTCATAATTTTCCTATCTTTTCATTTATTGAAAGTACAGATGCTATACTTTCCCTATTACATGGTTGAATTGCCTAATTGCCACAAAAATCTCAAAATCATTTTTGACTTCATGTGAATCAGAACTAGAACATGTATTAAATAACTGACAGATTACTAACTTGAACAAACTTTTTAAACATGTGTGATAGCTATATTATCTCTGACAAAACAAAGTCAGTCCTGGTTAGTACTGGGATAGAAAACCAACAGAAAATCCCAGGGCTACAGCCTAGGCTGAGAAGAAATGGCAAATTACATCTGCATTTTTGTTTAAAAAAAAAAAATACATGGCTATATCCGTGAAGTCACTTGCAGTTGAGTGTGATTCAAAAGAGACTTTATGTATTGACTTTAAAAATTTTTATAAAGCCTTTTTTGCACATGCTCAGTTTCTCCACATATTATTTTAACAAGTCCACAATATTTTTAATATAAATATACTTAGAACAACAGAGGCTCTAAAATCCATAGTTTATGCCATAATTATGTAGAGTGGAAAATTTAAATTAGGCATTTCTTGGATTCTGGTATGTATCCACTCCAGAGGGGAACAGTGAGTAGAGCAAATTTGGTGGCTACAAATGATAACAACAGGGCAGAACCAGAAAATAACACAATGGGACCTGATGTAATCAGGTCACCTGCAGTGAACACCATTTGGTAAACACACTGTCAATACCATTTTATATTTCTGCATTCTGTACTTTCTGCATTCATTATCCTCCAATCTTTGTTTACAACCCATCCCAAGGTAAGTGAATATATGCTTGTAAACCCTTTATTAATCTAACTAATTGAACTATAGTCCACAAAATGTATGTCATACTAAATATGTGCCAAACATTCCATTTCCTAGACTGTCCTTCATCTATTCACCCTCTGCTTTTGGCAACTGAAGATGAGAATGCTCTGTAAAATTTTATTGCAGATCCCATTCATAAAGCACTGAGTTATGTTATTCCAAAATAAGCAGATTTATTATTTTAATTTGAAAGAAAGTTGCTAGAATGAATACTATAAGTGAGAAAATCTGTAATTTTTACATTGATTTGCCAGTGATTGTATTTCCTAAATACTTACCTGTCCAGTAGCAACATAATCTTTCATAGGATGGATGGCAAGGCTGAGAATGTCATCATCATGACCAAGATATAGTCTTTGGTTGTGTTGTTGTCTATTATACACCACAGCAACAGCAGCAATATGATAAACCACTTCCCCAGTCTGTGTGTAGAATAAATTGTTTCGACAATCATAGCCTCTATAACTGAAATGAATGAAAAGATACCAAAAGATAATTCAACAAGGCTCCTATTAGCTGAGGAAGCAAAGGAACATGTACCACAATTCAAGTGTCATCATTTACACTGAATCATATTTTGCTGAAATGAGTGGGGATGATATTTCTCAATGTCTTTGGAGCCTTCTGGAGTCCGAAAGCAAAGACTTCAGGAGCTGCATGAAGATCTGGAGCCTCAGGTTGTGCAACTCTCCTTCAGGGTACTACCTGGGAAAACTAGATACGACAAGCAGCAAGCTTTCTGGGAACTACCTACGTGATTTCTGTCACTTTTTCTTTAAGGAGTTATGCAGATAAGCTCCTCTCTTTCTACATGGTGCCTTTCCAGGTTCACTTTCAGTTTTTAGTTGCCACTGCTCTTCCAAATACCATACTGGATAATAAGAGTGTCATCCATCAATCTTCTATGCTGATTAATTGAACCAATTCATGCTCTGGCATGATATTCTATACTCATTTCACTTCTACAGTGATGCCAAACAAACATTCTTGCAAGTTATCTTGATGATACCTACTTTCCTATCTACAACTTTCCCATCTTCTGGAAGGTTGTTGAGAAAGCAATAGGGAAATAGACTCAATTCTGACCCAGTTAATTAAGATGCCTATTGATTGCAGAGTAATATCAACTATGACTCTTGATGGGGTTTTGCTCTCTTGGGGAGAACAGATTCTCATCACCGAGGTTCTTCTGAATTCACAGCTCCTGCTAGATGGAAGCTGTGACTAGGAGGCCTTTACCCAGCTCCAGCTAGTGTACCAGTTATAGCCTTGTTTGGAACAGGATGCAATGAGGACAGTCAGTTATATCCTTATCTTGCAACACGATTATTGTAATTTGCTCTACATGTACTGCCTTTGAAGATGATTAGGAAAATTCAGCTGGTTCAAAAGGGAGTTAGTAGGTAATCTCAGCATAGCCCTCTTATGCCATTGTTGTGGCAGCTGCATTGGTTACCAGTGTATTTCTGAGTGTAATTCAAGGTGTTGGCCACTATCTTCAAAGTCTATATGGCTCTAAGAGACTGCCTCTCCTAGGTAGATTCTGTACACCCAATTTAGGAGACCAGGGAGCACTGTCTAACACCAGCACCATAATGTTTCTTGCTAATTTGTGTTAAATTGTATTAGTTATATATTTTATTATGCTGCTTTATCAGTTTTGGATGTTATATATTACCCAAAACCCTAGTTAATAGAGGTGATAAATAAATCCCATAAATAAAATAAAAGAAAGAAAGAGTGGTCAATGACCAAAATAACAATGACTTTGTACTGGGATTAGTACCATTCTTATTCATATGGGAAATGAGCAAACTTGGAAGGATTGTAATACTTAAAGACTATAACCAAAAGGATATAATCATTTAGTTAAAATGAGGAAACAAACCTAAAGGGATGGGGAGAACCTCAAATACAGTCTAGTAAAAAATGAACGTGCTAAGGAAATACAGAATGCCGGGTGGCTATTGCTGGACAGTGAACAAAAAGGGGGAATGGGGGGAAATATGCAGCTGACTGATACCACAACAGATGAACTCCACAGCGTTAACACTGTGTTGCAGTCATACTTACCCTTATTTCAGAGTCAACAGCAGATTTGGTGTTATGTAAGAAGGAGGAAGGAAGAAAGCCATAACCAAAGGCAGAGAATCAGAACACAAAATCAGTGTTCCTTGGTTTATAATAATCAACAAGGTTTTATACCAAGCATAACTACTATACATCTCTCTCTCAGCCCTGCATTCCCAAGCAGGCACAAAAAAATTAGATAGGTAGCTTTATATAGCGAATTAGAGAGCCATATCCACAATGAGGTTCTGCATATATCAGCATGCAGAAAACCTGCCTGATATGCAGGACTCTGTAGGTTCAAATCCTGGGACTCTTCCTCCCTCCTTTTAGAGTTAATGGATTTTTGGTCACTCTGTTTTTAGCCCTGAAGCTCTCTGCCATCTGTCCCTTGATTACTAAACAGCTTTCTCTGATGTGAGAATCAGAGTCTCTCACTTTACCAGTTTCAATTCTTAACTCCAGGCATAGACTTTACATCTAAAAGCTATTTTTGTTTAAGAGTGGATTATCTTTTTTTGTCTGTAAACTACAGTCTATAAAAGCAAAGAGACAAAAACAGTTACTGTTGAAAATTTATTATACCCATGTATAAATTGCAGCTTTAAACTGTCATCGGGAGCTCTCTCTCTCTTAAGGAAGGGCACTGAATGGCTTTTCTCTTTACGTTGCTGTTTCAGTTGAGGTAGATCTTCTTTGTAAACCTGCAAGAAAGAAAGAACAATTATATTTAATTATAAGTTCTTAATCCAGTAATTCACATTGCTTATTGTTTGTTGGTATTAGCATAGTTGGTAATTTGAAAGATCTGCATCATTGTCTTATATCACATCTTTCTCCAACCTAATGACTGAGATGTATTGGACTACAATTTTCATAATTCCCATCCAGTATTGCGTTATAGTCTAACACTTCTAGAGCGCACCAAATTGGGGAAGGCTGCTATACTACATAGCAAAATCAGCTTGTTTGAAAAAATTGAATTCTATAATTTTAGAATTGGGAATAGTAAGCAATAACATATATCTGTAAGTAGCAAACCTGTCCCTTAGGACTCGGGAGAAGGGGAACTGGATCAGCAAACACTGAGTCCAGCAAGAGGTTTTTAGGGAGTGGGCACCTTTTCAGGAACTGTGTCACTTTGTATATCAAAGAGATCCTCTTCCAAAGGACAACACTGTGACTTCCAAAGGGTCAGATACATCTGCTGAATCTCCATTAATATAAAAATCTATCTCCAAAAGCAATTTTTGCCTGAATATATTTAATAAAACCTGGAAGCAAAATGTTTAGCTATCTTGAGAAAAAGAATAAAATCAGGGAGGAATTAGCAATATGTGACTTCAGTTTCCCTGATATGTAACTGAACAAATGCATGTTCCAGTAAAGTAAAGAATAAATGTGATGGCATACATATACAGGACAGCACTGAAACAATCAATGCCCCCAGGTTCCAATATTTTTCTCCTTTTTATTCAGTTTACAGAAACAGAAAGCAGTTTAAATTTCAGCCGTGGTTTATCACAGCAGACAAGCATCTTCACTTTTCCAGTTCTTCAGCACTGCTAATTAGATTGCATTCTTCACAGGTAAATCCCCCTCTTTCTCTAGCTAAGCATAGTGCAGCAAAGCCTATTTTATTTTACCCAGTCTATCTTCAGCTCCATGCAGGGCCATCTAAACATGTATCCCACCTAACCCTTCAGGATCCTACTTCCCCAGGTCATGCTCTCAAATGCGTAATTGAGTCTCCTCCCAGTCTCAACCAACATCCCATAAATCTTGATTAGTGTAAACTGCTCAGTCCATTTTAGGTTTACCAATCAACAGTCCATCTTCAACAGCCACTAGAGCAATCTAATCCATATTAGCCATTGTAGCACTTTTTGTTGTCTGCCAGATTGTCTATTACTCAGCTTCTTCTCTCCAGAATTTTCTTCCTCCAGAATGTGTCATCCTGGATGTTTTTAAGCCTTACCCCCTTTTGCCACCTCTGTATTTAAAGGATTCCGCTAGTTTAGAAACTGCTTTAGAACTCTGCTTTGCCACAATTCTGCCTGTGTCCAAGAAACAAAGCAATTTATTTCTGGCTCAGCTGTGATTATTTAAAATTGTAGTAATATAGTTTAAAAAGTGTATGGCTCTATGGAGCTTGTGGATGGACCAATTTCTCATTTACAGGGATTCTTGCTTTCTTCTGCCCTCCAGATCTTGTCCATTAGGTCTTTCAAAGAGAAAAGTGGCTTTTTCAGTTTCCCTGGATTTATTTTGTATACAAGACAAATACATTAAGTACTGCAAGTAGGTGCATGGAAGTATGTGTACAGTATGCATGGAAGGGGCAAGCAATTTACATTATTTTCCTTTTGTGCAAAATGAGTGAAGAAATTTTTGTGAACGATGGCACTTCAGGGTATGAAAGTTATTCTCTGTCCCTTGTTCTTAGCACTGAGAGGTCAGTGGTACTGAAGATGATCATGGACCATGGAAGATGGTCCTTCAAACTGCTTTGAGGAACTGGGAGTTGGAAGCATCCTAGCATTCTAACATAACATTTCCAGCCTTTGGGAAATAACTTCACATATACTAATTGGGTCTGAACTAGTGGCGACCAACTAAGAGAGAGAATCTGAAGCACTGGTGAATAGCTCAATTAAATGTCAACCCAGTGTGTGTGCCTGCTATAAAAAGGGCAAATTCTATGTTGGAAGTCCTTATTATCAAACTGAAAATAAGTGTATTAGCATTCTGTACATTTACAGAAATGTATAGTACAACCACAAATGGAATATTGTGTGCAAATCCATTCACTGCACTTCAGTGTAATTCTACAAAGATACAAAAAAAGTAACCAAAATGATCAAGAGATTGGAATAATTCCCCTAGGAGAATTATTACGGGGTTTGGATGTTTTGTTTGATGCAGTACTGGAATTTGCTTATGCAAGATACTTTGTTGTTGCTCACTAGGTGATCTCAAGCTATGATGTCCTATATATCCCTTTTAATTGTCCCCCCCATCTTCTTCTTACCCAATTACTTCCAATTATTTTAATCTGTGTTTACAGTTGATGATAGAAGCTTACTGTACATATGTCCTTATTTTCATCCATATATAAATACAGCTACCCACATACACATTATAGATATACTTTCTCAAATAAGAAGATTGAAGCTCTTATCTTGTATTCAAGCACTTAGACATAAAAGAAGGAATTGTTATCTAGCTATACCACAGAAGTTTTTACGGAGTCTCTTTGAACTTTCAGGAAACATCCTGGGGAGGGGAGGGGTTGGAATAAGAATATGTGGCTATTATTAGGAGAAAAGAGAAAAATATTTCTTGTGAAATAGAAAGTAATTTTACATTTTTGGCTCTAAATCATGATATCCACAGTCCATCTCAGCAGCTGAAATATATTGTGTGTGGTGGTAGTTAGGGGTTGCACTGACTTATTCTAAAATTAATCAGTAGTGATATACAGTATATATAAATTTTCTTCTATCTTTCAAAACCTTTTACATAAAATATGTAGCAGGGGATGATCAAACAATATATTTCTATCTTCACCAAATATACTGGAAAAAAAGGCATTTAGGATCATTATGAATCATTAGATTATAATTAACATTAGGATCACTTTTGCTTCCTGCTAGGAAGTTTGTTCAAATAGTTTGAGCCTTTTAGTGATAATGGACCATGACTCCTATTTTATTACTTGGAATTGATGATACATACAGTGGGGCAAAAAAGTATTTAGTCAGCCACCAATTGTGCAAGTTCTCCCACTTAAAAAGATGAGAGAGCCCTCTAATTTTCATCATAGGTATACCTCAACTATGAGAGACAAAATGGGGAAAAAAATCCAGAAAATCAAATTGTCTGATTTTTAAAGAATTTATTTGCAAATCATGGTGGAAAATAAGTATTTGGTCACCTACAAACAAGCAAGATGTCTGGCTCTCACAGACCTGTAACTACTTCTTTAAGAGGCTCCTCTGTCCTCCACTCGTTACCTGTAGTAATGGCAGGTACCATTATACTGCCTAACAAGGCATTGCCTAACAATGCCTAACAAGGCATTGACCTTGTTATCAGTATAAAAGACACCTGTCCACAACCTCAAACAGTCACACTCCAAACTCCACTATGGCCAAGACCAAAGAGCTGTTGAAGGACACCAGAAACAAAATTGTAGACCTGCACCAGGCTGGGAAGACTGAATCTGCAATAGGCAAGCAGCTTGGTGTGAAGAAATCAACTGTGGGAGCAATAATTAGAAAATGGAAGACATACAAGGCCACTGATAATCTCCCTCGATCTGGGGCTCCACACAAGATCTCACCCCGTGGGGTCAAAATGATCACAAGAACGGTGAGCAAAAATCCCAGAACCACACGGGGGGACCTAGTGAATGACCTGCAGAGAGCTGGGACCAAAGTAACAAAGGCTACCATCAGTAACACACTACGCCGCCAGGGACTCAAATCCTGCAGTGCCAGACGTGTCCCCCTGCTTAAGCCAGTCCATGTCTGGGCCCGTCTGAAGTTTGCTAGAGAGCATTTGGATGATCCAGAAGAGGATTGGGACCAATGTCATATGGTCAGATGAAACCAAAGTAGAACGTTTTGGTCTAAACTCAACTCGTCGTGTTTGGAGGAGAGAGAATGCTGAGTTGCATCCAAAGAACACCATACCTACTATGAAGCATGGGGGTGGAAACATCATGCTTTGGGGCTGTTTTTCTGCAAAGAGACCAGGACGACTGATCCGTGTAAAGGAAAGAATGAATGGGGCCATGTATCGTGAGATTTTGAATGAACACCTCCTTCCATCAGCAAGGGCATTTATTTTATTTATTTATTTATTTTTCAAATTTGTATGCCGCTCATCTCCCCCAATGGGTGACTCTGGGCGGCTCACAATAATAATAAATTGAAGATGAAACGTGGCTGGGTCTTTCAGCATGACAATGATCCCAAACACACTGCTCGGGCAACGAAGGAGTGGCTTCGTAAGAAGCATTTCAAGGTCCTGGAGTGGCCTAGCCAGTCTCCAGATCTCAACCCCATGGAAAACCTTTGGAGGGAGTTGAAAGTCCGTGTTGCCCAGCCACAGCCCCAAAACATCACTGCTCTAGAGGAGATCTGCATGGAGGAATGGGCCAAAATACCAGCAACAGTGTGTGAAAACCTTGTGAAGACTTACAGAAAACGTTTGACCTCTGTCATTGCCAACCAAGGATATATAACAAAGTATTGAGATGAACTTTTGATATTGACCAAATACTTATTTTCCACCATGATTTGCAAATAAATTCTTTAAAAATCAGACAATGTGATTTTCTGGATTTTTTTCCCCATTTTGTCTCTCATAATTGAGGTATACCTATGATGAAACTTACAGGCCTCTCTCATCTTTTTAAGTGGGAGAACTTGCACAATTGGTGGCTGACTAAATATTTTGCCCCACTGTATTTGTCTTATTTATATTAAAAAGATGGGCCAACAACTAATTAACACAAATATGTTGCCACAGTCCTTATACAAATAATGGCCAATGGCAACAGAAAAGTGCTGCACATTTTTTTCTTAATAGTAAGCTGAGATATACATGTAAAAGGAAAGGTTAAGCAAAATAATTGAACTAAATAGTACATAGTAACAAACACTGTCACAGAACCTGAATTAGATTATTTAAATTACATAAAATGCATTTGACATATTTCTCTGCCCACTGACAATGCTGGACAAATGTGCGTGCAGGGTGGGGTGGGGAGTATAAGACTGCCCAGTAACACTAGAGATTAACTATGGGACTGAACATTCCACTTATCTATCCGATCTGTTAATGAGGTACTCTTCTGAATCAACACAGCAGTGTCCGTGGGTATGTGTGAAAACAGGGAAGTTGATGGGATGCAGCATCATAATTGAAGCCCTGCATTTTTTGTATGTGTGTTGATGTTGCATGCACTTAAAAAGGGGCAAGGTTTCAATTACAGTGTTGTAAATATCACTTTGCCTGTTTCGACTCCCCTGCAGAGGCCACTGAACCAACAAGTGCATTTTTTCCAGATATGTATTTTTAGTATGATGCGATGGCTTTTCAACTGTGCCTGATCTAATAGTTTGAAATTGCAGTGTCACTCACCTGTCGAACATAATTGATTTGAGCTTCTTGCTCAATATCTGAATCTAATTCTGGCACATCAGATAAATCAGAATCTGATTCTTCACTGTGTGAATCTATGCCACATTCTGCAGAAGGGATGAAATAATATTAATTATTAAGGAGCAATTCAAAAAAATAAACCCCAATGCTAGGAAACAGATGTAAAATCTCAGTTCTGACATTTAAAACATTGGCAAAAGACCTTGGACATAGTGAACATTTCTGACTTGACAGTAAAATATACAGAATGATCTAAGCCAATGATGAAAACAAGGAACAACACTGAATAAGCATATCCCCTTTTCAGTGATCCTTTCCATGAATTTCCAAGCTGGGTCTAGAGGTTAAAATAAAAGGGAATGTACATGTTAGACTTGAGTATTCCAGGGGAATAATGATTAAAAGTTTTCATTTAAATCATTGGGACCTTTTTGTTCAAATGTATTTCAACATATGGAAAACAAATTTATTACCTATATGGGCTGTTTCAGAGATTCCAGTTGTTACACCTTCTGGAATAAACCGCCACTGAAAAACAGAATGATCTGCACCTCCTGTACTTATTACCCATTGAAAGTCATGTGACCAGTGGACATTTGTAACATGAGCAGAATGGCCAACATATTTTCTGAATTTTGCTCCTAGAATTAAAAAATAAAGATAACTGAAATAAAATCTGATTAAAAAGTCACCATACATACATATACACACAACACATACACAGATATATATGAAAGTTATTGTTAATTTTATAAAATGACTTTTTAGTATACTTAGCATGAAATCTCAAAAAATGATGCAACTGATCCACATATACAGAAATGTTCTTTATTTTCCCAATGGTTGGTAGTTTGGGTAAAATGCATTTTTTAGTCATCTATGTTACTTAATCCTTCTTCATGTTGCTGGATAACAGATTTAGATCATTACTAATTCAAAACACTAATAATGATCAATTTAGTAGTACTGTACAGGTACACCTTGCTTAGCGACCACAGTTGGGACTGGCAACTCCATCACTAAGTGGAAAATCACATAACTATGACCTACAGTTTTACTTCTGCATTTTCCATTAACTCTGCTTGTCGCAAGCAAATTGGGAACCCCCAAATGGTGATCATATGGGATGCTGCGACAATTGTAAGCGTGCAGCAGTTGCAAAGCATCCGAATGGCTATCACATGACCACGGGATGCTGCGATGGTCATAAATGCGAGGATTGGTCACAAAGCTGTTTTTTTTTACACTGTTGTAACTTCAAATGGTCGCTAAACAAGGCAGTCGGTAAGTGAGACTACCTGTAACATACTGTTAATACAAAGCTCTTATTTCAGTCTCACAGATACATAAGATCAAGGATCTGTATGCTATTTTCCTAGGATGCTGTATACCATCTTACCATGTAAGGCAATAACATATATTTTCATATAATTTTCCACATCTCTATATTTATAAAATAATTGTTTTCCAAGGAGACTTAATTTATAAAATTTGAAACAAGCCTTCATAAATACAAATTAAAACTCTACTAAAATTATACAAAAATGAGTAGCAATATCCTACCAGATTAAGTCCATGAATGTCTGGTGCCAATAGGACTTTTTTCTACTGAAGCAAAATCTGCTGATAAAACTGTTAGGATTGTCTATTGATGAATTTGCCTTTATGAACTGATTATTATATTATCTTAGGTGAAAGCCATGGTCAGTCTTTACCATTTTATGTCACCTAAGGGAGATCCATCCGACCATGAAGCTAACACAGAATATCGCTGTTCAGCGTTCTGGAGTCTTGAGGGAGCACTATTTTTTTATCTGCACTGAACCTGAACAATGTGTAGCTGGGTTTCTTTCTCTGCTTTTTGTTCCAGTTCCATCCTGTAGACTGTAAGAATAAACTGAGAGTGGTTTAACAGTCTTGGTCTCTGTCAGGTGAAACTATCTGACTAGCTACATAAATGGAAATATAGCAAGATCAGAAAAATGAGGAGGAGACAATCTTCACTTGCTACATTACACTTCTTCAGACAGAAAGGTAAAGCAATTGGGGGAGGATGCTCCAAAACCATGATACAACTACTGAAAATGGCCTGTTCCTCAGCTGCCACCTACCAGATCTCTAAAGCAATGCCTTCTGATCCTGCACTGCTTTAGAGATCTGGTAGGTGCTGACCTACAGCAAGCACTCAGATGAAAACCCTATTTTTGGAATGATGCAACAGGGCCCACAAGGCATGTGGTAAACTAACCCAATGCCTGAAAAGGCAGAATTATACTTGTTTTCCAAAAATGTCTCTCACTATAATCCTTTTTATACAATGGTACAACCAGTATAAACCAGTCCATGTCTTTATCATTCAAACAGTGGGTCATCAGGAAGGTCAGTCCAAATTATTTTGACTGATTATTCTTATTACACTTGCTACCTTTATTATTGAATATTCTCTTTGATATGTAGCACTAATTTAATGTCACCTCAAATTTTTTACTCAGTTTTATATAGCTTGAAATCTTTTTTCCTCTTCATGGATCACTGCCTTGTCATGGCGAAGGGGCTTGCGTAACTCAGTGAAGCCATGAGCTATACCGTGCAGGGCCACCCAAGACAGACAGGTCATGACAGAGAGTTCTGACAAAATGCGGTCCACTGGAGAAGGAGATGGCAACCCACTCCAGTATCCTTGCCAAGAAAACCCCATGGACAATGTTAAAAGGCTAAAAGATATGACGCCAGAAGATGAGCCCCTCAGGTCAGAAGGTGTCCAATATGCTACTGGGGAAGAGCGGAGGGCAATTCCAAGTAGCTCCAGAAAGAGTGAAGCGGCTGGGCCAAAGCCGAAAGGACGTTCAGCTGTGGATGTATCTGGAAGCGAAAAGAAGGTCCGATGCTGTAAAGAACAATATTGTATAGGTACCTGGAACGTAAGATCTATGAACCGAGGCAAGCTGGATGTGGTCAAACATGAGATGACAAGATTGAACATCGACATCTTGGGAATCAGCGAATTGAAATGGACGGGAATGGGTGAATTTAATTCGGGTGACCATTATATCTACTACTGTGGGCAAGAAACCCTTAGAAGAAATGGAGTTGCACTCATAGTCAATAAGAGAGTGGGAAAGGCAGTAATGGGGTACAACCTCAAAAATGACAGAATGATCTCAGTGCGTATCCAAGGCAAACCATTCAATATCACAGTCATCCAAGTCTATGCCCCAACCACTGATGCCAAAGAAGCTGAAGGTGACCGCTTCTATGAAGACCTACAACACCTTCTAGAACTAGCACCAAAAAAATATGTCCTTTTCATCATAGGGGATTGGAATGCTAAAGTAGGAAGTCAAGGAGTAATCGGAATAACAGGCAAGTTTGGCCTTGGAGTACAAAATGAAGCTGGGCAAAGGCTAATAGAGTTCTGTCAAGAGAACAAGCTAGTCATAGCAAACACTCTTTTCCAACAACACAAGAGACGACTCTACACATGGACATCACCAGATGGTCAATACCGAAACCAGATTGATTATATACTTTGCAGCCAAAGATGGAGAAGCTCTATACAGACAGCAAAAACAAGACCAGGAGCTGACTGTGGCTCAGATCATGAGCTTCTTACTGCAAAATTTAGGCTTAAATTGAAGAATGTAGGGAAAACCACTAGACCACTCAGGTATGACTTAGATCATATTCCTTGTGAGTACACAGTGAAGGTGATGAATAGATTTAGAGGATTAGATTTGGTAGACAGAGTGCCTGAAGAACTATGGACGGAGGTCCGTAACATTGTACAGGAGGCAGCAACTAAAACCATCCCAAAGAAAAAGAAATGCAAGAAAGCAAAATGGCTGTCTGATGAGGCTTTACAAATAGCTGTGGAAAGGAGGAATGCGAAAAGCAAGGGTGAAAGGGAAAGATATAAGCAATTGAATCCAGATTTCCAGAGAATAGCAAGGAGAGATAAGAAGGCCTTTTTAAATGAACAATGCAAAGAAATCGAGGAAAACAATAGAATGGGGAAAACTAGAGATCTCTACAAGAAAATTGGAGATATCAAAGGAACGTTTAGTGCAAAGATGGGCATGATAAAGGACAAAAAAGGCAGGGACCTAACAGAAGCAGAAGAGATTAAGAAGAGGTGGCAAGAATACACAGAAGAACTATACAAGAAAGATCTTAATGTCCCTGATGTCCATGCTGGTGTGATCACTGACCTTGAGCCAGACATCCTAGAGAGTGAAGTCAAGTGGGCCTTAGGAAGCATTGCTAACAACAAAGCTAATGGAGATGACAGTATTCCAGCTGAGTTATTTAAAATACTAAAAGACGATGGTGTTAAAGTGCTGCACTCAATATGCCAGCAAGTTTGGAAAACGCAACAGTGGCCACGGGATTGGAAAAGGTCAGTTTATGTTCCAATTCCAAAGAAGGGCAATGCCAAAGAATGCTCAAACTATCGCACAATTGCACTCATTTCACATGCTAGCAAGGTTATGCTCAAAATCCTACAAGCAAGGCTTCAGCAATACATGAACTGAGAACTACCGGATGTACAAGCTGGGTTTCGAAGAGGCAGAGGAACTAGAGACCAAATCGCCAACATTCGCTGGATCATGGAGAAAGCACGAGAGTTCCAGAAAAATATCTACTTCTGCTTCATTGACTATGCAAAAGCCTTTGATTGTGTGGATCACAACAAACTGTGGCAAATTCTTAAAGAGATGGGAGTACCAGACCACCTTACCTGTCTCCTGAGAAATCTGTATGCGGGCCAAGAAGCAACAGTTAGAACCAGTCATGGAACAACCGATTGGTTCAAAATAGGGAAAGGAGTATGACAAGGCTGTATACTGTCACCCTGCTTATTTAACCTATATGCAGAGTACATCATGAGAAATGCCAGGCTGGAAGAATCACAAGCCGGAATTAAGATTGCAGGGAGAAACATCAACAACCTCAGATATGCAGATGATACCACCCTAATGGCAGAAAGTGAAGAAGAACTAAAGAGCCTCTTGATGAGGGTGAAAGAGGAGAGTGCGAAAGCTGGCTTGAAACTCAACATTAAAAAAACTAAGATCATGGCATCTGGACCCATCAATTCCTGGCAAATAGAAGGGGTAAAAATGGAAGCAGTAACAGACTTCATTTATTTGGGCTCCAAAATCAATGCAGACGGAGACTGCAGCCATGAAATTAAAAGACGCTTGCTCCTTGGGAGGAAAGCTATGGCAAACCTAGATAGCATATTAAAAAGCAGAGACGTCATGTTGCCGACAAAGATCCGCATAGTCAAAGCTATGGTTTTTCCAGTAGTAATGTATGGCTGTGAGAGCTGGACCATAAGGAAGACTGAGCACCAAAGAATTGATGCCTTTGAACTGTGGTGTTGGAGAAGACTCTTGAGAGTCCCCTGGACTGCTAGGAGGCCAAACCAGTCAATCTTAAAGGAAATCAACCCTGATTGCTCATTGGAAGGATTGATAATGAAGCTCAAGCTCAGATACTTTGGCCACCTAAGTAAGCATGAGTAAGTAAGAGAGTAAGCATGGCCTCTCTTTGGCCATGCGAAGAGAGATCTCTTTGGAGAAGACCCTGATGCTGGGAAAGATTGAAGGCAAAAGGAGAAGAGGACGGCAGAGGATGAGATGGTTAGATAGCATCACTGAAGCAATGAGCATGAAACTGAGCAAACTCAGGGAGGCAGTGAAGGACAGGAAGGCCTGGTGCGATATGGTTCATGGGGTCACGAAGAGTCAGACACGACTTAACGACTAAACAACAACAACAAAATCTTTTTTCTGTTCTTTTTTTCTATTTCATCTCTTACTTTTCTAGGTTGTGCCTTTGAATAGCTACTAAATGTTTAAAATGAAAAAAAGAAAGATGGGTCCACTTGCCTGGTAATTTTCTTCCTACACTTGTAATATTAGAGATTGATCATTTTTGCTTGAGAGGGCAAAGAAAGCAGTCTTCCTAAAAGAGCTGGCTTTTAGTTATTCTCCATATTCTAGAAAACTGGGAAATTAGCGCTCAAGAACAGAAGGTCTGCCTGTCATCATCAGCATAGGAAACCTCATGGAGATCTCTTCAGCCTTCCACTCTACAGTGAACTCTGAGCAGGTAATATCAGTTTAGTCAGACCAGTTGTATTGATTTTATTTGGAATACTATGTCCACGGTTGTTGGTTTCCCTCATCTTTCTTCTATTTTCTTCTTCCCAATAAACTCTTTTTTATATCTAGAGATTTGGTTTCATTGGTTTAGTAAGTGAATTTTTCATTAAAAGCTTTCCCTGTATAGACATGACTATTCAGCTATCTCTTGTGTTTCTAGGGTGGCACAAGGTTTATTAATTTCTGTATTTCTGGGCTTTGAAAAAAAAGATCCAAAGCACCTTATTTTTTATTTTTTTCTGAGGTTGGGCTAAAGGGAGAAGTCCTTGGTAGGAGAGCTAAGATCTACCTTGGGTCCTGGGTTACTCTGTTTCTGAGGATATTCTTCCCTTAGTTGCATTTCCCCACTTGGAACTAGTACACAATTTTGGAGTTCACCTGTTTGAGCAGCAGGTGCCAACTATGGCCAGGACTGCCTTTGCACAACTTTGTCTTGTGTGCCAATTGTGCCTGTTTCTGGATTGGGAGGCTTTGCTGAGAATTACTCATGCCTTAGTTACCTCTCAGTTGGATTTCTGCAATGGACTTTACATGGGATTGCCCTTGAATGTAAACAGGAACTGGAACTGGTCCAGAATGCAGTAGCATGGGTAATAATGGGCATGCCTTAGTATGCCTATGTAACACCACTACTTTGAGAGCTGCACTGGCTCCAGTAGGCTTCCAGGCACAATTCAAGGTGCTGGCTATCCCCTATGTGGCTGTACACAGCACAGGTCTTGGTTACTGGTGGGATTGCCTTTCTCCAGTTGTCTCTGCCCATCCCACAAGGTCACTTAGGGTGAGCACGATCTAGGTCCCTACTCTGAAGCAATGCCTGCTTAATGAGGCCGAGGAAATATGCTTTCCCTACTGCTGCCCCTGCCGTTTAGAATTAGCTTCCCTCTTGAGATTTTGATGCCCCTGACCCTATTGACCTTCTATAATGCTGTCAAGGCCTGGCTTTGCTCCTGCACTGGCTCAGCATGTTAGATGAACCCACCTGGAGATGATAATGTATATTACTATTGCCAGCCTTGATTATGTGTTGATTTTATATTTTTTGTGATTCCTTGTTTTTGCATAGTATTTTTCTTTTTTTCTTTTTATTGTTGCATGCCACCCAGAGTTACAAACTGTGGAATGGGCAGCTTAACAAATCTTATAAACAAACAAACTCTTCATGCTTGACCAAATGGCTGGAGGCTGACAGCACTTCATTCCAAAATAGATGGAAGCCTCAGGCTGACTTTCCCTAAATTATAATCTACACAACAAGAAAGCAGTTGTTCAGAAAGTGGTTGTGTTCATACAAGACAATAAGCCACAATAAACACAATGTAGGATTAAATCAGCCAACTATGATTTATTCAATAAATCATGGTTAAGTAAATCCAGCTTAACATGTTACATAGACATAACCATTCAGCTCCAAACTACTTAGGATGTTGAAAATCAAAATCAGAATATCACATTGTAGATGGATTGTTGGTTGGATGAACAGATGGCTGGCTGGTTGGATGAATGACAGATAAATAGATAGCCAGTATAATTTCTGAGCACCATCAAGCATATATGATAATCTTTTTGTTAAATCAAGATATGAATGAGATTTGGAAGTGGAAATAAACAATCCAATAAATCTTTCTTCAACTACTTCATCAGAAAAGCCAATATACTAAACCAACTTCAAATCCTGGGTTACTTTGACTGTTTTTCAAGGAGCAGACAGGTAGTTAGATGGCCAGTGGTATCTTGACAAGCAGCATTTACTTCCTCCCAAAGAAGAACCATTTAAACTCCCCAATATTATTTTTCCAACCACCAGCAAAACAAGTCTATTTTTCCAGGGATTTTGCCAATGGAATTCCCACCTGATTATGTACAATGTGCTGTGGTTCACTTAAAGGAATATATCTCAGCCACTGACAAATCGACAAATAATCCTTAATACAAATAAAGCAAGAAATTATATACACATGGCATAATATCTTACCTTTCTTAAGACACGGAAATCTGAATAATTTAACTAATCCAAAATCATCTCCAGTCACTAAAACTGTATTATTATAATTTCCATCTACAGAGTTAATGTCTGTAACATCACTGTACTTTGGCCAGATTCCATTTACTTCTGATCCTATCACACAGGTCCATGAAGCCCAATGAATTCCTTTGATCTCATCTTTGTTTGCCAAATGTTTTCCAGCTGAAATAAATTCAGGTTAATAAGTCATTTAATTACATTGTTTCAGAAGCAGCTGAACACAAAGTTTAATGCTTTTCCAACTTCTTACAGAAATTATCCTTTCTCTTGGGCCTTTTCCCATTGCTGAGTTGAAGTGCTATCCACTCATCCTTGAATACACAGAAAATCCACAGAAATTTGTGTACTCATTGCTGATCTCTATCTCAACTCCTGCAAATAAGGATGACACCTGACTTCCTTCAAAGATAATGGGTGACAAGGCTAACAGATTTTATATACCTTAACATCTGTACCTTGGGCAATGTGAGAATAAAAGGTAGAGACAGAAAGAATAGGTCCTGAGAAGAATGAGCTTAAGTCATTATCTGTATCAGGAGGCCAATGAGAAGCAGGTAAAGTCGAACTACAGTGAGTTGGGTCAGAGTCTATAAGGCAGAAGAACCTCTGTCATAGCAGTCATGAGACAGAGAGAACCTCTGGTAACCTCCATTACTATTGTGAGAAAAAAGAAACTGCTCTGTCAAAAATCCTGTACGAATTCAATCTCCACTTGGTGTATGAATATAACTCACAATGGAGATTACATTTTTTTTTGTTGATGGGATTTGACAAAAACAAACAAAAGTTCCCAGTGAGTCTGGAAGAGGAACATGATCTCTAATTTCATTAGGTATTAATACGTTTCATCATCTCTCACTTGCAGATGAACTGTCTCCCTTATAGTATTTGTAACAGCAAATTATTTGACTTACATTTTAATTTATTTCTGTATTTTGTTTTGATATCAAACATTTATCTTTACGGATCTTTTACATTTTGCCTGACTGTGCCATCTTTATTTGCATGCCCAGTAATATGCAATCCATGGGAAAAAATTGTTTAAATTTGAGGTTTCTTCTCTTGATTGAAAAAGATAAGTTTTACATTTTTTCTATTACTGTATAATTAAAGTGAAATGGGAACTTCCCTTTCTGGGACAGCTTAGTAATTGAAGTAGGATCCTTTACTCATGAAATAGTTGGCATCATTCCCTTTACATTATTTGGGTTCTTTATAATAACCAAACAACAGTAACTCTAATATTTATTTTTGCATTTATTAGATTGTTATACAACTGTGTGACTCTTGACAGTGTATGCCCAAAACAATCATAATAAAACACATATAACATTAAATACAATTCAACAGAAACAGATTTAAATGTTAGGAGTGGGAAGCAGTGGCTGCAGTGGTTTGCCTCTTCCCTCAATGGTCAGTCCCAGTCCATGTTGACAGGAGGGCAGAGATCATGTCCACTCAATTATGGGGTGCCTCAAAATTCAACACTGTAACCCCTCTTTTTTAACATCTACATGAAACTGCTGGGTGAAGTCTTTCGTTAGTTTGGGGTTCAATATTATTGATACCCAATTGTGCATCTCAACCCTGGGTTGCGCAGGTGAAGCTGTCAGTGCACTGACCCAGTGTCTGGATGCTATTCTGGTCTGGAAGGGGTGTAACAGATTTCAGCTCCATGCTGACAAGACTGGCTTTTGGTGCTTCTGGGTTGGGGATGTTTTCACCTTTGGTCTGGGATGGGGCTGCACTTCCCCATTCAAGACTGGTGCGCAACTTGAGGGAGTCCTACTGGACTTACAGCTACTGCTTGAAGAGCAAGTGATAGCTGTGGCCAGGAGGGCCTTTGTGCAGGTTCATCTGGTGTGCTAGTTATGCTCTTTCTTCAACCAGAAGGCCCTTCAGATTGTCTCTTATGTGCTAGTCACCCCACAACTGGACTATTGCAATGCACTCTACATGGGCCTGCCCTTGAAGATCATCCAGAAGCTACAGTTGGTTCAAAAAGCAAGGGTGCAGGCAATAACAATCACTCCTCACTATGCCCATGAGTCATTGCCGCTGCACAAGCTGCATTGGTTACTGGTTGGCTTCTGGCTGCAATTCAAGGTGCTGATCATCACCTATAATGTCCTTAATGGCATAGAGCCTGGTTATTTGAGGGATTGCCTGTCTCCAGTTATTTCTGCCCACCTGGTATGCTCAGGTGAAGTTGGTGCATTCCATGTCCCTTCTGTTAAACATTGTCATCTTGTGCAACTGAGAAAGTGTGCCTTCTCTGTCATGGCCTTATGTTCTCTAGAACAACATCCACCCAGAGATACATGAGGCTCCCACTCTCCAAGTGCTCCAGAAATCTCTTAAGTCCTGGCTCTGTTCCCAGGCCTGGGGTTAGGGTGTATGTGGAACCCTGTTGAATTTTTTTTAAAGTTACTGATTCAATTTTGTTGGGGTGGTCATGTTTCTTAAATTATGCATTTTAAATATTGTAAGCCACCCAGAGTCTTTTTGGATTCAGGCAGCCTCAAAATCAATTAAATTAAATTAAATTAAATTAAATTAAATTAAATTAAATTAAATTAAATTAAATTAAAATTCAGTGAAGCTTCATTTAGCAGACTTTGGATGCAATGGACCAAATTCCATTATATCAAATGTAGTTCAGACAAGGCAGTTAAGTTTATGTTAATTTCATCTTAATTTTGTGACATTCAAGCTGATTTCTGTTACTAGTGTAATGAAACATTAAGGAAATTACAGAAATTGTCATATGCATAATGATATCATTGCACACATGATAAATGGTCCTTTAAAATGAGGTTTCACTGTACTGTATTACAGTGGAAAAATGTATTGACTATTTTAAAAATATTACTTGATACTGACTTATTCTAAATTCTATTAGCTAATCCAATCTTGATAGTCAAATCAATTTTCCATTGTTATACCCATCAGTTCCAGAATAAATTTCATACACAAGGAATTCAGTAATTATTTCTAACTTCAGTAATAGTTTCATCATATTTCTTTACTGTATCAATATCCAATGATTTAAACTTTAGCATAATTTTAGACATAATAATTTACAATTGCTAAAATTAAGAAAACCCACATTCAGTGATGAAACTGATGATTTTTAGCTAGTCTAATTTGGCTAAACTTTAAATTTTGTATTTACTTCATATATATCCTACTGTTCATCCAAGGAGCTTAAGGAGGTATATATGTTTCCCCATACTTTGATCTAAGTTCCTTGGATAAAAAAAATGTTTAAATAAATTAATGGGGAATAGTGCTTATTTCAGTTCATCACACTGTCCTATCTCTTGGCTATACTGATCTATTAAGTAAACATTTTATTTAGTGATAATTAAAATGTAAGTGCAGTTAATGAAAAAAATATTCACTTACATGGCATCCTGTAGAAGAACCGTTCTCCTGCACCATCATTTGTTTGCAAGAATTTACTGTCTAGAGACCAGTCAATATGAGTGATAAAACTAGAAGACTTGTTGCATTCTCCAGTTTTCTTATACCTCTGAGCAACTGCATAGATATCTACCTGACCATCATTAGAACCCACTGCAAGATAGCAGCCATCTGGTGAAAACTTCATTTCATGAATTACTTCCTTCCGATCTTTGATATGAACAACTTCTGTCATATCTCTGCAAAGAGTATTGAAAACATAATTAGCAGTGGGTCTGCAAATGAAATATGATAAAATGGTGGTATGCAGTCTTATTAACTACACAGATTGTATGTTGCACAAACATGCTCTTAAAGAGTAATCCAATAAATATGTAGTTAAGAAGTCCTACTAACTTCAACAGAATGTAGCCTTGTAGCAGAACCTTATCATGTGTATTCAGAAAAAAACTCACTGAATTAAAGTAGATTTACTCTCAAGTAACTAGATAGCGGATGGCAACAGGCATATATGCATCTGGGAATAAGCCACTTGAACATAATGGTGTTTCTGATTAATATCTGGAATTATACTTTCCAATTCTTTCCCTCACTCTCAAAAATAGCCAGCCCTGATTTTGTTTTGAATGCTACCCGCTTTGAATTTTACAATTTTACATTTTACAACATAACACACCCTAATCTTCAGCCTACTTTTGCTTACAATGAATATTTCCCATCATACTTTTAAAAAAAAGTATTTAGTAGGTAAGTAGGATAATTACTTAACAGTAGTGTTAGAAGCTGAAACAGCAATCCAAAATGTTCAGCACAGTTTTCTGCTAAATTTTCTATATTGCCTGTGCAACATGAACGCAAAGTCCTGCTGGATCAGAGCAATTTATAAGCCTCAGTTTATACAGTATAGTATAGTAGTTAGGTATGTAAATGAAGATTACACCACTAAAGAATAGCAAAAGGAACTGGTCACAGTATCAACAATGCCCAGTTATGCACACTGTCCCTCTCCATTACAGACTGCCTGGGCCACTGTCTATTAGTGTGTATTCTCCATGCCTTCATATGAATGTGCAAGATTTGCTTCAAGCACATTTTTGTTACTGAATTCAAATTAAGCAGCACATATATCCAAAGCAGCCCAATTCATTTTTATGGTAATTTTATTAAAGATTAAAATTACAACAATAAAAATTAATACAAACTAAAAGAAAAATAAAAGAATAAAGGGAAAAACTAGAATGTGCAGAAAAGAAAGAAAAAAATAAAAAAGAGAAACAGAAATAGAAATAGAAATAGAAAAGAAAGAAAAAATAAGAATATAGTAAAAACGAAAAGAATTAAAGAAGTGACCTCCCCCTTCATCACAAGTATAAACAGTTTTAGTAACTTAGCACCTTTTCTTAAAATATAACAAATGATCTCTTCTTCCTATATCCCATCTCTTATCTATAAGCAAATCCATAAAGCCTCACCATTTTAGTCCTGATTTCAGTAAAAGTCATTAAGGGTTACCAGAGATAACAACAAATCTATTTTAACCTTGATCAAATAAACCAACTTTATATTCTTTCCTTTTATGTCTAACAATCTTGATCTTTAGTCCCATCAAATAATGTTGTAGAACTTGATTTCTTTTCATTTTTTTCTTTGTCCTTTCTCACAAAATTCATCAAAACTTTAACAAGCCTCTTTGTAAATCCAATATAGGAATATTATCCAAGTTACTCCCTTGGTTTGTTATCTGTATATCCCTTTTAATTATTAAGACATCAGCCAGTTTCATTTGCACGTGCATGTAACATTTTTTTTCGTATCATTCTTGTAGCCTGTCATTTTTAAGCCCACTTTCAAATCAGTCTCGATCTTGTCAGGTAAAACTTGTTCCTCTTCAATAACATCTGTTAAACACAGTCTATTTATATTGACACTCTTAAAATTAACTTCTGGGTCCATTGTTCAAAAATATCCTTCAATATGTCCGATGTTAAATATTTTGCTTCATTCTGTAATTGTTGAGTTTGAATGTTCTTCTCCTTTAATTATAATCTTTAGTTCCCTCTAGTTCCCTTTAGTGCCCAATTTTTTAAGTCTTTTCTTTTAAAGAATTCAAAACAAAAGCATTTTCCCATAGGAATGATTCTTTAGATTAATTCCAAAATCTTGTTTCAAATTTATCTGGACCCTTAGTCCATTTGTAACTTGCTAAAATCCAAGTTTTAATAACCCTTTTGCTGTTTATTCAAAAAAAAAATTTTTTTTTAAGTTCTTAAACTTGTAGTTAAAGCTTCTTTTGCTAAGGATTGAAGGAAACTCATCCAGTGCTATAGAACTCATTGATCCAAAGCTTCCTAATAGCTGAAAAGCAGTTAACAAACAATTTCTGAAAGTAATTAGAAAAGGAAGTATGCAAATCCAATGTCCTTTCAAAGGCACTGACCGCAGTTTGAGCAAGATGGCTATTCCCTTGTCTCCCAGAGCTCTATACCTGCCAGAGACCACTATCTTGAGGTCTGCTTGCGAAGGGCAGCTGCCTGGAGCACTTGTGGGCAATCTCAAGTCCTCTCCTTGTCTGGAGAGGAATTATTGAAGTGCCGATCCACTCACTGACTCTTCATTCCGCTGTGATTGTTGGCTCTGGTTTTCACAGAACCCTCTTCGGTCCGCCATTTCTTCCTCAGAAGTCCAAAACAGCCCAATTCAGATGGGACAAAGATATCCCTTTTCTCTTTCTCTTATGCATCTAGTTTTCAGAAAAGTATATTTGCTAAAGCAGTTTCTTCTATTGTCAGAGTGGAAATGAGACAAACTAACAAATCAGAGTATCAAAACAGATCTGGTTACAGAAAACTATGATTTAACAAGACAGAATTAAAGCATCTAAGCTAGGGATGCAAAGAGAAGGAAGAGGAAAGAATATATGCATACAAAGACTAGGTTTATTCACCATGCTAAGCCCTACTTTGTTTTTATTCTAGTTTAAAATTAAGTTATAATTTAAGAAACTGCAATAGCTCACCATAAACTCTAAATGATGAACGCTGGTTTACAGATCACAATTGCTAGGCCCATGTAATTTGTTTCAAACAACTTATCCTCAAGCTTTCAAAATATGTTTTATCAGACTATTGTGTCTGAAACAGGCTAACAACTTGTGAAAGAACATTTCAGGTTTGGTCTGAATTATTTTTTAAAGGCTGAGTTAAGCCTACCTTACTCTCAGAACAATGAAAGACCCATCTTTCATTCCCAGAGCCAGCTGAGATCCATCAGGGCTGAAGGATACACTCCGCACAGCTTCTTCCATATTGCATCGGGCAATCAAGGCATGATCGACAAGGCTCCATAAGCTTCACAAGAAGGAAAAGATGAGAGAAGTCTGTTTATCTCTACAAGAGAAAAATTAGTCCAGACTTTACATGCAGCTCTCCCTTTCTATTTACTGCCTATCTGGTTTACAGAACAGATTAGATTAAAACAGGGACTGGGTAGTTTGTAGTTCAACATGTGAATGGAGTGAGGTATCATTTGCGGCACCATGTGGTTCTATTCTTCAACATTTTTATTAATAACTGGAATGAAGAGGTAGAAAGAATGCTTATCAGATTTGCAAATGACACTAAACTGTACAGGTATTTTAACTATTAATCATGTTAATTATTTGTATTTATTTGTTAGATTTATATTCCACCTTTGTTCAGGAGCTCAAGGCAGCATATAGAATGCTCCTTCCTATTTTCCTCACAACAGCAATTGTGTGACTGACAGAGAGAGAGAAACTGGTCCAAAGTACATTAACCACCACACTACTCTGCCTCTCTATATTTTCCGTACATTGTAGAGTGAAACATATACAAGCACAAAATTGCAGTCTGGACTAAATTTAATTGAAAACATTTTTATTCCAGGACAAGAAAGTCAGAAAGTATACTTTCTTAGGGATTATTTTTCACTCGATTCAGCTGAGATTAAGACGTCTTTCAGTATTTGCCATTTTTTAAAGAAAATCCCACTTTCTTGATGCAATTGCAATTCAGACACCTGCCCTTTGTGTTTCTTTACTGATTGTTCATAATGACTAATCCGCCTCTCACAAAAGAGTTACTTAGTAACCACACTAGCCAAGAAAGGAAATAATTAAGATGCTAGAAGTTTTATTGATGTTTCAGGATGCTTAAAACTCAAGTCTTGCTCTAAGAAAAATGATTAGAACTAAAATAATTGTCACAGTTCTCACATACTTAAAAAAAACTGTATCTGCCTCTATCTCAAAAGCATTCCATAAATCTGTAAATTCAAATAGAAGAACGCAGATGAAATTGGGTGCTTCTAAGGCTCTTTGTTTTTTTAATCCTTTCTTGATTTTTTTCTTTGTATATCTATATTAATATTATAAGTCTGTGGGGTTTAACAATTCTATGATAATTCTTTCATTTACATGTGTACTACTTGGTTTTCTTTTCGCCAACAAATATATAAAAAATACCAGTGCTTTAAGTACCTGTCCTTTGGCTAACAAACTGGAGTATAAATGCTAGAATAAATAATATATAACTAATAAATAAATAAAACATTTAGCTAAATATTGCTTAATTTTTCTTCTTCAAATTAATTATCACCAGAACCTTGATCTTCAAAGCCATGAGGATTTCCCAGCACAGCTGTGGTGAAACTTCAGGCATATATGCTGTTGCCTTACCGCACGGATCGATCATCACTGCCAGTAACAACTAATGGTTTTTTGGGATGGACTGCCAGAGCCCAGAGCTCGCCTTCACAGTGGCCTTGCATTATGAGCATTGGCTTATCTCTTTCTCTCACAATCACTTCAAATATTTCACTGTCCTGTGTTCCTGCTAGAAGTCGATCTGCTTTCCAACACACGCTTCGGATGGATAAACCTGAGAAAGGACAGAATAATCTTTGTATATTAATGAATAATTATTTATAGTGGACACAATCCAGTCAAAGTTAAGCATTGTGAAGTCCTACTGCTTTTCAGTAGAAGACATAAACATGTCTGTAATTTGTCATCTCAGGAATGCAATAGGACATAAAATGCTTCACTTTAGGAGAATCATGTCTTTAGCGAACTCCTATCTACCCAATAATTGGTAACCACAAGTAATTTGAAAATCACAAAAAGAGATATTAAGCAAAAATAATAGGGTCAGAGTAGATGGGCTCAGAGAGAATTGTTTGCTTATTGGTGGGGATTGGAAAGTACAGTGGGTCCATCCATAGGAGCAGGCAGCCATGGGACAGCAGAGGCTCAATTCTAAGGATTCTTCAGAGAGAAACAGCACAGCAGGTATGAACTCTAGAATTGCATTTTAATCATGATACCTCACTGTAAAGATTTTTCAGGGAGTAGCTATCAGGGCAGCCAGGTATGCAGCAGCATCTGCAAAGGACTGTCAAAATCTGCAAGATGGTGGGCACAACACTGTGATCCAAGTATCTTGCAATGCACCCATCATCTTGCAGATTTTAACATTCACAATGGATTGCTGCTGCTGCTGCACTGTTTTGCTTTTTTGAGCATGATCTTTTATGAAAATTGGTAGAGGGAAGAATATGATAGCAAGCAATCTTTCCTCACGTCCTCTGGAACTACTTGTGCAATGTAAGGCAATCATTACTCATAATATGCTAACTCAAGTCAATTCTTGCCTGTTTGTATATATGCATATACCTTATATTTTTAAAGTCAGTGATATGGAGATTTTGATAATATTTTAAATGTAATAAATGAATTCATTCACTGCTGAAACAGTTATACAATTCCTAATACCAACACTGAGGTACACAGAAAACTGTCTGCTACAACTCAGAGTAGACCTTATCATCTATTCTGACTAATGATCAATTTCCAGGTTCACAGGAAGAACTCTTTCCCATTAGTTGCTACCTGATCCTTTAATTCTGGGATCTTCTATATCCAAAGCATGAATTCTGCCATCCAAACTAAGATTCCTTCCCCAAAGTCCGACACAACTCACCAAGTTTGTTTTTCACCACCAGACACCAGAGATCTGCAAAATGGAGAGGGGAGACTGAAGGGCTGTCAGATATTACCCAACAGACTATAGTAGATAGTCTATACATTATGTTTGATTCTGTGGATGACAAGTTGGACAAACTGGCCTAGATAATGCTAATTTTTCTGATTCAATATGATTTGCCTATTAGTGTGATTTAATATGCAGTTGCCTATATCTTTTCATAAGATTTTTTCATCCTTTAGCTTGTACAGCAGCCAATACTTATTTATACATCGGCAACATTCCTTTTCTGAAGAACTGCAACTGATTATCTATGTAATAGTTAAGCAAAGGTCCATTTCTGTATCTTTGTTACAGCATTAACTATATTAACAGTACATATGGACAAGTACTACACAACTGTTAATTCTTATTGCTGGCAGGCTTGCAATCTGTTTTACCATATCAAGCTCTCTCCTACAATATAAGAAACAGATATAGACATACAAAATAGGCAAAACAACTAATTTTAATCTCATATTTTTATTAAAACTATGGGTTTTTATATTTCATGGAGAATATGTTAGTAGTATGACTTAATTTTAATTCTCCATTCAAATTCTAATAAAGCCTTCTCAGAAAAAGAGAGAAGAAAGTTAAGAAAAACACAATGTGGAGCAATCCAAAAGTGTGTCTACCAATATTCTGATTCTCATAGTTGCAAATTAGATGCCTCCAGAATGGACACAACAAGAATGGTAGTCAGTAGTCCCTTCATTTCTTAACTTAGGCTTGAAGACAACACTTCTCTCCCATGGATTGAGAACTAAGTATCATCATATTGTTGCAGTGTTATTATGCTTTTATATATTGAGTGGCTGTGTGTGTGTGTGTGTGTGTACACATGCATACATGTGTGTGCATGGGTATGTATGAACACACACACATCTTGTACCATGTTTGTGTAAATGTATGAATATATGGATATATGTGAAAAATAGAGTATGTAAGACCCAGTCAAATTATGCCATAAAGCCAACAGATTATGTACTAGGAGATATCTGCCAATGCAGTATATTAAAAGAAACACCAGAATGAAGATTTCTAAGACACAAGAGACAGTTCTCAAAATACAAAGTGGTTCTCAAACCAAAGACAATTCACCTATGAACTGGAGGGGGCAATGGCAATCAAGTGGAAAAGTACTAGAAGGCATTAGAAGAATACCAAGCTGGAGCTGGCCAAGCTTTGCTGGAAGTTATAACAGTGGATGAGAACTGTAGAACTTTGGAGCCATATCAAACATTGAGGTACTTTGCATAGTGGGTGATCTGCCTTGATTCTTCTAGACATGAACAATAAAAATATTGAAAGTGAAGAATAACAGTTATAACACCATGTGTTACCTTTAAACCAGTTCAAGTATGTTGGCTGTTTTCTATCACTTTTTGGAAATAACTTTTAATGCTTAAGTAGACTATTTTAATATTGCCATATTTTATTAACTGTTTTTGTACTCTGAGGAATATATTATTAAAAACAATAAACTGAAGGGGAAATGGGTAAGAATATTATTAATAAAACAAACAAATACCTGCCTTCACCAGCTGATATTTCTGTATGGTGCTTCTAAACAAGATGGTTTCCTTCAGTTACATTGCTAACAATCTATGCCATGTATGCAAATCATGTGAGCCATACTACAAATACATAATTAATATGCTACAGTCAGTGATGTGCTGGATCTGGCTCATACCAGCATGCAAGAGCCTATTGTTAAATTTTCTGGAATTTTGTGAGGTACTTGAGAGCAGAACTGAGCTGGGACACCTGTTTGGTGACTTGTGGTACAGTGCAGTGGCATCAATGGAGTTGGCAGAGCCAGTTGTTACACATTTATTAGCACACAATTGATTGCTGGACATACTGGACAATTACACTGCACTTTTTCAGGCACTGGGTAGCAGGCCCATACTTACATACAGACAACCACCTAACCTAAAGCAGATTTTCACAAGCAACAAGATACAACAGGACAATGATGCTAATATCTGCAACAAATCCAGATGCCTACTTTGCTCCCACATTTATACCAACAGCACCATCACAGGCCCCAACAACTTCACATAAAGGTGCTTTCGCATGCTCTTCCTCTAATATATGCGTCGACAACTGCCTGCAATGCCCTTCTGGATTCTACATTGGACAAATGGAACAAACTTTGTGCAAAATAATTAATGGACATAAATTTGACATTAGGACTCAAGACAAAAACAAAGTAATATTGGAGCATTTCAACCTCCCAGGGCACCTCATTACAAGTACCCATTTGAGGGGGGAAAAAACCCCAAACGTTGTCAGCCCAATTGAGCGAGAGACTGATGAATACATATAGTGTACGTGAAAAAGTTTCAGGCTATCTTAGAAGGTCTTAGCAAACAGAATGGGTTTTAAACACATTACAACTGTTACTTGATAAGGTTTTTGTCATCTGTCTCACTTGCAACCTGCATCTGGACAGCACCCTGTCTTCCTCTTCCTTTTCTTCCCGTCTCATTCCAATTTAAATCTGACATTGACTTAGCCATATATCTCTATCTCTCTATCATCTCCATAACATTTGATGAAGTGAGCTGTAGCTCACAAAAGTTTGTCTTTTAATAACATTTGTTAGTCTCAAAAAAGTGCTACCAGACTGCTTCTGAGTTTCATAAAAATTATGTGATCTATGCAGCAGAAAACTAGGAATATGAATTACACAATTTGTGTACATGTGTAGACAACTATACTTATAATTCCAAGTAATATATGGGGATGGAACAGATTAATTCAGAAGTTGGGAGGTGGGGGTTTCCTCCTTCCCAGTTAATTCCCTTTTCTTGATACAAAAAGAACCCAAAGAGTTCCTGTATAATATATTCCACGAATGTAATCCTGTTTAATTAGCCAGTTTGAATAAATGGTTTGCAAGTTCTGTATCTCCATATTTCTTTGAATGTCTATGCTTTTTTCTTGGTATTCTTTATATAGAGCCATAGGGCTAATAAATGACATTGATTTAATAAATCTCTCATGAGAATTTCCTTTTTAAATTAACTTTCATTATCTTTAAAATAGGAATCCATTTTAGATGCCATTTGGGAAGATCTGCTATTGTATAGACACACTAGGTGTTATTGACATATATGAATAAATTATGGGAATCTAATCTTGCTTATTCTTCTGAAGGAAAAAAAAGATATTTCTATATATATATATCAATTTTCTCTCACTCACCTGACCATGCCAAGACATATACAACAGGAAACTATTGCAGCATCTATAGCTTTTATTTAAGAAATGGATGCTGTGATTAAATTTTGGCCAAGATATTGCAGATAAGATAGATTCCAATGTCTAATCAAATATTTTCCCCAATAAAGCACAACAGAAAGCACATTGGTGAATGTCAGAGAAGCAGATACATATGTTGGTTCTTGCCGCCATGGAGCAAACGCAGTGGATGACCAGATGTGATCCTTGGTGCCTTGCTGCCCCCCAGGATACGTGGCCTGCAGAGGTGTGGTTGCCTTGGACTGTTCTGATCTGCATGGGAGGTTCCAAGGGATGTTTCTGAAATGGAGCTGGGGCCTGTTGGGTTGTGCCTGGCCATGCAGGGTTGGAAGGGACTCTGTTAGGTTTAGGGTCCCTACTTGCAATTTAGGGACTGTTGACAGCCTGCTTCTTGGCTCCCTGAATGAAGCTGCCTAACTGGGGTCCTGCTTGGGGCCTGGGGAGCTTGCATTTCCTTGGCCCTCTTCACCTTTGGAGGTGCGTGATCTCCCCCACTTTGGAGGGTAAGTGGTGGGTGGAGCCTAGTGTTCTTTCTCTGCAGGGACCTGCCTCCCCCAGAGGCTATGGAGTGCTTGGGTAGGTGTGGGCAGAAGGGTGACTAAGTTCCCTGTAGGCCAGGTTGGGTTATTGGGACATTCAGTTGGGTGTGTGTGGTGTGTGCGTGGGTTAGTTATGTGTATCACAGCCTGAGAGGAAGGAGCAAAGGGTGAGAGTGGAGTGGGGGTGGTGGAGTGCAGACGGCAGGCAGGAACATTGGGCCAGTGATGGGCAGAGGAAGGTATGGCAGGAGCCCAGGGTGAGGGCTGCACTTGAGGATGTTCTCCCCATCTCTGTACCCTATTTTTACCTAATATATATTTTTAAATGTCTTGGCATACTTCAGAATGATCATCGTCTTGCTTTATCTTATTATCTAAGAATAGATCCAAAATATTATTGGAAATAAAGATGGCACTGGCATGTCATTTAGCAGCCTACTAGTTTCCCAATTAGGGTGGGTTTTTTTTTTATTAAGAAGGGATGGAAACCTGGAGGACACCAATGGAGGGGTCTACAGCCATAATGGTGTGTATTGGCCTTTGGTTGAGGCCCTTCAAGATAGATGAGAAACAAACTCTTACAAAGCAGCTTCTAATGCTGTATGACAGTGCAATTGCATAGCAATTCTTATACACTAGCTGAGGATGTAACATTTCAGATATTAATCTTAACTCATACTACTAGCAGTCCCTTCAAATACATGTAACTTACAATATGTAAGTTATGCTGCACCAGCATTGTCCAGTAGCCTATTTCTTGCTCAGTGCTTCCAGAAAGCTTAAAAATATAAAGCTTCCTCACCTGCACATCTCAGCTGCTGCAAAAAGAGGGGTTATAGCCACAATTGTGCTTCAGTTGCCTCAACTAGTCAGATCTTGCCAAGACACATTCTGAAAGATATGTGAATAGAAGACAACATACCCTATTGTGATAGTAAATGAAGGGGAGACTAGCTTAGGGTTTGTTTGTTTTTAGTTAGTCTCTGTTAGAATAAGAAGAAAGGACAGATATTATTTTGCCCTCTGGTTTATTGGTTCCCTTAGAAACTTGATGAAAATTGGAGTCACAGTGTGACAAACCTCTGCTCTTATTTTTATGTGTGTAAATATATCTTGTATAATATCATTGTCAGTTTTATTATTTCATACCAAGAACTCTAGAAACTGGATTAATGCTGGTACTCCTCAACTTGAGGATACATGCCCATATTAGTATCACAGTCTCCAGAACTATGCCTTGTATACCTAGACATGTATTCATTTTACTGTCTCCAATACTGCTGTAGCAACATTCAACAATGGTGTCAGAAGTTTTACTGTCTTTTGTGCTAACTCAGGTCTTGTCAGATTTGTCTCATCTTAAGCTATCTGAGCTTGGATCCCATCCATTGGATCTGTGCCCTGGCATTCCCATAGCATTCGATGGGAGATACTGTTTGTATGTTTATCAGTACTAAATGCCTCATTCCAGCCATTTGTATGGGCATTTGGTTAGGCGACTACAAGAAAGCTTTTCTTTCTTTTCCTTTCTTATTTTTACTAATACATATTCTTAAATCATAAGAAAGATGCTTTTGTTTCCATCTCTTTGAAAGGAAAGAGCGCTGCTATTCTCTGCTACTTGCCATAAAGCTTCTAGGCCAAGAGGTGACACTACATACTTGGTTTTCCTTTTTCATCACCATTATAATAATTATTTTCACCATTTTTATTTTCATATGTTCAGATTAGGGATAAATTGTTCAAACTTTGAGTTCAATCTCTGTCACAAGCCAGCATTAAAGCATTTCCTTTCCCCAGGAAGTTGAGTAGTAGTATCTGGAAGTACAATGTACCACATAGCCAAAAGTTGCACTAAAGCAGGAGGGAGATACAGCCTAAGGGCATTTTCAGGAGGGTCAAGGTCCCTTCCGTCACCCACCAGTGATGTGCCCCTCCTCCAATCATACACTACAAGTACTGTAAGCTATGGTCGTAGTAATAAAACTCTGGAAGTATAAAAATATGTTTATAGCATACTTATTTTACACTGAATGTTACAAATAAAATATTTGTACAAATTAAGGACAAAACCTTAATGAAAAAGAAATCATTACCTTTATATCCTTGCTCAGTCTCCCTGAGATCAATTTTAGTTATTGGCTTGAAATCAATATCCCACAGTCGAATACAGCCATCTCTCCCACCAGTTGCAAAGCCTTCCTCACATGCATACATGCTAAAAATTCCAGCCTGCACGATAATGTAGTAGGGATTAAATGTGTATCATAGGACAAAGCTGACTGCAAAGTGTTAAATGCAATGCTTGTCAAATAGAATTACATCACAATGTTTTCTCCTATGAGATTCCAAACATTTATATAATCTGATTATTTAGTCATTCCATCATATAAAAACAAACAAAACAAACCAGCCCACAGGAAATATATTTTTTCTTGCCAAGAGATATGAGCCAACAAAACCGGATATATTAATCATTTGTATGCTACTGAATCATATTAAAATAATACAATTGTGTAATAATTCTGTAATTTCGGTTCATGTCTACTACCATAGCACTCTTTCCTTGATCAGCCTATTTCTATGATGCATGCACTTCATATTTCTATTTGTCATTTCTAAGATCTAAGATCTAAATCAGTTGCAACAATCTTCATGCTGCATGAGGGAATTGCTGTTCATGTTTCCTAAATAGCAGCTTCCTTCCTGCTACCCTGTCACCCAGAGATTCCCTTGTGATAACTGTGGTACCTACAAAAGCAGTTTGTGACATGATCTATAATCTATGGTTTTCCCATATAAAATATAAAATAAAGAATATGTGTGTGTGTGTATATGCATATTTCCATGCATGCATTTACGTGTGTGTATATATGTATACATATACATATACAGCCTAACTCCTTATGTAAAGGGAAGCAGACCTTGGCTTAGATATTTAGATACAGTTAATATAAAGATAGAAGCATATTATAGAGAGAGAGTTTATCAACACTGTATGTATGTTGAACATACTGAATGGATAACCTCAGAAGGACAATTAAAGCAGTCATGATGCTCCTAAAATAAATGGCTAACTAAACCAATTTCGCAGTAAACTAACCAAAGAAACAAAATAATTGCCAAGCTAATCAAGGCAATATTGAATTTGTTTTCCCAGCATGAATGAAAATGAAAAAAGCAGATTCATCTTTTCAACAAGCAATAAATATTTGTTAAACATCGATATTGAACTTTTCCTATTACAAATGTTGGAATGGCAAATATGTACACCGTACTAAGAAATGCCCGTGGCACAACGACACGTAGTCCTTGTTCAGTGGCAGTTCCTTGTAGTTGAGGCTGTCGCAGCATCCCTGCAGTCACATGATTGCAATTTGGACGCTTGGCAACTGGCTCACAATTACAATGGTTGCAACATCCTCCGGTCATGTGATCACCATTTGCGACCTTCACTGCTGACTCCCAACAAACAAAGTCATTGGGGAAGCCTGCAGGAGGTTGCAAATGCTGATCATGTGACTGTGGAACACCGCAACCGTGCAGGATTCACCTAAGAACAGCACTGGAACTGCCGCAACTGCCGTTGTAAGTTGGCACAGTCATGTGATGTCGCACTTTACTACCACTTCGCTTAGCAACGGAGTTACTGGTTCCATTTACTAAGTAAGGACTACCTGTAGTTAAAAAATTAGTTATATTCATAGCATAGCATGTTAAATAATGTAACTATAAAATTAGTTGATTCATGTATTGTTGTAGAGGCACTGCTTATATGATGGACCGATTAGTGATAATGTGAGCACTGAGTTCCATACATACTTATTCACGTTACCGGAAACATTTCTCAGATTAAATTATGTCCTAATGAAACTCACAAGCTCTACTTCCCCCAAACAATAACGCTGACTAAATCACATATCTTGCTTTTTTAGTCTTTAAGGTTCGTTGACATTGCCACATTACAAGACTATTTTTCATGTTCATAAAATTGTTTATTATAGAACATACTCTTGAATTAAATGAATTAAAATTTGATGAAAGCTGTTTTATCTGTCCAGAGTACTTTCATGCGTGCCAAGTTGTTACTGAGAACAGCAGAATCAATAACAAAACTAAAGAGAGTTGCTTCTGCAACTACTGTTGGGTGCAATTTAATATCAATCAGAATATAAATCATTTGAGAATTGGGTGAGTGTCCAAAAGCAAAACAGGAAACACATCTGTTTTAATAACCTAGTTTTTGTACAGTAGCATATAAGTGGCAACTTACACCATGAGCTCCTTGGATTGTGCGGACTAAGGTGAGCCCTTTCCAGACATAGATGTCTCCATTTAAAGCACCAGAGAATGTAACATCATCTTTTGCACAAGACAAACAGAGGATAGTTTGCAGGTCTCCTGTTTTGCCAAATATTCCTCTTTTGGCTGTCAAGGCATTTCCACACAGAGTCCAAAACTACAAAATGTCAAACAGAGTATCTTCAGCATTTGCAATATGTGTCTGAATCATACCTTTAAGATGTATAAAAAAACCTAGCAGTTTACATAGTTTAGGCCACATAGGAATATGTTTGTTTATGATATTTACATCTAACTCTCTAATGAATTATCAGGATGGCTTACATCGTCAAAGCATTCAAAAGCATTTAAAATGCATAGAACAAGAACTCATAACACATGATGACAACATAAAATCACATGGCAAAAGTAAAAGTATTAACTTAAATAATAGTAAAAATAATAAATTGCTTTTACAAATGGGCAGTGCAGGTCTCAATTTACATAGGTATCCTAGGATATTATCCTTTGTTCCTCCTGTGATCCCAGTAATGAATGAACTCTTTTCACCTGGAATCTGCAGTGCCCGAATCTATGTATTTGAATAAATCCTTTATTTGTGATAAAATCTACAGCATAGGCACTTTGATCAGAATCAGGCCCAGAGCAGGAGGCAAGGGATTACAGTTTCTTGACTCTTCCCAATCCTATACTTAGCACTTTATAGAAACCATATATAAGGTACTTCAAGGCCAGCATAATGCAGCATAAATAACATATAGACCTTTTCCACACAAATGTCTTCTGACACTACCTACTCTCTATCTCAGACAGAGATGTAACCTCTTTTGGGATGATCTGTCTGTACCACCATCAGCAGGCATATTGCAGCTAAGCTTAGATTTTCATAGGGCCAATTATGTGAATTGACCAATCCACAGAATACCCTAAACAGGCTACAGCCCTATAGCCCTCCTCCCACCTCCCTTCTGCACCTAGATTTTGCCTCGCTTCCACTTTTTTTGCTACACTTGTTGCCATTCAAGCCACTCACCAGCAGGTGAATTGAACTGTTCCCCCCTGCCCCCCAAGGAGCCTTGGGATACAGTTTTCTTGGACTTCATAGCTGACCTATCATGTGTCAAAGACCCACTGTAAGTGCCATTCAGGTTGTAGTTTAGTTTTTTTCCTATAGTAGTTTATTTCATTCCTTGCCATGGCTTCCCCTTCACCTTTGAGGCAGCTGATCTGTTTATTCAACAAGTTTTATGAAACCATGGCTTGCCTAATCTCCTTTCTGACAGAAATATATAATTCACAGATAATTTTGGGGAAGTTCTATTTCAGTTATTATATGTTAAACTCTTCCTCTCCTCTTCCCATCATTTGCAATCACATGATGAAATACTATAGAAGACAAATGCCACCTTGGAGCAATATCTTCCTTGATATATTAACTCAATTCATGCCAATAACTCAGATTTTGCCATTTCAAGACATCTACATTTACCACCAGTGTCTGTAGCTAAGGGCTTCCCAGCTTCCCCCCATTCCAGAGGTGTCCTGCATTCTCTAAGAATTGCAAGATGTTCGGTGACTCTTCAAAGATCACCTGGCTCTTGCCAAGGCCTCATGCAAGCACTATGGTGACCATCTCTACTAAGAAACCCTTTCTCTTTGTGGTTGAAGATCACATCTGGCTTTCTATCAAACCTTCTTTGACATTACCAATTGCTCCCAAGTCCAAAGGTCACTTTGGATGAAATCTAGAGACTCCTTTGACTGTTTCTGTGACTGTTAAGTTGGTGGCTATAGTTACACCTGCTTTAATACAGTCAGAATTCTAGAGTTGGAAGGGACCTTGGAAGCCTTCTAGTCCAACCCCCTGCCCAAGATACAGATCCTTATAACAGTGTTTCTCAGTCTTGGGAACTTTAAGATGCATAGATTTCAACTCCCATAATTCCCCAGCCAGCTGGCTAGGGAATTATGGGAGTTGAAGTCTACGCATCTTAAAGTTCCCAAGGTTGAGAAACACTGCCTTATACCATCCCAGACAAATGGCTGTCTAGCCTTTGCTTGAAAATCTCAACACATTTAAATTTAGAGTGACAAGACTTAATATTTTAACTTTTGTTAAATAATACATCAGCTTGTCAGATTTCTGACAAAATGCTAAAAGCAGCACTGCATCATCACAATACAAACTCCACTCTTTTGTGAGTGTGTGCAATGTCATATACACAAAAGGGGCAGTGCTTGTGGTGCAAAGCTTCTTTTGTTATGTACATCCTCTGCAGACACCTGCGCTTGTACAGTCATTTTATTATCACTTTCAGCTAGAGATATATATCCCATACCATTCTTGTTTGCAGAATCCCATTTCTCCTGATTCTTTCCAAATACCCAGCATTTTCACTCAAAAGGATCATTTTCTGTAGTTTGTATAATTCAATTGAATCCACTCTCCTGGATCACAATTTGCCATCCTATCTAAACCAATCTGCCTCTCTTGAAGACCCACCAGCACTCACTCTTTCTCAACACACACACACAACCTGTTTTAATTATTTATACTTTTAAATTTCATTCTGAGGCTTAACCTGATGTGGGAATAGCTTTATGCAGCAGAATATTCATGCATGCAGAGTAAAAGTAATACACCAATACAAGGAAAGATTTCCGGAGATGGATGCTTATATTTAAAAAGAAAGACATTTATTAGAAAACTGGATTTAAATAAAAAACCTAAGCACTTGATCTAGCTGTATTTTAAATAAAATAATGAAAAGCCATGTAATCTACTAAGCATATGGACCTTTCCATTGCATTCCTTCTACTGTATCAAAGAGGCAACCTAAATGAGACCAAGAGGAGAATCCCTACACTAACTTTAACTCAGTGTTTCTCAAACTGGGCAACTTTAAGATGTGTGGACTGGCTGGGGAATTCTCAGAGATGATGTCCACACACCTTAAAGTTGCCCACTTTGAGAAACACTGCTTTAATTTCTTCTATTGCCCCTAGTGGCCAATAGGAAGAGAAGATGCAACAAGGCAATGCATGTAACAGTTGATTTTCCAACAATGTCTTCCAGATACATGGAGATTTCTTACAGTCTTGTTCTTTAGTTAACCCTGCTTTTCATCATTTATTACTAAAGAAAACCAGGTCTTTTAAATTGTGTTAACTTTAGGCTCAGTAAATTTTACTCTTCTGCTTTTCCATGACTTTACTCTATAAAGGACTGATTTGCTAGTTTTCTGTTCTATTTTTCTGATTCAGGTATTTTGCAAGTCTTACAATGTAAGCCACCTTGAGCACCTTTTAATTATTTATTTCATTTATTCAATATATTTGGTCATCTACTTGCCATTTATTAAGAGTAGCCTATATAAAAGAAAAAGTGAAATAAATTTCTTCCCCAATCCAATGAGCAAAGCCATTCCCAACAGAAAAATGCACAATTTTTCAATATAGAAAAAGGCTTGGTGTCTTTGGTATGGTAAAATTTTACAAGTGACCACTACTAGACACACACATAAACACACAAACATATATAATATGTTAGACATCAGCAAAATAACTGAATTTTTAAAAAATCATGCCATATATCTGGAGCTAAATAGCTTCAACTTCAGATTTGAAAAAAAAAGAGCTTTTCAGTGAAGATCCAACTGACAGATTTATTTATATATTTTAGTATAAGATACATTTTGGGTTTTTTTAACTAAACAAAAGAACACCAAAACTAAAACTACAGTTTTTAATTTAAATTTTCTTTAAAAATAATTAAAAATAAAAATGATTTATACTAAAAATAATTTAGTATAAAAAGAAAATATACAAAGAATAAAATCAAATGGAAAAAGACATTTGGACATACATACATACATATAAATAAATATATATATATATATATATATATATATGTCTGTCTTTATATGTATATCTTCTTATGATCTCATCATGTATTTATATCTACTTAAGGTCTTATATCTCTTTATCAGTCTACATGAATATGTATGTGTACTTTATTTCCAATATGCATATTTAATATTTCTTTGCAAAATAACAGTTATACAGAAAAAAGGTAAGCTATTACAGAAAATATTGTTACTGTACTTAAACAACTAGTGACCATACAAGTTTTGAATAAACCTATTCATAATTTTAGGGTTTTCAAATGTATTACTTTTTGAGCTAATTTTTCAATCAAACAATTTTCCTCATTTTAAAATGCCATTAATTCAGAAAAAGATGTACTTTAGATGTTCATTGTTGTACAATAACCAGTCTAGCAACTAGCAATAACTGAATCTTATAGTGCATCAATGCATATGCTTAGGAGTTTATTAAAAATATTTAAATGATTAAGGATGAACAGAAAGATCTGTGAAAATGTCTGTAAATACCCATTAACCACATGAATGATGTGATTTATAAGCTGCTCTTCTCTTGTATCTCTGTAACCAGGTGAGAAGGACAGAACAATTCAATAAATTAGGATCAATTTTAATACTGAGTTAAGATGCAGCAACAACTCGCAGTTAACATAATGGCCTGACTCACACAACACTCTACCAATTTTTTTCAATCATAATTTATTAACAAGTTACAGTTTGATTAACAACAACAACAACAAAAATCACAGTGGTCTGGATTACCATAAAGCTAAACCAGAACAGCAGCAGAGTTCACACATGTTAAAACAAATGTAAATCACAGGTCAGATATGAGATCAGTCTGAGATTCACAAACTAGAGGCATTGTTGACTGGCCATAAGCAAGCTTAAATTAGTCTAGTTAGAACTGGGTATACTAACATTAAGCTAGTGTGATCAAACTAAACCAGAAGAGTTTCCCTCTAAATAAACTTGTAAAGGATTACAGTATTCACCTGGACCAAAATTGGAAACACTTCAGAAATAGTGGAGAGGACTTTTAAAATCTTTCTCCAAAAATAAATCATAATTATTTAAAGTACAAATTTTACTTTCTTTTATGGAGAGCTTCAAAAGCAATTTGCATGTAACATCAGACTAGAGCATTAATTGCCTTTTTACGGTGTTAAATTATGGGAAATTAATGTTTGGCGTACATTTGTTTATAGCTTGGCATTCAGCTAGAATGACACAGCTTAAGTTAATTATGACAATTTTATAACTATCAATAGATTTCATTTTGTTTCAGGGTACAACAGACAGCATCTTTTTTTGCCAAGTCCTCACCTCTGGTTTGGACACAATGCAAAGTAAAGGATAGAGGTATCTGGACAGAAAAATATAATCCAGTTATAATCAGAATAATTGCACAAATGACACAAGCTGCACTTCCATATCTACTGTAATCAATTCATTCTATATGACAGTAACCCTGGTCCCTTTGCATAGGTTTTTCCTTGAAATTTGATCAACAAAACTTTTCATTAAAATAGAAGTTGTAATAAAAACTTACTTGGGGGTTCACAGAAAATCACAAAAATTTATCATCATCATCATCATCATCATTTTTCCTCAATGCTTAATACTGTTTTTGCCTGAAACATATTTTTCTTTAAAATAATTTACTACTAAATGTGAAGGTTATCACTAGGAAGATGGTAGCGATTTATGTGTGCATTCTTCTCCCTAATCTTCATGCATATGTATAAGTGCAGAAAAAGTAATCTCCTCTAGTAAATGCATTATGTATTTACATATATTTAGTGTAACTAAAAAAAAAGTGTCACCTGATTTCTTAATGCACATATTTTCTGCAAGGAATAAATATAGTATAATATCAGTTTAGTTTTAAATAGCTGAATTGTTGATAATAATTAAAAATTGTTATTACAGCTAAACTGGGGAGATCTTGTGATGGCTCCCTTACTGCAGCTAACACCATCCTCTCTTGTTGTTGTGCTTTTTTTATAGTTTTGAAAAATGAATGTTTTAATATATTTATTGGTTTTTTAATTAAGTGTTGTATGCTGCCCAGAATCGTTTCTTTGTGAGATGGGCGGCCATACAAATTTGATAAATAAATAAAGTTTTGAGTTTAGGAAAAGTTTATTCTAAATAAGAAGTGAGTAGCTTGACACCCTATAATAATTCCCAACAGCATAGTTAGCATATACTTTAGCAACTTTTAGTTGTCTTCCCCTGTTCTAAATCAATCTATTTTGATTAAAATTCCTCTCTGCAACTACTCTATAGCATTAGGAATTTGCCTACTACCTTGCATTGGCTATGCAACATTTAAATCTTAAAAGAAGTTAGTAAAAGAAAATGTGTCAGGTAAATATAACATTTTTCTCCATCGATAATGCAAAGCATCAAAACCAGTTTACCTTGATATGTTTCACTCCACAGCTAGCCACTCGGTTAGGTTGATATGGATCCCAGGAAATATCAAAAATCTGTCAAAACACATTCAAAACTGCTACACTAAATTAAAAACCACATGCATTAAATCCTATAAGTGTCTATTTCTCTTTCACAAGTTTAACAAAGTTCTATGGTTCTATTATCAAGATTGTTAATAGGTATATCAAAGTTGATAACTTTTCTTATGAAAGACTAATGCATTTGGAAAGTAGCTGGCAAAACAAACATCTTGTGGTTCATTTATTTCAATAAAGTCTCAGTTCCAAATAGTATTTGTGTATGTAACAGGAATATTAACAATTATAGGGAAAAAATGGAAAACGTCAATAAATACCAAATTGCACAGAGCTAAAGGAAAAAGATGAGATTTTAAATAAACAGTATTGTTATAAAAGCTATTCTGTATTTATTAGGTAAAGCACATCCTACCTATACAGATATCACTCCTAAAACAACTGATCCTACAATATTGTGCTTACCTGCCTATCACTATTTAATTGCTCCATCTAGTAAATTGTACAAATGTGTGCTCTGCATAGTTTAAATTGATAGCAGAATCGTTCAAAACTGGGCACAACTTTAGCCTGTAACATTCTTTTGTTGGGGACTGCTTCAAAATACCGTTTTAATTCCCTAAAATAATCACCACATAAAACCAAAGGGCCACTGATATAATGGGAGTCTCATGAAAGGAACCTTTGCCAAGAGCTCCCTGCAGCTCTACACACAGGAAGAAACCAACTGTGATGGACAAACCTACTCTCAGGGAAGCTTTCAGTTAGCAAATCTTTTCAGGCAGAGACAATACTATGCCCTTTTTGCAATAGCACAGTTGCCATAAAATAAAACAGATTAACTCTCTCAAGAGTTCCAAATCTGATGAGATTTTTGCAATCTCACCCTCTAAAACCTCACACAACTAGTGCCTGAAATCATGTGAGATATTAAATACTAAACTCTCAGAATTTTAGTGAATATTAAGTGATACTTTATGTGAAGGAAGCCTGGTAACTGGATATGACAACAAATAAACATGCATGAAGATACACATTTTTTTATCATCATTTATGGAACAGATATACCTCATCAATAACATTTTTCACAGCTATTTCATTATTGTTGTGGTCACTATCCTTGGTTCAAACAGCTACAAGGTCAAAGAAGAGGTATTCAGAGGGGGAAGTTTGACTTTCCCTGTTCTATTCACTTGACCACAACATCATACAAAGTTCTTTTAAGTCCATGGAGGAAAAAAGAGAAGGTAGAATCCATATACATCTGTCTTTTTTCCTCACCAGGCTGGTAACAACTTGGAAGTAAAACATGTGATACCAAAAATGATTCAAACTAAGGTAGGATGGGAGGTTTACCTTCTACAATCAAAATAGTAGCCTAGTCAACTGTTTTCAGTAAAGTAACAACAACAACCAATCATCCCAAATTACGTTTGTTTTTTTAGTGATATAACTCCAGGAAAAAATCCCAGTTGTTAAATTACCCCTCCATTATATCAAATAATGCCATCTCCATAATGAATTTTACAAGCTAATTAGTATTCTTAATACAAACAAAATACACACAAGAACATTACAAGAGAAATGTATTGCAAATTCATTAGCTGATTACCCTATCTGAGTGGCCAGTAGCTGATGCCAGTAGTTTTCCTTTCTTCCAGTCCCAAATGCAGACTGTGTTTTTGGCATCCAGTCCCACTGAAGATAAACGCTTGGGAAAAATAATACACAACAGTTTCTAAGTGAAGATCAGTTCAGGAGTAGCTTACTACAGCACATCAATGCACAAAAGGGTTCAGAAAGGATGCTGAAAGGGGTTGCACAAAGGATGCTAAAAGATTCAAATACAGTATTTGTATGACTATTCAATCATTCCTTCCTCCCAAATAAGTTTTATATTGAATTTAATGTGTTTCAGAACAATCTATAGCACCTTCATTTTGTTAATCTGATGTTTTAGGAACACATGGGAGTATGTCCTTATATTACTACAACAGACACAATAATGGATACATCTTGCTTTAGTAACATACAGTGGAGCAAAAAAGTATTTAGTCAGCCACCAATTGTGCAAGTTCTCCCACTTAAAAAGATGAGAGAGGCCTGTAAGTTTCATCATAGGTATACCTCAACTATGAGAGACAAAATGGGGGAAAAAATCCAGAAAATCACATTGTCTGATTTTTAAAGAATTTATTTGCAAATCATGATGGAAAATAAGTATTTGGTCAATATCAAAAGTTCATCTCAATACTTTGTTATATATCCTTTGTTGGCAATGACAGAGGTCAAACGTTTTCTGTAAGTCTTCACAAGGTTTTCACACACTGTTGCTGGTATTTTGGCCCATTCCTCCATGCAGATCTCCTCTAGAGCAGTGATGTTTTGGGGCTGTGGCTGGGCAACACGGACTTTCAACTCCCTCCAAAGGTTTTCCATGGGGTTGAGATCTGGAGACTGGCTAGGCCACTCAAGGACCTTGAAATGCTTCTTACGAAGCCACTCCTTCATTCCCCGGGTGGTGTGTTTGGGATCATTGTCATGCTGAAAGACCCAGCCACGTTTCATCTTCAGTGCCCTTGCTGATGGAAGGAGGTGTTCACTCAAAATCTCACGATACATGGCTCCATTCATTCTTTCCTTTACATGGATCAGTTGTCCTGGTCCCTTTGCAGAAAAACAGCCCCAAAGCATGATGTTTCCACCCCCATGCTTCACAGTAGGTATGGTGTTCTTTGGATGCAACTCAGCATTCTCTCTCCTCCAAACACAACGAGTTTAGACCAAAACGTTCTACTTTGGTTTCATCTGACCATACGACATTCTCCCAATCCTCTTCTGGATCATCCAAATGCTCTCTAGCAAACTTCAGACGGGCCCAGACATGGACTGGCTTAAGCAGGGGGACACGTCTGGCACTGCAGGATTTGAGTCCCTGGCGGCATAGTGTGTTACTGATGGTAGCCTTTGTTACTTTGGTCCCAGCTCTCTGCAGGTCATTCACTAGGTCCCCCCGTGTGGTTCTGGGATTTTTGCTCACCGTTCTTGTGATCATTTTGACCCCACGGGGTGAGATCTTGCGTGGAGCCCCAGATCAAGGGAGATTATCAGTGGTCTTGTATGTCTTCCATTTTCTAATTATTGCTCCCACAGTTGATTTCTTCACACCAAGCTGCTTGCCTACTGCAGATTCAGTCTTCCCAGCCTGGTGCAGGTCTACAATTTTGTTTCTGGTGTCCTTCGACAGCTCTTTGGTCTTGGCCATAGTGGAGTTTGGAGTGTGACTGTTTGAGGTTGTGGACAGGTGTCTTTTATACTGATAACAAGGTCAAACAGGTGCCATTATTACAGGTAACAAGTGGAGGTAACAGGTCTGTGAAAGCCAGACATCTTGCTTGTTTGTAGGTGACCAAATACTTATTTTCCACCATGATTTGCAAATAAATTCTTTAAAAATCAGACAGTGTGATTTTCTGGATTTTTCCCCCATTTTGTCTCTCATAGTTGAGGTATACCTATGATGAAAATTACAGGCCTCTCTCATCTTTTTAAGTGGGAGAACTTGCACAATTGGTGGCTGACTAAATACTTCTTTGCCCCACTGTAAAGACTAAAAGTTCATAAGAGGTCACCCATCCAAGCAAGCAGAATCTGGATATGCAATCTTTACCACAACTTTGTGAACCAAAAAGAGATAGACAACTGGTTCTCCCACACAGGAAGATAATTTGATATCTCTTTCAAAAAATGGGCAGCTGAATATGTCACCTACTCCTTGGGAAAAGATTTTCATTTCTGGTAGAAGATGCCTTAGCTGAATCAAACCACTGGTCTATCTAGCTCAGTAATGTTAGAATCAGGGCTTCAGAGAGCAGACTTTCTTAGCCTTATATTACTTTCAGCTGTGAGAAGGAGGAACTTAAACTGAACCTCATTCCCCAGGGGAACTGTTTGCAATGCTCCAGAATATATTGCTGCTCTTTCCCTGCCACTACTGTCAGACTACTAAGGAGCCACACATTTTAAACACTGAATTTTCACTATGTATTCAGTGCTGATGCTTTTAAAACTGTTGAAAATGTCACTACTACACTAATGATGCAAAATTAACACAGGAGAAACTTTAAATGTTTTACTGGTATAGGCTTTCATGGCCAGTATCTTTTGGGCAGTGTTGAGCTTCAGGGTTTAGTGACAATGGTCTAGACAACAGATTTCCTGACATTTTACTAGCATCTTCAGAGGCAAGGTGGCAACTGGGCAGAAACTGTCTGGGTTCCTGTCTTTATAGCCAGGTGACCTGACTTCTGATTGGTCTTTAGCTGAGCTGGTTTCCGATTGGTGCAGGTTGGTGGGGGCTGGTCTCTGATTGGTTCTTTCTTTGTGCCTGATCCTGATTGGTCGTTTTGGTGGGACTAGTACCTGATCGTTTTATTTCTGAAATGTGTTTTATTTCTGAAATGTGACATCAAGTAAATCACGTGATCATACCCTTTGGCTGAGCCTTACACTAATCTTGTTCTAACTAGTGTCTTGGGAAGAATAAGAAATTCTCCTTTGTATTTCACATCTATTCTGTATTACAGGCTTATTTTTATGTTGTCCTCCCAAATGTTCTCAAACCCTCTTATCAGAAAAAGAAATTTAAATCTAGATTATTCTAGGTTATCTTGTTGGCTACCTCATAAATTTAAGTAAAGTAAGCTGTTACACAAACATTTTATAAACATTTCTTTTCCCAAAGTATTAGCAAAAAATTGTCCCCCTCTCATTTTCATAAGAGGAGAATGCTTCTAGAAAACAGGGGAATGGATATTTTGACTCCACTCTACTACAGCATTAAATACAACAAAAGTATACATTGAATAGATACACACCTGGCCATCTGAATCAAAAGCCAAGCATGCAACTCCATGGGTGTGTGCATCTTTCAGTACAGAAACAGCCTGCATATTGTAGGTATCCCAGATGCAGATATAAGGGTCCTTGCCAACTTGCCCTGTAGCAACAAGGGTTTTATCGGGATGCAAAGCTAGGCTGGAAAAGAGTTCAAAGTCAAAGTTTGTTATCACAATTTTGGTTATGACAGAGAACATATATTAATATACAGATGTTCAGTGATACTTTTGGGGCTGTCTGCTAGTTAATAAACTAGTTTTCTGTCCACATGCATGCAAAAGTTGCAATTTTTCTTTGCCTTCTAAAGAATGTATTCCTGTACAAAGTTCAAACCATTTTCTTCCCTGCAGAGTTTTTGTTTTTCTTTTGCAACTAATATTTCATTTGCAACAGATTACTGTAACTTGCTCTACATGCTGCCCTTAAAGGCCATCCAAAAGCTTCAGCTTGTCCAGAATGCAGTGGCTGGTTGCTGCCTATAAAGCCCTATATGGTGCAAGATCTGTGTATCCTAGGGATTGCCTTTTCCTGTTAGTTTTTGTTTGTTCTATATGGATGACTAGGGAGTACCTACTGAGGTGGCATAATGGGAAGGGGCCTGATGGGGGTGTTCTCTGTAGCAGTTCCCTCCTTTCTAGTTTTTTACATTGGTCATCCAGATACGTTTAAGATGCTCACAGAGACATACCAATCTCCCAACCTTGGTAGCTGGTATTTGAAGGCAAGCTGCCCCTAAACCAGAGATAACATGAATCTCAAGACTGATAGGCCTCAAGGGACCTCTCCTCCATAAATGTATCTAACCTCCTTTTAAGGTCATCTACATTAATAGCCATCACCCCATCTTGTGGAAATTAATTTCACAGATTACTTATATATGATATGAAAAAATGCTTCCTTTCATCTGTTTTAAATCACCTTCCAATCATCTTCATTGGATGAAACTTGGTCCTAATATTTTGAGAAAGAGGAGAAAGAACTTCTTCTTGTCTACTTTCTCCAGGTCAAGTATGATTTTATACATCTTGATCATGTCCAAGCTAAGGAACAGGATACCAGTGTAGTGTAGTGGTTAAGGTGTTAGACTAGGACTGCGGAAAGCTAGTTCAAAACCACCCTCAGTTGTGAAAGCTCACTGGGTAACTTCAGGGCAACCAATCACTCTAAGTCCAACTGTAGTGGAGAAAAATTGGAGGCAGGAGTCCTATCTATGCTGCCTTGAGCTTCACGATGCATATCTAACAAATAAATACATAAACATTCTGGCCCTTTCTCCTCAGAGAAGTGTTTGAATCCCTTGATGATTTTGGTTGCCCTCATCTGCACTTTTTCCAGCTCTATTATATCCTTTTTGGTGTGACAACCAAATCTGGATCCATTTCAGTCTGTCTTCAGGTCAGGGAAATTAGATAGCATTGATCATACTTCTGGATGACCTGTGGTGGGATGGGAGTAGTGCATCCATTGTGTCCCTTCTTTATTTTTCAGCAGCCTTCAGTACCACTGATGATGTTATTTTTCTGGACTAGCTCAAGGGACTGGGAGGCAGAGTATTGCAGTGGTTCTCCTTCATTCTAGGCAATACCGGTCAGCATTAAGCAGGGGGTCCAGTTCTCAAACATTGCTTTGAGAGACTCAACTCTCTCCCTGCTCCTGTTTAACTACCTGAGGCTGCTGGATGAGGTTATTCATCAGTATGAGGTTAGGTATCATCAGTATCCTGATTATACATCTCAGGTCCTGATTGCCCAAATGATGACATCAAGGTTCTGACTCAATGTTTGGAAGCTTTGGGGGTCTGGATGGGGAGGAATAGACTCAGGCTCAACTCTCATAAGATCAAATGGCTGTGGATCTTGAGGGCTGGGGATCTTCTGGATTTGGAGATTTTCCATCTTTGCTTCTGAGTGGGGTTGCACTTCCCGAGTCAAACCTTGCATGCAAATTGGGGATCCTCCTAGACTCACAACTCCTGCTTAAAGAGCAGATGGGAGCCATTCCTTGGATGGACTTTACACAAATTCATTTTGAGCACCAATTGTGCCCATTTATGGATTGAGAGGCCCTACTCATGCCTTGGTTACCTCTCATTTAGGTTACTGCAACGTGCTTTGCCTGAGGCTGAAGACCACTCAGAAGTTACAGCTGGTCCAGAATGCAGTGACATGGGTAGTTATGGGCATACCTTGGCCGCTCATGCCATACTGCAATTTTGTGAGCAGCTTACCTTCCAAATGCAATTCAAGGTGCTGGTTATCACATTTAAAGTCATTCATGGCACAAGACCTAGTTATCTTCTTCTAAATTTCATTTAAACTTATATGAAAACGTTTAACTTTGTTGTGCTGATTTTGAGTTATATGCAGCATAAACACATAATGAATTCTTCGTTCTTCTAATTAAATGTGTGTCCTGTATCGACTTCCTGAGTGCAAACCAGGTTCTGGTCTGGTTTGCACTCTACATCTACTTATTTATAAGTGGAATATACAGTACTGTGCAAAAGTTTTAGGCAGGTGTGAAAAATGCTCTAAAGTAAGAACGCTTTCAAAAATATATATTGTAATTGTTTATGTTTATCAATTTACAAAATGCAAAGTGAGCAAACAGAAGAGAAATCCAAATCAAATCAATGTTTGGTGTGACAATCCTTTGCCTTCAAAAGAGCATCAATTCTTATAGGTACACTTGCACACAGTTTTTGAAGGAACTCGGCAGGTAGGTTGTTCCAAACATCTTGGAGAACCAACCACAGATCTCCTGTGGATGTAGGCTGCCTCAAATCCTTCGGTCTCTTCATGTAATCCCAGACAGACTCAATGATGTGGAGATTAGGGCTCTGTGGGGGCCAAAACATCACTTCCAGGACTCCTTGTTCTTTACACTGAAGATAGTTCTTAATGACAATGGCTGTATGTTTGGGGTCGTTGTCCTGCTGCAGAATAAATTTGGGGCCAATCACACGCCTCCCTGATGGTATGGCATGATGGATAAGGATCTGCCTGTATTACTCAGCATTGAGGACACCACTGATCCTGACCAAATCTCCATTTGCAGAAATGCAGCCCCAAACTTGCAAGGAATCTCTACCGTGCTTCACTGTTGCCTGCAGACACTCCTTATTGTACTGTTCTCCAGCCTTTCGGTGAACAAACTGTCTTCTGCTACAGCCAAATATTTCAAATTTGGACTCATCAGTCCAGAGCACCTGCTGCCATTTTTCTGCACCCCAGTTTCTATGTTTTCGTGCATAGTTGAGTCGCTTAGCCTTGTTTCCACATCGGAAGTATGGATTTTTGGCTGCAATTCTTCTATGAAGACCACTTCTGGCCAGACTTCTCCAGACAGTAGATGGGTGTATCTGGGTCCCACTGGTTTCCGCCAGTTCTGTGCTGATGGCACTGCTGGACATCTTCCAATGTCGAAGGGAAGCAAGCATGATGTGTCTTTCATCTGCTGCATTAAGTTTCCTTGGACAACCACTGCGTCTACGGTCCTCAACGTTGCTTGTTTCTTTGTGCTTCTTCAAAAGGCTTGAACAGCACATCTTGAAACCCCAGTCTGCTTTGACATTTTTGTCTGGGAGAGACCTTGCTGATGCAGTATAACTACTTTATATCTTGTTGCTGTGCTCAGTCTTGCCATGGTGTATGACCTGTGACATGAAACTGTCTTCCACAACCTCACCTTAGTAGCAGAGTTTGGCTGTTCCTCACCCGGTTTTAAGCCTCCTACATAACTACTTCTGTTTCAGTTAATGACTGTTTCAACCTACATATGCTATTGATGATCATTAGCACCTGCTTGGTATAATTGGTTAATCATACACCTGACTCTAATCCTACAAGATCCCTGACTTTGTGCAAGTGTACAAAGTGTGCAAGTGTAAGAATTGGTGCTGGTTTGAAGCCAAAGGGTAGTCACACCAAATATTGATTTGATTTAGATTTTTTTTCTGTTTGCTCACTTTGCATTTTGTAAATTGATAAACATAAACAATTACAATATATATTTTTGAAAGCATTCATACTTTACAGCATTTTTTCACACCTGCCTAAAACTTTTGCACAGTACTGTATGTCTCCAAATGACTTATATATCTGAGGCGCTTAACATGACCTTGGAATTCCCAAAGACCTATTCAAGCCTTTTATTTTTCCATCATTTCACAATCTCTGATTGCTTCATACATGTTTTTCAACCAACGTTTAATGAGACTGAGGGTGTATATATCCTACATGTTTTTTATACAAATGACATCTCTGAACTGACGTATTGTGGAAATCAAAAGTATTGTTCAGGTACAGTTCCTTATATTTTTATTCTCACAATAAAGATCAAAACAAAAATGGATATAAATGCATGTTTATACTGTACAGAAGTCCTTCCAAATGTCTATGCTTATTGAATAATGTTATTCAGTGTCACAGGATTTGAAAATTATACTTGTAACGTTGTGTTGAAAGTGAAATACTACATAGTAATTTTAAACAATATTTTATAAAGTAGACTAATTGACAGGAGAAAATTAAAAAAAAATTCTTATGAATAGAAATGCTTGAGTGCTATTTATTTTTCTGTTGCTTTATATTAGTTACAAAGAGTTCTATGTGGAAACACAACTTATATTTCATTGAGAAAAATAATGATATTTCCTGATCTTTTAAGTGTGCATTTTCAAATGCAAAAAGAACAGTAATCAACTTATCATGAATGGTTTATCATTTAAAATGTTGTTTCTCAATTCCTTGTGATCCACCATGATTTCTGAAAATTGCCCATACAAAATTCCATTAAAAGGAATGTACAATTAAAATTATTACATTCATCTGAACAACACTGAATTGTCAGTATTAAAATAGTTATTTCTTAAGAAATATGTGAGAATCAAACTATTAAAAATATATCAATTAAATACTTTCCCCTCAAGAATCCAGGCTGGTTTTATGAGGGCAGCAAGACTGCAAATTTATTTTGAAATGTAATAGTTATCAATTCTATTCCAATCTTTTTTAAATAATAATTTTATTAAAGTTTACAAATACAAAGGTAAAAGAGTAATACAAACTAAGAGAAATATAAAAAGTGAAGAAAAAGGAAAGTGCAAAGAGAAAAAAGAAAAAAGAAAAAAAAAGAACTATAAAAGTGACTCCCCCCTCCTTCCAGACAAGTATAAACAACCCGCGTAACTCAACACCTTCTCTAGTATTTCAATAATAAAAAAGGATCTCTTCTTCCCATAACTCATCTCTTATCAATAAACAAATTGTAAAAACTCAGCATTGAGTTCTATTCAGCAAAAGTCCATTAAGAGCTACTTGAAATAATAATATATGTATTTTAACTTTAATGAAATACATCCATTTTGTGCTCTAACTTTTCACTTTCTCTAAGAGATAAAGCAAACAACTCCCTCCCCAGTTGTAAACAAATCTTTAAAGCTGAGTCATTCATAAGTCCTAGTCATAAAGAAATTCCATTACAGGTAGTCCTCACTTAACAACCACAATTGGGACTGGAATTTAGGTCATTTACTGATGCAGTCATTAAGCGAATCATATGTGACCGCTTTGCTTAGTGACTGCAATCCTGGCACTCCCGGCTGCTGTTGTTAAGCGAGAATCGTGGGTCGTTAAGCGGACAGAGTCCCAGGTAAGGAGCACAGGGGTGCCTCAGGTGGGTGGGGGAGGACCTGGGAGCCCCAGTGCAAGCTGCACCTCTTGTTCCTTCCCCAGTCCGGTGTCCCATTCCTTCTCCAAGCCATACATCACATATCTTCTGCAAGCCGGCATCCCATTCCTTCCCCAACCTGCGTGACCCATATCTTCTGCCTCTCATTCCTTCCCCAAGCCAGCGCTTCTCATTCCTTCTGCAACCCAAGCATCCCATACCTTCTGCAAGCCAGCATCCCATTCTCACGAGACCTGGGGAATTTCCAAAGGATCACGGGAGTGGGACGCTGGCTTGCAGAAGGAATGAGAAGCACCAGCTTCGGGAAGGAATGAGAGGTGCAGCTTTGGGGAAGGAATGGAACACTGGCTTGGGCAAGGAATGAGAAGTGTGGTTTGGAGAATGGCATGAGGCAGTGAAGGCCAGGAGTGTGCAGCTTGAGGTGCCATTTCTCAGTGGCAGTGGTGGCGCTGGGGCTGTAGTTGAGGCCTGGGGGCAGTGTTAGCTGGCTGAGACTGCTGAAGGCCTCGAGCCTCTACTTCAGCCCCAGTTCTGGCGCTGCTGCCAAGTGCCACTGTGCAGAGTGGCCAAAAGAGCATAAATGGGGAGGAGATAGGTGGGTGGGGGGAGTTGCAGTGCCTCTGCAGTAGTAAGTGTAGGCGGGCTGCCAAGCATCTGAATTTTGATCATGTGACCTCGGGGGCACTGCAACAGCTGTATCTTTGGGCACGGGTTGTAAGTCCATTTTTTCAGCACTGTTGTAATTTTGAATGGTCACTGAACAAATGGTCATTAAACAAGGACTACCTGTATGCTAAACTCAGCAGTGCTTTTTGAGCGGGTATGTGGCTAAATATACCATCTGGATAGATGTTGGTAAACAGATAGGTTAGGGGTTTTCTTCCTTGAATATATCCACAACTTAACCTGCAAGTCTATGTATATTTTCCTGAGAATGCCATGCCCTCAATTGGACTTACTACTTGTGAATAGATATATGAAAGACAGCAGCATTAATGAAACCACAGGCACACATAAACACAGGTCAACTATGGACTGTAATCCCATTCATTTTACTGGGAGAGAATTAAACATTATTTAACTCTCCCACTGAAATTCTGAACACTAAAAGTGTTTAATAGAATCACAGAATTATGGAGTTAGAGGGGATCACAAGGATTACTTAGTCCAACTGTCTGCAGTGTTCAGGAAAATCAACCAAACTATCCTCAGGGGTTGGCTATTCACTGTTATTAAAAACTTCCAGATATGGAGAGCCCACAACTTCCGTAAGTGTTCCACTGTTGTACAGAACTTACCATCAGGGAATTTCCCTTTATATTTAAATTAAATGTAGATATCTGCAATTTACACACATTATTTCTCTGGCAATACAATACCATTCCTTCTTCCTATGTTTTATGTACCTGAACATTGATATCATGTCTCTTCTCAGTCTTTTTTTCCCCAGACTATCCTTAAGTCCTTTCCCCCTGTTTATCACTCTCCTCTGAACCTATATTAATTTGTCAATATTTTTCTGAAAATATGCCCAGAACCATATACAGTATTTCAGTTGTGATGACACCAGGACAGAATGAAGGGAATAAGGACTTCATTTGTCTTTGATACAGTGCTTCTTCTGATGCAGCCCTTCTAGTAGCCGTCTTCCCGCTGTTGTCTCATGTTAAGGCTGTTGAAACATTTATCTCTCATGATTGAATGGACAGTACTAATAAACAAATCTTTGTTTCCTTGAGAAATGAAATGTTACAACAAAACAAGAAGGAAAGGTATGAGGCTAGAACAAAGTGTAAACTTGTGAGAATCAATATAGATACCACAACCTGTGTATCATTTAAAAGATAGAACATGGTGTTGAAATGCTGAGAATCTCCTCCCCAAAGAGTTCTTTGGAATTTCTCAACTCGCTTTCAACCACTTGGCCAGTGGAGGAGGGAGGAGGGCACTCCCTTCTCTCAACTTTCTTCCTTTTTGATAGGTATATTGCGTGCATGTGGGTAGGTTCCTGCCTTGTTTTGCGGGACCTTCACTGTCTAAGTTCTGACACTACATATAAGGTTCTATACATTTTGTAACATAGTTAATTGTCGTACCCAAGTTCTTCTCCAATGTAATGCTTTTAAGCTATGAATCTCCTATCTTGTATAAACATAATATTTTCCCTCTGTTGAAGGATTTATTTATTTCAGCCCAATCTTCCAATGCATCCAGATTACATTGCAATCTCTTTCTGACTCCCTATGTATTGCAAACTCTTTCTAACTTCCTGTGTGTTGGCCATAATTCCCAATTTTGTGTCAGCCATGAATTTGAGAAGCAGCTTATCAATCTCATTACCCTCATCATTAATAAAACTGTTGAATAGTATTGGCCCTAAGACAGATTCCTGTAGGATCCTATCAATTACTGTTCTCTGATTCAATATGGAGCCTTTAATACTGATTCTCTCTGTTCAGTTATCCACCCAGTTGTAGAAACTCACCCCCCTTACTATAGTGCCATACAAACCATATTTCAATAATTTATCACTGAGAATGTCACATAGAATTTTATTAAAAGTTTTGTTGAAATCAAGATAGATCCAAAGCTTTCCCCTTGTCCACTAAAGTAATTACCTTGTCAAAGGAGGCGAGATTTGTTTCACATGACCTATTTTTAACAAAGCCATGCTGATTCTTAACAATAATGGCATTATTGTCAAGATGCTTATAAATGCCCTTCTTAATTATCTTCTGCAACATCTTTCCAAGTATTGATGTCAGGCTCACTGATCAATAAATACTGGCCTTTCTTTCTTTCTTTCTTTCTTTCTTTCTTTCTTTCTTTCTTTCTTTCTTTCTTTCTTTCTCTTTCTTTCTTTCTTTCTTTCCCTTCCTCCCTCCCCTCCCCTCCCCTCCCCTCAATTTCATGTTATCAGTACATTATGCTCTCTAGTAATGTGTTAAACTCTTGAGTGTGAAGAGCTGTACTGAGAACATCATGAAGTTGAGCAGTATACAATACAGAGCATGTGGTATCCTTGATTGTGTCAAATACTGCATTTCACCATAAGGAAAAACAAGCTTCACCAGTATTGTATGAGAACCAAACAGCACTAAAAATAATTCATTTATAATCCAATTATCTGACTCATCTATAGCTATGAATGACCTAATGTCCCATCTATAAAGCAATGGACTCAATGTCCAGCCTACATAAGAAAACTAGTATTGATTCTCCGTAAGACTTTTATGCGATTGCCATATAGCTACTTCACACAGTCTAGATTCAAGACACGTACAAAAGTGGGAAATGGATTTAAAAGATTTGTTTTTTAAAAAGAGAACAACTTCTACCTTGGAATACCAGCTGCTTGAGAAATATAGTGAAAGAGGTCTATTATCTTTATGCCCTCCTTAAGGGCATGTAATTGGCTACTATGGAAAACTGGATGTTAGTTTAAATCGTCCTGACCCAGAAAAGCATTCTTACACTTTTTTTTTGCCAAGCTCAAAGTGTACCTCTTCCATACAGACCACTTTGTTAGCACTCATCTTGCATATGCTTTCATCAATGATACAAAGAACAAGTTCTGGATATTGCATGGACTAAAAGATTCCCTGTTCCCGTATGAAATAACTACATAAATGAACTCATAATACTAAGTTCCTGTTATGCAGTTACAGCATGTAAGGTCATGAAAATAGTTGGATGCTTAGGTACCATCTTAAGAAGAACAGGATGTGTAAGTATAACATTATCTTTCAATGTTGCAATTTTCAGAACTGGAAAATACTGATAAATTGAATTGAAGCCTTTGATTCTTTAGATATAAAACATTTATAATGAGCATGCAGATTGAAAAACGTTCTTAATGATTTTAGACTACAGTGGTACCTCTACTTACGAACGCCCCTACTTACGAAATTTTCGAGATACGATCAGCTCCAGCCCCAAAAATTTACCTCTACTTACGAATTCGCCTTGACTTACGAGACATTTTCCGCCCGTTCCACGTGGTCCACGGCCATTTTCCGCCCATTCCACGTGGTCCATGGCCATTTTTCCACCCGTTCCATGTGGTCCGCGGCCGTTTTTCCGCCCGACACGTGGTCCACGGCCATTTTTTCCACCCTGCCGCATGGTCAGCGGCCGTTTTTCCGCCCCTGATGCGTGGTCCGCGGACGCCGGAACGGATTAACGGTAATTACATTGAACCTTATGGGAAAATTTACTTCAACTTGCGACCAACTCGACTTGCGATCAGAGTCACGGAACGGATTAAGTTCGTAAGTAGAGGTACCACTGTATGTGTTTCCTATCATTCTATAAGAATCCAGAGATATTTCTCTTTAGTGTACTTACCTGCAGAAAACCCTTTGACAGGGGGATAGGAGAGGGGAGATTCATGCTGGATTTAGTTCAGAAAGAAAGTACAGTGAGAAGTACAGTTGGTCAAATGAGAAATAATCTGTCTGTCTGCAATTTAAATCCCTTCATGAACCTGCAGCCTTAAAGGCTGAATACAAGTACTTCCTTTTCCTGATTTCCTTCTGACTGCCAACGAACACAAAAATACTGTGCTAGTGAGCATTTCCACACTGAATTCCCTCAAAGAAAGCATGATATCCAACAAAGCACCCTTATGAACTTTGCCCATCCAGATCTGTCAGAACATGAGATATTAAGGCACATTGTTCAATATATCTGGAGAGCATCACTTTGGAAAGGTCTACTTTAGGAGGTATTTAAGTAGATTTGACAAGGTTGCCCGGAAAGTGCACTCCATTAGGAAAGGTTTAAAAGTCTCTGAAGGAAAACATGAGGATCACATGATATTATTAGGTGGAAGTAACTTATGAAGCTTTGTGAAGAAAAGAGAAAAAATGCAGCGGGGCATTATTGTTGTTAATATTCCCTTGCTAAGCAGGCAGCAAAAATCTATTTAAAATCACGGGTTTTTGTGTTTAGTAAAATTTTCCTTCAAGTAAATACATGTAAGATCGTATAACAAATATACTATTATTGAGAAAGCTATCCATTCCAATCTGTTTTACATAACTGGGTTCTATAGAAACAAATGCCATAGTCTGATGTGCAGAAGTGGGAATGGTATATCCTTCTGTAAAAGCAGATGCTCTCTTTAAGACCATTAATCTTACCCATAGCACAATATCACTCACTGGATAAACACAATCTAGTACTAACTGAGAAGTAATTTTAACATCATAAATGAATGCTAAATGAATGTTGCATTATTCTAGAGGAAGGACTGCTGATGCGCTTGCTATCTCTAAGGCCACTGAGGAAGTATTCAACACATCTGGCCTACTCAGTGTCAAGTGTCTTTTAGAATTATAAAGCCACTTTCCATCTCCTTCACTCTTCTTTCTAGAAGGACCTTCAAACACAATGCCAGAACTTTAACCAGAGGACAATATCTTAGTTGTGGACTGTTGCCGGCAATTTAGCTCTCAAAAATTTTGGAACTATATTTGGACATTTTGTGAATGCTTATCTTTTGTAACATTACTCAGTTGAGTATTTATTCTACAGTCTGTAGTTAGTTTTATGTTCACCCTGCAGTCAATAAGGAGCTAACCTGATTCTTGCTTTGTCATTACAATGTTTATCAGGTTTTATTAAGTTTGTTTCCATTTTGTATCTCTAAGCTGCACTACCATATTATCCCATATATAAGATACCTTGTTTTGGGACTGCCTTTAAGTATGAAAAAGTAGGTTAGAAATGTTATAAATAAATAAGTATTTGGTGTTAAATTCATACTCAAACATAAGACTATGCTTCTGATGATGATTTTGAAACTACAACAATACTTGGGATATACAAGTCAGCTACCTATAAGTATGAGCAACATATGAAACTACAAAAGGGAATAATTATTAGCAAATACAGATGAAGGCATTATCCCTTCTACCCACCTAATTTTCACCCATCCTGAATTAGCATCCATCTTTGTGTTCTCACAATGTCATAGTGGGTCAAAGCTTAGCCAATTAATTTCCAGCTCACCTACAGGACAGAAAAAAGGCAATATGAACTCTGGAGTGGCAAGGTAGGTAGTTTTTCATTTGACAAGTATTCCCACCTCATTTACCTCTTGGCTCCTTGTCTCAACTCCTACCCTGCCATATTGATTTTCTTAGATGCAGAGAAGGCCTTTGACAATTTGAACTGGGTTTTCTTATTCTAGGTTTTGGAAGATACACATTTTGGAGAGAACTTTATAAAATGGGTAAGATCGTTTTGCACTTCACAGAAAGCGCAAATAATTGTCAATGGAGATCTAACAAAACCCTGTGAAATACAAAGAGGAACAAGACAGGGATGCCCATTGTCTCCTCTCTGTTTATCTTGGTTCTTGAAATACTGAATAGAGATATAAGATGAGAGGATTGTGGAGTAAAAATTAAAAAAGAAACTTATAAGATGACTTGGTGTTTAAAGATCCTTTAAAGGGAACTGAAGTATTAATGGGCAAATTAAAAGAATGTGGTGCATTAGCAGGTTTCAAGATTAATAAACAGAAGGCGAAACTGTTAACAAAAAGTGAAAATAGAAGATCAAACAGAATTGATGAATAAAACGGGTTTTAAGATTGAGAAGAAGGTAAAATATCTGGGTATGGCTATGATAAGTATGAATTGTATGTTATTTCAAAATAACTATGTTAAGACATGGAATGAAGTTTAAAAAGACATGTTAAGATGGGAGAAACTACAACTGTCATTGCTGGGGAGAATTTTTGTGATAAAAATGAATGTCTTACCTAGAACGTTTTTGTTTCAGACAATACCTGTTTTGACAACTGATGCACCATTTAAACAGTGGCAGAAAGATATATCTAAATTTGTGTGGCAGGGGAAAAAACCAGGAGTTAAATATAAAGCAGTATAAGATGCAAAGGAAAGAGGAGGATTGGATCTACTGATTTGAAATTGACAATGTACACGCTGGAAAAGGGGATGGTTGGCTGGAATTCTAAATAAGAGCACTTTAAACTGGAATATTTATACTTACAAAACAGAGGATAAAGTAAATTGCACTCTACACTCCAAAAATAAAAAGACTCACTTAATTATTTATTTCTTTATGCATTTATGTGTCACTCCAGTGTTCTAGAAGGCTCACAAAATTCCATACAGTATATAAAATTCTAAAAACATTTTAAAAGTACTAAAACAAATAAAACTAAAATGCCTCAAATTCCTAAGAAAAACATGTTTTAAGCCAACTCCTAAACTGTCATAAGATGGAGGCCTGCCTCAATTCCAACAATTTATTTCACCAATCAGGTCACACCTCAGAAGAAAACAGAATCTAGAGTTTCCAAATCCTCCTTTAGGACCTGAAAGCCAGATCAGATTGTACAGGAGCGCATTGATTCTGTAAGTAACTTGGGCCTAAACTGCATAAAACTTTATATACCAAAGTGGGAAATCTGAATTGGGTTTGGAAAGTAACTGGTAGCCTATGTGGTTGTTTAATACAGAGGTGATCTGGCACTTCCTAGAGATGGCACTCACCACTTGTACTGCCACATTATGGGCCAATTGCAGTTTCTGCACTGTTTCAAGGGCCACCCCACAAAGCGTGCACTGCAGTATTCCAGGCTTGAGGTTATCAGTGCACATATCATCTGAAATCAGGTTTGTCTCCTCTAAATAAATGCACAACTGATTAATTATCCAAAGCTGATCAAAGCTCCCTTGTGACAGTTATGCAGTTGTCCAGTATATTGCTGGATCCAGGAAGACCCCCAGAATGTATACCTGTTCCTTAATGGGGAGAGTACCCTCTCTAGAACAGCTCTATCATTTCAATCTGGAGCCCAGTCCCGGCATCAGCAACAACTTTGTCTTGGCTTGAATTCAGCTTTACCTTGCTTTCCTATATTCAGTCTTTCTTTTGGAGACACCTGGAGACTCTTCCAACATCTAAAACTGAGCTTGCGGGAAAGAAGTACAATGAATATTACTTGTATACAGGTGGCAACTAGTTCCAAATCTGCAAATAATCCATCCCAGTGACATCATATAGATATAACGTGGGAAACAAGATAGATTCTAGTAGAAACCCCTCCCCCCCACCAGGCAATTCCCAGAATATTTTATAATAATGCTCAAGGAACTAGGGGTTGAGTCATGGCAACTGGACTTTTTTTCTTTTGGTTTGATACGTTTCGCTGCTTGTCCAAGCAGCTTCTTTAGTCTAGAAAGTTGGTTAGGGAAGACCCCATAAATGTCTTCCAGGGTGGCTGCATTTCTCACTAACATGATGGGCTCATTGAAGGGACAATACGAGATATGATTAGTAGAGTCTTTGGGATGTGGATGTCTTGCTCCTAATCCCTCACTCATCCCCAAGTGAGTCATTAAGTGCTGCCTCCCAGGAGCCTCAAGGTATTCCCTGTGACACTATGGAAGCTAAAGTTGGACTTTGAGGAAGCAGGATAGAAAGAATATTGATACTTTTGAACTTTGATGGTGCAGAAAACTCTTGAGAATACCATGGAAGGCCAAGAAAACAAACTGATCATAGAATAAATTAATCCAGATTCATATAATCTCACTTGAGGCACAAATGACCAGGCTTTAATCATAGTATTTTGGACAAATTATGCAAAAACCCAGCTCCCTTGAGTTGCCATAACACTTCTTTTTCACATTCCTGGATTCTGCAGGGGTAGACTTGTATTTCTGGATGGTATGTTTAAATCTACAAGTAAAACAGATTTGGTGACAGGTTCAGGCTCTCTCATCTCTGAGGATGAGAAAGAAGGATTTGAGGCATTTCCATTTTTTCAGGCATCTACAGAGATGAAGGAAACCAGAACAATTTGTGGGGCAGCAAATTCATGCATTGCAGATAAAGTTTGGTTGGAGGTCATCTAGTCTCTTCAATATATCCTTCTGCTCAGAATTTATCAAGATTCCAAAACTGTCAATTACTTCTGCTTCCAAAAACTCAGCAGCAATCTGTCCTTTCCTCCTTATCAGAGGTTTTTATCTAAAGAGGCCACCCTCAAGGGCATTACTGTTTTGCCGTCATCATACTTATCTGCAGCTGCTGCTGTTTCAAATTCAAAGTGCTAGTGCCATTTTGGTGGTGTCATTCAAAAAGTGGAGATTTGAGCCTCCCAAAATACACATTTTGTAGATACTGAAAGTGTGCTCAGAAAGGACTCATTCATTTTAAACAGATTGTGCCTGGGACTGTGGGGCACTTAAACATCAATAAAATTTACTTGCTGCCTTTTTGCTAAGAAGCCACTCTGTCTCCAATAAATCAATCATGTAATAATGGCATCAGAGTAGCTGGCTTAAGGAAATATAGATTGCTTTCTTCAAGCCCCACCAGCCACTACCGAAACTGTTAAAAGTAAACTGTCATAAATTTGGTCAGTTTGTAGGTGTTTCTCTTTACTTTCAACTCCTTTCTCTCTCATGTGCTGGGAGGGAGGCTTATTTGATTGCTTTCCTTGTTGGATTCAGTGTTAAGGTCATTTTTTGGAGTTTTGCTCATGTTGAAATCCAGACTTTTGTACTGTAGCAGTCTCTGCTGTTTTAGCATGGAAAGACTATATAAATGCATCAAGAAACTCTTTCAAAGAGTCCACTTGTTCTTTTATTGCTGCTGAATATTCAAAAACTGAAATTACAGTCAATGCAGTCAATAAACACTGCCTAGATAGAAAACCTGTGGTCTTGTCATTTTTAGGGATCTCTTCTGGCATCCTTTTGTGGTAACCATGGACAGCAGCTGCTTAAAGAGAAGGAGCTATTGAATCTAGGGAGCCTAAGGACTCTAATTCTTCAAACTGGGAGATGAAAGATTCCACCTTACTCTTGTTTGGCCAGTCTCACTTCAGCATAGCATATTTGTTTAGAGGGTATCCAAGGTTATTAGTGTTGTTAATATTGCCATTATTACATTATCATTCCTCTTATTAAATTCCATGAAATCATCTTTTTTTTTTTTTTGCTTAGATAGTTTAAGCAGTGTCAGCACACCAGAAGTCACTCTGCATTTTTTTCTTCTCTCCATTATATTATCTTTTTTATGCACTGGAGTATAAATAAAATTCTCAATTAGTAATGATTAAAGGCTTGGCTGTATACAAGTAATTGTAGGACTGGCAAAACAGAACAAAATAGCTGATAAAATAAAGAAAAGTTAAGGAAGACAACAGAGTGTGCTAATAATAAGAGTTTTCACTTCACCATCTTGCTCCATGCCTCAACCCAGTGAGCTTCAACAACTGATTCTCCACCAATGAAGTTAGAGACGGTTTTTTTTACCTCGGTTTGCCATGGTATAGGCTTTATGATGGCTCCTGAATCTAATCAGAATGATTCCTAGAGTTGTGCCACAGTCACTTTACTCCCTGCAACTGTTCCAGGTATTATGGTGCACAATGGTCTTTGATGCAGGACAGGAGCCACTGTTTCAAGTACCAGGGAGACTTAGTTATTTGATGTCTCACCCAGGTCATTAATATAATGGTTGGTCAAAGTTGAGAAAACATCATCCAAATCTAATTGGCGCCATTAATTTTGGAGGATGGACCAGCCTACATCTTTATCTCCCATCTCTGCAGAGGACAATTTGCCACAACAGCCCAAATGTTTACCAGAAAGTGATATGTCCATGGCAATAGAACCTATTCTGGGACTCCTGTATACTAATCAACAGAATAAAAACTAGACTGAGGGTATACCAACTTTCTTCATGAGTAGATCTGAAAAAAATCTGGGAAAAACCCATGGAAGCCTTGATGACTAGGAAATCCTGTACAATGTCAGCCAAGATAGCTATGGCATGAATGCTGAAATTTCATAAGATCAAAAGACTACATCTGAAACAACTTGTGTCAGTTAGGCCACAGATCCTGTTACAAAGTGAACTGGGCAATACTCCAGCAGAATCCCTTTACAGTATTCACTTGACCATTCAGAATGAGGTACATATCCTCAAAAGTAGCAAAGTCCCAGAGAGGAGCTGGAAATGGAATCCTTATAGACTATATCAACATCCCTTCCCTGATGACCTGCTTTTGTTACTCCTGCTCAGACAGAAGGTGAGCCCAAATAACTCTGCTCCATTCCACCAGATTTCTGAGATATATACCAGTCAGCCACTATTCCAAGATCACAAATGTCTTGAAATGCCAGATACGGACCTGGTATTCAAGAGGAAAAGCATAAGGATTTGTGATTGTTTGACTTGACTCCCCAAATTACATTAGTAAGTAGAAAAGGTAAAAGTAAGTACCATTAAAACTGAATGGGTTTTACCTCCCTATACCAATCTGTCTCTATTCCTTCTTTTCCTTCCTTTACTCATCCCATGTCTTCTGTATCTCCCACTGCCTGACAATACTTGGATAGGGGATACCAACATTGCTGAAGTCACTAAAACAACAGCAAACACATGTACATACTGTACATACACAGAAACAAAAAGAGGAATCTGGACCATACATACTATTGTCAAGCACACCAGTATGCGTTAGACCTACACAAAATAACTACATAACAACAATTAATTTCAGCTTCTCCAAGTCCTGCTGTTACCAGGAATTCAAACTTTTATTTCCCCTTCCTCTATGGGCCCTTCTCCCACTAAGGGGTTTACAAGTTTAGGAATATACTGTCACTTGTACTGACACTCAGATGAGTCTATGCATAGTTATTCTGTCTCTTACCCAGAGTGTTCTTAAAACCTACAAGCATTAATAACCTGGGCAAAGTAAGCCCCCAAGGCCTGTCTGAAGGATTTCCCCAAAGAGGCAGCCCCTTTGGTGTTGCTTCTCTGGAGGTGAGCAATGACTGGACTTTTTATTTATAATATTTTTCCCCAAAAGCATTATACTATCACAAGACCAGTCTAGTACTACTAGTATTATATCCTGTTCTCGTATAATACATTTTTAATTTTTAAAATAGGGGTATTTAGGTTGCTTTTAGACAGGACAGCATATATCCAAAAAACAGAACCTATACTACACTTGCATTGTTGTGGGAATATTAAAAATTGTGAGAAAATAGACACTTAAAAAAGGATCAAAACATAGTTCACAGATTTAACAACTGAAAATTTTCACTATTCAACTTTTCAAAATGTATGCTACATCATATCTTAAAGCTGCCTGAAAAGCTATGTTTCTTCTTCAGTAATAAATTACACCTGACACAGCGACATTTGTCACGTTGTCATGCTTATAAGTGTTTATATTCAGGAATGCCACTAGAATCCAGCTTTTACTTAACAAATGAAACAAACCAGAAACTTGAAAAAGCAATGCAACACTAATTAGGCAATCCTATAGCTCAGATAAGATGATACTGCTATAATTTTGCCAATATAACTAGATGGACCTCATTACCGTTGGCCTCAACTGCATATTAAAGGCTTAATAGTAACTTCAGAAGAAGATAATAAAACAACAGCTTCTACTACAGCCTGCCTAGCAACTCTGTCACTATCCTTCAAATAATGATGCTTCATCCATGCCTGAATGTTACCAACCAAGACTTTGGAAAGATGTAATCAGCACAGGTTTGAGGCCCACACATTAACAGAGCACAGAAAGTAGCAATATGAGGAAGTTCTCATGTACTATGTTTAAAAAAGACCATATCTCATGATAGGTACATCAGAATATTATAAAAATCATCCAAATCAATACACTGCCAGAAATAGCAATGGTTTGCCAAACTCCCTTACAAAGTTATTATTTATTACTTCTATTTGCTCCTACATGGAACGCAGGGCTGCATATATAGTATTTCTAGGTATGTGTCATTCTAGCAGAGGATTAGGCAACTTTTTGTATTTGAGAGAACGTAAAGATCACAGCAGGTAGAATAATGGAAAAAGGATTTGATCTCCCATTCTCTGTGGCACACATAGCATGGGCAGGGTGGGATTTTCTGGGTTCTGGAGGATAGATTTGGGGAGGAAGCTAAAGTATGCTAAGCCTACTTTAAGGCTCATTCTACATCTTATGTTTTTCTCCACAAAATGATGGGAAACAATTTCAACCCACAGTATGGATATCCTCCTGGTAACTAGACAACAACCCAATTTCTCAGAATTAGGATGAGGAAAGATCAAGGTACAATAATTTCAATAAAAGAGTTAGACAGCCATAAGCACCAAGTTTGGCACAGATTCTGGTTGCCACACTAAGGATTCCACCTACTCTTTTTCCATTATTTCCCATCAGCATGCAGTGAACCTGAAAGTTCTATTTTATTATTCTGACCAACTATCAGTGGTTGCTCATTGATATGTCTCCTTCCTCTTTTATGTCTTACTGCCAGTGTCCAGGACATAAAAACAAGCTAACAGAAGCACAATGTGAACTTCTTAAGGGGAAAAAACAACAGCAATGCAATGGAAATGAGGAGGTACAGAAATAAGAGCATAGCTTTCACAACAGGAAGCCTATCTGTTGGACAATCTGCAATTAACAATACTATTAGGCTGAAAAGGAGAGGTAATCAGGCCACAAATCAAACTGCCCACTCTAGAAACCAACACTTTAATCACATAGCCAAAGGAAAAGAAGTTTATGATGGGTCTTTCTAGTTTCGTTTCATATATATGACTTGGGACTCCAACTATACAGTCCAGCTATGAAAGAAACTATAGCTCAACAGAACATACAATACAATAAAAAAGAGTATGTGTAGTTCAGGATTGACCTGTTGGTTCTTGGTGCTCTCTGAGGTTGCTTGGTTTCTTGCAGAGGCTTCACTACCAAAGCAATAATCCAATCTAAGAGGACTTGCGTAATAACATTATTCAGACAAGTATAAACACTCTGCAATAATCTGCAACGCTAAAAAGAGGAAACAGACCATCTATCATTATCTTCCAACGTAAGAGTCATTTTGAACGAGATGGACAGTGACAAATTTGATATATAAATAAATAAATAAAATAATGGACATCCACACAACTTCATCAAGAAATGTCTAATTATACAACCTACCACAATAAATAATTAGTAAAAGCATAGTTAATGCAATGAGATTTATCTTGAAGTCAGCCAAATAAGGGGTCTTTTTGTTTTTCTGGAAATCTTTGGGATTGTCACTAATAATCTTTCTCATGTGTATGGCCAATGCCATTTTGACTATACATACATATCAGTATACGTACAATCTATACCGATGTGGGAAAAATGCCCACTCTAAATGAGGATCCAAAGCGACTGCAGATAGATGCAACAAAATATATTTTATTGGCATGTACAAACTACAGGCTCACTTGGCTCCTTGCCAAAAAACTGCAGAAGAGCCCTGAACAAAGCAAGGTTACAGATTATATGTTTGGTTTGTTAGGCTACATAAGAAAGATAAAGAAAATGTTGTAAATCACAGTGTGTCCCTTACTCCAGAATGTCTTTGATAAGAGATTGAGGGTGATCTTACTATGGTGCCCCAGCATTCTTTCATACTATAAGGGTTCTTTCCTGCTAGATAGCATCAACATGTTCTATAAACAATAGCATTTATTGTATTTGCACACTTCCTCCTTTCACACCATTCCATTCACTCTAGGAAGGTTAGTTGTCTGGATTCCATTTCCTGTTTCCACTCCTGCGCTAGGCTTTATTTCAATGTGCAATTTTACTACAGTTGCGCTTTAAATCATTAATGGGGTCTTTCTAAAATAATAAAGAGAATAAATGAAGAACAAAATGAATTAAACCTTGACAATACAAATAGACTGTATTCTCTACAGTCAGAAAGTAAGTTCACTATTAGAATATAGCAAGTGAATCAACTGCTTATGAACTAAATGCATCCAACCTTCCTGGTTTGGAACTGCATATCTTCCCAGGTTACATTCAAGTTATTTAACTTGGATGGATTATCACACCATCTTAAACCTTTCTTGTTCAACCATGGTTTACTGGTTAAGTCAATATGCTAAGGTAATGACTAAAGCCATTTCCCCAATACTGACCTTCACAGACACATCCAACCATTGTTGAAATAATAGAAAACCTATCCTTTCTTTTGGCACAATGTTCTTTTGGCACAAATGGCAGCTGGGTGACTATAGCAGATACTATTAGTTGCTAGTAGGGAAATATACAGAGATAATAGAAACATCAACAGAAAAAAAGTTTCCCTGTCTTGATATGCAAGATTATATTATTTAAAACTTGACATCACTATATATTTTGACAGCTATGACTGGGCCAAGTCCAGTTCTACCTGTGTCTGTGAATGAAATGAAGGGTCAGTCTATCTTTGTCCATTGGCTATAAAGCCTTTATACTGAAGACAAAGTGTAAGAGATGGTTATCATACCCTGCTTATAATCTTCCCAGGTGCACATGGATTTTCCAGATACAAACAGGATTCACTTTCATAAAAGTTATTAATGTAAGTGACTGGCTCTAAACTTAATGTTTGAAAATAAATATTTCAATGTGTATATAAAATTTGCTACTACTGCTTCTACAATAATGATACAAAATTTACACAGTGATATTTCTTCAATGACAAAAAATGTGATGACAAAGGACACAATAACTTCTTAGACAAGTTTTACTTACTGAGAGGGAATAGGTAGTTATTTCTAGAAGCCAAGGAAGTAATACGACTCCAGGCCATCTATATAGGTTCTCCCAAGCTGCACTTAGATGTAACCTCAACCCAGGAAGATAGCCCCAGTAAACTGTAGACTCATATACTTCTCGCTACCTCTGGTGCAGTGATGAAGAAAGAATATTTTTGTTCTAGTCTAAGTTACAATGATGCAAGTTCATAAATCACAGTAAACTAAATCAAGAAAACTACATTATACTACAGCACCTAAGCCAGCCACCATTAGCTTAACTTGCTCCACAGAATGGTGATGGCCATAAAATTGTAGAAGGAGGGAAGGAAAAAGTATTCCCCTTTGAGAAGAAAAAACAGGTTATAAACATAATAAACACATTACAGTTCTTATAATAAATACATGCTCATGATATACATGTATTACCAAAAAGGGCTCCATGGATTGAGTCTTTCTCCATTCATTGTCAGTGAGTGTCCTGTGTGTGCAAACTTGAACTAGATGAACCATTTAGATTCCATAGAACATAATACCAAGAAATGTTAGCAAAAATAATATCCCACGTGAACAGTTGAACAATGATGTGTAATATTTTCCTTATCATAATCAGTTTTGAAGGATGTACCTGAGACTAAACTGGATGCAAGTAGAAGCATTTTTCTGTAATTTAAGGTATTTGAATTTGAAACCACTCTAATTCTAAAGATATTTCAAGTTGGAAGCCTAAGCTTGGGAACTACGAGATATCTCAAACCAGCCACCTTTATGTCTACATCTGTGTTCTAGCTTCCCAGCAGTCAAGACAAAATGCCTTTCGCAATTCAGTACTATTAATTGACCTCACAGATAAATCTGAATCACCAATAAAGTCTGACCAAATTCTTATCTGAAGATTTGGTTTTGGGGGAAAACTGTTGAATATTATTGTTTTGGGATGGTTTACCTCTCCTTGTGTGCATGCTATCTTAGGATGTATCAGCAGCTTTGGACCACTGTAGTTTACTTGGTGCATATTATGGAGGGAAACAGTATCAAATCCCCACCATTATCATTTTTCATGATGTGAAAATGCTTCTATTGATTTTGCTACTGCAACTCTTTGCTGAGCTTTCTAGAATGACAGTACTTTATCTCCAGCTAAAGGAATAAGCATTTTTTTACCAGTTCCTAGCTGAGCCTTATCTAGCTACCAGAAGACAATTATTTCATTTCTGTGTTAAGAAGACCTAGACCATATTGTCTGAAGTTTCAGTTCTGTTACAGGTTCACAGGAACTGATTTAAGCCCTGTTCAAATTCCACTCTCCTCCAGTAACTAACATCAGCATTGTTAGAATCAAGAACAAGCTCCTTTGACTCTCCCTTTCCCACTGCCTACTGCTCAGCTCCACTGTTCTTTGTGCACTGAAGGCAAGCATCTGCAGCAGACAGCCTGCTTAGAGGCGTCTACCTTGAGCAGAACCTTGTATGATGATAGTTCTAAATCACACGGGAAACATACATGGAACAGCAAACTCCCAATTGTGTGCCTCCAAATACACGAGAGAAAGTCAGGTAAACCAACACAGACCTGTACTTTCCTTCTGAGTGATTTTAATCATATGGGGCTTAACACCTGAACAGGGAGTAGAAGCACATTTAAATCTTTCCTTTTGAAAAGCCACTATTAGTTGAAACAAACAGTGTGTGCTTAAGAAATGATATACAGTACTAGACTATGATTTAGACACAAATCTCAGAAAGTCACATATTCAACTAGATAGTATTTAGCAAGTAATGCTCTATAAGTCTCAATTTCATATTTATAACATGAGGACTGTTGTTGAAAGGAAAGGACAGTATTTGACTAAATTTAAAAAAAAATAAAGGTCAAATAAATCCTCCACATTCTTGGTGTCTAACCATAGAAAGTAGGTGCCAAATATTTAATACTTAATACATCATCTATATTTTGGATATAATTTATAATCTCTTACATAGTTACCAGTAGATATTTCTGTCCTGATGCAAATATAAATTTAGGGGGAAAATCATAAAGGACCACAGGAAGGAGGGAAAAAACCCCAGACCTCCTCAAGCTCCTGTGCCTAATAGCTATTTATTCTTTAAATGTGCATGTTCATTGCAATATGTAATCTAAACCTTGGACACATGTTCATTATCTCCTTGTATATCCACACAGCAATCCTGAATAAGTTCTTATATGTATATATAGAATAATCTTTACCAATAATCTTTACCAATTTCTAGAAGAGTTGAAAAGACAATTCCTGGAATTCCTAACGAGATGGAAACTACTGTTCTAGGCCAATCTTTGCATTTTGTTCCTATTGTTGGTATATTAGGATTATATATTTATTTTAATACTATATTTATTTATTACTAGGGTTTGTATGTCGCTTCAGACTATTATTCTTTGTATGTTGCTTTGTAGGATTTGTATGTCACTTCAGACTATTATTCTACATTAACTTGGTATGTTGCTTTTTAGGATTTGTATGTTTCAGACTATTATTCTACATTAAGTAGATTTTATTTATTTATTTATTTATTAAATTTTTCAACCGCCCATCTCCCCCCAATGGGGGAACTCTGGACGATTCACAACAAACGTTAAAAACATAAAATATATAAATACATAAAATCTTAATTAAAAACATTACTAAAAAGAAGAAGGAGAGACCAAGAGGATGAAAAATCTGAAGGCTGAAGGCAGAAGGCCTCTATGGGGCTAGCCATTTTGACAGAAGAGTAATACGTTTAGAAAACTCAAACTAAATATTTGTTTATATTTGATCACAAAGATTCCCCAATAGTTTACTATTTGTCACTAGCCTAGAAAGGAAAAGAAGGCCAGCCTGAAGATTCAGGAACATCTGAAATACAAGAAGTACAATTATGCACTGTACCAGAAAGAGGAGTTAAAATCTACCTATGCTTTCATTTAGCCAACATAATAAACCATGATGTATTATTACAGGAGAAGTAGCAGTGAGCTCCAGGTTTGTGCACTACCCATTTGGCAAGGCGCAAACAACTAGCTAAGAATACTAAACTGATTTAGACTAATTGCAGTTAAACATTAGATCTAATTTTTAGGCTGAAAAAAAAAAATCAAACCTGATCTGGCTTAACTGAAAATAATATCTCAAAGATTTCAACAGCACTTACATCCAAGCAAATATCTTTAGGACTGAACATGACATATAAAGATAGGAGAAACTGTTTTTTACCAAAAAACATGATTTATTACCCCAGGGGTATGCCAAATATACAGAAACTATAACTTTCCCCAATATGATTTCCAGCATTTGAAGCTCTCCTTTCACCAAAGTTAGATAAATCATATTAAGGAAACAATATATATTGCAATTAAAATCATGTTATATGCATGTTTATGTAAATTAAATATTATATGATAGATTTACAGAGAGGCCCGTTGTATATAAGTATTAGAGACAGGATATTAATTTTAATAAAAAATTTAAGTAAAATTAGGAGCTATTTCTGGTGGACAGGAATCAATACAAACCTTACAGTTAAGGAGGCACAGTTGAACAATTTTCATAAATGAAAAGTAGAAGTCAGATTCCAAATTAATTACCCCAATCAATGCTGGTGTTCACAATTTTGACCATTGGAGCGTAGAACACAGCTTAGCTGAATGCACAGGTAAACAGAAAAGAATACAGAATGATCCAAAGGTCTGATCCAAATTATAATAGTGTTTTGTTTAGCAAGATTCATATAAGAGGGTTGTTGGATAGCACAAACAGCCTCCATATAATAAACACCACAAACTTGCAGACTGAGGAAGAAGGATCCAGACTGTTTTTCTATATTACTGTACTTTTATAAAACACAACAGCCAGCTTCAGAATAATCTCTGTTTTAAAATAAATGAAAATGTAGTATCATAAAGGTAAGTATTTCAGACAGAAAACAACTTGACTGATCTGGAAAGTTTACTTTTGCACATATTTCTTCTTTAAAATAAACAAGCGTGTTATGCTTCTGCTGTTTGACATTGTGGCTATATTGTAGCTACCTTCTTGGAAGTAAATTCTACTGAACTCAATGGGATTTACTTCTTAGTGAACATGTATAGCATTGCATTGTAAGTCTCTACTCTTCTCCCCTTCCAAAGGCAACTGATGTTGCAATCCTGAATACACATAGCTGAGAACAAGTGGTATTTTGTAATAAACATATTCAGAATGGGAACAGAAACACTATACCTATATTGAAATTATAGGATCAGGGTAAAAACTGTTTGATTGGACTACCAGATGTTACAGCTGTATTCTGTAACTTATGGAACAGCTTCTTCCATCCATATACACTATTTAGGTTTTAGCTATTATAATTGGGACTACAGATAATGAAGATAATAATGAGCTGAGAAACTGCTTTAGTTTTTCAAAGAATGAAGGATGAGCTCCAGATCTGGGATTTAGGATATACTTAATCTTTCAAAATCTTGGGTCACAGATACACAAAAATAAAAACTAGGGAGGACCCAAGTGCACTCAGCACTCACATATATATATTTGGATATTTTCATTTTCCTAAAATGTAAGAGATATCCTAAGTCATGTGAAGTTGGGGAGAGCTGTTTAGTCAAACATTCCCTCCTCATTGCACCCATTTCTTACCTGATAATGTCATCATTGTGCCCCAGGAAAAACTTCTGTGTATGCTCTCTGGTGTTATAAACCACCCCGACTCCAGCCACGAAGTAAACCACTTCCTTGCCTGCTGTGTAGTACAGGTTGTTGCGGCACTGATGACCCCTATACCCATATACCCACTCCAGATGGAGCTGGCATCTAGGAGCTGTCCGATCCGCCATGATAATCAACCCTCCTCCCTAGAAGCACACAAAAAAAACTGGTGCTACTGCCCCCCAGCCCCACGTTCTTGCCTTTCCTGTTTCTTTGTTACAAATGCTCTCAATTTTTGCTTGGCTGCCAAATCATCCAGCTGCCCTTCCTGATGCTGAGGATTTTTAGTGAAAATGCATCCAAACAGAGTCCCGCTCTGCTGCTGCTGGCTTGCTAGTGCTGAGCCGCCACCATAATCTTCTACTGCCAAAGATGAGCAGCCGTTGCTGCTTTCCCAGTTTTGCAACCCAGATAACTTGGAGGGGGGAGCGCCCACAGAGGCAAATTCCAAGTCAAATCCAGCGAAAGGCGGATGGCATGAGCTTCTCTGCATCAGCTGCAGAATGCTGGTGCTGTGGGTCTCATGATATCTTCTAAGCTTCTAGCAAACAGAAAGTCACTACCTTTCAAACATGTTTATAGTTCTTAACTGTGGAAAAAGTGCAGCTGATATGCAAAATTAGCCCTTTTTAAAAAAAAAATTCTGCGCAAATCTCAGTTCATTCTGTGACTGGTAACAAAGAATGTAGTCTTCTACAGATGACCATAACAGATTTGTAACTCAGTGTAAAGAAAAGATGTTTCTGGAAAGAAAAAGAAAGATTTTGATATATAAGATATCCAGATAAGTTTGTGTTTTAATTTACTATTTAAACAATAGTCTGAAAGATAACAGTCTGAGCCAGTTTGGTGTACTGGCTGAGTGCTGGATTAGAAACTGGGAAACCGTGAGTTCTAGTCTTCCCTTAGGTATGAAATTGGAGAAAAATTATCTATGTGGTCACTAGGAGTCGAAAACAACTTGATGGCACATAATCAATCAATTTTAGGCATGAAAGCTTGCTGGGTGCCTTTGGGCCAGTCCGTTTCTCTCAGACCAATGCACCTTACAGGGTTATTGTTATGGGGAAAATAGGAGGCAGAAGCATTATGTACATTGACTTGAACTGTACAAAATAAAGGCAGAATATAAATATAATAACAAAAGGAAATATTAAAAAAATGATTTAAAAGCAACAAAACTAACTTTTCAAATAAAATGTATTAAACTTTGCAAGGCTACACATTATAAATCAAAGCAGTATACCATTTTACTTTTCCCATACTCTTCAAAACAGGAGGTAATTTCTTTTGTCTATTCTGATCTTACTGTGGTTTCCATACATCTGCTCTACCAATAAAATTATAACTCACAAATTCATTATTTCTATCAAAGTACAAAAGTAGAGGGACGTTGGGGGGAAAAATTCAGTATGCACAACTCTGCATGGGGCATCTCTGTAAGGTGCACTGCCTATTACAGATTTCCCCCTGCTGCTTTCACTATAGCTTTCTGCACTTCTGGTCCTCTGTTCCAGTGCCAAAGCAAAAAATAATGAAAGAGAGAGCCCAGTGTGTGGAATTGTATCCTTTTTTTCCTTTGAAGTGTGAAAAGACTTACTTAACTTGTATAGCTTTAAGTAGTGATCTCTAATGAGTATCAAACATTTTTAATAGAAAGGTTAGGTATAAATTATACGAGCAAAGTGGCAACCAGCTAAACTCTTTTGGAGGAGAAACCTGAATCCCAAAATCTAAGAAACATTGGACCAGGTATTTAACATTGGACAAACACACCAGAGTGATAGGGAGCTGGAAGAGAACCCTCTCTCACATATTTTCTCTGCCACAGGGAAAAAAGAGCTATAATCCCTGCTTTTAGAGGCAAAAACAAGGTAATTTGATCAAATTTCACAGTGAAACTAACAATTCCTTTGGGAGTTTCTGAGGAACAGTAGTGATGTTATATTCTGGCAACATATCAAAGACAGGTTGTCCCAATGGAAGACTCATATTTTGTGGTAGTGGATGAAGTATGCCTGTGAATAGACACCGATCCCCCATAGAGAAAGCTATGCTTCTTTCACAGACCCTAGTCTTTTAAGATGAACTCCTTTCGGTTGTTTTATATAACTTAATGCAAGGATATAAGTTCAGTGAGTAAAACAGATGTAGGTGCATCTTTATGTAGAGAATGAAAACAGGGATGCAGATAGTGCTTTTGACTCAGGCTGCAACCTTTATGTTGGGGTAAGCCCTAGTGAATTCAACAAGACTTCATTCTGAGTAAATGTGCACGAAGGTCGCTAGACTGGTTTACAGGCTGAACATAAACTTCAGAAAACTGCCATGTTTTTCAATGATATATTCTCTGTTCTAATAACTGCAAAGTAGACTGCAACAATGCATAATTAAACTCAGATCTGTAGGCTCCAATAGTGTATCACCCACAAGATAAAATACAGTACTGTACTGGATTCCCCTTTAGATTGTAATTAGGGAGCAACTGTTATGGGAGGGAGGTAAACTCAACTCTTTGATACTGCAAATCAAATTGCTAATGCTTAAACTGCTTGAAATCTTTCCATGTGGATAAAAGTGAGACAAACTGCAACAAGGAAATACACTTATAATGAGCAAATAGTTTGCATATACTCAGAGACTTTCCTCTTATGATTGATAGTCAACACAATCCTTTCCTAAATAAATCCAATTTGGTTTACTGGGTTTTATGTCTAATGAATAGGATCAAGGTCCAAGTAGCATCGTTTCCAAGAAAATTACCTACAAAACAAACAATTTTAATCATGAAATTGTCAAATGGCCTTAGGAGAGCAGTGCCCCTTCAGCATTCCCTCTACATCAACTTATTATGCAGGAAAAACAGCACTGAATGTTTTTACAAGATTGATGAAAGGAATTTGATAATATAGTGCATCTGAGATACTCTAAACATTTAAAAAGTCTCTCTATATGCTATGCATTATTATCACTACCATTTCAGATACTCTATGTTTAAGGCTCTTTGCCATATTCTGAGGACTGAACTCTAATGCTGTAATTGAAGCTTGAGAGGAACCAACAAATATTGGGTGAATTTAATAGGGAAATTGTTTACTCTGACTATATTCTAAAATTTACCCGTCTAGAGGGTAAGGCTCCTGATCAGGAAAAAAAAAAAACCCCTCTTAGATTTTGAACAGAAATTCAATTTGCAAAAAAGAGGTGAGTTTTTTTCTCAGTCTTTATCAATTCCTGAATCACCTGCCTGCCCATTAAAATTGAATAAAAGGCATAACCTAGACATCTGTGAATTTGGAATACCCCAGGATGAAGATTACTCCATGCTTATCAAAGTCAAATTCCTGCTCAAAACCCATTTTGCTTTGTGTGAAGTCTTTAACAGAACCCCACAGGCTGCATTCCCCCCACCCCACCCCACCCCACCCCACCCCACCTCCAGCCTTGCATAGGAGGAAGGCTATTGCTTTTGTGCTCTTCAGGAAGCCCAGAAGCCGAGCTGGAAGGCAATAGCTCTATCCAGCTGCTGCTCTCTAGTATGTGGTCTGATTAAAGAAACTTCATCATGGAGAAGAGTAATCTTCTCTGAAAGCTGTCTGAGCTACTGGCCATAATCATTTTTTCAGTTTCATAAACTGAAGGGGGGATTTCCCCTTGTCTTGTTGTATACAGTAAATCTGATATTATGAAAAGGGGAGAAAACGTCCATCAAATTCCTCAATACCATACCAGGTTTTACAGTACATGCTCCTGCTCCCTCCCCATTATGTACTTGCTTGAGAGTAAGACTCGCTCAACTGAGAGGGACTTGGGACTAAACCTTTTGCAGCCACATGCAAAAAGCAAAGCAAATTAACACCCTTCCCCCCATCACTGTCCACATCACCCTTGGCTGTCAAGGTGCTAGTATCTCTCCACTTCCCTAGCAATAAAATACAGTGATAATAAATTCACATTCCTGATGATTTGCTGTCCCCTCCTGACTCACCAAATTAGCTCCCTGTGTACGGCCACCTCTCTCCATGTACAACAGTTTACTTCTAAGCAAACTAGAATTGCTTTTAAAATTATAGAGCCTTTCCACAGAGTAAGGAAAAGGACTTCAAGCAATTTCGTACAATTGCTGCGTAAAGCAGCATTTATGCTGATAATATGGCATATTAATTATATACTGCTACTATTAACATTATCAACCCGAGGCGGGCTCTCCCGTGCAACCACCCCACAGACCGTGATTTGACAGTCACCTGTCAAGAGCAGGAGCAACGGCTGTAAACCAGGAATCCTGAAAAGGAGGAGGGAGGCCGGCAGGCAGCAGGCAGGCAGGCAGGCAAGCGACTGCACCAGAAGGCGAGTGAGCCGTACTCCCACCTCCTCCTCAACTTCTCCCCAGCCCATTGCTGCTCTTCCCCGCCCTGCTCGCAGCACGTCTCCTAGGCAGCCTTAGCATGAAACCGCCTCATCATTCGACGGGATGGGCAAGAAAGCAAAGCTGCGTCATCGCTTCACCAGCATCTGGTAAATTCCCTTGGAAACCCCGCGACTTGAAGGTCCCGCCCCTTCAAAATCGGCGAGGGTAGAGGCTCATGGGAATTGTAGTTTAAAGACTCCTCGGCGGCTTTAAGGAGCCTCAGAGGAACTTCAAGTCCCAGGGTGTTACGCGCACCCACCCGGCTTTTACCCGCCTTCTTTCTCTCCGCTGTTGCTCCGGAGACGCGCGATGAAGGTAGCTTCAGGCGTTTCTCGTGAGAATTGCTTGGTAATAGGGGAGAGGTCCAAAAGCAAATAGGCCGAGCGGATTTGAGCTGAAAAAAATCTGAACGACTTCTACATTGCAGCACAAGCGATTGTCGGTATCTCTTTGTTGCCATCTAGTGCTTGACCTGAAGTTTACAACCCGGTTGTCGTAGCCTTTAATAAAAATATAACCAAGTGTTACAAGCTGCAAGCAAGATCGCATTGCTTTGGGGAGAAATCCCCCATCAAACTTTACTTAAATTTCTCATTTATTATTGGATTATTAATTGAGTCCTTACAAAAACGATCTGCATTTCTTCTGCATTCTCCCAGTTTGATCATTATAGGCAGTGATTTGCAAAGCAAAAACAAAAAACAGCCTCTGCGATGTTCATTTGTAAGCAAGATTTTTTTCATCTGCCTTCCAGCCTTCGTATGCCACAGCTAGAAACGTTTGTGTTTCCTTTACAACTTTTATCTTTATAGATAACCTTGTTTAGGGACCTGCTTTGCAGTTCCTTCTGTAAATAAGGGGTTTATTTAAAGGTACTGTACTGTTTTGCAGTAGGGCTATTTAGTACTGCTCACATACTTAACTCAGTTGTTCAGTGGAACTTAACTGCCAACAAGTAACCTTTGGATTGCAGATTTATGGTAAAATCCTACACCTTTCAATTTAACGGGCATTTACTCGTAGTTTAGTGAATACAATACTGCAGCCTTAATTCCTGCCGCTTTATGGGTGGCTTGAGTTTAAGCTGTAAGACTTTAGCACAGATACACAAAAGTACCCTTCTATATATGCCCAATGACTGAAGTCTGTGCTATGTATTAGATGTGAATATATTCAAATCTGAATAAGAAGGATGCTATTTCCACATATTGTACCATGTATACAAAGATGTGAACTTTTTAGTCCAAGAATGATGGACTAAAAAGTGACTAGGTTCTTGGGGCCAAAAGTTGTCCAGATCCTAAACATAACCATCATGATCATAAAAGCATTGGCTTTCATGGAGACATGCTTGGGCATACTCAATTTGATAAACTACAGATAACTGAGAAGGGAGGAGATTGCAATTGGAATGGATCTTGCTTTTGAGTACATAAACAGGTATGCTCATTCATTCTAAAATTGTGTACATCACAGTTGGATTGCCTTAAATCATTCAGGTTTGCACAAGAAAGTTCTCACTAATTAACTGTTAAATAATTTGCTGTCATACTTACAACTTGTGTTTTTGGTGTTTGACATTTTTTAAAATCCACTTCATTCCAAAGTGGTATTTAAATGAATTTTGAATTTCCATTTAAATTTTAAAGAGGAGTGAAAGCTTAGCATAAAGAAGGTCCCAGCCTCGGTCCCTGGCATGGTCAGAAACAGTGGAAAACTCCTGTGTGAAACCTAGACAACCTTCCAGTATATGAACTAGTTTGCATGTTGTGCTGAACCATGGTTTTAATAATGGTATATTGAACATGCAATATTTTACCTAATAGGTCATGGTTCCAAAATTATAATGGCTGCATTCATACTACATGCTAAGGCAGAATCAAAGCGCAAATCACATTAACACACTCAGCCAGTGTCAACTATGTAGGATTTTCAAACCCGCATTCCAGTATATTCAACTGATTGAATTTGCAACTTTTGATTATTTGATTGATCTTATTTGATATGTTTCCTAGTGGGTAATGTTGCTATTTTTTTAATGCTTGGTTTATTAATTAATTATTTTAATTCCATTATGGATATTGTAGATAGTGTATAGTTGTATTGATTTTGAATGCAATGTTTTAGCTCTGATAAAACTCCTTTACAGTTCAGAAATAAGAATGTTAACACAATATTGTAGATTGTAAATCACAACCATGGAGAACCAGGCTTTTCCCTATAATGCGGCCTCAGTCTTTCATTGCTTGGGTCAAGGATTCTGTGAAATTCACAGGTGAGGCCAAGCAATGGGATGACTGGGCTCCAGAAAAGGGATGGCTCTAAAAGAAAAAGAGGATTGCACAAGCAAACTTAAAAATTGTGGCCTCTAAAACTGATCATAGTAGGGGCATATTAACCCTGATATGACTCACACACAGGAGGAGGACTTGGTTGTCTAATAAAGCACTATAAAAGCAGTTTGGGGTTATTTACAAATTGTTAGGCTAAAAAGCACTGTGACAAGATGTCACTTTTCTGATAATTCTGCATTGGACCAGCATCCCTGATCTTTTTCCATCCATCATCTCAGAGTTAATTTGAGGTGTTGAGCGGTTTGTACGTTCCACTCATCCCTCTTCTTCCTTCAGAATTCCCTCTCCTTTATCTCCTACTCTTCAAACTTGTCTGGGTTTTGTTTTTTTCTTTATCTCTTGTTACAGAACATACATATTTTGTCTTCCTGGAGGTGAAGCTGTAGCGGCCAGTGGGAGTCTTACTGTGGCCAATGGGACTATTGCAGCAGTAACTGATTTTCTGTTCATTCATCAATTCTTACAAAATAATACCTCCAAAATCTGTAAATGTTATGCTATAGATTCCTCTGAACAACATCTTGTATCATTGCAGCAGGCTTGATAAAATGTCATCTACATAAAAATCTTGAGTTTTTTCTTAGATCAGAAAACTGGGCTTCCAATTTTATCAGCCATAATTCTTGGCCATTGGCATGCTGCCCAGGGCTGATGGGAACTAATATGAAACATAGTAATGCCCCTCCTCTGCCCAGTTTTTTAAAGAAGCAGTGTTAAAGTTTAGCACTGTTCTTGTTTTGGATGCAATAAGGAGTTTCCCCAAATGGCTTACACTGTATTTCCGAGTCAATCCAGTATTAGTTTCAAAATCATGGCCAGTGTGTTCAAAAGAAATTTAGTTGGGTTAATGGATTAACCTCAATGTAATTCTGTACCTTTGTATTCAGATGGATGCAATTTTATGTGTGTTTGTTAGATGGGCCAATGTTTTATTACTGTACTGATTTGGTGTGATCTGATTTCATAAGACTTTAGCCATGGGATATAAGGGTTTCAGAAATTAAATGTACAGAACTGATGAATTTCCACATTAACCTTCTAAATTAGGCTTTGAAGCTGCTGGATTTTTGTAAAGGGAGAATTAAAGACCTGTTATTGCTCACCCTTACCCCTCACCCTTTCCCCAGTATTAGAGCTACCATATCTGTGCTGCAAACATTCAGATAATTACTAGATGGCAGTTCAGAGTTTGCTGTATCTTTTGCTACATTTAGTGGTCATCAGGAGTTTAGCAGTCCTGGTATGGGAACCCTGCCCAGTACAGATCTTATGGTAAGACCTTTTGAGATTGTTCTTGGTTGCTAAGGCTGCATTTTCTATAAACAGCAACAGATCTTTTGAAGGAATAATGCTTTGTCTTTACAATTTCCTCTGTTTTGGTAATGCTCCAGAATAGCAGTGGGGGATGCAGAATATAAAAGGTGTTGCTATTTATTCAGTTTTTTTCCTTAGCCAATGACTGGGGGTAGAATGTGGAAACAATTAGTCTTTTTCATATGAAAGTGATCAGTGATCTTACAAAGTTAGAAACCATACTAATTTATCTCTAGAAATTGACTCATTCTCTTATGAGAGAGTGAAGTATTTACTCTCTGGGAGGAATCAGAAGGTAGTTAGAAAAATATTTTTATGGCCCCTTGAGCACTGGTTAGGGGCCTTTAAGATTTAATATTAATTGTCACATGCTAGCAAATCTTGCAGAAACTCAAGTTCTGCACTGGTATAATTTTGCTGATAGAGGGGATGAAAATGGCTGCAGTCAAGTCTGGGGCCAAGGAGACAAAAAATTAATCTGAGTATCTTCCGTCACAACTCTTGGCATCTGCACCACCATAACTTTATGCTCTGAGTCAGAAATTAAAGCATTTCTAATAAATCTAATGAGCCAACATTTCTCCACACCCAGCCCATGTTGCTGCAATGCAGAGTAAATTCCATCACTGCGGCTAATCATAATATATGAATCCCTGGGAAGAAATCACGTTAGCCACATAATAAAGGTAAAACAGGAAAAGTCTGTATCTTCTCCCTGTCTATGTCAGAGAAGCTATATGGTATTTAACATGACTTTTGGGTTAGCCAAAGATAACTGCAAAAGGGAAGATGAGCTAGATCAGAACCATAGTGAATAAAGGATGTTTAATCTTTCCTCCCCTGCTTTGGTTCAGACAAATTTTATGTCCCCACTTCCCTACTTGCAGTCTGCCTCAGAAAGGAAGTTGTCACTGGCTGCAGTACACTATAACACCTGTTCCTCCAGACCCCCAAGGTTAATGTGATGTTGAGAAAAATAACAGGACATTTTGCACAAAAAGGGAGCATGATATGTAACTATTGTCTCTGTCCTCCGAAGGAAAAGCAGATTGTGTCTCCTCAGGACATGTACAGGCACCTTGCCTCAAGACTCCAGGCACAAGTGGCCAACAAGGGCAGTTGCAACTGGAGACAGAATGAGGGCTAAACATTCCATGCAAACAGTTACTGTTGTTGGGTGGGATCCTAGCTTCCAAGCACGCTACTGCAAATATTTGATCTCCCTCTACCCTACTATTAGAAATGAAAGCGGTGGCTAGGTTTACACTTCATCCTAAGGCATTGTTTCTTTATTGAATAATTCTCAATTGGCTTCGTTTGCCCAACACACCAAGCTCCACCACATGATCTGCAAACTACAGTGGCTGAGTTCACACTACATTTAAAGCCAAACTCAAACCAACCATATTTGTTTATACCTTATTTGTAGCTCAGTGTGTTATATGAGCTAAGCAGGATCAGATAACTGTTGGAATATCGGAGACGATATTTGTATATCATGCTCCCTTGAAGTTGATTTAAAACACTCTTCCCTTTACCTTGTTTAATTATCTTGGTTGAACTGTATTGATGAAAAGTTCTGATTTTCTTAATAATAGTAAGTTATTAATTCCAATAATGATAATAAGCAGTGAGAATGTACTCTTTCACACTAGGGCTAGGTTTATAAAGTGCAGAAAGGGAGTGGTGGCTTTAAGCAAGTATACTCTATTAGTGAACACCTGTCATCCTGATATGGCCCCCAGTGTTCCTGGCAATAGAGGAGTTCCATTGCAACTTGTACAGGGAGAGGAGTGTTTTCCATTCATTACAGTGAAATCTCAATCTAACAGATCTCAACGCAATGAACTCCACACACAACAGACTACCTTTCTGTAACATTTTACGTCATTTGTAGAATGATGCAAATAATTTGTGTCATTTGTATGATGACATCACACAAATGAAACAAATTGAACAATGACAATACCTTCATGTTTTAAGGACATCTGTGAATACCATACCCTTTCCCCCAATTAGTCAATTAAAATAAGCTTTCACTGTACAGTATCTCACCCACTTAGAAATGCAAATCCAAAATCAAGGTTGCAGGGAAAGAACCTTGGGTAGTAATACTTACTCATAATACCCGAGTATTTATAACCAGAAACTAGTTTGCTGGTGATCATCGCTTATGAGTGTTTCTCCAAAACATGCAGTGGAAAGATGCTTTCAGTCTCTGTTACTCTGCTTGCATAGCACAGCCCTCCAATAGTTACAGCAGCAAGGAAGATCCTCCTTTCAGCTGTCACATGTAGAGCACAGGGGAAGCAGCTGTGACCGAAGTGACTGCAGCCTTGAATCGGACTTTATGTGCAGTTACACACATCATGGGGAGGGGATAAGTTGGTGAGTAATGCAGCTGTGATTAGAGGACCTTTTGTGCAGCTTTCAAGGTCATGTAGGTAAGTCTCTTGGTGGTGCTATTAATCAGCTGTTTACAGATTTCAATTTTTACTGTTCATCAATAAAACAACCACTTCTTTACTGCTGTTGTGTCTTAGTTGGTGAGGTTTAGCAGTCAGGGATCCCTTCTCAGCCCTGTAGCTGACCTCAAGATTAGACTCTGTGTTGGAGGGGAAACTAGGAACTCCACTGATAGCAGGGTCTGTGCAGCTTTTGGAGATTTTAGCAACTCAAGTCGTTGGAAAGCCAAGAAAAAGATATCAGGCATTTAGGAAAGAGGACAAGTGATTCACAAGATGCAATAAGTCAACAGTAGCTCAGGATCCTTGCAAAAGTTCAAAAGGACTAATGCAAGCAGATATCAAAAAGTTATTTCTTCATTCTGAAGATGGTATTATTGATGGTACAATTTGTTTTTAAAAGAACAAGAAAACTGCATATATCTGGTTAGTTTTAAAAGCATTTAATGACATAGCATATATTTAACAGATAGGGTAAAAGTCTAGAGGTACAGTTTCATATAACCGAAAGCCAGTTCCAGTACTATCCTGTCTACAGGCCCAGTCATTGAGAATTCATTCCTATTAAATGTAATTTTTTTGATTGTGCAGTAAGATGAAAATTGTTCATTACAATAGTTACAGGTGACAGAGAAATGCACACTATGTATCAAAGAGCAAAGGTAATGGAGCAAAATTATAACACAGTGCAGCAGCTGACAAGCAAGTTAACCATTGGAATAACATTACTTTTTCCAGTAAATGCTTTAATTCCACTTTTACACTTAGTCAATGATTTTAAAGGGTTTTTTTTATTATACATCTAGTCTTATTATACTTTTACTAGAATTATCTGAAACGTACAATATAATGTATTTCAGCAAAAAAAAAAAAAAATCAAAATTACAGATTATTTAAAACCATTATCAGTATGAGAAGTCCTTCCGGTTCAACATTCTTAACTGTCATTGCCAGATGCAGGGTGGGGTGGGGTGGGGTGGGGTGAGGAAGCGTCACAATCGTGTTAATAATAACCAGATGCCCGTATACAAATAGTTTTGGTTGGTAAGTTAACGCCAAGCTGCACTCTATTAGGGTAAAGAGAATACACTACCATTAGATTCGCAGTGGGAAGAATCAAGTAGTGAAGACTCAGCGCAACCGTCTCAGATGGAAGGGAAAACTAAAATCGGCATATTGTCTCCAAGGGGCATGTGAACTTTATTAGCCCTGCTGCCTTGCATAACAATAACACATAGTGGGGGTGTTATTTTTTCAAGACAGCCTCAAAAAATTGAGGAACAGTTTAAGTACTAAGGCCTAATCTATATTAACTTCACTTAAAAAAAGAAAAACAAAAGGAAAATGTGGTTCTCTCTTACTCAGCAGTTGCCCAATGCACCTCAGATATTTATAACTTTAGAAGTTTTTGAGTGTGTTTTTTTTAAAAATGCTGTATAAATAAAAAAAATTAAATCATGTTGAGGAACATTAGGCACGGAGAGTAATGTATTGGTTCTGAGCTTGCATGCTGGAATTCCACTGGAACAATCAGAGAAGTGCAGTGTGGACAAATAAGCAAGGAGTTCACTTCTTTTTTCCAAAAAGGCTGAACCTCTTCTCTTTGTCTTTCTCCCGTTTGCCAGGACTAGACTCACTGGTTACTGTCACACTGGCTGGCAAGGTCTGGGCCCGGTTTGTAGCTGGGGTGCTCTGTGTGCTTGTGGACAACTCAATTTTGTCTGAAGAGATGGCAGACGTGATGGCCTGGATCCATGTATTCATTTCCTCCTTAAAATAAATGTTAAGGTTAAAAGTTTTCTAGGAATCTAGCCTCAACTTGCAGAGCAGTGGCTTTATTACTTCCCAGCACCCACAAGATCTTTGGCCTTTTTCGGTACATCCAGATATGGCAAACACATCTTCGTTCCTGGTAGCCCTATTGCAGAGTTGTATCACTGGAGTTACCATGATGCCTCCACCTTCTAACCGTTCTCCTCTTTTGCATCCTGAACCACTACTGAAAGGCCTCCTTTCTCCGCTGCCTTTGGTTCCAAGCCAGCTCAGCACATGGCTCCCCTCTGCACTGCTGAACATGCAAACTGAAAAGCTAATTCTGCTGAACAAAGCTCAGGCTCAGAAAGAGTTCCCCATCTCAGGATCTCAGCTGCAGCCAAGACAGCTTGGTCTGGGGCTCTACTCTGCCAAGTCAAAGGGAGTAAGGGAGCCTGGCAGAGCAACCAACTTTCCCTCTCAGTGCTACACCTAAATGGCTGTAGCCTATTCACAATTCCCACACAGGATATACAGGCCTCTGTTGTTGGTGGAGAGGAGGCTGGAGTTAACAGCACTCTGAGGTAGCCTCCAGCTTGAGTACAGAGCCCATCTCATAATTTCAAAGCTGGGAGCTTGTTTAATAGAGGAACTGCAGTGAACTTGGTTATGGGCCCAGCCCAGGGATAATCTCCAGCAGGCTGCCCTTCTTGAGCCACCTGGTGCAATTTTTCACATGTTCCATTTTCTAGCTTCTGACTCTGGCATGTCAAGCAGGTGAGTTCCAACCTCTTAAATATTACTGGATAAGCCTGCTGCGCTAGACAGAAAACCCAGCTACAGCTATCTTTGCAACTGGGATGAACTAAAAGCCCAGAGGCAGGATGGTCAAGATGGAAGAGCAGTCATCTCTACTGGCTTGCACTCCCCTTGACTTAACGCAGAGTAGCGTTTTCATGTGGGCTCAGGGACAGCTTTGGGATGGTCAGAGGTAATGACCTGCCCACTTTCCTGGACAAGGGCAATTTATGGCTGCTCAGTTCTGTAAAGGGCCTTGGTTCTAATGTGATGAGTGCTGTCCTTGTTCAGGCTTCCCTAGCTGTGGTTACCAGACAGGGTGGAAGGAAATAGAAGAGGGCAAACTTGTCCAGGCAGAATAGGACTGATTTCTGGCAGCAATTTGGCTCTGCATGTAGGACTGCAAATTTGAAAACGGCTGCATAATTTGAGAGGTTTGCCAATGATCCCAGATTGCTGGAAGCTGGCTTGTCTGGGTAGGGCAAGACTAAATTCCCACCAAATCCAGATTTGTATGGGCTTGCCCAAGACATTTTCTGTCCTCCAAAGTTTGGTCACAACCCCCCTAGGAGTAATGAACCCAGAGTTTGAGAACACCTGCATACCAAAACAAAACATTGATGAACACCCTTATTTTAGAACAATGAAAAAGAATGAAAGGAGAATACTTACCTCATCTTTGGCTTGGAAAAGGTACTCATTGCCATCAGTTAACCTGTAATTCAGAATAAATTCATATTCGAATCAAGCAGATTCAAACTTTAAGCTCTTCATGAGGCCAGATAATGGCGGGGGGGCAGTCCCCATGGACAAATAAAGTTATGATGAGTCTCTGTTCTGGAACAATGAATGTCATAACACTCAGTTTAACTAGTTAAACTTTGGAAGATAAAAATTTTTTAGGCTGAATGTATGAATGTAGGCTGAAAGCTATTGCTCCACTTAATCTTTTGCCGTAGAAATAAACACAAATGTTTTTACCTTAACTTGAATACGTGCTTCTTCTTCTTGTACTCTACTGCCACTTCACACACCGCCTCTTTCAGACTCACAGGGATCTCACTGTGATACGGAATGCCTGAGGAAGCTGCCTTTGCATCTTTGTAAAAACCCATCTCTTGGTTGTTAATAACACAGTAAACGTTATGCCAGGATCTTGAGACACAAAAGAAACCGCAAGGCAAGCATAAGGCCATTGTCACAAACAAGCCCAACCTTCCTTTGTCTTTCTATAATTCCAGCATTATATAAACACATTACAGCTTTTTAGTAGAGAAAAAATAGCTTCATGTCTCGGAACTCTGGGCAGCACTGCTTGAAAAAAATAGTAATTCTACAGCTTCCCAATATTTTGACACTCTTTGGAAAGGGACGCTTTTGGAATGGAAACTCTCATGCCTCTTAACATCATAAACTTTAAAACATCTTTTACAGTATTTAGTCACTGAATCTTGTGTTTTTGATCACCCAAATAAATGTCACAGTGCAGTAAAAACAATCTATCATATTAAACCTTTCATATTTTCAATTCAAGTATCGCTACTAATCACTACTAGAAGTGATTAAAAGAAAGTATATCAGAGTTATAAAACACTTATCGGTAAGACAGTACATCAGCTAGTTGGCTACAGATTTTGAAACAATAAAATGCCTTCATTAGCATAATTCAAAACCGAAAGAGTGGCAGTATAGTAGGCTCTTTTGGATGTATGAGCATCTGCATGTGGGTGTGTTAAATAATGCAACATATATGATATCACACAAATACCACACCTTATGTATTCACACCTGGCATCAGGATGCAAGTAAGTAATAACAGCAAATTGCATGATGTTACTATGCACATGCCATTATTTTGGTGTCACTGAATTGCCTCAGATGACACTGCTTGGACAATGAAAAGGTCCTTCTCCACTCTAAGAATCTACGAGTTGTTAAACCAGGTTAATGTTTAGAATGTGGATGCATAGTAGCAAGAGAAACCTTTCTATTCTTTCATTACAGTGCATGGGATCTGAAAGATGATATATACATATATAATCACTGGGCTACACCAGCCTATATACAATGGAAGTGTACAACCTGTGATTCAAGGCCAACATGCAGTCTGCTTGGTGACCGGGGGAGGAGAGGCAAGACTGCACTGGAATAGCAGTCCTTTTAATAAACTCTGTGTAATTTGCAGAAAATTGATGATGTTGTTGACAATGAGTATTAAAATTTGTTATGACTGCCTGTTCCAGCAGACTTAATTATACTTAGCCTACTTATTCTGACCTAAACTTCAGCTGAAGGCTCTATTTGCTATCAGAATTGAGAAAAGATGACGTAGCGAAGATCTTCCCGAGTCATACACACTTATTGCTGAAATGAGGGGATTGTGGGCACACAATGAGAAATGACATTGCTCTACTCCTGAGCAAACAGTTGAAAAATCTGCTAAATGGCTGAAAACTGATAAGCTTATTGCCATCAGGAAAGTATATTTTCCTTCCCTCCTGCCTGGGATATAATCAGCAGATCTAAAGCAATTATAACCCAGGACTACATATCTTCCTCCTTTAACATTCAATAACTTTCTGAGGAAGGCACCAGCAGTGTTAAGCACTGCAGAAATCAAGCTGGAACATGCCACCATAAACCATATTGGCACCAAATGAGAGCCCCACTTGGAGGTCAGGTGTGGCCCCTTGGACCCCCTCCCCCAGTTTTGTTGTCCACCAAGACAAATTACCACATTGCTGTCTTTCTTTGCCTCATCCTGATACCTCCTCTGCATGAGACATATTGTGTATGTGTATGGCTCTGTGTGTGTGTGTGTTTATGTTATATTTATTTAATAAATTTGCTCAAAGTCTTGTTTATATAAAAAAAATCAGATATTGGGCCATTATATGCCCTCAGCTTACAGCTGGTCACAATGTGACCTATAGTTTGATGTGCGGCTCTGCTTCAATGGTTAGATGGCCTAGACATTGGTATCTGAATTTAGATCTTTTTAATATTCATATTTTAAAGTGCTTTTAACTTAGGCTAAATGTTCGTATTTAATGTAAGTCCATGTATGAGATGCCATATACTAAATAAATAAATAAACCAAAGTCTTGTTTTATTTTAGGCCTGGAAATCAACCTGAGATATGAAGAATGAGGATCACTATAAGCATGTGCATGTATCTTAAAATTTAATAGTTAAATAACCAATTGAACTGTAATAATATTTGTCTTTAACTACACTTTTGTCTCTTCCGCCTAATCTTTTATGTAGCCATCTCCTTTTACAGCGCAGCCTGAAATATGCAAGGTACAACCCTTGGTCCAACAAAAATTGGGCATCAGTTATACTGGATTTAGCAATTATGACTGGCAGTGGTCTACTTCAGATTTGCTGCTTGATCTCTTTTTAATTGCAGAAGCCAGGGATTGAAGTTGGCATCTAAGATATGGAAAGCAAGTGCTCAATGCTGTCATCTCTGAAGTACTGTACCTGTTGATTCTTCCACCTGCTTAGCTAGTCAGTTATCAACTTTGCATCTGGGAAATGCTGGTTTTCCACGAAGCTTGTGGTAGCAGAAAAATAGTGATCTTTAACAGGATCCCTGGGAAGAAGACTACAAATACTTTCTTGCCATTAAAAGTGGAATGGCAGATTTGGGGCAGGATTCCTGGGAGAGAGAGGGAAGCCTTATGGGAAAGGAATGTGTGCATGCATGTGGAGTGTGTCTGTGTATGAGTGTGTGGTGCTCAACTCTTCCACCACACAATTGCAGGGCCAAGTAACCTACCTACATATATACTCCCATATGGAGGGCACCAGATTTGAGAGGGCTGGTCAAAATCAAATCCAAGATGTTTAAACTTTCCCTGTTGATTGCAATACAATACCTGTTTGAGGCCTTCTTGCTGTGTGATTCCCATTCATGCTTACGATTTAAGAAGCCCTCCATCTGGGCAGAAGGTATTTCTTGTGTTTTGGCTGGGAGAGTGGCAGCAGTTTGAGCCTGGAGGCTAGTCTTGGCTTTGCGATCGGTTGTTGGTGAAGGAACTGGACTTGTCTCTTTGGAACTTGTCCTCTGGTCTGCTGCTCCATTGACCATTTCATTGGTTTCTCTTGCTTCTCCCATCTAAGAAACAAGAGTGAAACTATAACTACTATTGAATAAGAAGATATGAAACATTTTCTTTTTAAAAAGGAATGCCTTAATGTTCAGTTGCAAAACTTGCACACTCTGTGTCCCAAAGCCTAGATTGCTCAGTAAAACTGTTCTCACGCTCAGCTGGAGGAACAAGAGGCCAAAGGAATTAGAAGGTATCAATAGATTAGTACCTAATTGGTAGAAGTGAAGCAATGAAGAATGAGAGGGGGAGAACCCATCTGTGAGAGTTTTACTGCACTTAGCACTACTGATCAGATCCTTTAGTTTGATCTAGCAAATGCAAACTGTAATCCAACAAGGATTTCTCCACTACTGGCTACAGAAAATGCTGTTCTTTGCGTTTTAGAAGAAACAAAAGCTCAAACTGATTCGTATCAGCTGTCTTTCATGCATTAATACAATTTCTGTAGCTGAATCAGTGCAGTAACTCTACGTATTACGCCAGTGAAGTAATACAGCCAGCAACATTCATAAAAACACCTTGATTTGGCATTGAACCCTCCTTTAGTTTCTATATATGAGCCACCCACTCCCTACCACTATTTCAGGCTTCCCCAAGATGGCATCCTCTAGATATATTAGGGCTCCAACTCCCATGGACCCCAACCACTATTCCTAATTATGTTTGGAATTGTGGAGAGCATCAGCTTAGAGAATGCTGTCCTACCCCATCCCCAAATTGCCAACATAATCAGAAAGCAACATGCAAAAATTGGGAGGAAGGTAGCATGCATTTTCATTATGTCCACCTTTCTAAGGAACTTGGATTTTCAAAGACAGGCAAGCTTAAAGGGAGGAAGGTGGAATGAGATCAGTCAAAAGTTACAATGTTAATTTCTTTCAAAGTCACAATCACAGGACTTTGAAACTGGGTGGACTGGGTGATAAAGGAGCCAGAAAAACACTACAACCACTCAACATCACACTTCTATTTACCCCCAAACAAAGACAGAACCAAGGGCGTGGCCATCACTCGTTTGTCGGTCATGTTGCCTGTTGTGTTGCAATTGAGTTGCCTAGCAGGGCCAGCTCTGACTGGTCACTTCTTGAGGTCTTCATCAGCCATTTCATTCCCCCAAATCATTTATACCGGAATCCTGAAAGCTTTAATCTTTCACAATGGTGGTTTGGTCCCAGTTGGGATAAATGACATTTATTGAGGTTTAGGGATTTTCAGTTCTGTGCCACAAAAAAGCCATTGGTAACAGCCCACAAAGGATTACAATACTGGAATGTGGGGATAATTATTAGCAAGTTAAAGCCTAGCACTGCTCAATGCTCTAGTAGATTATGAACACTCTGTGTCATTTGAATATTGGAAACAAGCAAAGAATCATAAAGGGCATAATTACTAAAGACATTTTTGCTGCTTTAGCCAGACCTGGGATAATTCAGAAGTAGCAGAATAATTAGGCAGCAAGCTATACATTTGCCAGTTTAGCTATAATTGTTTGATTAGATCTTTGTGAATAGTGGTTATCAACTTTCCCGTAACTTCCATCACGGTTTATATTCCAGTTACAAAGACGACCAGTGTTACACCTGAGTGCAGGAATGCCCTTGCTTGGGAGACTCAATGTTTTCCTCCCAGCCTTCATCAAGACAGTAAAAGTACATTCTGTACATGGGCATTTTAGTCTATCTGATCCCCCCTTTTTGGGGGGGGGGATGCTACTGGCTTAAGCAAATTAGTTGCTTTTAAAACCCTATGTTAGTATTTCTACAGTTTTGAGCCATTTGGGGGACCCTATTTGGAATATTAATATTTATAAAACTGTCTCTCTTTTCCTTCCAGTACCAACACCTAATGTTTTCAGTCAGAAAATATACCAGTTCCAACACTGTTTGCAAATTATACTGGGTTGTATTATTTTAGTTTTAGAACTTGGCAGCATGTACAGGTAAAACTCGAAAAATTAGAATATCGTGCAAATGTTCATTTATGTCAGTAAGGCAACTCAAAAGGTGAAACCAATATATGAGATAGATGCATTACATGCAAAGCGAGATATGTCAAGCCTTACTTTGGTATAATTGTGATGATTATGGCATACAGCTTATGAAAACCCCAAATTCACAATCTCAGAAAATTAGAATATTACATGACATCAATAACACAAGAATTGGAAATAGAACAATATCAGACCTCTGCAAAGTATAAGCATGCATATGTACTCAGTACTTGGTTTGGGCCCCTTTTACAGCAATGACTGCCGCAATGCGGCATGGCATGGATGCTATCAGCCTGTGGCACTGCTGAGGTGTTATGGAAGACCAGGATGCTTCAATAGCGGCCTTCAGCTCCGCTGCATTGTTCGGTCTTATGTCCCTCATCTGTCTCTTGGCAATGCCCCATAGATTCTCTATGGGGTTCAGGTCAGGTGAGTTTGCTGGCCAATCAAGCACAGTAATCCCATGGTCATTGAACCAGGTTTTGGTACTTTTGGCAGTGTGGGCAGGTGCCAAGTCCTGCTGGAAAATGAAGTCAGCATCCCCATAAAGCTCGTCTGTGGAAGGAAGCATGAAGTGCTCCAAAATCTCCTGGTAGACGGCTGCGTTGACCCTGGACTTAATAAAGCACAGTGGACCAACACCAGCAGATGACATGGCTCCCCAAATCAACAGAGACTGTGGAAACTTCACACTGGGCTTCAAGTATCATGCATTGTGTGCCTCTCCATTCTTCCTCCAGACTCTGGGTCCTTGGTTCCCAAATGAGATGCAAAAGTTGCTCTCATCAGAAAAGAGGACTTTGGACCACTGGGCAACAGACCAGTTCTTTTTTTCTGTAGCCCAGGTAAGACGCTTCTGACGTCGTTTGTTGTTCAGGAGCAGCTTGACAAGAGGAATACGACATTTGAAGCCCATGTCCAGGATCCGTCTGTGTGTGGTGGCTCTTGATGCACTAACTCCAGCCTCAGTCCACTCCTTGTGAAAGTCCCCAACACTTTTGAATGGCCTTTTCCTGACAATCCTCTCCAGGCTGCGGTCATCCCTGCTGCTTGTGCACCTTTTTCTACCACACTTTTCCCTTCCACATAACCTTCTATTGATGTGCTTTGATACAGCACTTTGGGAACATCCAACTTCTTTTGCAATTACCTTTTGGGGCTTTCCCTCCTTATGGAGGGTGTCAATGATGGTTTTCTGCACAACTGTCAGGTCAGCAGTCTTTCCCATGCTTGTGATTCCTACTGAACCAGCCTGAGAGACCATTTAAAGGCTCAGGAACCCTTTGCAGGTGTTATAGCTTCATTAGCTGATTAGAGTGGGACACTTTGAGAGCCTAGAATATTGAACCTTTTCACACTATTCTAATTTTCTGAGATTGTGAATTTGGGGTTTTCATAAGCTGTACGCCATAATCATCACAATTATACCAAAGTAAGGCTTGACATATCTCGCTTTGCATGTAATGCGTCTATCTCATATATCGGTTTCACCTTTTGAGTTGCCTTACTGACATAAATGAACATTTGCACGATATTCTAATTTTTCGAGTGTCACCTGTACGTTCTTTTCAAAAGCCTAGGTTAAATACAAACACAAATGGTCTAATTTAAGGAGGCCAAATAGGCTCCAATCTGATTCAGCTGTGTGGTCTAAGCTATAAATTCCCTCACTATATGTGTACATCGCACAAAGTTCCATTAGAAATAATGGACCTTAGTTTGGAGTACACAGGTATACAATAAAGTCGTTACTTTGCTAAGATTATACTCACACCCTGTTGCCTGGGATAAATACTGTTGAACTACATGTTGGTTCAGGATTGCATTGTAAACCATACTGAAGCTCTTTACATTTAGCCTTTCTCAAAGATCTTTTCCCACAAGCTCCTGAATTCCTAAAAAGAGCAACTTATTGGTTTTAAACAGAACTCTCAATTCTGAAACTCAGCCAGGCTCCAATACTGAAGTTTATTCTAAAATATTAATCTTCCTTAAAAGAGTTTAATTCTTGTAGTCTATAACCCATCTGTTGAACTAAGCAAAAATATGGATAAATATGAGTGCTTTTTAATATATGGTTATTCTCCCCATATTTGTATCTATTTCCTTGAATGTGAGAAAAAGGCTCCACTTGAAGAATTAGGAAAACTTACTAGGAATTTTCCTCGCATTAAGGAATGGAACAAGTGCTTCCATGGAAGTATGAGAATGTTTAATTTACTTGCTTGCAGATTTTGAATAAAACCAAATGTCACTTAAATCAGAGCAGACAATATAAGTAGAGAAAATTATAGAAACTGTCCCATAAGATTCCATCAACTGGGAAAAATTAAAAAGTTTGCAAAAAAGAGAAATGACTACAAAAGAAAATGCAGTCTTTTATTATAGTACTGTTAGCCTCTCAACCCTGTATCTATACCACAGGCAGTGAAGCTGTAAGCAAAACTGGGAGCCAGCTGCATCGCTGCTCAATCAACCCTGCTGCTCCCGTTTGTGACAGTTCTGCCATTTAAGTGATCATGACCATGGACTGGCTCTTGAGGTTTAGTTGCCTGGGCTGGCAAAGGTAGCTTGATTGTCTGGGCAGGCAAACATAAGGCAGTGAAGAAATTGTGCTAGAGTCGGTGAGACTACTGCAGGTATGCCTTGAAGTCCTACCCTCCTCTTGAGGCACTGAAAAAGCTCTCAGAATGCTTTTCAGTGACAGATATTTTTGTGGCCTACTTTTTTAATCAAACACTTTGAGCCATAAACAGAACCCCACCACCCAACAAATAAACAGGTAAGCAAACTATGCATAACAACAAAAAGGTGGGGGGGGGGAAAGAATGGAGCTAAATAATCGTTTAATGGAAACATGCTTTGAGCATGCAAAGACAATACCATGGGTACTAAAGGTTAACAACAATGAAACAGGTGGGACACAGGCATGTTATGAATACACATTTTCATCACTGGAAGGTTAATTGCAAGTCAATTTAATGGCCAGCTTCTTCCTGAGGTTTTTAAATCCTGACTGTAAGATGCAGCGGGAAAGGGAGAGGGAGACCCCCTTGCTTTTCAAAGTGCATGAATTAATATTGCATTGTCTTTTTCCTCCTGAGCCTCTACATCAGTAGATGAGGAATAATGAAGAGACTTGTGATAATAAAATATAGCCCATACATTAATCTTTCAATTAACATAATTTTGAATATACTTTTTTTTTTAACCAAAAATATAACCCATGATTAATGGAGAGAACTGCAGCCTCTCTCTCTGGGATGAAGACTGGATGTATTTTGTACTAATTTTCTATTGAATATATAGCAACTATTTTGAGACTAAACAACTCTTAGACATTTGTGACTCCAGGGCAGAACAGAATCAAATTGGTTGTTCTCTTTCATATTAAATGGGCACTTCTAGATATTGCATTCTTTAATGCACTTTGAGGGGGAAACCAAATAGTAAGTGCAACAGAAGACCAAAATATGTAAAAAAAAAAAAAAATGAACTACATTAAAAAAAAAAGCATTAAGAAGATTTATGCTGATATCCTGATAAGAGAAAAGAAGAGATGTGCATGATAATAAAAACAAAAGTGCATGAAAATATATATCCAAGCTTTCTTGCTTCTCACAAATTTTGCCAAGATTATCTTATTTTAATCCTGGCATATGACAAAGGAAAACCAGACTTCCTAACTGTAATTTGTTAAAGATAAAGGTTGGAAACTAGTCCATAGTTGTAAAGTTTACAATTGAAATACTTCCGGAAATAAAGAGGACTGAAAGTGAAATACATTACACCAATTATTCCTAATGGTCCAACCACCATCTGTCTATAGGAATCACTGGTCTACTGTGCTATAATCTGGTTTACAAAATGAAATATTTTTAATACATTAATTGCACATGGTTTAATAAGTATTAACTATCTTTAGCAAATTTTGTTAACATTTTTCAGCCCTATCATTAAACACAGTGAGACAGATACCTCTAATAGAAGATTTAGGAGTCATCAAGAGACAGCAAATTGCATATTGTTTATATTGTTATTATATTTCACTACCATGGATGGAGAATATGGGATTTTTTTAACCTCATATGCCAAAATAACGTGGCTGGGTTTGGCTACTTTGAACTGAGGAGGAAGTTGCTCTCTCACAGGCAGCAAAATGTTTTGAACTGTCCCTGATCAAAGTCAGGTCTGTTCACTAAAAAAATTAAACATAGTTTAAACAAAATAAATAGATGAATAAAAAATAGAATTTCTTTGCACTTTCAATATGTGTATGTAGCTTTCTGATCTTAATTTAAAGCTATAACTGTATTCCAGTGGGCCATTCTACTGTAGATGGTCTTTCACTGAGAAGTGGATGTGACTACCATGGATGAGCCCAGGTTTCTGAAATATAAGGAGCATTATAAAACAATATAATAGTCATATTGTACACATATAATGTCCCATTGCTTCTTTTAAAATAAACTAGGGACGCTTGGAGAGGATAACCAAAAATCTTTGTTGCTAAGACCATTGCCTCACTCTATCTAGTGCTGGGGCCAGCTCCAAATGATTTTTTTTTCTTCCACAATTTCACCATGGGGGTCTCACATACTTCAATAGAATCCAGTTTTCATTCTCTGCACATCTTACTTCTTCCCTCTATTCTTCATAGCAGTCTCCTTACATGGAGGAACTTTATGGGTAGAGGAGTGTGGATTAGGAGCTAGTGTCAGTCCCGTTCTTGTCTCTTTTCCCTTCCACAAGTATATGCCCATGGATATAGTCAAAGCCTCCTTCAACTAAAAGCAAGTAGGGCATCAAGGATTACTACCTCAAAGTGAGTGGCTAATGTGATGTGTAAGCATATGCAAAGAAATGTCATGTTCCTTCCCTTGGCCTAACTTACTTGGCCCAAGGAAAAATCAGAGTGGAGTGCATAAAGATATTTGCATATAAACTAGGAGTTTTAATTTTTTTTAAAAAACATAATTTTAATTGTAAAATGATTTTATGGTTGCACAAAGCACCAATCTCCATCAAAGAGCAATCCCTACTCTTGTTTTCTCAGGTAAAAGTCCTGTTTTCACTGAGACACACTCCTTTGTAAAGTGTGCTTATGATTTCAGCCTGAAAGACTTTTGTGGTAAGAACTGATCTGGGCAGTAAGGCATAAGCAGCTCTCGTTTTACTGGTAGTATTCACAGATCACTTGAGCCAAAACATTTGGTTTAATAAATTCTGATATACCTTGGTGTAACATGATAATCTACATTGTGAGAATGCACAAAATTTAAGCCATAAACAAAGATAGGTTCAATCACATCCAATCCTGAGATAATGACTTCATGCAAACAAGATTTGTAAACCAGCTTCTATTCAGGGATTGCTAGCCTACAAGTCCTAGCTTGTACATATGCACATAAGCATGATCTCAGGTTTAGATATCACAGAACCTTTCCTTTCTGGTCTATCCATTCATATATAGTAGGTCATTCACACTATGGCTTATTAAGCTGCATGTTTGGTCTGAAAATAAAACGTGAAAATAGCCCAACTGTTATACTGCATTCTGCATACCCTTCCCCCCCCCCCCCCCCAAATACAGGCCCATGTTGAAAGGATGAGATGGAAATCTTTTGTGTAATCTCACTGATTGCAGTGGAACCTAGGTGCTAACAGAGCATAGGATCAAGTCTGACATCTATTTGCTCTAGCAAAAGCTTAACTCCATTTCTATACAAGATACTGTGGGAACATTTACTGAAGCATGTACATCGCAAGAAATCCTTGCAGAGGTAATGTGAAATCAGTTGATCCAGTTGCTGGATAATTAGTTACTGCCAATTTCAGAACAACCTGCTATTTAGCTTGTACTGTTGGTTCATAGCATCATTTGCTTGGAATGTCAAATGATATTAACCTCTAGATAGTGTACCCATAGCCAGGTGCTTCTCTCCTACCCTGTTTAATTCCCCCTCCTGTCTCTTCTGCAGTGTGTATACTCGTATTATTTGGTGACAGTGATGCTGTTTTGCCAGCATTGTGGGTCTCAAACCTGTTAGTATAGCTAGAAGCATCGTACCTGTCAGATTCTACTTCTCGTCTTCCATTTTGATGAGCTTTCATTGCTATTCAATTACTCACATAAAGAAGTGGCTTGAACTGCAAAAATCTTAAGGCTATTAACAAAGTGAAAATCTCACAATAGCAGATAATGAAACAAAAGCAATGGAGCAATGCAACCAAATACACCTGACAGCATCTAAAATGTTAAATTCAAGGAATATGTGTGTGTTCGTGTATATCTATATCTATATCTATCTATCTATCTCTAGTTATAGATATAGATACTGAAAGAGCAGTATATGTGGTAGCTATTTGTTAAACAAAAGCTTAATAGGTTGAAAGTGTGGGAGAGAGAGGCAATAAAAGGAACTTGAAAGTAAATAAAACAAAGAGAAACAGAAGAAAAAGCAGCCAATGGTCTCCCACAAACTGTTTTGCATCTCAGAGTCCAGACTGAGGTTGGTCACTAGTTGTCCATCTGCTATTAAAGTTTTTGTACTTTTGGTAGGTCTGGGAGCGGTAACTAACCCGGGGAGATTCCTGGTCTGGTGGCAAACCATTCTGGGAAACCTGTTCTCCTTTTGTGCCGTCCCTGTAGGGAAAGAGAAAGAAAGCAAGAGCAAGGAGTAATATAGTAGACAAGTTTCTCATAATTTGCCAAGATATCTGCTTACATCTGTCAAGACCTCAAAATGTAATGTAATGCAATCTGATTACCACTTTATTCCCTTAAGCTTTATCTTTTTTTTTTAACTTTTCTGTTGCATTAATCGTGTAGTAAATGTTGCTTTCCATTTTTAAATTAGAAGTAGGATATAATATTTTCAGAAAATACTTGCCTCCTTGAGAATAGCCATTGAAGACCTGAGTTGTTCTCTGATCTGTCCTTTCCTAAATGGCGGGATGCCTCACGTGTAACCTTTCCATTTCAGTGTCTTTCCTGCACATACCCAGTCCTATCAACTCTGAATTTCTAGTACCAAACACAGATACCTCCAAATGTTTTTGACTTTCAATAGATGAATATTTTTCCTAGGCTAATTCAAGATATGGTTATTTACTGTTCAAATAGCCTTCAAAAAAGACTGAGGATTAAAGAAAATACCCTTTCTTCTATACTGTATATCTATGCCATTCACATATATTCACCTTTTAAAAAAAAATTGTTCTCTCTTTGGTTTGTATGGCCTACATTGAAGCTAAGACTGCATGCAAACACAACAGAGAGAGCTTGCTATATCACATGTGGCTTCTGAGTCTTCTTTTTGTAGCCTTCAAGCCCTCTTTGAGCTTGAATTACTGACAACTGATACCAGTTTCCCACTATTCTGACCTGAGAAGTATATGAAAACTATAGTGTACATACTAAATTAGGCCTTTACTGTGGAAAAATAATGGACTCCCCTCCAAACCTGCCCTTCCCAGATGTATGACATTGCACCTTCAACTTTGTTGCCCTCAGGTCCCCTGATAAGTGTGGCTCTTGGTCACCTGAAGATTGCCTAACCCTGCATCAAAGTACTTTCCTAGTGATGACACTGCAGATACAATCAGGTCCAGAAATATTGGGACATTGACACAATTCTAACATCTTTGGCTCTATACACCACCACAATGGATTTGGAATGAAACAAACACAATGTGCTTTAACTGCAGACCGTCAGCTTTAATTTGAGGGTATGTACATCCAACTCAGGTGAATGGTGTAGGAATTACAACAGTTTGCATATGTGCCTCCCACTTGTTAAGGGACCAAAAGTAATGGGACAGAATAATAATCATAAATCAAACTTTCCCTTTTTAATACTTGGTTGCAAATCCGTTGCAGTCAATCACAGCCTGAAGCCTGGAATGCATAGACATCACCAGACGCTGGGTTTCATCCCTGGTGATGCTCTGCCAGGCCTCTACTGCAACTGTCTTCAGTTCCTGCTTGTTTTGGGGGCATTTTCCCTTCAGTTTTGTCTTCAGCAAGTGAAATGCATGCTCAATGGGATTCAGGTCAGGTGATTGACTTGGCCATTGCATAACATTCCACTTCTGTCCCTTCAAACACTCTTTGGTTGCTTTTGCAGTATGCTTTGGGTCATTGTCCATCTGTACTGTGAAGCGCTGTCCAATGAGTTCTGTAGCATTTGGCTGAATGTGAGCAGATAATATTGCCCGAAACACTGGAGAATTGCTCCAGTGACTGCTTTTGTCAGCAGTCACATCATCAATAAATACAAGAGAACCAGTTCCACTGGCAGCCATACATGCCCACGCCATGACACTACCACCACCACGCTTCACTGATGAGGTGGTATGCTTAGGATCATGAGCAGTTCCTTTCCTTCTCCATACTCTTCTCTTCTCATCACTCTGGTACAAGTTGATCTTGGTCTCATCTGTCCATAGGATGTTGTTCCAGAACTGTGAAGGCTTTTTTAGATGTCGTTTGGCAAACTCTAATCTGGCCTTCCTGTTTTTGAGGCTCACCAATGGTTTACATCTTGTGGTGAACCCTCTGTATTCACTCTGGTGAAGTCTTCTTTTGATTGTTGACTTTGACACACATACACCTACCTCCTGGAGAGTGTTCTTGATCTGGCCAACTGTTGTGAAGGGTGTTTTCTTCACCAGGGAAAGGATTCTTCGGTCATCCACCACAGTTGTTTTCCGTTGTCTCCCGGGTCTTTTGGTGTTGCTGAGCTCACCGGTGCGTTCCTTCTTTTTGAGAATGTTCCAAACAGTTGTTTTGGCCACGCCTAATGTTCTTGCTATCTCTCTGATGGGTTTGTTTTGATTCTTCAGCCTAATGATGGCTTGCTTCACTGATAGTGACAGCTCTTTGGATTTCATCTTGAGAGTTGACAGCAACAGATTCCAAATGCAAATAGCACACTTGAAATGAACTCTGGGCCTTTTATCTGCACATTGTAATTGGGGTACTGAGGGAATATCACACACCTGGCCATGGAACAGCTGAGAAGCCAATTGTCCCATTACTTTTGGTCCCTTAACAAGTGGGAGGCACATATGCAAACTGTTGTAATTCCTACACCGGTCACCTGAGTTGGATGTACATACCCTCAAATTAAAGCTGACAGTCTGCAGTTAAGGCACATTGTGTTTGTTTCATTCCAAATCCACTGTGGTGGTGTATAGAGCCAAAGATGTTAGAATTGTGTCGATATCCCAATATTTCTGGACCTGACTGTAGCTATGATCAATTAATGAACATTTATTAAAAATATTTACCTGTGGCTGGCAATCAGAAGAAAGCTTAACTGAGCTTTCTTATGAGGTTTTTAGGTTCACCTCTGTGTTACATCACCTTTTTCTCTAGGATACTCACCACTGTTGAGACTCCTCCCCAGTCCTGGGGCTTGGCTCTGGAGAAGGAGGCTGTCTCTTCCGCTCCTCTTCCTCTTGCTGTCTACGTACTTCCAACAATTCCAACTGGAAGGGAGGGGAGGGATGGAGATTGCAGGAGCAGAGAAGATTCAAGAAAGATTCAATGAATTAGGGCTCTTTCATTCACGGACTTAACTTCCTATCCCGTTAAGCCCAAGTAGTGGAGGGTGAGCCTCCCCATCTCCCATATTAGACAGAACAGCTAGGCTACTCCCAGCTGCAAGACAGGGGAAAAAAAATATCAGTGTACTTCTGGGATAATCCACCTTCTGCAACATTATTCCCAAAATACTACAGTAATCCTTGGGGAAATTACATTTCCCATGAATCATTAGGCCATATATCCTGACATGTTGGCAGTAGAAAAAAGAGGAAGGGCTCTCTCTCCCTTTTTCTTTTCTCCTCAGGTAAAAGTCACTGGAGGAAATGAAGTGGGATGGGAGAAGGATCAAGCAGTTTGCATAGGAAGGACAGGTGTTTCAGATTGCCACGGCTGTTGTTTTCCCAACTCCAGCTTAGGTTTTAATTTGAAGTAGAAAAATAGTTCAGAGAACCTCATTGCTTCTTCTTTTCTTTTCTTCTTGCAGGATGAGAAGAGGCAAAAATTATGAGCCACCTAAGCGAGATTGCCAAATTTCAAGATCTCTTCCTTGAAACTTTTGTGAGCTTGCCTGCAATAACACTGACATCTAGCAAGATCTGGCAAGAGTATCTGAACTGGCTCTTGTGACCTACCGTGGTAAGTCTTTCAAGTGCTGCAAATCTTTCATCCCAAGTTGCTGCTGATTTTTCAAAAGCTTCATGCCTCTTGATGAGCTTCTCCACTTCATCCACACTTTGCCCTATTTCACGACTTGATAAATACGGCTCCTGTCCCAACAGCCAGGCCTCGGCAACACTGGCATCTCTTGAAAACTGATGTACTTCCAAAACTAAGTTAAAGTCAGAAACATGTCATGGTCAGAGCTAGTAAATGTCTTATAATTAATCCTATACCACAGGAATGGGGAACCTGTCAGCTTCCACCTAGCACTGAACTATAACCTCAGCAGCCTCAAACAACAGGGCCAGTCTCCAAGGGGAGATCTGTTCAATTGTCACTGTGATATAATGTGTACAGATCTCCTTTCTTTTTCTCTCATGACTTTTGATCTTACTGCCACAAAAATTAGAGCAAATATGTAAGTATCTAGACAATCTTTCCTTTATCCTATATTAGTGCTTTTTGTTTCACATTTTTATTCTTATTTTTATGTCCATATTTACTTATATTTATATATACTGTGAATGTCTTTCTCCTGTTTACCCTTCAGCCTGATGAAGTAGTCTCTGGCTAACAGAAGCATCTGCCACAATACTTTTTTTTTTTAATATTAAGTTTTTAAAGATTTATTCTTTTATTTTTACCTTCATCTTTTGTGGGGGTAGTTATCAAGCTAGTTCAAACCAGTGGATGTAAAACTGCTTCAGTTGATGAAATGAACACTTATTTTTTAATTTCTACTTATGAAAGTAATCCTAACAAGTGATCTAGTAATTTTTTTATTTTGGAAAATCCTACTTCCATCTTGAATAATAGCAATGATAATGACCCAGTATAATTATTGCCACTTCAAGTATTAAGTAAAATGCTTAGTCATACATGCACTCCCAGGGAGGGAGGAATAGTAACAAATACTTGTATATTTGTATCTGAAATATCATTCATGGAAGACTACAATTCTTCAAAAAGAAAAAAGATCATGCTATTCTAAAAAGGCAGGCATGGGATTCTTACTCAGTCTCAGCCACTCCCATCGGTCTTCCCACTTGTCAATCATTTCTTTTCTCTTTTCTGTCAACTGCAGTAACTTTTCTTTTATCTAAAAGGAATGTTTAAAAGGGAAATTAGGATCACACACATGCTTTGTAACTTTAATTACAACAGAACCTGGAAACATTTCGCTCTAGGACTTTTTACTAAATTAAAAGCTAAGCTTTTAGCCTGCGGATCTTCCTTTAAAGGACATCTGAAGAAACAAAGGAAATGTTAAAAAAGCATCAAACTTACTGTGAATGGTTCCAAACAACCATAATAAATGAGCCAACATTACTGCCACAGCACTCTTAGGACAATATTTAGAAACCAGAACCAAGAATAACAAACCAACCTTACTTTTAACAGTAGCAACTGGGAAAATGCCCTCCTACATATACTAGAACTCCCATTTTGGAAATATCCTTTCATTTGGAACTTCGACTTACAACCTTCTAGCAACAAAGTTTAAAGTGTTTTATTTCACCAGGTACATTAACTCTGTGGATTGGATTACATTTAAATTCTGCTACACATAGTCCTCGACTTACGATGGCAATTGGGAATGGAATTCCAATGTGGTCGTAAAGCACAATCGCATCGCTTAGCGATGGCAATCCCTGCAGTCCCAGCTGCCGTTAACAGAATACCACGGTCGTTAGGGGAGGCAACTTCCCGCCGGCTTCCTACAACCAAAGTCAATGGGGAAGCCAGTAGGAAGTTGCAAGTCCCACTGGCAGGCAGGTAAGTAGCTGCTGCCAGGTGGGGAGGGAGTGAGGGGGTGCACAGGGGTGTGGGATAAGGCTGGGGAGGGTGGGTGAGGATCCAAGGGAGGATCAGGGAGGGTGCATAAGGGTTCGAGGGAGTGTGCAAGTGGTGTGGTGTGGGTTGGGTGCATGAGAGTGTAAGGGGGTGCACAAGGGATGCAGGGGTGTGTGTGAGGGGGTGCACAAGAGGCACAGCAGGGGTTGGGGAGGGTGTGCGAGTGTGCATGAGAGGTGCAGCACAGGTTGGGGACGGCGTGTGAGGGTGCAAGGGGTTGTGCGAGAGATGCAGCACAGGTTGGGAAGGTGTGCGACTGGCCACTGTGGCACAAATGCAGAGGGGCTGGGGGAGGGTGCATAGATGGGGAGACTTAGCTTAGCGATTTGCATCCTTCCTTGTCAGCTTCCCCACTGACTTTCTGGGGAAGCTGGCTGGGAAGGCTGCAAATGGTGATCATATGAACTGGTTGCCAAGTATCCGGTTTGCAATTAAATGGCCACATAGGTGCTGGGATGGCCAGAACTCTGAGGACCAGTCATAACCACCATTTATTCAGCGCCGTTGTCCTTGTTTAATGACTGCCCTGTTTAGTGACCATTCAAAGTTATGATGGTGCTGAAAAAGTAACTTTATGACTGCTCCTTGTACTTACAATGGTCCCAGCGTCCCAGCAGTCATATGATCGAGATCTGGGCACTTTGCAACCAGTGGGTGTTTACAATGGTTGCAGCATCCTGCCGTCAAGCGATCACCATTTGCATGCTTCACAACCAGCTTCCAACAAGCAGTCAATGGAGAAGCCATCAGTTCAAATTACAAGCTGCAGTCACATGATATCTCACTTAATGACTACATCACTTAGTGACAGAGTTGCCATTCCCAATTGTGGTCATTAAGTGAGGGCTACCTGTACTTATGCCTGCAAGTGGGAAATGGGAATTTAAAAATTTGCCTTCTCTCATCAACCAATGCTAATGCTATTTCCAAAAGTCTCTGTAAGATATATAAAGACTGTAAAAGACCTTCTCAGTAGTGATATCTTCCAGGCTGTATCGGATGATAATGTCTTAGACAGCAAGCAAAGACCATTTTACTTTGGTTTTTAGCTTCTTGTGATACTGCTGCTGTGTTTTTATGTTACTGTATTTGCTATTTTAGCTAGCTTTTACTGTTGAGTTGTACTTCCATTATAAGCTGAAAATATTTTCATTGATGATTGGGATAAAAACCTGTAAGCTTTTTTATAATTTATAGTTATTATTCTTAATTTTTATTCTCTGTAAACAAATTTGATCAACTCTGGAATTATGGGATTTAAATTCATGAATTAGATGAACAGTGGGGCAAACTTATTACAAAGCTACATAAAACAGCCTGGTGAAGGCAAGTGATATGAGTAACTTGAGATTCAGTGAGCAAAGGTGGTTCCTGGGTTTGATTCAGCAATTCTTATTTATATACTCTTTTCAGAGCTGCCCCATTCATAGTTAGAGAAAGCACACAGTACCTCTTCTGAAGCATAGTGTTTTCTTGCCAGCAATGATTTACCAAGCTCAATGCAGGTTGTAAAGCTGTCATTTCGGGCATCTATTTCTGCTTTGATCCCCTGGTGATTGTTCATCAGCAGTTCTACAGAAGAAACATCCCTAAAATAAAATATTGGTGATTTAAAAACCATATACCAAATATGTTTTAAAACATATAAAAAAGACTATACAGGAGCTAATCCATGCTGAAGGTCTCATTCACTCTATTGATAATGGCCATCTATTTTCCAAGTTGTGCCTGCTTTGCTCTGTTTAATCCTTTAATCCTATTTTGCTTTAACAGCCATATATGTTAAGAGCCAAACATCTCATTATATTAAACATGGAGCTCAGTTCTGCATGATTCCCCCCCCCCACTTTAGACAGCATCCATGCCAATACTGAGTCTAAGAGAAAAGGAGAGGATTACCCTCCCACTCAGTACAGGTAGTCCTCAGTTAACGGCCATTTGTTCAGCAACCATTCAAAGTTAGGATGGCACTGAATGAGCGGTACTTACGACCGGTCCTCAAAGTTCCAGCTGTCCAAGCATTCCTGTGGTCATGTGACCATGATCCGGGTGCTTGGCAGCTGGATCACACTTATGACAATTGCAGCATCCCTGCGGTCATGTGATCACCATTTGCGACCTTCCCTGTGGACTTCCCATGAGCAAAGTCAATGGGGAAGCTGGCAGGGTAAGGCTGCAAGTCGCTCCTGTAAGTGGCTTTTGCTTCCACCCCTTTTTCTTCCAAGAAGTTCTGCTACAGAATATGAGATCCCAGGGACCTTGTAGTCCACAGTGCATGCATGCCCATAGCATCTCCCTGCCTGCACTGTGTAATGCATGCCTGCTCACTCAGCTGTGCTTGCACTGTAACATACCCTCCTACGCTCCAGAGCAGCCACTCCCCGCCCAGCCATGCTCATGCCACAGCAGCCACCTGTGCACGCTCCCACACCCTGCAGCCGCCACCTGCACATCTTCCCACAGTTGCAGAAGCCAGCCCCCACCACCTGGCCACACTCCATAACACTTACCACCCACCGGCCTGCTTACAAGCCACCTGGGACTTGTGACTTCCTGCCGGCTTCCCCGTTGACTTTGCTTGTTGGAAGCCAGCAGGAAGTCGCAAGTTGCAGTCATGTGAGGTCCTCACTTAAAGACCTGGGATACTTGCTTAACAATGGCAACAGGGACTGCCGGGATTGCCATTGCTAAATGATGAGGTCATGCAATGTTGCACTTTACGACTGCATCACTTAGCGATGGAAATTCCGGTCCCAATTACTGTCATTAAGTGACAGTACTTGTAGTCTTATCTCTAACTGCCTGTACCCTGCAGTTAAGTTGGAAAAACAACTGTGAAACAACCAAATCTATTCCAGTTTGTCCAAGCCAAATAGAAAAGAGGCAATTATCACTGAAGCAATGGGCAAAATTGTGAACCTGGAAATCTCATTGGCCTCTTATAATTAAATTATAATTGTAAAAGCACTAGTTTTTCCATGTGAAAAATATGTACAACCTTTGATTTTATGGCTCACTGTTAGCAGAGAGACTTACTTCTTATCGAGGTAGTACATGTTTGTCTCAGTTGTTACTTTACAAATAGAAACTTAGCTTAGCAAGTGCCCCATTATGTTCTTCATTAAACTTGGATTTGAATTCATCCAATTAAACCTGAATACTATAACCATTCATTCATTCATTCATTCTTCATTCATAAATCAAATTTATATCACCGCCCACAAGGAGGGGCTCTGGGCGGTTCACAATTTAAGATTCTTTAAGAATGCAAGATAGATCTCATCTACGGAGTTCACTTTACCACTATGAAAGACCTACAGCGTATGTCTCTGCATATTATTCCTGCTTACCTTGGCTTTTCTTGGGCTTCAATCTGGCGAATTACATCTTCCATCCAAAGCATGAGGTCACGGACCATACTAAAGAAACGGAATTTGTCACCAGTATCCACTAGCCTGACTCTGCGTCCTTCACAGGCATCCAGCAAGGCTTTCCATGCCTCCAAAACCTCATTTTCCCGCTTCTGGATATCATCAGCCTTGTCCCCAGCATAGGCAGACTGAAGGCGGGCAGCATCCTCTTGGAGTTGTCTCACCTGATGGAAGAAAATGGAAACAAATCAGTCAAAACAATTGTGTAGATTATTTATACCTCCTTATCAACATGCTTTGCTGCAACAAATTCATAACTGGAGCTTTAGGTATGCTGCAACTTCTGAGAACACAGGGAAGCTGGAGAATCCGATAATATCTGCTTTTATTTAAAAACAAGACTAGCAACTAAACATCAAGTTTCTTTTATATTTTGAAATTACCTAGTCACACTGGCAATATATGATTAAAACTTGGGTGATATACTGAACTGATGATGATTCCTAATAACTGAGTGCAAAGTTTCTATGTCCCCATTCAGAGAAAATAGGTAAATGTGCTAGATTTGAACAATTTATGAAGTTATATGATTCCCTCTGTGCAGTAATCCAATTTTCTGACATCATGCTTTGGGTTTTATATGGATGTTTCTACTGTACTGCTTAATTACATACATACATACATACATACATACATACATACAAATAATTACATTCTGTCCACATTTAGAAATTATATTGACAAAGGCTGAACTAAAATTCTCACTTTATAGCTTCTGATATACCCCCACCACCCAGCCTTGGTCCCATGCCAAATATGCACACATAAACAGGGTTCCAATGGTCAACTTTTTAGAAATTCTGGCAACACCTTTGGAGGCAGGTATTGCAACCTCTCCCCCTCCTATCTATGGTTATTCTCTCTTTTTAAGAATTAAAACCCTCAGCAAAAACACAGCTGAAAGTCTATAGCGCTCTTTGTAGTTTTCTATAGTCATAATGGAGTGTTAAAGGGAAAAAAAGGTTTTTTTTAAAGCAATCAAGGGGAATTCTAGAGAATGCCCAGCCACTTTATGAAAAGTGCAACTGACAATCCCCATTCAAGAATTTCATGGCATTTATTTTCTGTAGAAGCGCTTTTTTCACTGACCATCAAACAAATCAAGTGCCCATTCTAGCATGAAGATGTTCCATGGGCCAAAAAAAGAAAGACAACAAATAGGTAAATTATGGAATTTGCTGCCATTGAACAGGCCGAGACAAATACATGAATTATAATGCTACCAGTGGCTGCTAGCCTTAATAGCTATATATTACCTCCTGAAATGCAAGCAGCATACCTCACATATTCATTGCTGGGAAGCAATGGTAGAAGTAGGCTAATAAACCTCTTATGCTTGTGAGCTTAGCAAATGCATCCACTGGCCACTGAGTGATACAGAATACTGGGTAATATGGGCTCTTGCGCTAATTCAGCAGGGATCCTCTTATGTTTTATGTAACGTAATGTAGTAGAAGCTAATGCCTCCCTAGTGTGTTTATTAATATTTTGTAATTTTTATTCTTACTGTTTCTAATCCTTTGCAAGCTTCCCAGAGTCATTGAAGAGTGGGTGGCCTTAGGAATCAACCAAATAAAATACATAAAATAAATAAAAATGTTTATAAGACTGAATCTACCCAAAAGTCCATTGACCCCAAGCTTTTACAAACACTGGTTAAATGAATTCCTTCATGAAGCTCACAGAGTTTGAAAACAATAGATATTTCCTACTATTACTCCTCAGCAAATGGTGTTTATTTCCATTTTCCTAAATGGGATTCCATTTAGATATTAGGCTGATCAACCTGTCTAATTCTCTTTTAAAGCTATCTCACTTGATTACCACTGTCATATCTTATGGCAGTGAGTCCTCTGATCATACATTATATCAAGAAGCCAAGATTTCCTATTATTATAAGGTTTGAATTTCAGAAGAACTCATAAAGGATGCAAAAATCAAGATTAGGAAACAAAGAAGAGAATCTTGATACATTTGAAAAACCTGAACTCTCCTCTCCTGAATCCAAAGCCATGCACGCTCTTCAATTTCGGAGGAATATGATAAAATGTTTATTTAATATGCACACCTGCGTTCCTAAGGCCTGAATGTCATGCTCAAATGTTGTATGCATCCTCTGCAAGGTTTCTACTGTGTTTTGATCCCGCCCAAGCTCCTCAGGCAGCTTCTTATGTTTATCCTGTATTCGTCCAAAGATTTCCTTGGCATCATGGTAAAATTTGTGTAGTTCGTAAGAGGCTGCGAGGATCTGTGTTCTTGTGTCAATGAGTTCTAAGAGGTCAGCCCAGGCCTCATTGAGACCATCTTTCCACTCGGCAATAGTGGCAGCATCAGAATGTCCAGAATTAATGAGTTCATCAGCCATGTGATTGACGGTATCAACACGCTCCTGTCCAATATTCCCAGTGTCTCGGGCAAATTCACGGAATCTCTCTTGCAACATCTGGAGAAAAAAGGGTGCTTATGTAAATAAGCCTTGAATCAAAGTGATAAACTGGAGGCAGAAATAGCACAAACCCACAAAGGCTACTGTCAAACTAATGCTGGAGAATCAGGTATATTCAAAGGGGAACGGACATCTATAAAGCAAAAATGCATCATATACAATATATATTCTGACTCCTAAATTAATTTCTGTGGCTCAAAAATACCCAGCATATTTATTTCTGCTTTTCATTACATATGACATTCAAAGCAATTAACAACAATAAAATAGCTAAAATACACTAAGCAACTTTAATCCTATGCATTAGTTAACACTTTCTGTCTGCTGTATTGGGCAAGATTGTCTAGCTAGCTCCATCTCTGATATTATCCTGGCAAGCAAAGATGTTCTTATTCAGAAAGGCTTTGGGCATTAGTGCTGGAAAATTGTTTCAATTTGTCAGAGCACATTTAATATTTCTACATTTGCATTTTTATTGCTTTTATGTTTTGATTACAATTTTATATAAATGTTTGTTTTAACTATATATTCCAATCTTGTGCAGTAATATGCAATGAATAAAAGAAAGGAACTAGGAATCCCGGTAACTTACTGTCACGTGTTCATAATCCTGCCCCAGTTCATGGGACCCAGCCACCACTTCCCTTTCCGCTATCCACTGCTCCAAGTCATCCACCTCACGGTTCAGCTGGAACAGCCGGTGTCTCTCGTCCAGCTTGCCCCTCCTCTCCTCAGCAAGGTCTTTCAGACCGGCATATAGCTTATCCACCTTGGATTGCCTCATGCTGATACGTTCACTATGGACAACACAAAGAGAAGACAAAAGACAAAAAACCAAGTCAAGTTAGTCCTAGTTTAAGTAAGTCCATATAAATATAAATATAGTATATTATAAAATATATAGTAAGAACCCCAAAATTCTGCTGGATCAGATTTAAAGCCAATCTAGCCCAATTCTGCTGCCACAGTGACCAACCAAATACCTAATTTTTCTTTTCATTTGATTTTTAAGAAGGTATTTACTTAGCAAAAGGAAAACATCAAAGCTTCTCTTAAAGACATATAGTTTGCTAATACCTAGAAATCATTGAGAGTTGGGCAGCATACAAGTTTATTATTGTTATTATGGCTGGTCGCACAGTCAGCCAGATGTTTAGACTGGATTTGGCATTTTTATCCACTTATTGAGTCCTTCCCAAGGAACTGGGATAGGTAGATGTTGTTTGGTGGTGTTAAAGGTATTGTCACAGGATGCAAGCTGTTCCAAGTAAAGCTGCCTTTTGCAACTGACTGATGGTGATTTTGTCAATGCCGATGGTGTTCAAGTGGTGCTCCGGATGTTTTGGGATTGCACCCAAGGCACCTATAACTATTGGTACTATCTTTGCTTTCTTTTGCCATAGTTGTTCTACTTCTATTTGCAGGTCTTTATATTTTGTGATTTTCTCCAGTTCTTTCTCTTCTCTTCTGCTGTCTCCAGGTAGTGCAATGTCCACTATCCAGACTTCTTTGTCTTTCTTATCAACAGTTGTTAAGTCTGGGGTATTATTATTATTGTTGTTGTTGTTATTGTTATTCTGTTGCTTTTACTTGAGAAAATGAGTCAATTTTATCCTTTATGATTTTTGTAAAGGAGCATGAATAGCACTTTTTAATAAGCATGAATAGCACTTTTTAATGTTTCTGGCAATGGAAGCTTTAGCTTTGTAAAATAATTTTTATAATGACAGAATCTTAATCAGTATGTATGCATGGATGGATGATGTACTTAATGGCATTTCTGGGCTGCCCCACTTTACCGCTATACCACACCAGCTCTCACTATTCCATCTGGGAGCCCCACAGCCCCAATCCCCATTGCCTCCAGAGCAAAATGAGAACTGTGTACAGTTAGTTAACTTATCTCATTAGCTCCAGCAGAATGGGATGACTACATTTTAATTAATTTGTAATATAGCCACTGGCTGTGGAAAAATATTCACAAAGAACACAAAATCTAGTAGCTTCAGGTTCTGTTTTGCTAAAGAGACAAGCATGGGAGAATGTTAAGACACCTTCCAGACCTAGCAATCTGATCCTATGACTTTTCACATGACCTAGAGGAAGGATATGAACTTGGCTTGGACTGCCTGGATTTCTGCCATTGCTGAATGCTACTGATAAACAGATGGTCCACATCACTAAAAGGCACCTTCCAGCTTGTGACTTTAAAATTTCCAGAGGAAACTAATGGGATTTCATTAGATGGATCATTTCTTTCACAACCAATGAATAACAATTTGGGAGCATATATAGTTGGGAATTGTGCCAGAATTCAGACAGTATGAAGAGTACAGAGGAAATTAAAACTGCTCCATTTCTCTGCCATTTTTCTCCAATTTTCTCTGTTCCAGCTTGTCCTGTATGAATACTGACACGTTCGGTCAAATACATGTGCTCATGAATTATACAAAGTTTCCTTTGTTTTGTTTGAGCTTTATGTTATTATCTACTTGGCGTTTGACTTTCCAATTCCAATTGTCTTTTTCAGAGGAAGTCATTTTTGAGCTCTGAATAATTCTGCTGTTTACCTTGAACTTCTGATTAAAAAATGTAGGTTTTGAACAAGACATCAATATCTCTATCCTACTCTGCTTGAGAATCTCCTTAAACAGGTCAGTATATAATGTCAAGAATTCTGTGAATGATATATTATTTTCTATGAAAACAGTTACTAAATATCAATCAATCAGTCAATCACCAAAAGGAGTTTAACTGTGGTGCCATTCAATCATAAAATGAAAGTACAATTTTAAAAAGCGTTTAGAAAGAGACTGTAACTAATGAGCTTTGTTTCTCTCTCAACTTCCACCCAGCAGCAGACATTCCACCAGATCAGCTCCTCTCTCTCTGAAATCATGTCATTCCAGCTGGCTGTAAAAAGGCAACCAACAATTTCTGATCACATCATAGTATGATACCTACTGTATATTACACTGTTAGAGAAACTGTAGGTTAAGAATTCATGCCCAATTTTTCTTGCTTTCCTTTTCCCTCCTCATCCCATCTTCCATTTGTGTCATTTCTCTTTAGGGCTAGAACTTATTTTTATTGATCTCTATCTCTGGAAGCCTGCCCAACTGAAGAGTGTGATATATATTTATTTGAGTGGAGGAATGAACTATGTAGTACTTTTGCTGAAAGAGTTCAGCTGAATGAAGTAGTAACCTGTGCTGACTTGTTTATATACATACATTTGGAGATAGGAGTAAACAATGAGGGAAATGCAATACAGAACGATCAGACAATAAATTATTACATTAATAATTGTGATATATTGAAGAATAGCAATTTAAAGTATGGCTAATGAGAATCAAACATAGTTACCTGGTTTGTTCTAAAACTGCATCTCTAAGTTCCTTGAGTACAGTTATCATGGAAAACTAAGGTTTATTTAAAAGTGAAATCACAAGCCTACTAAGTCTCCCTTCATATCCAAAAAGGAAGGAGTGGGGAAATACCTAAGTGGAATACTTATTCACAGAACAGGAAATCTGCAGCTTGTTAGATCTAAATCAGGCTACGTGCTAATCTTGCTGTTTGTTTTTTACCCAGAATAATTGTAACTTTAGAAGAAGGAAGGATGCTAATCTTTATGAACCACTGAACAGATCCAGCACAGCAGTTCTTACAAGGCCAAAGAACAAAAGCAAATTATAAACGCAGAATAGCAGGAGCTACCTCTCTGGATGATTGTCTGCTACCAAAGTTCTGCTGGTCTTAGAAAGCTGGTGTACTGTCTCAGCATAGTCTTCTACAGCTTGTTCCAAAATCTGGTGTTTCTTCAACATAGAAACTGCACTTTGTTCATCCTAAAGTTGCAAAAAAGAATAAATCATCTTTATTAAATGGCAAATCATCCTAATATGCTAACTTAGCAAAGCCTTTTATGGACCAACTGGTGAGAGGGATGTCCACTATTTGCGTCAAATTGCAACTACATAATTCATGATGATTTATGTCATTTGCGTAATTGGGTCATTATGCAAATTAAGCAAATTATATCATTTGTGGCAATTTTGACACACATTTTATAATTTGTATAACTTGCATAATAACTTTATTACTCAAATGATGTGAGTCATTATGAATTATATAAAATAAATGTAATTGTCCTGCCCAGATTACTTCAGATACACTAAACGTACCTATTGTATGAGGATGATATCCAGACTCCAATGTGCTTCTAAAGTCTGCTAAAGGGGGATTTGTTAACTCAAGATTTAGAGTTTCAAAAGCAGCTAATGTTATCTATTGAAAGTCAACCTACACCAAAAGTGCTGGATTACAGGGGACAGAGAATACATCCCCAATCCTGTTCAAATGTCAGCATGCTAGATGCTGGTATCACATGGTTCAATGTTCTTTAGCCATAAGAATGGATGCATGAAAACTGACTAGTTAGCTAAGTGGCTTGTAAATGACAACATGAATGGCCTAAAATACAGCTGTACTGTGGTTCACAACAGTGTTTGTAATGAAAGAAAGTTAACTGAATGATCCACCAATAGTGATGGTCTCAGTGTGTCATGGATGTGATGGGGCACGGTCAGCAATCCCAGTGACGTGCCACAATAGGATGTGTGTAAGGCCTACACTGGTGCTTTTTCCTGTGCTGCTTCTTGACCTCTGGCTCAATGGACTAGAGGCAGGTCTACTCCAACATAAAGGCAAACAGAAAGAGAGCTGCCGGAACACTGACTGGAGTGACATGCTGGACGATGAGGCAATGCACCAAATATATGGGCCCAAACTTGCTGATTTAAATCAGCTGTATGATTTAAAAAAATATTACATTACTTTAAATGTGGATTATTCAAATCCAAATACAATCCTGATTTTATGAAATCTGAAACAGACAAGAGTTATTTCTTCAAACTAAATGGTCACTATATAGGCACCCCTCATAAAAAAGCAATAAGCACAGTGAACTGCACTCAAGTCAAAAGACAGACTAGCTGACAATGGTAAATTGAATCACAGGATTGCCTTGCATTTTTTTTAGCATCAGGGCAAATGAGAGAAATGAACAACTAGGACTAAAAGAGTTCAGACATTAAGAAACCTAGAAATATTTGACAATTCAAAAAAGCATTCATGAACTCAAAAAAAAAAATCTTCTAGAAATAGCCTTAGAACCCATATTTGTGAAGTATAAAAGAACAGGTTTCTGAGAAAGAAGGGAACTGATTTCCCTTAAGGCAGTGCTTCTCAACCTTGGGCACTTTAAGATATGTGGACTTCAACTCCCAGAATTCCCTAGCCAGCATGGGGGAATTCCCCATCCTTTTCCTATGCTGGCTAGGGAATTCTGGGAGTTGAAGTCCACACATCTTAAAGTTCCCAAGGTTGAGAAACACTGCCTTAAGTGATTTGAGCACATTTTTTTAAATCTGACTTCAGCAAGTGCTCACTAATAAGCACATAAGTTTGGTAAGATGGCTAGATAAGCAGAGATAGCTTCTTTTAGCTGCTCAACGTTGATTAGCTACTTGGCACAATACATTGTACCTACAGAGAATTTTGAAATATTATTGCTATGTTCTGGTGGTAGCTGATACAAATAAAAAAAAGGCAAAAGTATCCATGCAAAAAAGTAAACCTAACGAAAGGAAAAATGGGAAGTATTTGAAGCTCTACACTACGTGGACTGTTGGGAAAGTCCAATTTTAAGCCGAGAACTTAAGAGCAAAACTGCTACCTTGTCACCATATTGGTCTTCCAGTTATTCAGTTCTATAGTTTGTGTTGCCAAAAGCTTTCAGCTTTTTACATAGCACAAGACAGATCTTGGTTTTATAGCAGGCTCAGGGCTTTTACCTACCCATCTTTAATTCTATACTTAATGTCCATACAGTCTTTAGGTACAACAGTAAAATGTTTTTACACTATAGTTTTAATTCCACGCTGGCTGGGGAATTCTGGGAGTTGAAGTCCACACCTCTTAAAGTTGCTGAGGTTGAGAAACACTGCTTTAGATCAGGGACTGCAGATGTGCTCAGCTTCCTGTTTACTAGAAAGCTTCCTTACCTTGGCCTTCTCTTCTGACATCATGTAGAGCTCCTGTTCACTCATCCAGGCTTCGGCTTCTGCAGCATCAAAGTAGTACTGTTGGGCTTTGTGGGATTCCTCAAGGCGCTTGTGGCGTTTCTCTGTCTCCTCAATCAGGAGGTTCCACAGCTGCTGCAAATCTGCAAGCCGCTGCTGGATTGCTTCGGCATTAAGGCTGCTGTCTGTAAGAATGTTTTGGCTCCTCTCGAAAATGTCATCGATACGAGGCTGGTGTCCATGGATTTCTTTCTGAAGTGTCTAATGGGGGTAGGGGGAATTTAATACTCATACTGGGAATAGCTTAACAAATGCTTAAAGGAAAGATAATGAGAAGTCACCCAAGACCCAGGGGTCCCATAATGCTCAAAGGCAATTTGAGAAAGTAGCATCTTTTGACAAGAGCAACATTTCTACAAATAATGTTGGCATAATAATATAAACTTTAAAGGGCAAAGGGTTCATAAGATGGGGAAATAATGAGATGAAACATAGAAGGCACACTGTTTTGGAGATGGTTCATATACACTCTCTAGAAGGATTAGCATCTCCAAAAATAATATCCCATTGGACATAATTATGGTTTAACCATTTTTTCCCAACTCTGTAGTCCACTACATCTTATTTACTTATTAGATCTATATCCTCGTTTTATTCTGTATAACTCAAGGTGCCATACATAATACTCTTCCTATTTTCCTCACAACAACAACTCTGTGAGGTGGGCTGAGCTGAGAGAATATGATCAACTCAAAGCCAACCAGCTGGTTTCCATGCCTAAGGGAGAACTGGAACTCACTGTCTCCCAGTTTCTAGGCCAGCATCCTAACCACTATACCAAACTGCTCTCATCTTGAGAACAAAGATTGGGTAAAAATTAATGCAGTACAACTGACTGAGTCAGACACATATTTATAATTTAAGCTTTTACCCTGTCCTTTCACACAAGCAATGTCCAAGGCATCTACACCTGATGTCCATGTCAGCAGAAAAGCTCACGATATGTGTAAAATGGGAAATTCAATCCAACGTCAGACATAAGAAATAAATCAGCTCACTGTAGTGACAGGTAGAGTAGGTTCAAGCAATTGTGCCATTTATTATCTCTACAGGGGTCACAAAGTAGCCTTAGTTTCTATCACAGATGGCCATTCAGTTGCATATAAGATATAGGAGCCACTAAAACTTACACAGATGATTAGAATACCATTGTGTGAATGGGGTTTTTCACTCATTAAAAAGTTAATATAAAACATCTGCCAGTGGAAAGGAGAAAAAAACAAACAAAAGCATTCATCCACAACCCTCACACAAGATATTCCTTAAGGACAGAATCTACATTTTGAATATTTTGCCTATCTGAAGGTTGCTAACGAGTTCCAGCCTCTTACCTGATTTTTCTTAATTAATAACTGAACAGTCTGAAGGTTGTGCCCGTGATCTGTGGATGTGGCAATAGGCATCCTCTCTCCAACCCACAACTAGCAGAGATAAAATAATATGCTGATAAGTAAATAATACAGGCATGGGAAGCAAATATAACAAGAATTAAGAGATGGGGCGATAGCATCATGTGCTATCTAGAAAACAGAAACTCATAAAACAAGCAAACTAACTGAGAATAATGTTTAAACTCACAATTTCATCCTCCACATCCCGGTTGAACTGATGGATCTCCTTAGAAGCCAGTAGGTGAGACTTCCTTTCATTCAAGGGTTCCAGCAATTCCAGGAATTTCTTCTCCACAACGTAGCGTTTGCCATCAACTTCATCAGTACTCTTGCCCTCCTGACTCAGTGCCTGGGCTTGACTCTGCAGCTCCTCAATCTCTTTCTTACGAACATCCATTTGATTCTCAAGCATCTATGAGGCAGATGAAAATGTAGATATTCATCCATTGCTAAGGCGGTATTACTGTCTAAGAAATGTTTGCAAGACCTCAAAACAAAAAGGTTCAACCACTAATTGCTACTTAAAAATTTTTATACTATGCTTTAGACATCTATGATTACTACTCACTTCTATTTGGATCATTTTAATTATTTTTAAACAAGTTTCCTTTTTTCTTCAAAAGCCATATTTTAAGTGTTTTAGCTTGCCCAGCTGTGCAGTATATTGTCTATAAGGGAACTATTTCTGCTTGAGTTTGGTTAGACTTCTGCTATGAATATATACAATCTATTTTTCCATTCCTGTATATTTTCAAATTTTAGTCTCCCAGTCTTGTACTGTTGGAAGGGTTTCTATTTTCCAGTGTTGTGCCACATTGATTCTTGCTGCTACCAGCCATATCTTAATAAATTGTGATGCTTTTCATTTATATTCTCTGGGGTCAAGTCCAATAAAAATATTTGTGGTTTAAATTTGAAATTTATTTTCAGAATTTTCTGGAAGTTTTGGTTTATTTCTTCCCAGTGCTTTTGAGTCTTTTTGCAAAGCTCCAACCTTTCTATGACAGTTTTCTGTGATTTATCGCAATTTCTGAGAGGAAGAATCCACCAATAGCTTGCATCTTCATTATTATTACTATTAAATGTCTATGTAAATATTATTATTATTATTCATTATTAAATGTCTAGCCCTTTTAGTCCAATTATTCAAAACGCAATATTGCAAAGAACAACAACAAAAAAAGAATACAAAAGTTTACCAAGGTTAAGCCTGCCCTGGGGTCTATTTCAGCTCTATTGTGAAAATCAGCCCCAATTAACATCTTACATATATTGATAGGCATTTCTCACAAATCTCCAGAATATGGAGGAAACTTAAAGCAATGAATCACCCAAAGACAACAGTGCTATTTCTGCCCTTATCAAATGGACATGGAGTACAAAAGGTATTTTGTTGATTTTAGAGACTGCCATGAGCTGTTGAAGAATATACCCTCAAATTTTTTTTCTCTTCATTTTAGATGGCAGGGGAAGACATTAGTATTCGGATTACTTCTAGGAAACAAAGAATGCTAAATGCTACAGCTGTGCAGGGCTTCAGATCTGAAGGCATACACAATGGTCTGGAACAGATATGGGTATGTACATAGCATCTGGCTGCAACTCCCTAAACTTCGGGCATCATGCTGCAGTTGCAGAGGGCAGCTGGCTGCTTTAAATCTCCAGACACAATAGTCCCTTGAATGATCTGAAGCACTTTTGAATTCAACGCACTGTACTGTCCCACTAAATACTACTCAGCATAGTATATTCAATATACTTCACATGATGCATTTGTTTTTCTTACAGAAGTATCACAAATACATAAAAATTATGTAATAATGGAGCACTATAGTCACCTTGAATGCTGTCCAACTGGAAAGGCATTCAGAGAGATTTTTATCATAAAAATAAACCCAGGTATGTCTCTTTCACTGTTTCTGCCCCTCTCTCTGTCCATTACCAAAGTGGCATCGTTTGCTACTCCAAAGGCTTTACCTGTTGTTTTTTCAGCAAAATGTTGACACTGGTGAGGTCTTTGCCATAATCATCTGACTGTATCTGGCTCTCCAAGCCATTCAGCCATTTATCTAGGTCAGCACAGCTCTGGGTGAACAGTTCAGCCTTATTGGCATCAAAAAGCCTCTGAGCTTTTGTTTGAGTGGTGCTTTCCAGTTCTTCCCACATTTGGTGTAGGCTTGTCAACTTCTCTTTCACAATTGCTTCAGTTTCAGGTTTCTCAGCAATCAACTGCATCCCTTCCTGCAAACAAACAGAATGGTCAACCAAGAACAGTTAACTTGGTTTCCCATAACCCGGTACCTCCAGATGCCTAGGATTAATTCACATGATTCTATGCTGGCATGTTCCTGAAGTCTCGGTCCCAGACCTTTTTAATACTGGCTCTCCCGGCTCAAAATAAGCCACGACATGGGCAGTGGAGATAAGATGCTGGAAAAGAACATTTGGAAACAATGTTCTAGGTGTAACAATAATTTAGTCAAATTATTACTGTCATGTACTATAGCCAAGATTAGAAATCTATTCCCAGCTTCATGCATCATAATTTGTGATGCTGAGATAAATACTAAGGCTGGGTGCGCCTCCCTGCATCTTCTTGGACAAAAATAGTTTTTACAAAGGGGTCCTGGCCTGTATCAGACCAGAATTCTGTGTTACGTGCAAAACAGTGAACTGTAGTATAATATTGGTTAACAAAATAGGTAAGTCCCCTGTGTGAATATCATGGGGAGACTTCAATCAGAGAGTCTGCAGTTCAGAACTGATATTCTTCCACATCACCTACTATTCAGAAGCCACCCTAGGTATACCATCCTGGATCTTATGTCCATTTTCTCTCTTAGTGACCTCCACATGTATTGGGACATTGCTTGTGAGTATTAGGAGGTATAGTCCAAGATATCTAAAGGGAAAATGTTTGGAAAGGCTGGTACCTCTATGTTTCCAAGCACCAGTCTTTCCCTTCTTTCTTCCCAGAAGGTATTCCCATTCCTATGCCCATCTCTAAATTGGTCAGGTTAATCCAAAAGCTCAGAAGGGTCTCTATCACAAGTTCAGTGAAATAAAGATTGTAAACACATTCTATATAAAAGCAACTAGGAACAATCATTTTAGTACATAAAACTACAGTGGAACCTCGGTTTACGAACTTAATTCGTTCTGTGACTCTGGTTGCACCCCGAATTGGTCGCAACCCGAAACAAATTTTCCCATAAGGTTCAATGTAATTACCGTTAATCCGCTCTGGCGTGGAGGACAGGGAGGCGGCTATTGCTTGGACGGAGAGTCCCCCTCCCTACAACCACGTGTCAGGGGCGGAAAATGGCCGCGGACCACGTGTCAGGGGCAGAAAAATGGCCGCGGACCACGTGTCAGGGGCGGAAAAATGGCCGCGGACCACGTGTCAGGGGCGGGAAAATGGCCGTGGACCACGTGTCAGGGGCGGAAAATGGCCGCGGACCACGTGTCAGGGGCGGAAAAATGGCCGCGGACCACGTGTCAGGGGCGGAAAATGGCCGCGGACCACGTCAGAGGCGGAAAATGGCCCCGGACCACGTGTCAGGGGCGGAAAAATGGCCCCGGACCACGTGTCAGGGGCGGAAAATGGCCCCAGACCACGTGTCAGGGGCGGAAAAATGGCTGCGGACCACGTGTCAGGGGCGGAAAAATGGCCGCGGACCGTGTCACGGGAGGGAAAATGGCCGCGTATCCTGTTCGTACCCCGAGGCGGAGTTCGCAAACCGAGGTAAATTTTTGCGGCCGGAGCTGGTCATAACCCAAAAAGTTCATTAACAGAGGCGTTCGTAACTCGAGGTACCACTGTACTTTAACACCCAAGTTTGCAACCAGCATGGCACTTGGTGGATTCATATATCATGCTAGGCCACAATTTGCCTACAGTTTACTGTGTAAGTTACAACTGGCAATGTCCATACAACATACTTAGCTATAACCCATGGTTCACAAACCACAGTAGCCATGTTCACACTTTGTAAACCATATTACAATACTGTATGCACAAACCCAGCCAAGGCCAAGTGCTTTGAGGATATAATGGGTGTGGGTATAATCAAGTAAATGTGCTTTTTATAAATAACAGGTGTCTCAGGGACATGACAGGTAAATCCAAATGCCTTTCCCAGACCTTCATTCCTATTTCCCATACCTTCTGGATTTTGTCAAGCCATTCTTTGTTGGAGCCAAGCTCAGCCATGAAGGCTTGGTGTTTCAGCCACTTGCTGTGAAGGTTCCTTGCTTCATCGTAAGACATGTCTTGTGCTGTAAGCATCTTCTCATTAATCCAGAGGGACAGCTGAAAAATGAGTGGAAATGTTTAACTTTAAACAGGGTCTGTCTCCAGCCATATGACTCCTTCTGACAATTTCAGTCTGCTGACTAAGCCCAGATGCTGGTACCCACATAATGGAAATACTGGTTTTTAACAGGACCTTTTTTGAACTAGCTCCAGGACTATGGAACATTATTGTGAGGAAGATTCATATGTTTCATTTGATATTGTAAACAGGTAAAACTCTTTCTACTCTGAAATGTCTCTAAGAATTGACTGTATCCCATCATGCTAATTTTACCTATTTTTAATGGCATTTAAATGTTTATATTTTAATTGTTTCTTATACTGTTTGTAATAAAAACTGTAAACTACTTTGAAAATTGAAATTACACCATATTTTTTGCAAAGGAAATTATTCTGTAAGATCCGTTGAATTATAGAATTCTTAATTCTAGGACTGGAAGGTAAGGAAAAAGCCAAAAGACCAAAGTGAGGACATTTAAAGGACCAACAACATTAACCTACAGAGATCTATACCTTCAAACACCAATATGGGCTTGGTTTCAACTGGAAAAGCAGTGAAGAACCACTTGCTGCTTTCGCCTCCCAAAACTTCTCCCTTAAGCCATTTCATTCATGGGCACCTTTATTCATAACTCATGAAAAATAGCAAGGGAAAGGGTTCCAAAAAACAAGATGAAAATGGGGGTGAGTTCAGGCATCCTCCCATCTGTGACTTCTCAGCATGAAGTGGCCCTCAGCCACTTCACACTGGTTGGACCGTTCCATATCCAAAGCTGTGCTGGTGCCACAATGTCTAGTTTAGTCTCAAGGCACATTTGTAAGATTGAATTACAGTTAAAACACACATGGATTAACAAAAAGTCATAACAATGACTAACACTGAGTTAACAGTTACTTAATTCAGTGGTAGCAACAGAAAAATCCTTGAAGGGCCTATGCAAATTATTCGGAAACAATTCTACTGCAGCAATGTAGCTCAATGACAGAGAGCATCCTTTCATACCACAGTTTAAATTCCTGATATATCCAGTTTAAAAGATCTCACATTAGCCTGACTAGAAAAAAAACTTTTGCAGAAGTCTTTGTCAGGCAGAATTAGGGGGGACAGACTGAAAAGAGGATAGGGCTCTTGCTTATTCAGTGGTGGGACAAATAAGAGCTTGGCACGAAAGCTCTACCTACTGAAAATCCCACTATTAATAACCTGCTTTGCATATGGCCATCTTTGTCAGACAGTACTGGATGGTACAGTGGTCTGTACACATTCAACTGTCAACACACAGCCCCTATGCTGGCTGCAGTTTAAGGCACCAATAGTGTCACAGCTTTTACTACTGCCTGAGGCTACAATCAAAGGCTTCATCTAGCACTATGGGAGTGGAATTCCATAGTTTCATACAATAGGAATTGCCTTGCCTCCTCCTCCTTCCTGCACTCTCTAAACCTCTGGAATAAATTTGGGAGTACAAGTAGAGAAGAACCTATTTCACCCATCACTTCTCTTCTGCTGGCAAACAAAGAGGACTGGCTACCAGTTCAATCTCATGTCACTAACAAAAAACCTCTCCAAAGTAACCTAGCTAACTCTTCTCTTTTTTGTAAGGTTTAGAAAATGTAGTACATTTTGAAGATGCACATTCTGCATTTTTTTAGCCAACCACCCCCAAGAGGAAAATATGTCAACAGATCTCAGATTCATAGCTTGCAGCAAATCTCTCCCACAGATAAAGCGTTATCCAAGGAAGGGGAGTGGAGCAGAATGGGACAGCTAGGCCAGCCACCCCCTATTTTTGGTTGACAAAGACTATTTTTCATTCATTCATGAACATTTCCAAAGGTCACTTTATAAAAAGCTCATTAAAGATGGAAATAAAAGGAAAATCTGCAATTGCGGGAATTAGAAGAATCTGCCTTTCAGAGGGAGATAACAAAGAGGTTGTTCATGCCTTTAGGAAAGGTTCTTTTTGAGCCTTCATCTGGACAATGGCTGGTCTGCTCCCAAAGCAGCACCAAGTTCTCTTTGAAGCTATATTATCCTGACTTACAGAGAGATGGGTTCTCAGGGTCCAACAATAGCAAAACATGGGAAGAGATGTGGGGGGAGGAGGGTGTCAGTTCTATTTATGAGCAAAGCTTTTGTAGCAAAGGAAGGGCTTAGAAGGTAGACAGAAAGGTTCCTGCTATATGCTGCTCAAATTATGAGAAGCTAGGCTTTGCTGTGCTTGGTGTGAGAGCTATTCCTGTTTGCTTCAACCTCACACACTCAATCAAAACACAGAGATACCAGGCACTTCCTTTATGTCCATCCCTTGTCATCATTAAGCTCCGTGTCTATCAATAATTCTTGATCACAAGCAATACTCCTGAGCTTTGATTTGCCTGCTCTCTGCCTCAGGGGTTTGATTCTCAAGAGCTCAAGTCTGGAGAAGTTTATTCTTTTATTTAACTTGTTATATCACTAACAGCTAAGTTGAATACAATGAGTGCATGAAATTCCTTTAAATCTTATCAAACCAGTAGACCACCTAGGCCAGTACTATTTATCCTGACTTGCAGCAGTTCTCTGATGTCCCAAGAAAATTCGGTTTTTTCTCATAAGGGATGAATGTATGGAAATAATGGGTTTTCCTTTAGTGCTCTTGTTTGAATTTCCATTATTATCTCTCTATAGGACAAAATATGATAGTTGCATCTGACTGCAAAATGCATGGATTTGTTAAGCAATGGAGAAAAGAAGAATCTAGGAACTTATGGACAATGCACTTTAATTTAAGTTCTGCTTCTGTGTATTTTTTCAGAGGAAGCAAAACAATTTTACATTGGAACTGACCTATCTAGAAAAGCTTTTGGCTTTTTTAAATAAATGATACACTGTTTGTCATTATTTTAACAAAAAAAAAAAAACAGGAATAATGAAAGCCACTAATGACTGTCTGCCATTAGAGGTTAATCAACTGGTCTAGAGGTAATAGCTATCATCTGTTACTAATTAATGGATGAGACATAAAAGACAAACTGAAACACACACTAATACAAGTACTTTCTGTTGAAGGGGAATGGAGAAGTCCTTTTCTCAATGGATTAAGAAAACATACCTCTTGGCAATCCTGAAGAAACTTTTGAAGATCTCTGTTGTCTTTTAATCTCATCAGAAGTTCACTGGCCACTTCACGATTCTTTTTATGTCTGTTCAAAATAAAAACAAGGAAGACATTTTTCAGTGCTGGAACTTTGAGCACATTAAATAAAGTCTGAATAGAAGCTTTGTTACTGCTCTTTTTGTTATCTTCTAATCTTTAGATGCTAAACTTTTTCTAGTCAGGGACAAAACTCCTTGAAATGAGGGACACAATGACAAGCCTCAACATTTCACTGCACACAATAAAGTAACACGAAGCACCCTCACAATCATTTGTGTACTCAGGATGATGCTGGGAATTTTGACTGAGAATGGTGCTCATTTGAAGACAGTGATGATTGAGTTATGTAAAAAGAATCTTTTTTTTTTAGAAAGTAGTTTCATTTCAAACTTATAGCTGTGTAAATTTTGTGGAGAATACAAACCCTGTCAACAGAAGAGAAGAAAATTAGCAAGTATTTATGAATTAATTCAGAGGTGCTGTTGGATCACAATTCCCACCATACCTTACCACTGGCAAGGCTGACAGATATTTCTTTGTTTACTTACAAAGTATCAACAATTAAAACATTCCACAAAACCACCTAAAAAACAACTGAACATAAATAAGAACAAGATCATGAGAGGGAATACATCAGAATGTGATGCAGCCCATGTGCAGGCTCCGTATTGCCAGGAGATCCCCACACCTGTTGAAAAAGCCACATTTTGAGGGCTTTCTGGAAGGTCACAAGGGTTGGAGCTAATCTCACCTTGGGGGGAATGAAGTTCCAAAGGGTGGGTGCCACGGCAGAAAAGGCCGGCCTCCTGGGTCCTGTAAGATGGAACTCCTTAGCAAACAGGACCTGCAACATTCCTCTCCTGCTGGACCAGATGGAATGGGGCGATGTAATCGGGGAGACACAGTCCCTCAGATAACCTGGTCCCATGCCATATGGGACTTTAAAGGTCAAAAACAGCACCTTGAATTGGACCCAGAAGCAAACTGGTAACCAGTGCAGCTTACAGAGCAGAGGTGTAACCTGTGTCCTTCTAGGGGCACACATAACTAACTGTGCTGCTGCATTTTGCACCAGTTGAAGCTTCCAAATACTCTTCAAGGGCACCCCTATGTAGAGTGCATTACAGTAGTCCAATCAGGAAGTGACCAGAGGTTGATGGGTAATTCAAGAAACCCTAGTGGGCTACATGTGAATTAGTTTGAAAAAGTGATTCTGCATTACACAATCTCTGCAGAATGAGTTCTAATGCACACAAATATAGAAGTTTTAGTGGAATGTTATAAAGGTTAAGTGTTTTCCTCAATTCTCACTGGCTTCATAATAAAGGAAAAGTAAAACTTTGTTTCTTTAATGTTTTCCAAGTTGCAGCTCATCCTCTTCCAAGAAATGCTGGGAATTTTATTTTATCCTCATGCCACAAAAATGTATAGTAAAAATAGTTTGCAGTTATTTTAAATGATTCTCAAATTTACAACAGCCTTACAATAGCTGCTATAATTCCCACAACAGCCTTTCCTAAACTGGTACCGTCTATAAATTTTGGACTTTTAACTCCCAGAATTCCCAGTTATTTTGGTTAATTCAGACTAGGAATTTTGGGAGTTGATATATAAACTGACCTGGAAGACCTTACTGTGGACAAGGGTGCTTTCCAATCACTCTGAATTTAGATGATCCTCCTCATGATACAAATACGTCAAACAGGCCAGCAGAGGGTGGCTCACTTAAAGGCATCTTTTGAATTCAGAAACACTGGAAAAACCTGAACCAGGCCCATTATGTCTTTTAGCTAACTATCTTAACTATGCTAAGTCTCAGTGTGTAATATTAGCAAGGAAAGGAGAAACACAGTATCTTGCCAAAGACTTCCTAGCGAGAAGGAATCAAACTCTAGACCTAACCGATCTGGACTGCAAAATTCCATTAGATGGCAGCAAACAGACAAAGAAGACTAACTGCTGCTTTCTAGTGATTATCCAGATTTTTGCAATGCAGATATGGTATGGCTAGTATCATTTACTGAATAGAGGAGAAATGAAAAAATACTGTCTATTTCAAATAAAACTACCATGCTATCCTTTCTTCTTTAAAAAATAAAATATGAGGCATGTGCACTGGTAGCTCTTAATAGTTTTGTCATCAGAACTAGTATAGAATGTAAAGATTTTTAAATTATGCTGGTTACAGATTGTGGCATTTTAATTTCCGATAAAAAATAGGAGCTTAATTTGACTAGACACAGAAACTGGGCCAGTTTTTCCACTCAGTACTGGGAATTTCTCTGTCACTATAAAGGACAAAACTTGTCCATTTTTTTCCCCAAAAAACAAATGCTTTGGCAGAATGTTCTGTTAATGATTCCACTGCATATTACGAAGCTTTCTCACACAAGGCATAGTTCCTCAAAAGCTCTTTAATAAGCCTCAGCTATGACTCAATAACCCGTAAACCAACTTTTACCAAGTCAAGCTCTCTAGTGGTTTCCATAATCCTTAAATAAAGTAACAGGCTTAAGATAACTTTACAAATGGTTACATCTAATGTATTCTAGAAAAAGGAAGTTGTGGTGTATATTTTAGTCTTCCTAATTACAAGCATGACTTGTTTTTGAAAGAGATAACTGCAGAATTAAGCAAAAACAATTCAGATATAGCTGAACATTAAAACAAATAACTAAGACATCAAATATCAGTGATTCTATAAGATTATACTATATTTAGACTTAAAGAAAGAGGGAAACAGCAACTCACAGTTTTTAAAAGGTTTGATTATCATATCTTGGTTCAAGAAATTGAAATATGAACAAATCCTTTAAGCTATAAACACAGCTTCTTCATGGTGAACAAGGAAATAAACCAGAATATCTTCATTACAGTTTTGTCTATCATACAAAGGGGGAAACTACTACTGAGTTCTCTGTGCTACAAATAATATGTTTTGTATGTCACTCACTGCTTGTCTGAATTTAGTTGTCATGTTCTATTCTTATGTGCAAATCAGGATACTGTAGCTACTTAACAAACCAGGTTTTGAAAAATATGTGGACCCAGGCTATAGTTAACTGCTTCAAAACATCTAGGATTAAATGGGAGTTGAAGTCTTAATGTTCTGTTTTTTTCCTAAAACTCTGGATGATTGTTTCCCATTTCACATGTGATAGAGACTGTGATTAACTGATTTGTTTCTGATTTGTTTTCTTCCATAAGCCACCACAAGGGAAGGAAGGGAAAAATTGCATACATACAAAACATTGCTGTTTACTTAGACCAAGCTTGAGGCAGCCATCAAAATATTGCTTTTATGTATTTCTTTTATGTCTGTTTTGCAAAACAGTAGTACATATGATACAGTAGTTGTCAACTGAATACAGATTAAACTTATAAACTGTCTTCAAGAGAGTCAGATACTAAAATTTTTGTTTAGTGATAGCTATTCTGGAATAACTGAAGGGTTCTAATTAGAGATACAACTGAACCTGGGACTTTCTACATGTAAAGCATGTACTATTTTCACCCAGCTATGAGCTCTGACAGCTAATTGGAACCTGCCTCAGCCAAAGTGCCAGTGCAAATTCTTCAATCTGATGTGCCACTCACTCAGCAGAATTTACAATTAGTGAAGTGGCTGGGTGGGTATACACATTGCTTATAGCTAGCCACTTAAGTCTAGACAGACTTGGCAAGGAAGTTGATAGAAGAGATACGTTAGGTACCTTTATAAGCTGGTGCTGATAGAGGATGTCATCAGCTTCCCTTATTATTAACAATCTTGAAGCCATCTATGAACTGGAATGGTCTACTGAACTTGGAATTATGTGAGAGCCCCTAAATAGTTACTCTTCTGGAAGCCCATGCCAAGAATCTTTATAGACCTGGCACTGAAGACATGATACCAGCACCTAGTGCCCAGATCAGCTGCTTAGCAATCCCACTGCTGAAATCTATCCTGGATCCCCCTTTCAACTTGTTTTTCTAACTTGGTGCTTGCTTCTAATGGAATATTATTCTACATCATTGAGGGCAATTAGAACTGTAGATAATTTTTTGCAGTATTATAGTCAGGTAAGCGCAGCATAGCAAACCAAAAAGAGGGACACCAGCCAAGTACCAAAGCTAGACTGGCATAACCTTAAAGTCAAAGCAAATTTACAGGAGGTCCACATTCAATACAGAGTAAGGACTATACATTTTTACAATCAGCTGACTGCTCTGAAAACTGGTCAGGCCACAAGGATTGTCAGAATATAAGTTTGCCATGTGAGCATTTTCACTTGGAAACAATGGGCATTTTATATTCTAATACCACCTTCCCTAACTTCAACAGCTGTATTAGACAACCAGTTAAGAACCATCAACCAGCATGTTCAACTCCCTGAAATCCCAGCTACATTGCCTCCACTCTGATAGCTTCACCGCACAATTTATAACCCTGGACAACTTATGGAGGATGCTGGGAACAGGGACAGATTGAGCAGAAGTAGTACATTAATTTACATGACACTCCTGATATGATTCTAGTCATATGAGGGATCACAATGCTCGAACAAGAGTTGTGCTGAACAGCTTCTGGTTTCTAACTGCTTCATTAGCAGATGCTTTTTGTTGACTTTCAGTATCTGCTGATTTTTGAATGTTCATTTGGGGGGGTTGTTTTACTGCTTCCTTATTGATTTTACTGAACTGCACTGTTGCTTTTTCTCTTCTCAGGTATTATTTATTTATTACAAATATGTGTATGGTACTCATTCATATGAATCTAGGCACCTTACAATATTCCTACATTAACACATCCATAAAATCAATCCAAGGTTAAAACACTAAACAATTTTCCTTGCTGTCCTCAATTAAAATCTTACTCAATAAATGCTCTACTAGGGCATCAAATGCCAAATTTATTTGATTGTATGCATCCAGCCAAATGTAGTTTATTCATGATATTGTATATTTGGTAAACACAAGACACTCCCAAATATTATTAATGAACTGTACCTGTCATCAATGGAGTCCACTTTCTCTTGGATTTTGTCTGCGTTTATATTGCCATCACTAACCAGTCTTCTTCCTGTCTCTACAACTGCGTTGATCTTCTCTTCGTTGGCATCCATTGTGGTCATGAAATCCTCCTGTTTTTTGATAGCAGCTTCTGCTCCTTCCAATGTGGTGGGCATTTCAGTGTGTGCCAAAACATATTCCTGTAATTTAAAAAGAGGCAGAGTAAGATACAACTTGGATAATTTATGGCTCACTAGTCTATAATTAACATTCTCTGGGTTAAGATAATACATTCAATCACTGCAGTAGACTGATTTCCATATCCCTAGTGCAAATGGACTGTGTCGGCCCAAACATAATCCTTGTGAATTTTTAAACAAGTTTCCATATCTAAGCAAATAGCTTCCTAGAAATTTGTCAACCTTGTTGAGCCAAAAGCAAGTGAATTTTCACAAACAGAGAAGATCTGTTGGACCATTCACAAGATCATGCCACACATTTATAGTCACATTCAAATGCCATGATCCCAGCATCATGATTTGGAGGACTGGGAATGAGTGGCAAGCTCAAAAGCTCTTTCTTCCTTTTCTTTTATACATTTCTACTGGGTGACTTCCCAATTTCTCTTCAACTGTGGCTTGAGGCATTCTTCCAATTCAGGATTAGAAAGATTTGATAATCTTTCTATGAAGGCACCCAATAAATGAGAAGAAGAAAAGCAAAGCAAGATATGCAAGATGAACGTGAGCTTGTCACTCCTTGATCCATCAGGAATGTGTTATCTGAATACAGTCAATATATCAGCTTGGGCAGCTGACCACAGCTTCCTTATATGAAAACTGTTTTTCAAAATAGTTCTTAAGTCAGTTCAGAAAATGATTTCTTAACTCTAACGAACACTACCCCACCGGCAAAGATCTCAAATTAATTTTCTAACAGTGCAAAAACGTCCTTGTCGCTTTATGTAGTAGGCTAAAATTTAGTCAGTTCAGTAGAAGTGGAAAAATGTTACCAAACTTTTAATGTATCTCAGAAGTTCTTATGTGAAAAGATAGTGAGTCTAACATCATTATTTTGTCATTTTATAGCAAGGATGGGCATCATGTGATTTTTACACATGTTGTTGAACTCCAATTCCCATGGGCCCTATCCAGGGAAGATGGGGACTGCTATTCATAACATTTGGAGAATCACAAGTTCTCCGAACCTGCTTTATGGGAATTAAAGCATCCTTGTCATGACAACTGCTTACCTGGTTGTTAAGAAATGCTTCTGCTTGCTTTGTGTCTCTAAGGAATAACTGATAGGCATGGGACTGGGAAAGAAGATTTTGCCGATTTTCCCACATTTTGTGAAGTTCATTCCATCCAGTGTCCAAGGCCTGCAGGCGCTGGTGTAAGAACATGTACTGAGCATCAGTCTGACCCTGGGTCACCATCTCACCAATATCTCTCATTTTCTGATAGTCTTCCTCATAATTATTGATCTCATTCTTAATGTTCTCATGCTGCGTGAGCAACTTTTCAGCCTCCATCAGTGTATTGGGCATGTCTTCTGAGGCAATGGCTGTCTGGGTCCGGGAAAGCCAGGACTGGAAGTCATCTAAGTCACGCAAAAACTGCTGCAGCTTGCTTGCCTCTCCGAGGGACTCTTCACGGTTCTTCAAGGTTGTCTTCATTTCTTCCCAAACATCATTGATTTCAGCAAGCCTAGATAGAATGGCTCGCGCCTGGTCAGGATGCTCTGATTCTAACTTTTCAGCCTCTTTCTGGAGATCGGTGAGCTTGGCCTCAATAGCTACCAAGTCACGTTCCATTCCAGTTAGCTTCCTCTGAAGAGCTATAACACCAGCCAAGTCATTGCCAAGCTCTTGGGTGGATTCAATAACTTTAGTCTTCTCTCTAATCCAAGATTTGGTTTCATTACATTCAAGATGGTAGTTCTGGATACTGAGAGCTGAGATAAGAGCATCTTTCTTTATGTCCACCAGTTCTCTGAATTGGCTCCACCTAAAACAAAGATGCAGAGAGGAAAAAGAGTGAACTTCACATTTTCTTCATTGCTTCTCTGTTCTAACTTTCAAAATGTAGTATTATATCTCCTTGCTTTCGCTTCCTCTTTATTTCTAGCTTTAAATATAATATTTTAAAATTTAACCACTATATTATACTATTACATTCTAAAAACTTGAACATTCCAAAAGGTTTATGGGGAGCGTTACTTGGGGGTACACATCATTTGTTTGATTAATGTTGGCAAATAATTAGAAATTCTGAATAAGGAAAGTAGACGAACCTAACTGGGGCAGGGAAAACAATTTGGTTAACAAACATAAATGCCAGTTGATCATTATTATTTTTCAGGAGCAAATGCATATATTCAACTTTGAGCAGACAAAATGGAGTATAAACAACAAATAATACAACATCTATCTGGCCCCACATAGAAGGTAAAGATACACTTAAAGGTAAAAAAACAAGACAACTGGCAATATTCTTTACCTTGTATTGAGCTTATCTTGCTGCGCCTTGATCTCTTTTTCATTTGGATGGCCATTGTGTATCAGCTGCCTAGCTATCTGATTGACCACAGCAACACGTGATGCTTGACTGTTCATTTCTGGTTCTAAACTTTCAAATCTAGAAAGGAAAAAAGAAAAATAGAGCCAACAGGTATTAATGATTAAGCTCACAACTCAATGACCGTGGAATTGAAAAAGGCTACAAAGTCTCTTACCTGTGCTGTATTACTTCCAGATCCTCCAGTTTCTCAGGGATCTCCATGTTATTCAGCCATTGTTCTTTCTCATCAATCCAAAGTTCACAAGCATCTGCTTCACTGAACATCTTATACAGAGCTAAAGTGTCTTGCAATGCCTGCTTACGAAGCCGGGTGAGTTCCGCAACCTCTTTGTACCTTTCCTCTATTCCAGACAGTCTGCTCTGTACATCTGTGGACTCTGCATACTCCTGTGGTAAGGCTTTAGCTTGCTCATGCAGAGAATCAATTATTGACCTGTAGCTCGCAATCTCTTCAGCCACATCTTTGTGTTTCTTAACCAAGGACTGAGTTGAATATTCATCATGGCCAACATCATTGCTTGAAACAATTTTGAGGATATCCAACATCCATGTGTCAATGTCATCAGCATCAGCCTGGAACTGGTGAAGCAGGGAAGCTTCTTCCAGGCGTTTCTTCCGTATGGCAGAGAGCTGCTCCAAATTAGCCCACTGATTCTGGATGTCTGAAATCCTCTCTCTGATCTTCTCAGACCCAAAGTGATTCTCAGCTATCATATCTTCCCCTTCTTTGACTGCCTGTTGGAAGTGACTACTCCGACCACTCATCTCATCTTCAAATGCCTTATGTTTGCTAAGAAGCCGGACAATGCTGGTTAAGTCTTTTCCATAATCATCTGATGACAAGATCTGTTCCTTTTCTCTTATCCATCCCTCCTCTTCAGCCATTTCCCAGAAGAATTTCCAAAGGCGTCGTGACTCTTCCAAGCGAGCACGACGTAGGGCTGACAGCTGACATAACTCCTGGTAACAGAACTCCATGTGAGCCACACGGTCTCGAATAACTTGCGGATCGCAGGGTTTGTAACCTGTTCACAGGCAGAGGGACGGACATGGAAAATTAACTGCAGAGACGGTTAAATTACTTACACCTAGCAGATAAAGAAAATGCTAGTTTCTTAAAATCTGGTCATAGATTTTTCAGTCTAAATGATTTCAACTTAAGAGATGCAATCTTCAGAGACGTCTTTTAGGGCAAGCTAGAGCAAGTCTCTGATGGAACTTTAGACCTCACTCATCCTTCCTCCACCACCATTTCTCAAGATGCCCACCTACAATGCATCCAAAATCTTTGCAAAACACAGAGTAAGGTAACCTGTTCTTCTGAAGGGTACTTTAAAATTTCCTTATGTCTGCTAGTTTCTTCTGTAATATGATGAAATAACATCAGCAATCTGAAGAAACCCCATGCAGGCTACATAATTATCCACAACAGATTGTTCCCATATAAATCCATCACATCATGTGCCCAATTTTAGTTAGTGTTTTGTGTTCTATTACATCTGGAACAATGGCTACATCAACCAGAAAGGAGAAGAAATGGAAAGGAAAATTAGTGAAAAATGTTGGGACTGGGGCTTGGTCACCACAATCAATCTATTTTAACACATACTTTATCGGCCAAAAAATTAAAAGTGTGCTGGTATGTAACCAGTGGTGCCAACTTTAATCAACTATATATGCTTTCAAGACTCTACACATCTTATCTACATGTGTTGTTTCTGCAAATGAATATCTTATTTAAATATTGTGCTCAATGTATGGTTATAAGATGGAACAGGCATGTCTGGAGAATCTGGGTGTGCACCTGTTCCCAAACACTTGACAGTTTATTTTTATTTATTCATTTATCAAATTTGTATGGCTGCCCATCTCAAACAAGGTGACTCTGGGTGGTGTACAATAAAACCAACAATTGGTATCTTCTAGCTCTTAGAGCACCTAATATACATGTGGCTACAACTGGCATCTATCAAAAGATCAAGTATACATCTAAGAGTGAACCCAAGAGTCTTACCTTCCCCGTCTGTGGCAAATTTCTGAGCAGATGCATTGACTCCTCTCACTCGCTCAGCCTGTATGGCAATGTCAGCTTCCACAAGAGCATGTTTCTGCAGCAGGTCTTCTACCCCCAGGAGATGTTTGCCATAATCTTGAGACAGGAGCAACACCTGTTCATATATAACCAATTGGTGGAAGCATAAATTGCCACTTGTTTGTTTTTTAAAAAACTGAAGGATATTTTTATGACTACTGTGTCACACAAATCTCTCCTCTTGGATATTTTGCACTTGAGCCAGTGTGTTCCAGAAAATACAAATGCTTTTGCAAGTGCAGAATTCATCACTTGTCTCTCACCTGTCTGATTTTTATACACCTTGACTGAGTACATATTTTGTACTTCCCTGTAAAAGGAAAGTGGGAACAAAACTCTTAGCACGATGGACAGCACACCACTTTTTTTTTAAACTATTTGAGTAAGTACTGGCAGCAGCTCAGTTCTTAAAAAATCTACAGCAACAAAATTATTACATTTTGGTATAGGCCCATAGGCTATGATCAGGAGCTGCAGCCCCTGATCCAAATCTGCTCTACTTTTCAGAATATGTTCTGGCCTCCCTGTTAACTCAGAGGAAAAAGAGATCATATTGGGAATAGTGGGTAGGTCAAATGGAACTGGTGGAACAGTTTTAGTTATAACCATAGAATCTGCATATTCTTTATGCACACCTTTGTCACATTGCAAAATTTGAGCACTTGCCTAATAACTGTATAATGAAAGCTTGTTCATTTTTCTGAATACTGTTGGTATACAGTTCTGCCACCTACCTTCATCTCATCCATCCAATCCATAATATAGAGCATTTCCTGGAAGATCTTTTGCAGACCAAGGTTCATCTCTAGTCGTTGCCTACGTGCCCTGAGTAACTCCAAGAGATACTCCCAGAGGCGAATCACATTATCCTTCCTTGCAGTGATGCGTTTAATATCATGATAGTTCTCTGCCTCAAGTTCCTTGGCAACAGCAACCACTGCCTGGACTCTTTCTTCATAGGCTGCAATGTCTGTCTCAATAGCTTCATGTTTCTTTGTCGCAGCCTCTACAGCTGGAAGGTCAAATCCAAAGTTGTCCTGTAAGAGAAAGCATTAAGTAGATTAGTACAATGGTATTGATATTGTTTGCCATAAAGTTTCTGATTAATACTTTGGCAGTAGTCATGGGTCTATCACTGGCTTAGGATCAAGTGGCCTTGGGAAGTGGAACCTGACCAGCAACTTGTTTAAAAGGTTTGGTTGACCTCTGAAATTCTCCCCCATCTCACTCCTCCCATTCTATCCTGAATCATGTGGAATCATCAATATAATGTAGTTCAGGGATGGTGATTAAAATCTTACCCCTTCATACAGTGGCCTGGGGCACCCACCGTACTAGGACCTAATAGGGTATAGTCTAATTTATTGTATTATGTAAACCCAGCCATTCTAATTTGTAAACTAGTGTATGGTTTAGCACATGGTGTGAACTCAGCTAATTGTGGCTTATTCAACAAGTCAATGGTGAGCAAACATGGCTTAGAAATAGTGTGAACCCAGTCAGTGCTGTGCCTGCATTCTTGATATGGCCAACTGACTAATCAATACAGTTATACTACTGCTGCTGCTGTGTCTGTATAAGGCCAAATGCATATTCTGTAGGTTTCTTTCATATTCTGCATATGTGGAACTGCAGTGTTGCATTCTTCTTCACCCAGCAAACTGACTAGTTTATGTTCTAGCCATAAATCCCTGCCCTTTACCATAGTAAGTTTGATGCAGTGATGTGGCACAGAGCTGTTAACACTTCTGACATGATGATGCCACCACCTGGGTTGGTCTGTCTAAATGGCCCAGGATGAAGGGTTAGAATTCAGCAAGGGGCTGCCATTTCTGGTAGAATCTTGCATCAACCTCATTTTGGAAATAACAAAATCATTTTGCAGTACACCTGAACAAGGCTTAATTTTCTTTAGATAAACTACATTCTCTGGTTAATAGATATTTAGTGCAAGGCAGTAGTTCATAAGCAATTCTGTGTAGGTCTATTCAGAATCCTGAAGGAAATGCAGGATATAAATCAGAGAAACACGCCCATCCCCTTAGTGCATGTGGAAATTATTCCCAGGTTAGAGCGTGTGGCTTTATTTGCCTAAATTCTTTAAAAGCGTCACCTGAGAAACCAGACGTTGATTTTCACTTAGCCAAGTCTCCCGCATAGCTGCCTTACGGTCAAATCTGCGGGCAAGTTGTTCCAGTTTCTCCTGTCGGATGAGCTCATTACGCAATGCCAGTTCTCTTTCATGTTCAGCTTTTTCCAGTCTTTCCCAGGCCTGAGTAAATAATAAAAAATAAACAATAGTGTAGTTTACATAAGGAAAAAAAGTGAGAAGTTTAAATGTTTATTTCAGCACTGGATCAATATTACACAATAATTTTAATAAGGCAACTTTTGGACTGCTGGTATTATTTAGGAAACATAAGAGGCAAAGCCTGTGGTTGAGATTAAGGGTTGATCAAAGCATTAAAGGTATCAGTTTTAGCATTTACGTTCCTATAAAACAGGCATAAAACCTCATTGTTTTACCTGGGACTTTTCCTTTGTGTGGCTGATTTGACGAGTTCTAGATTCTGCATAGCAACTGGCAGATACTGAATTACAGAACTACAGAAAAGATAACTTTCACTTTTTAAAAGGACAAATTTCAAGGACTCATGGCTACAGTGAAAAATCTGAAAAACTGCTAAGAAAGAAAGAGTTGGATAGGAGTTTCTATAGTCAGGATGCTAGTTTTCTATTTTTATCTTAGCAATATATGTACTTTCTCAAGATAGTGAAGAAATACATCCTGAAAACTTTGCAAACAGAATTAAAGCAACAAAGCCAGAACAGAAATGTTGCAATAAAGCAAACTGATCTAGCTGGGAGAGTATCACAAGTTGTCTGTGCAGTTAATCAGCACCCTTTAATCCAAAACATTTGGTCAGTTGCCTGTTTGAAGAAAGGGCCATATAACCTATTGCATGTCTTAACAGAACGCAACCAAGGGAGCCAGCCCATTTAATTAGATCCTCCCCATAATAAATAAATACATAAACAAACAAACAAACATTCTCAATTAGCTATCTTGTATCAAGATGCTTCTAAATCTTCAGATGTCATGCTGTTTGGAACCTAAGAATATTTAAGAGTTTACAGGCAGAACAGTTTAACACATGAGGAATTTACTGCTGTAATTATGCATGAAAGCAACAGCTGCCCTGAGAATTCCAGCCAGGATGAAAAGCAAATTACGAAGTGTTATCCTTCTAAAAGTACATTATTATCTCCAACAGATCTTGTCAAACTAGTTGCTGTTCATCTGGTTGAACCAGTAAAGCAATTAATTATCTTCTTCTCCAGCATCTTTGTTGCACTGCTCTAAGATTCAATAGTTTCTTTATAAACTTTTTTTTCCCTTTGAACATCCTCTGTCTTGTTCCTACTTGAATGGGAAGTTTGCCTGGGCAAGGGAAGTCATGTAGGAGCATATTCCTCCAATTCATCCCAACAAACTCTTTCTACGACAGCCTTCCTGAAAACTATGCTCCACAGCAGGCGATTAAGTGCAGGCCTATTTTCATAGAAGATAAATGGCTTCATTCTGGTGAACTTAACCATACAAAGTCTCAAGGAAACTAAATGATAATTTTAAAATAATGCATGTTCAGTGTCCTGCTCTTTACAGAATAGAGTACACTATACTACCCAGAAGAAAGTGTGGCACAATCTACAGAAATACTTCTGTAGTGCAGAAAAAGTGACCTGCATTTTTTGTTAGGTTCTTGCATTCTCCATAAAAATCTAAGTCAGAAATTAGTCCCTAGTGGCCTGTGTACCAAATACATCTTCTAAGGTTGCTGTATAGTCTGACGGTTACCTTTTCTTTCTTCCATATTAAGTAAGAACACTGGGAGCTCAGTGGGGAGGAATGCGTGAAGAAGCAGACATAAATCAGGACAGCTGATCCTGAAAGTGGTTGCTTGAAACATCACCTTGAAAAGAAGAGTCCAAGGGTTGGGCCATCTCCTTATATTGATCCAAAATAAATGTGGAACGAGAACTGAGAGCTTCATTATACCATTCCTCTATTTTTGGCTCCCACTGGCTATCACTATGTCTGGCTCCATTTTGTCTCAGAAAAAAAAATCCTTCCAGCATGCAGTTTCACTTGGCTTTGCACTATTTAAAAAAAAACTGCCTTTGCACTAGGACACTTTGGTTTTTTATTCCTCTTCTATCTGCTAGTTATATATGCCAGACTGGTACACTGCAGATGTGGTGAGCGATGGCTACCATAATTCCTGACCATTGGCCATGCTGTTTAAGGATTTTTGAGAGCTTAAGTCCAAACTATTTGGAAGTCACAGTGTTGCTGCATTATATATCATAAATCCTCTCCAGGACAATTGTTATCCTCCAAAAGCCTGATCATTCCACAGTTCAGTTACTAGCACTGGGAGAACAAATCAGGTATATATGTATCTACCTTGTTAATATCTGAGATGAGTTTTCCTTCTCTGGGCATATACACTTTTTGATTGTTAGCCCTCATTTTACTTTGGATGGTGAAAAGCAGTACTTCCAGATTTCCTTTTTCTGTGAATCTGAAAAGAAAGCAGTGTGGGTAAAATTCAGAGGAAAGTATTACAACTGGCAATCCCTTTTGGTGGTGTGCATCCGCTTGTACCCTGTGTCCAGATTTATGGCTTGCTTACACATTACAGCAGAAGCAACCACCCTTATTTCTAGGATAAAATCATGAATGCTCATGGATCAGGCCACTTACAGCCCTGGAGTCTTGTTTGCAGTCACACCAACTGGATGAAGAAGGACTTTTACATTTATTAACAGGCATGAATTTGAGACATTTGACCATGAACTAAGCAGAATACTTAGTTTAATGTAATTCTTCCCAAAAGACACAGTAGTATAGTGGTTAAGGCATTGGATTAGAAGCAGGGAGACCCAGGTTCTAGTCCATCCTTAGCCATGGAAACGCACTGAGTGACTTTGGACAAGTCACTCTCTCTCAGCCCAACCCAACTCATGGAGTTGTTGCTGTGGGGAAAACAGGAAGGAGCGCTAAGTATGCCCTCTTGAGTCCCTGAATGAACGGTAGGATATAAATCAAATAAATATTTCACCAGCAAAACATTACCATATTCTAGTTGTCCAAGATTAACAGATATAAATTGCAAGATGATTCCCAGTTGTTTATCACACTGGGATTAATTCTTCTCTCCCAACCCAAAATATAATGATTATGGTGAATAAATCATACTTGGGTGGTTTTTCCACTGTGCGGTAGGTATTGAATGCTTGTAGCTGTTGCTGCACGCCAACTAGTGAGTTGGCAAACTTGCGATTGTTCAGGATGATAATGGTTTGTTCAATCCACTCAAGGAGATCAGAGGCAAGAGACTCGTATTTCTCAATCATCTTCTCAGTTTCAATTGCATTGTCAAGCACCTGTAACAAGCAGTTCAAGGCAAAGAGATGAGGGTCAGACTTCTTCAGATAAAGGCTGTGCCAATGTAAAAATGGTGTTAATGTCTATGTATGATCAAACAATATATTTCACTGCAGCTGCAGCTATCTGCAGAGTTAAAAACCAAAAGAAAGGGGGTAGATGTAGTAAAAAAAGCAGGACTGCTGAGATATAAAATACACATGCCCGAACAAAATGTGAGCTTCACTGAGAATATTTAAAGGAGAATCACTACTACGTAAATGAATTCACCATTATAGTTCATGCCAAACCCACACTGAGATGCAAAAAGTGTTATTAAAGTGCAAAATTTGCATATGATCAAATTGACTAAGTCAACAGAAAAAAAATAAGCACGCTACATTCCATATTTAAAACCTTAGCTTGTGTACCTTTCCAATTCGCTTTCCTTCAACAGCTAAAGCTTTCATCTTAGAAAAATAGTGGTAATATGTCACCACATAGGTGATAATAGACTTTTCATCTGGATGGTCAACACTGATATCTGAAAAGCAAACAAGAGTTATTTTAGTACAGAACTGGATGATTTAAAAGCACTCCATGCTGAAGATTCACTTCAACAAGGATCAGGAATTCAACTGGGACAAGGTACTGGAGGTAAGACAATACAGAGTTTCATACAACTCATTTTCATATTGCAATGTCACAATGTTCAGAGTTTATTTATTGTACACTGATATTCCAGCCTTTGCATGGCTCTCCCACTCATATTTTATATTCACAACAACCACATAAGGGTGGTGAGACTGAAGGAGTGAGAACTTCATGGCAAGATTCATGGCTGGGAATATGAACACCATATGAATTCCCATGCCCAATCTACACTCTAATACTTAAGTACCATACTGACCGTTAAGTGTGCTTTCCTGCTCTTCTCCAGAGCATTAATTCCAGAAAATAAAGGTAGGGAAACACAAATTACCATACTATCATATAACAAAATTAATGTTTACAGATGTTATGGGGTGAGGGACTGAGCTAAATGTAAAATGGCTGGTTTTGGCAGGTGTAGAGTGTTTAGTCTAAAGTCTAATTCTGGCTTTCATTAGAGCATTGGAGTTGAGAATTTGAAATGAAATCCAGAGTGGTTCCCTGGTTTGAAATTTACTTGGACTCTATGATTTACCTGTAAAAGCAGCTGCTCATTCTCAGCCTGTCTTATATACAGATACAGAATAAAAGTCAGGGACTTCTGTTAGAAGAAGGTGATCTGTGTAACTCAATGGATATAACAGAAGAATAGGTTGTGATCTGCCTCTAACAATCATATTACTCTCCCATGACCCTCACTCCCAGCTCTGTCACATTCACATTGGTTTAGAGATTAAGAAGTTTGGAAAAGAAGCTCTGGCTGGCTAAAAACGAGGCAGTGGACACAGGAAAGCTAACAAATGAAGAGAAGTCTGTGTTACTGCCAAAAGTTCTTACCTTCTGGGTCCAGCAGTTTAGTAAGGCCAAGGTGTTGTTCTGCCAGGTTAAAAGCATTCTGCAGATTGTAGTGTGCATTTGATTTCTTCAGCTTATCAAAATCAATTAAATCAGGCCTAAGTAAAGAATGTAAAATATATTTATCTAAATCTACAATACTTTGGATTTTGTAAGTACACAAACTCCATTCTGTGCTATGCATAAATTACAAAGAAGTCAGGAATATTAGCAATGGAACCAGACAAATAAAGAGCCATAGTCAGTCAGAAATGAGACACATAATCCATTTTTAGACAGAGGCAGACTCATCTATATTTTATCGTCTTTGTGGCAGAGAAAAGTAGCCCAATACATATTGATCAAGGAGCATAATTTCACAAATGGAGAGGGAGGGATGGGATTCTGTGACATGGGAGAAAAATGACTTGTGAGAGGCAAATACATGCACACAAAGGCCAGAGCATGCAACTGAAGCAAGAGGGCAAGAATGAAAGTTAAAATCAATCATCAGCCTATGAATTCTCTTGGGAGTGAAGAGCAAAAGGATTTTATATATGCAATTTTCCAGCCAAATTACTGATTGCAGACTTTTAACTTTATTTCAATAATATTATTTCTGTTTTTATTTTTAAATAACTACCTCATTACACAGGCCAAACTGTACACAGCAAATAAAATATTATGATGCATGAACTACATTTACATGAGGATCAAAGGCACCAAAATGTGCCCCTCTAACATGTAGTAGGTCCTTGAGATGGGCACCCTACAGTTCCTGCTGCCACTTGATAAAAACCAATATTCAAAGAATTTTTAACATTATTTTTTATAGATCAAAGGGAGGTGTATGAAAAGGTCTTCGTTGTTCCAACAACTAAAGAGACAAATCACTCTATAAAAAGAATAGCAACTTTTTTCAGCAGAAGAAATGCCATTAGGGATAATAAATGAGGTCCTAGGCTAATGCATGTGTCACCCTAGACAGGCTCAAGTGGCTGCAAGGTTGAAGATCTGGGACCTCCTCTTCCAGAAGCTGTCTGAGTGTACAAAGGATAGCTCTGCCTGCCTTGGTGTAGCAGTTTGGTAGCTCCTCTGCATTACCTATCTTCCAGGAGAGCACTGGAGCTGGTATCCTCACCCTATTGCTGGTATGTGAGAAAAAGGGTTCCCACTCCCACAACCCATGTTGCTTTTACTGATAAATTCTAGCAAGAGAGAGAGACAGAGAGAGATTGAAAAAAATCTATAGCCATCTCCTGGTTCTGTGGTGGTAAGGCACATGGCTATGGAAATTCTTTCCTCTCCCCTTTTGAAAGGGAGATCAACTTCACAAGAAATAAATAAAATAAAATTTCATTCTTTAAAAAAAGGGAAAAATATAAAAAATCCCTTTTTTAGCTTTAAGTAGTCCCAAACCAAACTTTCGGTGATAAGGATTTATTTATTTATTTATCAAATTTATATGCCACCCAATGATAAAAATGTAGTTGTTCAAATCTCAGTGACTTAAAAAGCAATCCCCTATAGAAAAAAATAAAAGGAAAATATAAGGCTCTGGAGTAAACCACAACAATGCTGGTCTGCTTGTAATTTAGAGGCAATTCTGCCCTAATCAGGTTTCACGTTGCAGACAACAAACAATTCCTGAGCATTTACAGAGAAAATAAATACCAGGGACAGAATAATCAACTTTAACAATACAGTACAAATACAAATACAAAATTAAAATTAATTTTATGAACTATTTTTAGCTAAGGGTTTTTTAACCTGTCCTTTCAAAGATGGCAATTTTCCTGAAAAAGATTTCTCTCTATCTCAATTAGTCCTGAAGTTCTTTTCCAGCTCCTTGAGGATTCCAGACAGCTAATTCTGATGCTGTTGGAAGGTATTTATGAACTCTGTTTCTCTTCTCAGCCTGTTTCCAATTTCTGCGTTTCTTTTTTAAAGAAGACAAACTGTTTTTCTCTCCAGCAGAAAGGGAGGGGTTTGTGTGTGTGGTGGGGAGGTAATCTCCTAGCATATGTGATCTCTAGCCATGTCTCATTCAGACTTCAGTCTGCTTGAATGTGTATCAACACTCAGGGGCTGCTGGCTGTCAAAGAATGTGAGATGGGGACTTGCTTGCCCATACAATGTACACCGCTGTTTTCATGTGTTCTACAGAACAGCATGATCAAAAGGATACAGTGCATGTTCAGACAGGATCAAAGGAGAAGGACAAAACTGCCAAATTTCAGCAGTTAGGATAGATACCTGCAATGCAATCCTAAGCATATCTATCTGAAAGTAAGCCTCACTAAATGTAGGATTTATTTCCAAGGCCACATGCACACGGGGCTGTTATAATTTGTTCCATGGAAAGGAATGTTATAGAATTAAGTCAAAGGTTTCACAAAAGAAGTGGTTTAGAGTGAGGTCTGAAGAGGAAGACAGAAATGGAGAAATGCAGGTGTCTCAGAAAGGAGATCTAGATCTTTCATTTTGAGTAAAATATAATTCTGCAACCATTGGTTCAGTGTTTAAAACCCTCACAAACATTTCATCAAATGCCCACCTGTGTTTATGGATTAGTGCGTTGAAAGCCATGCCGTCCCTCCAGCTGGTGGTGAAGTTGTGAATGTTGACGTTGGGATAGCTGACACAAAAAGGACCAAAGGAAAAACAAAAGAAAACTCAATCAATATAAGTTTAATGCTCAGAAACATGAAAAATGAGTGGTACTAACTAGCTGCTTAAGGTACCGGATTTTGTGCTCGAGCACTCTCAAAGTATCTGCAGTCATTTTCAAGTCAAGTTCTAAAAATCAAAACAGGATTTGGCCTCCTAGATAATGCACAAGCAGTCCTGTTTAAATATACGTAATTAAAGGACGTGGAAGATTCAGTTACTGAATTTATTGTGGACTTATTGACCACAAAAAAAATGGGATTGTGATGAACCCAGAAATTTTCTGAAGCCCCAACATAGTTGTATATGAAAAAAGGATGAGCAGAAGATTACTGAAGCTTGCAGGAACATGAGGAGCCAGGTGAGAAAGGAGGCCCCAGAGCAGGTAAGGATGCAAGCAAATGCCTGGACCAAGACCAAAAGTCTTTGATGAGATGCCACACTTGTGCAGCCTAGCCAAGATGACTGATTCATGCCAAACTAGAAGTGAGGGGATGGGAGAAGGTTCTAGAACAAAACACTAAGAGAAGTGAATGGCAGTTGGCAGTAGCTTCTCCTACAGCTGCCCATGTAGTGATCATCTGAAAACAAAGGTCATCCTCCACCCCGGGGTTACCACAGTGCAAGAATGATTGGTCAAATCTTGGCATTATTAAAGGCAGTTGGGACTACAGTCTAAGTCTCATTCCAATCAGTCTACCAAGCCCTGCATGAGAAGCCTGTGCTTCCAAGATTGTGGCAGGCTCAGGGATATATGTGTGACTCCCTGAATTATGTAACTCACAAAGATAGTGCTGCTAGAGCAGTAGCAGTGACATTAACTACAGTACCTACAAAACATTGTGGGTCAGTTCACATTGTTGGCAAAACATCACAAGATGTGATGTTCCACTGGACCATGATATACCACAGTATGCTTCTTACTTTTAAGTGGTGTGGTTTCCTTGATCAAGTCACTCTTCCCAAGACAAGATACACGTACACACACACGCTCCTCCATTACTATAGAATGATGTATGGAAAAACTAGGTGACTATTCAGTTCAAACTCACCCAGCTGTCTTCATCTGGCACCATAGGAGTAGTGCATCTTTAGCGGATTTCTTTTCCTTATTGTCTTCTGTTTCAACACTGATGTCCTGAATCTGCAAAGTCACACATTAATGTGAATAGCCATTCATTTATCAAGTCCTTTGATTATTTATTTCATGCCGGCACTTCTAAGAGAACAAAGTTACCAAAACAATGGTAGATTAAAATACTAAGAAATGAATAAACAGCTAAAACAAATATACATAAATGCATAAATCTGCACACACACAAAAGCTTTCTTCCCAATATTTAATGCTTCCAGTGCTTCTTTTCTTAGCTTGGTTACAAAGAAATTGGGAACTTCCTCCTGCTTTTAAAATCAATGGAGGATATTAACTGACTCCTTAACACTCCTGTGTTTACTTAAGCATGGTTTTCTGAAACAAACTGAAATCAGTGTGCAGGTATTCCTCATTTAGTGACTACCTTGGATAGGTATGATGCTGATGAAAAAGGTAACTTTGCAACCAATCCTCACATTTAAGACCTGTGCATGTCTTTAAAATAAAGGAAAGCTGAAATAAGATCATAAGCACAGTCAGTTTCACTTAGTGACTGCTTCACTTAATGACCAAGTTGCCAGTCCCAACTGTGGTAGATAAATGAGGACTACCTCTGTGGGTTAAAGTTGGCTTGTTGCAAGCAAGTTCTATTAAATGTTAAATACCATGTGTTGAATTGGAGTGATGGGAAAAGCTAAGGTTTGTCAAAAACTGAAGCAAACATCTCTGAATTCTTCCTCACAGATGCTGCAGGGAAGCAGTGAAACACAAGAAGGTAGTGGATGTTATCTCATTTTCATCCCAGCTGAAACAAGATTTTATCCAATGTTTGTAAGTCTTTTGTCTGAGAATGATTCAGTTAAGATTGTGTACCCAAATACCATTGATTTCCATGTGATTTTATTTGACTTAAGATGCTGAACCTTGTTTGGGTGGAACCAATATATCCCAACTTGTCCTGATTTGTATAACTCTGAAGTAAAATGGCAAGAATAAATGTTCCTGATCTTAACCCAAAAGGAGAAAATGAGAAAAATGTTCGAAACAGGAAAATAAATAATATAAACATTGACCACTGCAAAAATGGTTTGTGCATGAAAGAGGAGCTAGCAAAGAATGACACAGCTGGAAAGATAAGATGATTCTGCATTTACCTGGAATCTCAATATAATTGTCCAAATAAGGCCAAGAGTTAGCCTGTGATTTCCATCCACGATATCATGAGATCCCATGTTTTCAAGATGCACTCGCTGTTCTTTCAGAAACTGGAGAGCTTTGTCCACATTTTCCAAGCAATGGATTCTCATCCTTCCCTTTGTTGGCTTGGGCTACATGGAACATTTTTAAAAATTAGGAAAAGAAACAGTAATGAAAAGGTAGTGTAGGTTTAATTATTCTAAGACAAATTATCAACAACTCCATAACCCAGTGTTTTTCAAACTTGGCAACTTTAAGATGTGTGGACTTCAACTCCCAGAATTCCCCAGCATGCTGGTTGGGAGATTCTGGGTGTTGAGGTCCACACATCTTAAAGTTGCCAAGTTTGAAAAACACTGCTATACACAATAACCTTCAAAAGGTATGCTATGATGCAGACAGGTTTCCCCATTTACTTTTATAGATGGAACCATTTAGCGGCTGGCCACCCAAACAAGGGCCTTCTCAGTGTCAACATCCCAGCTGGGGAATACCCTTCCTGAAGAGGCTAACCTGGAATCTAGTTTTCAGCAGCAGGTGAAGCATTTCTCATTCTCCCAGCTAACTTACGGCACTTTAAAAATTGTTATGAGACAATTACAAAGAATCATTAATATTATGTTATTATTGCTAGTTTTGTTTATCTACTTAGCTTGCTGTGCGGGAGAGAAAATAAAAGATTACTTCATTTAAGGGGTAGTATTTTATTATATTAAATTCTGTTAAATGACTAAACAATAATGTTGACTAGATAAAGCATCAGCCCCAAAATAAGCAAATAATGCCTAATCAAAGTTTTCATTTTGTGGCTCACCAAACACTGAATGAGTGCATATGATGCTGGTTACTTTTAGGGGAAACATCCTGTTTTCATGTTTCTGTACTCACATTCCTTGCAGTGGTGAGAAAGTGCTAAACAAGCAAATAGAGCTTTGCATGCATGGGGTAATGAGAACTGGTAAGAGTCCAAGGAACACTGTCTGCCAAAATGTAAACTCTTTTTTAAAAGGCCAATCAGAGCTGCAGCCATGACTGATTGAGGAGACCTCAGGATTAGAAAACTTTACAACTTCTTTTGGAGTCTTTATAAAAATAAGACAGATGTTAGGAAGAAGAAATTAGTTCCAGCTCACTTCCATAAAGGAACAAAAAAGAGCAAGCAATGCTTCAGGAAAGCATTTCAGAAAAAATATAAATTGTACACCACCACCTTAAGAGCATATGTCAAGTTGTTGCATTAAGAGGCTCTTACGTACAGTAGCTCATAAAAAGAAATGGGGGGATGATCCGTTTTCATTCAGTAAAACTACCACAATTCACAATATTGTAGTTAAACTGAGAGTCATCAACTTCTTTCTAACAGAAGACTAGAGCTTGAATAATCAGAAGAGTTCATCTAGAACAATTCAAATGAGGTAGGATTATTTCTAACCATTCTTTTCCTTCATACAGATAGATAGGGCAACAGCCAGCTCTCCCAGCTCTTCTGCTAGATCAGAACATGGAACGTAAGACTCCTCGTTGCACGAATTTATAGACCGTGCCAGAAATTTTCAGCGTGTGACTCAGAGTGAGTCAGTATGATCATTCCACTTTCAGCGGACTTGTGATGGCCAATAAATAAGTATTTGATATGAATAAAACATCAGACCATGGTCCCATAAACCAAGAAATGAGCTGGATTTACATATGCTAAGCCACAAAATTGTTTGGTTTTGGCTAGCTCAGTGTGTAAATCCAGCCATTATTTTGTCTATTTGTTTAACAAAATTTCTAAACCACACCATGTGCAGCACAAACCTGGGGAATATGCAGCAATAGCAAAATTGACAGTATACATCCAGAACAAAAGTTTGACTAAATTTAAACAAGAATGGGTTCTCGATACATTACATATCATATAATAGGGTAAACTCAGATACTTAGAGAGTTCTATTTTTAAGAGGGAAATATTTGATGTAAAGGTAGTAACCAGAAGCAATTTTAACTTTTATAAATAATTTTATGTAATCACCAGTCGGGTACAGTAGGAAGGAATCTAGAACTTAATAGGTTTTTTTTTACTGATTGTTTTTATTATTATTTTTTATTTTTTCATGTGCATTTATTGTTGTGAGCCACCCAGAGTCACTGAAAGTAACGTGGCATACAAGTTTAATAAATAATAATAATAATAATAATATTATAAACCATGGTGACATCAATATATATATAAATATTTAGAGTTTTAGTGATTTAGTGATTTACAGTCATTTCTCAAGATGATATGAGTAAGGTTTTATATATTCAATTAATTATTTAATCAATGAAATAATTAAATGATATGACACTTGTAAATTCTCTATTTACTAATATTTTATTTTACACCACTATGTCCTTTCCCACTTCCTTCTCTTTTCTTTTATGTTTTAGGGATAAAACATTTTATTCCTTAAATATTTTAAAATAAATACAATTAAAAAAAGAAAGAAAAAAAAACTACAAAAAAAAAGGCATAATAAATTACACAAAAATAAAATAAGGTGAATGCAATCAAATACTCAGATAGCATTGTTCACAATCAGCTTAGGCCAAAGGCATAATGTTTCTCTGTTCTCACCTTGCTTCCAAAAAGCAAAGTTGGTTGAGGCTGCTCATACCTGTGGAGGGGGGCAACTACAAAAAAGGCCTGTCTTCTTGTTTGCACCGTGTCTACCTCTCAAGGAAGGAGACAAGCCTTGTTGTCTATAAACTATGGTTTATGGTAAGTATGGGCAATGTTTGAGAGTAAAGACCAGCAACCAAGTCTCCAGATCTTCTGGAGGGCCACCAAAGGCCATCTGGTGATGATGTGATGTCACCAGAAGGGATGTCTGTGTTTTTAAGCTGTTGTTTTTGTTTTATATTTGTGTTTGGGACTATAATATGTTAGAATAAAAATTCTAAAATACATTCAGCTTAGAGCTCTGTTTCAAATAAATAATCAAACAAATAAGAATTTTCTCAAAGAGGAAATCAACAGTCGATGGACATATTTCCCAGAAAGACATTTTGATCGCTCCAATAAACTTTCCTGTCACCATGAAGAGACAAGAGAATACAGGTTGGGGGCAGGGGGAGATAAGGAAGTTACAACTTTTTATTTGTGCCTTGCCTTGAAACTGCAGAGACCATTATCAATAATATCATGACACTAGACAGGAACAAACTTTGTCTTCTTTTAAGGGGTTTAAGTCACAAAATAGGAGTCTCAAACTTTGCAAAAGATTGAACTACCTACTTTGTCCCATTAAGAAAAGGGGGATGTTTTATTTACTAAGTCTATATACCATTCCAATAACAAAATCAATTCTGAGCAGTTTTATAGACATGAATACAGTAATTATATTAAAAACACAAGTCAGTGAAGCAATATAATAAATGCACAAGCATAGGGAATAGCCTTATTTGTTTATATTACAAATTTGGACACCGCCCATCTCATGAGGAAGTGACTCTGGATGGTTTACAGTAAAAATAGTATAAAAATACATATAAAATATTATATGCTCTGGCTCTTAAAGCTACCCCATAGAGGATCACTGATGCTGATCTGAGGGATTCCTTTGCTTTTTATTTTTGGCCTTCAAGCCAGAATTGATTCCTGGCACCTACATGGCATGTCCATGAAGTTTTCTAGGCAACGTTTTTCAAAGTGGTTTTCCATTGCCTTCTTCCTGACTGAGAGGGACTGACTGGCCCAAGGTTGCCCAGCTTTCTTTGGTTTCTAAGGGAGGCCTAGAACTCAGGTTTTCCCAATCCTAATCCAGCACTTTAACTATTACACAAAACTGGCTCTTGTGTATATGTGTAGGAAATCCTTTTTGAAAGCACCCTGGATGGATGAATTGTGAAAGTTAAAGAGGCAAAGTTAAAATAGCTTGCAGAGGTAGAGGAAGGCCCAACTTGAATCTCGTAAGACATGGCATAAAGGCCACTTGAAGAGTTATACTGAAGAGATACATGCACCAAAGAAGCCATTTTTTTTCCTGCATCTGATCATTCTTGGCCTAAGTTGTTTTGGATTGGAAGGGGGCTGACTCTTCCTCCCTCTTCCTCCTCATCCTCCCAGAGTTCTATTAGTGAATCCTATAGACTTGTTATACTTTTCGTGAATTTTGTATGGATAAACTCACTCATATCCAGGCTGGCCATACAGAAGTCAACTATGGGGGATGTCTAGTAACCTCTGGATTAAGACTGGATTGATTTCATGTCATTTTGAAATTAATGGACTATTTGGAATGGTATGTTCTCTAATATTCTTAGCCAACTTGGTTTGTAACTTCCAGTCAGAATGTTATTAGAGACACCTTAGTTAAAAGCATTAATGCCTTGTTTAAAGAAGGAAATTATTAGATTTAAGAAGTTTGCCATGGTTCCCTCAGAGATGGGCAATTATAAGTCAGTCTCTAACCGATTATGGTTGGGTAAAATGACTGAAAGACCAATCGCTTCTCAACTGCAAGCATTCCTGGAGGCAGCAAAATTATCTGGACCAATTTCAAGCTGACTTAAAAGAAAGCGATGGGACCAAGATCAGCTTGGTTGGCCTGATGAATCAATCCTCTGTCTGGCGACTGACAGAGACAGTACAACTCTGTTGGTTGTTGATCTCTAAGTGGCTTTCAATACCCTCAACCATGGTATCTTCTGGAACCATGGTATCCTTTTGAGAGATCTAGGAATAGGAGCCATGGCTTTGCAGTGGTTCCATTACTATTGCTCAGGCAGATTTCAGTGGTAGTGCTTAGAGACAGCTGCTCCTTGTTTCCCTCAGGGCTTCAGTCTATCTCCAGTGCTTTTCAATATCTACAGACATCTGCTGGAGTAGAACAACAGAAGATTTTCAACTTGGTGTTATCTTTATGTTGATGACACCTAAATCTATTTTGCTGTATCTTCAAGAAGTGGACTGGATAAAGGATAAAAAAGTGAAACAGAATCCACACAAGGCAGAGATGCTCATTGTAAGGGAACATAACTCCAGAAAGGTGATGGATCTACCTATCCTGAATGGGATAACACTCTCCCAGAAAGAGTAACTATGCAGTTTGGAGATGCTTCTAAATCCAAATGTTTCTCTAGCTTCTCAAATCATACAAATAGCCAAGAACTTGGCCAACTGTACGCCTTTCTGGAAAACAATTACTTTAAAACTATGGTGCACATACACTGATAACCTACATGTTTAACTGCAGTAACGGACTCTCTGTGGAGCTATCTTTGTGTCTACTCCAGAATCTTCAGCTGGTACAAACCTCAGCAGCCAGCTTGGTTTTATAAAGAATAAGAGACTGTATTACATCTCTGCTTACAGCACTGTACTGGCTGTCAATACATTTACAGGCAAAATAGAAAGTGCTGGTCATTACCACTGAAGAGAGAACACCTTACTAACATCTTCTGAAGAGTTTTGCATAGAGTTGCCACAAGTTCATTTCTGTTGCCACCCCAGCTTTTTGGAACACGCTTTGGGCAGAGTTGACATCTTTATTTGCTTTTAAAAAGACCCTTAAAACACATCCTCTTGTCCAGGCTTTTAGCTACTGCTTCTAAGTTTTAAGTTTAATTATAACTGCAACTTGTTTTGTCTGTTTGCTTAACTGCTATTCTAACTGTTCTTCATGTTTTTATTTTAAATTTGTTTTTAGTATAAATCACTGAGAGACTAGTTGGTGATATATCAACCTACCTATATCCATACATTTATATCTGTTCAGTCCTGCTTACTCAGATGGCTGAAAAGGGGCTGGGGAGGGCTGGGGCATGCCTGCCCTCCATTTTAAGAGGACAAGTGAGAACACTGCCAAGTAAAATTGGCCAGCATTTAGCATAAAATAATCTTATCCAAAGTGGAGACCTTCTGGGCAAAAACCCTGATAATAGGAAGCTATATAAGGTACCACATACCTATTTACACAAACATATCCCATAATTTCCCAGGGCACTGGGAATTAGGGCAGGTGAATGAACATAAGCTAACCGGTAGAGAAAGGGTTTGGTGCTCCAGTGTTGTCCACAGAAACAGAAACTACTCCTCTCTTAGTAAGCTAATGTTTTTTAAAAAAGAAATAGGGTGTTGATACTTGTGAGGCTATTTATGCACAAGCATATGAAACGACTTTGCATTCTACAATGTCCGATCTAACATTTTTGTCTCTAAGAATAAAGTGAAATATTTACAGTAGCAGTTTGATTGTGGGTATATTATGTATTTATGCAGAATGGAGTGAAGCAGTTTTTAAATGCAGAGACCTATTTTGGTCTAGCGGAAAGACAGTACGATGACCCTGGATTTGGAAAGGTAAGATTTAATTCCTACTCCAGAAAATTTTCAATCCTTGAAGTTACAAAACCAGAAATGTGGGATAAGGAAGCTGGAAGGTAAGGAATGCAAACCTGCTTTTTGCTTCATTGTTTTTATGTTTGTTTAAGATTTTCAGTTAGGAGCTGGGCACACGTAAGAAAAGCAATCTAAATGCCTTTTAAACCCCCCCCCCAACATACTCTTCATGCTGTAAAGGGCAAAACTCATCAAAGAGATTCTGTTTATGTGAGCTGACCTTTGGGCTCACACAAATTATAATGCAATTATTGTTGAAGGACCAGACACATACCATTTTTATATAACAGTGCATTGTGTGTTGGTGTATGTGGTTAGAAAGGGAGAAAAATGCTGTAGCCATTTTACATTCATTAAGTATTTTTACATTTTGTATGCAATTTTTTTTTCCAGATGTGTCTTTTGGTCAACTGACTTTATGCGCTAGACTTATAATTTAAAATGTGCTTATTTCTCCAATTCATCCTTCCCCATCCAGGTCCCCCCAGCTGCACTGAGATTATAATGTTGGCCTCACTGCCTGGAAATTCTGGAAGTTGTAATCCTAACTCATCTGAATGGCACTAGTTTAGGGAGGGCTGGCCCGTGCCTTTATTAGGTATTTTATTAAGTGAAAATAATATCTCTCATTTTTCTCTGCTCTCTTAAAATACTCTGGATTGAGTCAATAAGTAAAAAAGATATTATGCCATAAAATGTCTTAAAGGAATAAGAAGACTTTTACCGAATCACTTAAAAATGAATACATCTAAGATAAATGAAATCAAAAGGAACACATAAATGAATACTTTATTCTGGAATCCAAATTGCCCTTAGATATAATGACTTCAAACAGAGAACAGCTAAAAGAATTTTTGGGGTAATATTTAAATGTTGAAATGAACACATTAGAAATACATAATTTATTTATTAGATCTGTATGCCACCAATCTAACCAAATTCCTGGAAATGAACAACAATAATCATAGTCATAGAAAAAATAAAGACTCAAATAACAAAAAAATAAAAATATCCAAAATAAGAAAAAAATAACATCACAGGGAGCAGTTCAACAACATGACATAAAAATGATGGGCCCACAGGAGAGATATAACATGTTGCTGAGCACCAGACAACAAGTAGCTAGACTTTGAACCAACTCAATTTTGGGGCGGTCTTCAAAATCAGTCCCATGTAGAAGCACTGCATAGTCCAATCGTGTGATGAGTAGGGTGTGAATCTCTCTATTAAGTTCTTCCTGCTCCAGGTTGGGCCACAAGTGGTGTACCAGCTGCAGCCAGGCAAAGGACCTTCTGGCTATGGCCTCTACCTGTGACCTGAACAGTAGTCATGGACCTGCTCCCTCGGGGAGTATGCTTTGCCTTCAAGAGAGAACACTAGAGCCAACAGAGAGCTGTGATGGACAAACAACTGCATCTTGCCAAGGTTCAATTTTAGTCTGTTTGTCCCATCCAGTTCCCAAAGGCTTTCAGAATTTCCCCCCGGAATGGATGGATTATACTTGCATTCACTCATTCCAGTATTCTGAAGCCTTAGGACACATTTCCAAAAAAGCAAACAAGGAGATGCAAAATGTCTTAGTGACAGTTTATCAAAATTCTAGATTGCAAAATGGAGATGCCCTTAGTTCCAAACACACTAACACTGTAGAGTATGAGACTGTATTATTGCCTGGTGTACTCAATGCAAAATAAATATTAGCATATGAAAAGAAGAATAAGCAGAAGAGTTTCAACAAATGAATTTTGAAACAGTGAAATGACATCAAACTGCCATCTTGATGCTTATTTGTAGTTGAAGGAATAATATTTTTAAACATGGATTACTAAAATCACATTAATTTTTTGGCTGAAGGAACTGAAAACAAAAACCTGCTATATAAATTGTCATGATTCTAAAGACATTTGCCCTTTTTGGCATTAAATAAAAATATGGTCACATTTTATCAGAGGGTTCAGTTATTTTAATGTCTGTGTGTGCTATTTGGTATTAATGTTTGCTTAGTTAACTGCAGGCTTTTAAAATATTGTTTACCATGGATGTTTTAGGATGAAGTGCATTGTAAACCACTGAGAGTTTGTTGATGACAATGTGAACAATAAATGAATAAATCAATAATAAATCAGCTAGACTGCATGCAATGTGTGTTTATTTGATTCATATCCTGCTTCAAGATAGCTATCAATAAGTAAAAGAAAAATGCAAAAATAAGAAATATAGATGAAGATCAATGCTAAAAATTATTAACAGCTGAGGAATGCATTCCATAGCCTGGGAACAATGCAGAAGTTCCTATCTGAGCCCAATAAACAGGCATCTAAGAATAGAGGCATTTTCCTATTTTATTTTATTGCAACTTATGACTATTTTTTTCTAGGTTCAGTGTGCTAATACCTTCTGATGAAAGGTGGTTTATAAATATTTACATAGCTAAATATGGAAGTTTCTCAGCACACCAAAAGTCATATAGTAAACAAACAGCTGACAACATTACTGAGTACAATCAAAGTCAGATGCAGCTGAGTATCATCACCATAAGATAAAACTGTTGCAAGTTGAGACGACAATTTTGGTGACCAGGTGAAGTGATTCAATTTGCGTCACCAACAGATCAAAGATCCTGGCCCACACGGCAGAAAGGACTTAATCTGGAATTAAAGAATATTTGATTTTTTTTTTTTTGCCCTGAATATAGGGTAACCCCAAGGCAAAAACAGATCCCTTACTACGTGGCCACCGTTTTGTTCCATGCTGCAAAATGGCTGTGATAGGGTCCTCATGGCTGTGAGCTCGGCTCCCTGTGTTCTAGATCCATGACCCTCCTGGTTGGTTAAGGCCTCCCTGGAGGTGGCATATGGTTGGGTTCAAGTGGTGGTTAATGCCACTTTGTGGGAGAGGGTGGTGTGCCCCCTTCTCAAGAGGCCATCCTTGGACCCAACCATGTTAGACAACTTTTACCCAGTCTCCAACCTTTCCTTTTGGGGGTAGGTTGTTGAGACGGTGGTTGGCACTCAGCTTCAGAGGACCCTGGATGAAGTGGATTATCTGGACCCTTTTAAGTCTGGGTTCAGGCCAGGGTACACTACTGAGATGGCATTGGTTGTGCTTGCTGATGACCTTTGGAGGGCTTGGGATGTGGGTGGTACGATTGTCCTGGCTCTCTTGTATTACTCAGTGGCTTTCAATACCATCAACCATAGTATCCTTCTGAACTGGCTTCGGGGGTTGGGAATGGGAGGCACTGTTTTGCAGTGGTTCTCCTCCTTTCTCCATGGCCGGTTCCACTCAGTGTTGGGGGAGGAAGGGATCAGTGTTGGGGGGGGAAGAGTTAACAGTAGAATACATATTGTTCCTCTTTTTTCTCACAATAACCATCCTGTGAAGTAGGTTGGGCTGGAAAATAGTGACTGGTCCTGGTGGCTAAGGGTGGACTGGGTCTCCCTGTTCTTAGTCCAACACCTTAACCACTATACTACAGTGGCTCTTCCACAATGGACTGAAAATACAGAGAACTACACATGCATTATGACAAGTTTAGGAGTTGATTTTTGCCTAAAGCAAATCTATTATTCTATTTCTTACTATAGTTATTTTTCTCAAATGCTGATGATAAAGAATAGGAAAGAATGCACTTTCCCTTGGCAAATGTATAAAATAGTTTGGCAGCTTTTTAAAATTTTGAATAGGCTTGCTTTTATGTCACTTTTTATTATACTTCTGGAATAAACATCAAGAACTAATAAACATCCCTCTAAACACATTTTTATTATGATTTTAAAAATGGGAAATGCATTTACTACACCATGAAGAAGATAGGTTAGGAGAACTTACTCCAGATTCCAATAACTTTCTTCTCATTTTTCAATTTTGCATAATTTCTTAACCTCTTGTTTCTATTTTTGGGCCTATGTTATGAAACACACTGCTCTGAGATAAAGCAAGTCTCCCTAAGAACAATTCAGGAAGGGGCTCAAACATATTTATTCATCCAGCCATTTCACCATTCAAATGTTTTAATGTTTAAAGTTTCCATGTTTTTTTTTCTTATTTCAATTACAGTTTTATGCTTATGGCTGATAACATTTACATAAGTTACCCAGAACTGTTAAAGAGCATATTTCTAAATAAATAGAGGTTCCCTAAAAAAAAAATCATAAGCCACTGAATATGGTTCAGAAAATATGAGAAACTAGCCAAACATTTCAACCAGATCTAAGTACTGTAATAAAATCTTAAAAATAGGAGTGATCTACAAATATTAAATTAGCCCATAAAATATATTCAATAAGTATTTCAATTTTGTACTTTGCTTTATAAAAGGAAACTGCAAAAGGCTTAAGAGTACCAAGAATTGGCATTGGAATATCTGGAACAGAAACTTACAAGTCTCTCTCCTGAAAGAACTTCCAACAGTTTGATAAGCATTCGTCCATCACGAAGATCAGTGTACAAGTCTGTAATTCTACAGGACACACGTGCCAAGTGAGAGTTAACCCACTTAGTGAATGTCTTTTTCTGCACTGCCTCTCGCTCATCTAGTGAAGAAGAAGAAAATATACAGTAAGGTTTAGTCATAAGAAACTATATTTAACATACAAAGAGTATCTGGGCAAGGCACTTCTTTGACCATACTTCATGGCCTACACTGAGTTACGCTACTCATTCAGATAATCCAGTACCTTCAATTCCAACTGGCAGCAATTCTCCAAGAGCGCTTCCAGGTTCTGTTTCCTAACTTTTCTTTTAGTTAGTTAGAGATACAATGATTTGACCCTAGACTATCTATATGCATATCACATGTGTTGCAACTAATCTGTTACCCTAGTTTATAATTCTTAAACAAATGTTCAGAGGTAAAAAGTTATCACAGATCCTGGTAAAACACAAAGAGGAGTACACGGTTCATCTCTCCCCCACAACCCAAAATTAACCTCATATATTGTTACAACCCTCTCCAATCTGCTACCCTCCAGGAGTGCTGGGTAGGGATGGGGAAGGGGATAAACTTTGATCTAGTTCACCACCTTCCCCATCCTTCTCTCAGCCCAAGTCACACAGCCAATTTCATGGCTGAGTGAGATTTGTTCAGTACTGTATAAGTTTAATTTTAATTTGGCTACTTCCCATCTAGTCACTTACAACATGTCCAGTATACAATATTGACTCTGCACAAGCATCAGCAAAAAGCAAAACTTTTTCAGTGATACTCTCAAGCATGTAGAGATGGTGTGATTCTATAAAACTTCAGACTACTGCCACAACATATTCAAATAACACATGAGAGACTCATCATGAGCCCCACAATCCACCATTCCCAACAACTGCATGCTCATCTTATTGTTCAGTTGTGCGTATAGTAAGTGGCCACGTACCAGTAAACAGATGGATGGCTTTTCTATACAAGGAGCAACTCTGGGTCAATAAAGATCCTACTGTCAACCCTATAAGGTGGACCAGACTAAGAAACAAATGTCATATGTGTATTGTATAAAATTACTTTAATTAGAACAGCTATAGTAAGAGAATCTTGCAGGTTTGAATGTGTTTCCCTCCTCCATCACTTTATCTTCGTGTGAATTAGGAAGGGGCCTGTCAGGCATTTTCTTAAGGTTGTTTCTTAGAATGGGCTCAATGGGCTGTGATTGTTGCCTTAATAACGGATCTTCCCATTGTCCATCAAGGCCATTCTCTATCCCCTCTACACTTACTACCCCATCCATGGAGGTCTTCTAATCATGATGTATTGGCACATGTAGAGTGGGGCATTTAATCCCAGAGAATTCGGATTGCGTGTCTCTGTAAAATTCACAGAATAAACATTGGAAGACTAAATTTGCTGATTTACTTATTTATGTATGACATTTATAAGAGCAGCCACCTCCATAGCAACTCTGGTCAGCATGCAGTATTAGAAACAAATTAAGAACAACAAGGTAAAAAATAGTAAATATCCAGAAAAAAATAAAACCAGTATTTTTATTCCCACAAGGGGCCCACTACCCAACCTAACTCAAGGCCTGGGGAGAACAATCAGGTTTTAGGCCCCTTTGAACAAGGCCATGGTAGAAGCAATGCAAATCTCTGGGGGGATGCTATTCCAGAGGGAGGCACTGTGAAGAAAAGTCTCAGTTCCTGGGTCCCATCAGATTACCTTGTTTAATCAGTGGGAGCTGAAGCATGCCAACTCTGTCAGATCAAACAGGATGGACAGACACTAGAGGAGACAGATAGGTGATAACCAACATCCTGAATTTCAGACCATGATTGGAGCTGCTGCCTGCTCCTCAAGCAGGAACTGTGAGTCCAGGAACACCCACAAATTGTGTACCAGTCCCAAACTGGCAACTGCAATCCCACTCTGGACTGAAGATGGAAGTCTCCAGTTCTGAGTAGCCCAAATTCTCACAGCCCTTAGTTATGCTAGGGTTGAATTTAAGTCTGTTCCTCACTATCCAGATCCTCACGGCCTCCAAACTCTGGGACAAGTTCTCAACAGCATCACTTGATCAGCCTGGGATCAAGATATACAACTGGGTATCATTAGCATACTGGTGATACCTGACCCCAAAGTGATAGATGACCTCACCCAGTGGTTTCATGTAGATATTATCATGTAGAAAGGGGACAGCATTGAGTCCCAGATGTGGCACTCCAAATAGCACCTCAGATATCAGGGCTTTCTGCCCCTCTTCCAACAGTGACTGGGACCAGCCACAGAGAAAGAAGCACTATCACTGCAACGTGATGCCCCCACCGCCCGCTTCTAATCCCCATAGGTGGTCCAGAGGGATATTATGGTTGGTGTTATCAAAAGCCAGAGAGAGATCAAGCAGAACCAGAACAGTTGCACCAACCCATCCTGGCTCTGCCAAAGGCCATTAACAAACACAACCAATGCCGTTTCTGTACTGTGACCTGGTCTGAAATCCAAATGAAAAGGTTCCACATAATCCATTTCCTTCAGGCTCCTTTGAAGCTGCAGATGTGATGGAATGGAATTATGAAGGCCAGGCTCAGGGAGATAAGCATTTTCTTAGCTTGCCGCAGGAGCGTGGGAACTACAAGGGGATGAGACTGGCACCTCCCTGAGGAATTCACACTGTTGTGGCTGGCTGACTTGGGAGCTGGGGTTTCAGTCTGGGAAGATTCTTGCTAGAGGTTGTAGCTAATAAACACAGCTGAACTGATTTTGCATTGTCTCTTGGAGTTCCTTGGGCTAGGCCTGACATCAATCTTCCCAGACTGCATTTTGAAGTCACCTTTAGGAAGGATTTGAAATTATTTTCTCTGTGAGCCCTCTTTCAGATATATTTATTACCCTTCAAGGGCAACTTTTTATTAGACTATGTCATTATATCTAGAGGGAACTGTTTTGAAGGCATGGTTACCTTGTGGCAACAGGCAGAGTGATTAAATTTCTTATTTCTTTGTTCTTTCCAGTTTAAATATTTAATTGCTCTCCTCTAATGCAGATTGCTGCAGCATCTTGGACAGGTGACAAACTAGGGCAGAGAAATGCAACCTCTGGCATTCTAGTTATTATAAAATTACAATACCTGCACTCCCAGGAACCACTCTAATGGATGAATGATGCTGAGCATTGTAGTTCAGCAACATTTGGAAGGCCACAGGGCAGTTATTCAACATGATGCATCCAGATAAATCAAGGCAGCAATTCCTGACATAACTATAAGCCACAGGGAAAGGATAACTACTCTAACTTCTTTTCCTTAACTTTCTCCATAACCTTCACATGTAGAGGCCAATTCTATATGTTACCCTCCATGTGTAGAGATTTCTGATTTCCCATGATTTTAAAATCTTGGGGACCAGATCCATGGATAAAGGGAATGCTCCTCTGCAAACAGTCACTGCCCACATTGTAAGGTTAGGTTGCTGAAGCTGAACAATATTAACAGGCTGAAGTAGGAAGCGGTTATTTCATTAGAAAGTGGAAACCACATTGCTAGCACTGCCTTATTGAGAAAGACACATGGAGGAGGTGATTCATGAAAATTGAGCTGCTCTTTTCTAACTATGGTGTAATCCCAAAACATTGGGAGAGAGGAACAAATTAGAGCATGTTCTGCCACTTCCAATATCCATAGAGACTAGCCTTTCCCAATTTGGTGTCCTTTAAATGGGTTGGGATTAAAACTTCCAATATTAAGTTGTTTATTTTTCCTATTTCTTTTACAAAATATTAACTGCATGAATTTTTAACATAATCATCTTCATATGGTTTTATTTCCCCACTGCCTGATCTTCTTAAATTCATTTGAAATTATCATTCCTGCTTGCTGGGAACATTCCATGAACTTTCCCAAAGAAAACTGTTCCGTGCAAGTGCAGGGAGTCCCAGCTTGTCTAACAAAATGGAGAATCCCTCAGCTGTGATTCACACATTGAATATATACCACATTCTAAGATGTGTAACCGGCATGGCAGGAACATCTGCCCATTTGGGCAGCGAGCACTCTGAGAATCACTGCAAAAATTATTTTTAGAAAAGCTGTTTTGGGTTGCTGTGAAATGAAACACCTGCTGCTCATTTCAGTTAGGAGTTTTACAACCAACCTCATCCTCTTTATACATGGTTTTCTTGCCATTTTTAACTTAAAAATTGAACTTTTCCCCCTCTAGCTAACTAAGATTTAAAACTACACCAAGACTAACTAAATGTGGCAGTGTTCTTAGATTGTTGTTTTAATTAATTGAAAATGCTTCTTTTTCAAAGTCACATCCAGAACTCCACAAACTTTTGAGGCAAGATGAGAGCTAACACACACCAATCTTTCCTCCCTGCCTGCTCCAGCTGACAGGATGATTCTGCCAGTTCAACAATACCATGAATGGACTAGATAGTTGGAAAATCTTTGGTCAGAGAGGATCCGTATCTACGTATCAGAGTGTCTGCTGTTCCTGTGCCATGACAAAGAGCTTTCCAACCTAGGAAACAGCTTTTGCAGCATCTTAGATATCTGTTGTGGTACCTGAAATGTAGCCTTCAAATAGGAAACTGACAGATGAAATCACTGGCTTATCTTATTCAGCATTCTGCTTTCTAGCAATGACCAGAAAGAAGTATTCTGGGGAGGTTCTATTGGCTTAGACTAAACTTCTATCTAGTCAAGTGTTTTGCTTTTTACTGAAGTCAGTCAAGATGCCCATAGGAAACTCATAAACAGCAGGAGCGGGAAGAAAAAGCTTCCTTTGATCCTATCAATCCCCAGGAACTGATATTCAAAATCTGCTTCTTCTGAACTTGAAGGTAAAATATAAACATGATTGATAACCATGGATTAATAGTAGTTATTATCTTCTATTGGAAAGAATCCCAAAATGAGAATGAGAAAGGAAGATGAAACTATCCCAGGGGCTTTCTCAGTTAGACACTCATCCCAACTGGGCCATTGCCATTAACTTCCTACAAGCTTTTGTAGGTTTGTTTCTTAGTAATGTTTATTGTATTTTAGTTACAATTGTTTATATCATTTTAAACAACTTTGGATGGATTGTTATCTTATAGGAGGATATAAATAACTATAATCAAATCATCATCATCATCATTATTATTGGTCGCACAGTCAGCCAGATGTTTAGACTAGACTTGGCATTTTAATCTACCTATCGAATTCTTCCCAAGGACCTGGGATAGGCAGATGGTGTTGCTGATGGTGTTAAAGGTATCATCGCAGGATACGAGCTGCTCCAAGTAAAGCTGTCTTTTGCAATTGACTGATGGTGATTTTGTCAATACCAATGGTTTCAAGTGGTGCTCCAGATGTTTTGGGATTGCACCTAAGGCACCTATGACTATTGGTACTATCTTTGCTTTCTTTTGCCATAGTGGTTCTACTTCTATTTGCAGGTCTTCATATACTGTGATTTTCTCCAGTTCTTTCTATTAGAATTAGTATTATTTGATCCCCTTTAAGTCATGTAAACTGATAGCAAATAATGGCAGCAAATGTTACAGTTTAATTATCCTGTTAAAAGAACTAAAGAGTCTTCCAGGATGATTTTTTTTTTTTTTTTACTTTCCAGATTTCCTGGAATTCCCAAATGGTCTCCCTTCCAAGTACTACCAAGGCCAACTACCCTACTTAGCTTCCAAGTCAAGAGCAGTTCACCCTAGCACTTACTGGTGACAAACATAAGGTCTCTGAAAACAGAAACTTTTCCATTTGCTAAGATTCCAAGCTACAGACAGACGTAGCTACTCTATACGCATCTGGTCATTTTCTAAAGGCATCTTTGCTATCTACCATCATGATATTCTGCATCACTCCATAGATTTAAATAATATATTGTGTGAAAATACTTTTGCTTGTTTTATTATCAAAACTGGATGAGTACAGAAAAAGAATTTAAGAGAAGCATGCAAATAGAGTTAAAAATCCAGATCTGTACCTGATCACACCAGAAGAAAACTGCTATGCGGGGGCGGGGGCTTTTAAACCACTCTGAAGCAGAATTGATGGTAATTTCATAAACCCAAAATATTTGCTTTTAAAAGATGAACTACTTGACTGCACAAGAGCAGATATGCTATATCTGTACAAGCCACTTTTGGGGGCATACTTCTTGATCAAAAGGGAACAACCCTTCAATACTTACTCATTCAGAGATAACACTGGAATTATGGAGAAAATACATATTTCAGGGTTAGGTTTAAGATTGTTGGGTTCTTGGTGCTTTCTGAGCTTAGAATTTTCTTTGCAGACATTATTGAATGAGGTAATGAAACATTTGCAAGGAAAATTCCAAACCCAGAGAACATCAAGAACCCAACAGAGATACCATTATGCAGGTTCTCTTTGGTGGCAGGTAAATTTGAGATCTCTCTGCAATCCGGGTGGACTGATGGAATTGTACTAGATATAGGAAGTTATCTGATCCTCCCATATCCATGGAGGCTGACTGAAAATGGACAAGGGCAGTATGATGAATTATTCTGAGAGGCAGTGGACAACCTCTGATGGGATAGGCATACTGAATTGCCATTTGTTCAATACCTGTATTTACTTGTTTTCCTCCTCCCTCACCATCATTCTTTTTTTTTTTTTACAATGTGTCTTTTAGGTTAGGCAATGATAGAGATTTTTTAAAATTATATAAGCCATTCTGGAAGTATGTTGTGAAGAACAGGGAAAATACTTTAAATCAATTAAAAAAAATTATTGGTAGCCACTCAAGATAAGTAATGATAATAACTAATGTAAGGTAATTGCACAGATGGACAAAAATATCATAAGGAACAGGCATAGCAGAAGATTATAAATGAGAATTTCTGAAGATTTCTAATTAAAGCCACAGGATATGGGTGGTGCAGCAAATTTCTAGTACTTTGCAATAACATTTATCTCCCTGAGTGTGCACATATTGTGCAGGGAAAGAAAAGGGAGGGAGACAATATGTGCATCATGCAAAGCATACACAGCAGGAAAAGGGAAGTAGCTCTCAAAAGTTTGCACTGATAACACAAACTTATCTCCAGGCAACACTAAGGACAGACATTTCCGCTGGACGGAAACCCCAAAGGACACAATGTTGTCCAAATAAAGGACCGGTACTTGAGATTGCTGGTCAAGATTTGAAGGAGGGAGGGAGAAGTCTCTCCAACAGATGTTTGATAACAAATATGCTGTATCTAAACCAACTGAGATCCACTACAGTCTAGACTATAAGCAAGCAAAAGGTTTTCTGACTGCTAATAGTTTTTTGCAGGCAAACAAAAAACATCTCTGGAGTTCAGTGTTCCTCATCTGTAAAATAGGAGCATTGGCTGCATCTGAAAAGGTCTGACAAGTTCTACTGACAATTCTAAGAGTGATTTCACATAGTGCACTAAGCTACGGCTTGCTTAATCATATTTTTTAAATAAATTACTATTGGTTGGGTTTCACAAATCAACTAAACCAGGGATGTGTGAATTTGGGCACTAGTGAATATACAGTACTTAGAATTCTGAGAACATTTGTGCGCTCTTACAAAATTGCTTCTGGTTGGCTTGCCCATTCACAACATAGTTGCCAAGTAGGACATAACTTGTATTATAGTGTGGATTTATCTATAATGCTACTTGATAGTCCAACTTGCCCCCCCCCGCCCCAATTCTTCATTGCAGGATGCTTCCTATTGCTCCAGTTTATTTTTGTATTTCTTTGGGGCCAATGGAAGCATCTCCAAGCAAAGCACTGATCTGTATCATTTTTATTTTATACGAAGGCTTATCAAGAGCTGTTGGTGCTTCGCAACTTGCCAGCTTCTCTTTTTTCCTTATTTGAACATTTTTAACATGCAAGTTCAAGTGAAAGAGAGAACTTCCAGGTTGACATAGCCCCGCGTCCACAGGCACAGTGGCATTCCTAGTTCCATGTCCCAGTGCCAAGCCATAAACCACGGTTTACAAGACATGACTCAATCCACATACTATTAAACCAACATCAAATATATCACATTGTGGCTTAGCATGATGCATTAACATAACCTTAGACTCTCTGATGCATTCTTATGAAAAAGTAGCTTTGTGGCTCCTGAAGTTTAAATGATAACTGATACAACTACCATCCCATCCATTTTGCTCCTGGCTCTGATATGGAGCAAGGTCCATAATAATAATGCAGAGCCCCTTCTTGGTTTTGACTACTAGAGAATAAGGAGAAGCACAGGAGCTCTGCATTTAACTTTTAAAAATTCTTTCCTCATACATGCTTCTCACAAGTTCCTTAAGAAGTATCTCAAGTTCAGTTCTGTCAAATGAGAATGAAAATGATCTAGTCAGGTTATCATGAAAGCAATGATAAAACTATATTTCAACTTGAAAGCATGACTACTATTTGGGTTGTCTGAGCAGATGACCCAGGGTCCATGTTTTGTTTTGCAATGTAAAACAGAAGCACTTTTCTCTGAGCTCCAAAGTATCTTAACCGGCCACTTCAGATTTAACCACTACAAATCAGCCTTATGAATGGGGACTATTACTGGGCAGTTCACTCTCTTTCATTCCAAAAGCTTTATTTCTTAAAATAAGCACATTATGTATGCAATTGTATCAGCCTCCTAGGTAGGTATCATCTTTGGGAAGAGAACTGTTCACACAGCTTGTAGGGTTCCACTTTGGGGCAGCGTGGAAGCAGGTCTTCTCAGTGGTAACTCTTGTTCTGTGGAATCACCTTCCACGTGTAGCATGCCATGCTCCACTGCTGTTGTGTTCAGATATATTTTAAAAGTCCATGTTTTATTATCAGTTGGCCCTGGCTGTTAACTACCCCTAATATGTTTTAATGGGCTGTTCTTATTCTGGCTTCCACTTTGAAATATTGTTTTATGACTACTGTAAAAAAAATTACAGGATTGTTTGTAATGCAGAATGCTACAGGAATATTAATGGCTATTGATTTTGAAGAATTATTGTTACCTTTGTGCTGGGAGGAGCATGCCTCCCAACACCGGCTGCAGAAAAATAACTCTTCAGAAGGATATCTCTTTGCTTCTTGCTTGGGAGCACCCCACAGACATCTGGTGGGCTAATGTGAGAAACAGAAAGCTGGACTAAGATAGACCTTGGCCTGATCTAGCAGGGCTGTTCTGAATGTGAAATACATGCTTGCAGCAGTTGATGGACTTTAGTCCCATTTTATTTGTGCATTGTAATTTCTATCAGTTATCCAGAGTAGATTTATAGCTTAACCTGTTTTGAATCATCTTTTAAAATAACTGAACTGGCACAAAAGATACAATTATTGTAGAATAATATAACTCAGGCCAATGAGTTTCCCAACCCTTCAATTATCAGTTATCATTTAACTGGCATTTTTATTGAGTTTTATAATTCCTTGTCTTACCTTCCCATAACCACAATAGGGTGAAGGTCATACTTTTATTCTAAAGGTAAAGGATGATGCCAACACTGACTTACTCACATCTGTCCAGTGATCTCAGGCCTGAGGGAGAAGTTGAGTTCAATTCCTAATTTGCTCCTCTGGTAAAATTCATGTGCTCACATTACAGATTAATAAACTAACATATATACACATACACATACATACATACATACATACATACATATGTCTTTGCATATGCAATTTCTTCTCAATGCATCATGATAAACCCAGAAATAATTGATTGAAACCATATTTTGAAGCTGAATTAAAATCATGAGTTATTCAGAAACCAAGAATCATAATTTTAAATGAAATTTTAAATGAAAAAAGAGACCAATTAATTGAAGGCATCCATAGTGCATTTAGGTAGATAATGGGCAGATAACAGAAAGATCTATATATATTAAACTGAAATGAGGATTCTTTTGTTTGTGCTGGGCCTCTGCTTCTTATTTTAAGATAGTCTTTGCTAGGAAAGTATAAAAGCAGGTTTCTAAAATCTTACTGGTGTGGGAAAGAGTTGAATCAAATCAGAGATTACACCAGTGTATTGTGGCTACTGACTCACCCTGGCAACATGATAAAACCTAAGGTCAGCATTGTAAGAGAAGAACATAGGGCAAGTGACTAATTCATTTTGAAGAAGCAGAATATTCCTTGGAAGCGCTGTTTTCTCTCAAGAAATGGAAGCCTTTGAATCCCACACATAGCTCCATAAATTCCAGCAATTCCTGACAATTTTCCTTTCAAGAAGGCTGCCCTGCAAGGGTCAACAGCTTCTGTTGCACCTTTTCAAGTAGCTATGAAACAACTGCGCCACATAAAGTCTTTAAATCAAAACCAGTTTAACTGCTGGCTGAACAATATTTATGCTAACAAACAGTCCCACTATTTAAAAAGCCCAGAGTAACCCAAAGATATCTGCTGTATTTTATTAATGTATTAGGAAAGTCCAGCCTTAAGAATAAAGGAAGCTTTCTTGAACAAGCATCATCGTACGTAGCCACAGTATGGTTTGTTCTGATTTGGTAAGCACACTATATGAATCAGACTCTGTGGTTTAGAAAACCATAGTTTATGCTTAACATATTTTGTGAAATCGACCCAAAATGGATTACTCAAAAAATTATGGTTAAGTAATTAGTGTAATGCGTGAACCCAATTACTAACCTTGATTATTGATATCTCAAACTGTGGTATTACACACACACCAGGAGCAGACAACTTTTCCCAAACCAGAAGCCTATTGTTGTTTATTATTATTTTTCACTGAGGGCTACAGACAGCATTATGATATGAAATAGGCAGTTATCACAGCAGAGCAGGAATTTTCCAGTTGTTTTGCTTTTTGCATATAACCTTTCCCTAAAACAAATTGCTTCATTTGTCTGTTTCTGGTTTACACAGTGGCAAACTGCCACCAGTTTTCAATGGGAAACCACCCAATGTGGTGGAACCATCAGAAGAGGATCTGTGGGCTGACCAGAAGCAGTCTGGAGTTCACAAATGGTCAATGCACTCTGGACTGCTCACTTCTGGTCACATTTTGAGGTATCAGTGAGCTAACTTTTCCAGCCTATTTTCCCAATTCTGGGAATCGAAACTGTCATGTTTTACATTCACATAAAATACTTCGGCCTTGACCTTCAATCTTCTTGATTATTGTTTTTGTAAAAAGTCCCTAGATTAAATTTTTTCTACATTAAAAGGTTTTCCCTCCTTCCTGTTCTGGAACTTCCTAACACAATTCACATGCCCATTTGCAAACTAAACTGGTTCAGTTCAGGGAAATCTTTGCTACCTAGTTCTGCTGATAACTATAAACTGGCTCTTAGTTACCAATCATAAAATGAAAGACAAAACACAGTTCAAAGCAAAATAGTCTTTGACAACTGACTTTTTGCCTAAACCAAACCTCCCCAACATGGTGACCTTTCAATGTACTGGACTACTACCTCTCATAATCCCCAGGCAGCTTGACCAAAGTCTGGTTGAGGACTGTTGTGGTTAAGTTCAATACATTTCCAAAATCAGATTGTTTAGTCTGATCTAGACAACAGAATATTTACAGTACAAGCCATGTACCGCCCTTCCTGAATGCTCACTCCACAAAGGATACATAGATTAATGCCACCCATATTGCATGGCTGGGAAAGGGGAAGCTTGCCAACTTTGTTTATTCAAAAAAATACAACACAAATTCAAACTTTAGTCTGGGAGCTGCATCACAAGAAAACAACAAGCAATGTTTTGCCATGAGCTACAATCTGGGGAACACTAAATTACAGGGTAGATTTTCAAAGGGAAGCAGCATATTTAGGGATACCCATATGTTAGCAATGGCTATAAGGCAGAGCCTTTTAATAACTTGGTAATACGTGCTGATTTTATAGTTTATATTGTCCCTGCTTTCAACAAGGATAAGCAGACCCAAGCTCCATGTATACGACAAAGGAACTGATATAAGTACAGAGTACTTTCATAAATAGTTTTGGAAATGGCTGAATATTCAAATATTCAATAATTTTTTTTAAAGTCATTGTGATTGACCCATGCACAGAACCTGTGTCCTGACATGAGCAGAAATTAAAATACCTGAGAGCTACTTCCTCAAAGATTATAGCCTATAAAGGAACTGTCACAAAACTGTGGCCTAGATTGTCTGTGAAAGTAATACAAATACTCCCTAATGCAAGTGCCAAGATTTTTTTTTTAAAGTTTGAAATGACCAAACACTCAGAAGACTGCCAAAGATTTATTATTATTTGTGCTTTTGAGTCAGTTTTTTACTCCTGGCCACCTGGACTAGTCTCTGCAGTTTTCTTGGAGAGGTTTTTCAAAAGTGGTTTACTGTTGCTTCTTTCCTAGGGCTGAGAGAGAGTGACTGGCCCAAGGTCACCCAGCTGGCTTTATGCCTAAGGTAGGACTAGAACTCATGGTTTCCTGGTTTCTAGCCTGATGTCTTAACCACTACACCAAACTGGCTCTCACAGATGCTAAAGATTTAGCGACATTAAATTTCATTAGTTAGGCAAATGTGCATAATTTCGTACATTTCATTTTTTTTTCAAATATAAATTATTTCTTATTGGAGTCCTATGGGCACTATTTGGGGATATGTATGCCATGGAGCCTGCAGAGAATGTATTGGATAAAATCGAAAGTGATACAGTTGTCCAGTTAAAAACATGACTGTAGAATTACAATCCATTTTTAATTTGTAAATGTGCAGAAACAAGGAAAAGAGAAATATTTTCTCCATGTTAATTTGTTGAGGTAAACAGAGGAGTTCCTACAGGCTTTTTGGTCCTGACCAAATTGAGCCTTTGGAAAGAAATTTTAAATTTAATTGGTGGCCAAAATAACTGTTACTTCCTTTCTGATTCCCCTAAAGCTTTACAACAACAATAAAAAGAAACTGCATAAAAAGACTCTACAAACGTTAAATAGCATTAGTAGCTGCTTGCATTTTTTTTTTCTTTTAAAAAAGAACTACTTTTTTCTGCCTAAGGTCACTTGATGCCCTGATACAAGAGAATGGCATGAGAAAATCACTCATCTGGGAAAACACTGAACCCTCACTTATCAGTATACAAAACAAAGAAGTCATATGAGGTTATTGCCCTACCCTAACAGATGAAAATACTGCAGCATTTTTATTTTTTAAAGAAGGGGAATAAATCAGATTTCTAAGCAATGGAACACAAAGTTGACTTTTAAGAGTCTCTTCATATTTTTAAATTGTTCAAGATCACTAAAACTTTAAATGTGTTACAGTGGCAAGCAATGCTATATAAGAGGTTAGTAATCACGTTAGCAGGCGTAGCAAATTGTGAAAGTTAATTATGCACTGTGTAAATTCTTCCTAATGATAAGAGCAGTTTGAAAGCAGAACCAACTCCTTAGGGAAGTGGTTGTCTCCTCACTGTTTGATGTGTTCAAACAGAGGCAAGCCACCTATTTGCCAGCAATCCTTTAATTTGGATTCAATAAGCAGGAAGCTGGAGCCTAATCTTATTTTATGTTTGTACATGTTTATTTATAAATAATTCTACAGAACTGCAATCTTTGATAAGGTCACAATCTAGTGTTTTTGCTTTATGGGAGTCTTATTGCACTCTGCAAAATTTATTTCTCTGGAAACATCCACAGGATTTCACTATTAGCCAATTATCTCCATGATAACTGAATTAACTGAAAAATGTTGCTTGATTCTACTTTCATTATTTTTAGTGGGAATTATTCTATGTGATGAGATATGTCAGGTATGCCCTCAAACTGACCTGCGGTAGATTGCACTGCTTTCTCACTAGAGCTTAAGAAGTACTGCCTTGCAAGCATAAGGTCTTGTTCCTTTTTATCCATAAAGCAAATGTAAACACATATTCTTGCCCCATGTTGTTGTTATTCGTATCTTCAAATGTTCTTTATCACCTGAGGTCTACGCCTCAGTCAAGAGGAACGAGTGGAGAACTTCACTGCAACTGCCAGTGAATTGCAAAATTTTCTGCTTTTCGAAAATAATGTTACAGTTGTTCTATCTATGTAAATATAAGAAAGTCATCTGTCAGGGGCAAAAGCATCTTTAGAGACAGGAAGCACAAAAGGGGCTGCTGATACATAGAATTTTTCACAGGTTTATGAAACACTCCAAAGTGAAATGCTCCTGCCATGCTTCTGTGTTTCCATATGAGTCAAGATGCATCCTTAAGAAGGAAAGATGGTGGGTGATTGCCTGGGGCAGAGGGGGCGGGGAGAGATTTGCTTAGAAACTCCCCCAAAGCATCTCAGGAGGGAAAAGGAAAGGATACATTTCACTGCAGCTAATTTGTATGGAAGGAGGTTAGTGGATGGAAACAGAGAAATTTGAAGGTATAGAGGGCGATAATCTAAACAGAGGGTAAGGAGAGAGGGGAGACTGGGGCTCGTCAAGGGTAGCCTAAAACATAAATATAGGGAACAAACAGAAAGAAAGAGGGATAGAAAAGCCCCACGGTGTTTCTCAACTTTAGCAACTGTAAGATGCATGGACTTCAGCTCCCAGAATTCCCCCAGCTAGTATGTTGGAGTTATCTTAATGTTGTTGAGGTGAGCAACACTGGCCTAGAGGATGATTCAATGTTTGTATACGGGAAAAGTCGAATAGAAAGTTGGCTCTGTGTGTTTTAGTGAGGAGGTTGTATTTGTATTAGCACTTGTAAAAAAAAAAATGTCTTGTACATATTTGAGGGGAGATTTTGAAAGACAAAGATAAACAAATGAATTATATGAATGAATGGAACTTGTGGGTTTGGCAAAGCAATGTTTGGTGGTCATTCTGACCTAAAGTGAATGATGAATTTAAAAAGTCTGTGTTTGGGGTCAAGTTGCCTATCTTCTATCATCATTTAGCCTTTCTTTAAAAGTGATATTTCATATTGCCTGCTGCCCATGCCTGCTATAATACCCATTTCGTGATAGACCCAGTAAACGGTTCTCAAAATTTCAAAGATGTCACCTGGCCCCCAAATGTTGGCGATCTGGGTAAGGAATGTGCTGTATATATTGCTTATATTATTTTGCCACAAGCTCACATTTTGTTGCATGCAATCAGCTCCATCTGAGCTGATGTTAGTAATAACAGGGAGTTCAAAGATAATAGTTATAGAAACTATAACATATTCTATTAATGGGGAAATAATTGTCACACCAGGTGTGTCTAGATGGATACAACGAGAATACACAGCTACCCTTGGACTGCAATTTAACATGAGTATGTAAATTCAAACTGAGTCATGAGTTAATAGAGAAAGTAGTTCATAATTGCAGTTCATATCTGAACAGGGAACGTCTGGCCTTCTGATCTATAGTAACACTTCATCTGTATTCAGAGTAATAGTGATGTATATCATGGCTAATTTACATTTCCTTTTATGGTTTTGAAAACTCCTAGACTGCAGTGGTTAATAACTGAACTATGAAATCACCTCTACTCAAAACTAGCTACTTTCACTCAATCCTGCTCCTATTCATGTTACATGGGAATATCATCATACTGCAGAAGGCTAATTATATATCTGCATACGTTTGGGCTGAGAGTATTTTTCAAAAGGAGTTTTTACTTGCTTCGTAGTGCTTTGCTCTGTTAATAGTCATTCCGTTCAAAAATGCTGCTTATGCAGTTATTAATCTGCTATAAGAACCGAATTCTGGAACTGTAGAGAGCAGTTTGCAAAAACAAAAAGCCTTTTACAATTTTCTTTCTTTGAATTTAATACTCAATTGTATCCACTAGTATTTATTTATGTACAAAATTTTAATGTTTCAAACTTCAACTCTAAACAGCTTGCAACTAGTATATTAACACAGCCATAAGTAAATTAAAACCAACTGTTATAAACTAAAAGAACAATTATCAGTATTACAAGTAACAAACAGAAAGGCTCTAATAAAACACATTATATACTATATAACACATTTATATAACACATTTATAAGAGTGGAGGTAATAGTAATACTCATTCCCTGAATAAACAGACAGATCCGCCATTCACTATGTGCATGTGAGACAATGGCTTTGGCATACATTTTGCTTTGGACTTAGAGAGGTACATGAACTCAATCAATCATGATTTATTTATTACATATGGATAAACTAACAATGGTTTAATGAATTAAGTGATCTCATCTGAATAAAAGCATTGGTAACTCCCTGAAATAAAGTCGAACATTCTATGGCACAAGGGAACCTCAAGAGCAATGAAGACTCTATTCTAGCCTGCTTCTAGTATATAATCTGTATATAAAATATACAATATTTTTTGAACATCAAGATAGAAAGATGAGGATGGCTTCCATAAGCAGCTCTTGAAGAGACTCTAAAAAAAATAAATAGGGTAGGGAAAATATGTAGAGTATTTATTTCTTCAATCTGTATGACCATCCACCCACCAAGAGACACCAATATGGTTTCTGGATTTTTTTCCTAACCCTGTAATAGCAGCTCTGTCCTGAATTACATGGTCAGAATGAGTGTGTGCATTGAGAAGGAAAGCCAGTAACATTCTGAGCCACATCTTCACTGCCTCTCCCATTAGGATTCCATTGGATTTTTTTTTTTTCCTGAAGCCCTGGCCATTTTCTACTTTCTCTTTTGCTGGCTTTACCAATTTGATCCTATTCTGCTCAGTTTTTGGAGAGTCATGCTGCTTATAGATACACAAGAGCCCTGAGCCCCTCCAGATAATTTCTGTCCTAAATTCCACTGGGTTGGAAAAAACACATGAAAGGGAAAAGCAAGAAAAGAACTCACACATGTGATCACCCTATATCTTTGCTTGCAAATTTTACATGTTACAACTGAAAAAGGGATGGGCCATTGCCTGTGCGTGCTCTCTTATTTTAATAATAATAAAAAAAGCTCTCTGGAATTCTCTTTAAACACATTAGTAAGTTTAATCTTATCAAGTTCAAAGGGTATCAATGAATGAAACTTCTTGCTGTTTATATGGAATAGCTTAGCCTTCTGGTTAACAGCTCAGCTCCAATGGGCACCAGGCACTGGTGGAAAGTCAAGGAATAAATTAATTAAATCAGTTCAGCAGCTGTGCTGGTTAGAGATGCCACCCATCTAAAGTCACTGGAAGTCAGGCGGCATATAACTTTAATAAATTATTGTTGGTCACACAGTCAACCAAATGTTTAGTCTGGATTTGGCATTTTTATCCACCTATTGAGTCCTTCCCAAGGACCTGTGATAGGCAGATGTTGTTTGATGGTGTTAAAGGTATCGTTGCAGGATGTAAGCTGTTCCAAGTAGAGCTGCCTTTTGCAATTGACTGATGGTGATTTTCTCAATGCCGGTGGTCTTCAAGTGGTGCTCCAGATGCTTTGGGACTGCACCTAAGGTGCCTATTACTATTGACATTATCTTTGTTTTCTTTTGTAACAGTCCTTCCAGTTCTATTTGCAGGTCTTTGTATTTTGTGATTTTCTCCAGTCCTTTCTCTTCTATTCTACTGTCTCCAGGTATTGCAATGTCCACTATCCAGGCTTTTTTGTCTTTCTTCTCAACAATTGTTAAGCCTAGGGTGTTGTGTGGTAGGTGCTTGTCTGTTTGAATTCTAAAATCCCGGAACACTTTAGCTTCTTCATTTTCTATTACTTTGATTTGTGGTCCCACCAGTTCTTGCTTGCAGGCAAATGGTATTTCTTGCAGATATTCCAATGCACCATTGTTGTTACTTTGTCATGCCGTTGTTTGTACTCAGTCTGTGCAATCTTCTTGCAGCAGTTAATGAGGTGGTCCACTGTTTCTTCAGCTTCTTTGCAGAGGCACCATTTGCTGTCTGTTGCTGTCTTCTCAATTCTGGCTTTGTATGCATTTGTTCTTAAGGCTTGGTCTTGTGCAGCCAGAATTAGCCCCTCTGTCTCTTTCTTCAACTTTTCTGCTCTTAGCCATTGCCAGGTCTTTTCTTCTTCTTCTTCTTCTTCTCCTTCTCCCTCTCCTCCTCATTATTATTATTGGACCCAGAATTCAATATAACTTCAGAGTAGCAGGTTGATGAAGGCTGAAACAGTTCATAAGAACCAAGCTAGGAAGGATGTTCTTAATACTTCTCATTTCATAGCACCATCCAATCTTATTATCTATCATTAGGTGTTTTTTTCCCCCAATCTTTTCCCTGAGTGGTATAATATAAAAAGCACTTTAAATGGTCAATCAGTAAAAGCAGTTTATGCTGTAACCTACATAGTTTTATACACTTGGTGAATTAATGAGATTTCGAAGTGAGTTCATTTCTGCCGAGACTATAGAATTTCAAAGAGCTTTGACTATATTGCATTGTATAGCTTAGTATTTCTCAAAGGCAAATTATCTTTCTTCCATTCCATTACCATGGAAACAAAATATAGTTTCCAATCTATGAAAACAGAGTATCAACCATTAACCAGTCTCCACTGAAAACAACTTCAATTACATAATGGCAGACTTTTAATTGTATTGTAATACAAAGGATTCCCTTGCCTTATAAACTAAACTGGATAATGCACAATGGCATCAGACCAATCGTGCTATCTCTCAAAGACCAAACTATCAGGTGGACCATTTTAAATCATAGCAGTGACTGGGGAAAGGGGGAGCTTAACACCTTCCTGCTGAAACAAACCTCCCCCACTATTTTTTACTACTGTTTTCTCCTTATGTAAAGATTACTTTCATACTGGAATTGATAACACATTTGTGCAAAACACAGTTGGATAGTTTGACGTGTAGTGTTTTATACAAACCCGGTATGGTTACAATTCTTTATGCCACACAACCCTAAACAACTGGGTTGAGTAAATCATGAGTTAGCAAGCTGGGAGAGTAATGGCTTAGTTTTGCAGGACTAAATAAATACAGACTGGGGTAATTTGCAAATCATGGAATAGGAGGACAAACCAAGAGGAGGGCTAAGAACAAATCAGAACCAAAACATAGTAATAGTTGCATAATTTTTATACAAGAAAAGTTCAGTGTACTCCTTCCTGCCCAAGCGAAGGAGTTAATGATGACCTTGGTTCCAAGTCAGGCCAAGATCTGAAGAAATTCACTGAGTAGTTGTCACTTGCAGTTCAAGTGGTTCATCACATGGAGCAGTTACAATTCCAGCAATTCCTGATACAGTTATTGGCCCAAGCAGATTAAGAAATGGTTTGACTAGGATAGGGATGGGAAGAGTGACTCGAAAGAATAGTTCAACTTTTTCATCTTCTTGTTTTTCTCTGTTACATTTTCCCCTCTCCTTCAAGAGGGAATCAATACAACTTGCTAAGTTATGCTACTGTTACATGTGGCTGCACTCTACATTCAAATGCTACATTAACAGACAAGACAAGACTTTATAATCGTCTTACTCCAATACAAATAGGACAATAAAAACAATAAGAGTAATAAAAACAATGGACCCATCTGCCGACCAGGTGAGAGTTAAATTGTGCTAAAAATGCCAGGCCCGTATGTCCAGCTGTGGGCTAAAATACAAGTAACAACAGAAAACATCCAGAAATGGGTGGGATGTTTCAAAGCTAAAAGGAAATGAAGTTAAAATCAATACAGTAACATAAAGGAGTAAGCATACAATCAATGTATTTAACTAGTGCTGTGTTCAGTATGTGCCTGCTGAATTTTGCAAGCAGCTGTGCAGAATCTTGTAACATTAGCTGTGATGCAGGAACCATCAACCTCTAATAGAAATTGGGTACAGGCCAAGTCTGGTCTATGAAGATACCCCCAAGCAGGGGAGGAATAAGCCTAGCCTTTATAGAATGGGCAACAGAGGATGGCATGTTCCTGAGTTTCTATCCCTCCCATGTCATGGGGACAAAGTCTTTCAATCACTGGGTGCTTTTTATACTTGCCCTCCAATAGAGCGGAAGGTAGCATATGGCACCTCGCCAGGATAAAAGCTTTTCTGTGGCTTGGTGTTTCTAATTGTGAGAGGAACCCTGCAGGAGCCACTAAGTATTTGAGCCACTCCAAAGCTAAAAGACCTGGTACCTTCCCTGAAGTTCTACACCAAAGATTCTTTGTTTAATGGCTAGCCCTATTATGGTCCATCACTAGGATGTCTGGAGGGGAGAAGGCCAGGAGGCTTAATTCACCAATAGAGAACCTTATTCATTTATGCAGACCAGCTAAAGTACCACAGTTAAGAGTTGTTGATGAGTAAAAGCTCAATTTCATTCCTAATTGCCTCATTTCAGAGTTTTGTTGTAATTTTTTGGCAGTAATGCTAGTAGTATTGCAAGACCTCTCACATGCCATAATTACTATATGCTTGTTGTAAAGGATCTTGAAGTCTTTTAATTCAGCGTTATCTTTTTAAAAATCTCTTTTAGGAGTGAGGGAGAACAGAAGGGTATTCAGAATGTCTGTAGGGAGAGACTGGTTAGCATCAGTTTGGCTACAGTAATTTTCTTTCACAAAGGACGCTCTCAACTTGGGGCTGTCCGTATGTTGGAGACTGCACAAGGCCCTTTGTGCTGCCATAGATTCTGTCCACCATTATGGGTTTAGTTTCTACTTGGAAAATCAGAAGCATGAGCAATAATCATCCATGTAGGGGCAAGCGAGGAAGAAAAAGAGCCCTTTGCAACCTTCTTTTTGGCAGGAGTGACAAGGCTTTTCTAATTTAAGGAAAGCCATTTCTAAAATACATCTTAGTTTATAGATCTTTTAGAACGGTCAAATTATTTTAAAATGTAGTGATGATTAGTAGATCCTTTTAATTTTCCAAGGACTCCAGAAGCCCAATTGATTTTGACCCAAAATGTTCCTAAACATTTACAGATGTTAGGGAGATAAGTACAGCAAAATATGTGCATTAAATTCTCTCCATTTGGGGGGGGGGGCAGTGCCTAATGCTTCAGAAAGCAAGGATTAACACCAGCCTATCAAGAAATCACTAATCCTGTATGAGATGTTCACACAAAGAGTTGGCCTCATCAACATTTTGGGTTATACTGAAGGCTGCAGGCTGTGCAACAGAAGTAAGCCATCTTGCATCCTCCAGAGTGTAGTTTACAGTTCCAATAAGTCCCATTCAACAAGTCCCATGCCGGTGTTAATATCCAATGGTCAGGGATAATGTTTGTTGAAGCCCATAGCTTTACCCTAAACTGAATTGCACTATAGATCAAACTTTGCACACAGCAGCATGCATGCTCACAGCTTCTGACTCCTCCCTTTCTCTTAAGTGTAAACGCACAACAGCCAATATCGAATTCTCAGTGGTTTAAATATGGATAAAGACAACAAAGACACCCACAATGAGGGAAAGGTCAGACTGGGCACAAATCACCTGCTGCACAGGTAAGCAGTAAGTGTGAGTGAGCCTTCCAACATCCACAACAGGTAAGCAAGTCAAGACTTACATCTTGTGTTGATGAATAATGCTAGTTTCTGACACCTTGACAGTTACAAATAAAAGAGGGTATTTTCTCCTACACCTGGAGTTAGTAATAAAGCTGAATCTCAGAAAGTATTTAATTTTCCTGATCAAGCATGTGAGCTTCTGTGTCTCTGTAGACTCTTCCACACAGCCACTGACCTCACCATCTTATCTTCTACTGCACTTTCATACCACTTTGCAAATATCTCTGTGACTACTTCAGGGAAGCTTCAATGGCTGAAGGAGGGAGAGGCTTGAAGAGCCATTGAGGTGACCAATGGAAGAGTGGGAAAGCTGGCAATCAAGCCAGGGCCGTGTCACTCTCTTTGATGAGAAACAAATGGACTGTGGGGAGGGCGGGGTGGAGCAGGGAAGGAATAAGTCATCCCTCTAAGCAGTCCTGAACACTGAAGGAGAGAGAAACCAAGGCACCACTTCAGGTGGCTATGGGGCAATAAAATCAATAGGAAGACTCCTGCCTACAACTCCAGATGAAACATTGCAAAATTGCCATGATAGATTTCCTCCAAAGGAGGAGCTGAACTTAATTATCTAATTCCTGGGCCCCAATAGAAGCTCATGAACTGGATTGGAGAAAGTGAGTACATATGTAAGACAGACTCATCTAATTGTAGTTTAGAGTTATATCCAAACTAGCACAATATGAAAAAACAGATCAAAGTGGCAGAGAAAAGATTCAGCTACACAAATGCCTATTTCTTATTTTTATTTTTGCTGCACCATATTTCAGACATGTTAATGAGAGATTAATTCTATAAAGTTGTATAATCTGCAATTCTGCTCACTAATGGCTAACTCTGACCTTGAAAGAATGGCTACCCATGAATAGAAAGGCAAGATTTTTCCTTCTGAGATCTATGCTGTCTCTTGGAGCCAATAAACCAGTTTGATTAAACAGTGATGTTCTCTCATACATCTTTAGCCTCCCCTGATACATTGCTCAATGTTGCTTCCTGACTTAAACACACTTTCTTTGTATTTCTCTTCCTGGTTTGTCTTCACTGTCTGGAATTATCCTCATCTTCCACCTTATATTTAACCAGTACAGAGTATTTGTTTTCACCTGGCACAAACTGCTTTAGTACAGATGCATTATTGGAGTTGGATCCAGGTCTACTGTAAGAGTAGGAATTCTTCAATACAAGGCTTTGATTTTTGAGCTCAATTAAGATTAAGAGCAAAATGCTACCATAGGGGGGAAAAAACAAGTGGGAGCATAACAATGTAGCACTGCATGCTCCTATTCTACTTAGGAGCTACACAGCCTTTCAGAACATCATTTGCTCTCATTTTTCTTCTCCCATTCCTAACAATTACTAACCATGCAACATCTGCTGTGTTGAACTTTTGGGAGCCAGGATTTCCACGCATTTGTTGTACTTTCACAGATTAGGATTTCTCTGGCTATCCCATTTAGTTATATAAGGATTAACACGTGGAGAACAGTTCACTATTAATAAGTATCCCTCTTCAGATATCTATGCGTTATATCCATCATGATTTTCAACTGGGAATAGATTACAGGCTGAATCTCTTCTCTATCTCACTTTTCATTTGAGTGCATCCATTTCACACTGCTGATCTTTCTGCATCTCCAAAGACATCCAGATCACATTTGCATATCACATTAAGCCAAAACCCTTAACATTTTGGCTCAACCGTAAATGAGTAATGTGCTAAGGCATGCTGCTCAATCTGGCCCATCTGATACTCCCACCAAAAACAGGAACAAAACTAACCATAGAAGCTCCTTCCATGTTTTAATTTCTAACATGCCTATCCAGGGCTTGTATCCCCCAAACAAGTCAGGATGAGAAGAATAAAGGCTTCAGGATCATTAAGAGAACTAGACAGAGCTCCTTATTCAGACATCAGGATTAAAAACAAACAGCAAGCAAACCAAGGGAGGAGTTCCAGAATTCGTTTATATCCTCTTGCAGGGAGAAGCACCAACCAAGAGGGTTTATGAAGGGCACACCATGCTGCTCATTCATGATTCTGAACATACACATTTTGAAATAGTCTTCTGCTATTTGTGCCTTTATCAGTTACAGAGAGATCTATTAACTGAGATTTATGCACAGCAGAATAAAAACAGTGTGAGCTTCAGTCACTGGACCTGCCCTCTGGAACTGCATTCCCTCTGAGATCTGCACAACCCCACCCCTACCTGCCTTCAAGAAAGCCTTGAAGACCTGGCTTGAGTGGGCAGCTGTAGAATTCAAACATAATTATTCAATCAATTAATAAGCAAGTAAGCTTTTATTGTGCCACCAGATTTTTTGTTGCTTTCACTTTTCAAATTCAAACAAGCTTGTTCACTTGCCAAAGAATCTTGGGTGTCTCAAATTCCTACTGACACGAAAGGGCTTCAGGTAATAGTTAAGCTTTAAAAGCCCACTAATTAATACAGGTATTTTTCTGCTTAGGAAAAAATGAGATTTGTTCTTTAGTTCAAGTTTAAGTATCTGTGATCTTTGCCTCAATACACAGGCACTCTACAACAAACTTACTTTTATAATCAATTCTTAACTAAAAATGTCAGTTGATTATTTAAAAGATTCCAGTTCTGCTCCAGTCAATGTACCACCACTCTTTAAAATCATAGTTTACAATATCTTGAAACCCCTTTCTTTAAAAATGGCGCAATCGTATGGGACAAGGAAGACCATGGTGCAGGAATTTCCACTTTTTTACTCTGCTAGGTCATGATAGGGTTAGGGTTAGGGTTCCCTTTTACTCTGCTGGGTCATGATTACCATGATAAAAAGTTATAAGGTCACATTACTTCCTCCTTTTTAATTCACCAGTGAATTCATCCTCCAAGTGGTTCCAATAAAAGGAATATACCAGCACCGCTAATATACCAGCACCAGAAATACCACATCCTTTTCATCAAATCTAATGCCATGTTCTCATCACTGCAGCGTTCTATGTTCTATGTTATTTTTATATTAATACCCTTCATTTCAGTTTTATTTCATCTTTATTTCTAACATGTATTACAGTTGTATTTCCTTTGCCCTTTTATTACAGAAGCTTGGAGGTAACAGATGCGGGGTGCAAAAATCCAGACATGCGAGATGCCAGAAAAAAGATCAGTAAACTCAAACCTACCCTTATGATGATATACTGAGCATGAGATACAGAAAATATTATTTTGCTATCAAGGAAAGCTCATTTACAACTGGATTGATAGTATGTGATCACACTCTGCCTTTGAACAAACTACAGATATAAGGAAAAGTGTATATTACTACATGTTCAAAAACAGGGGTGTTTTTATATGTAATGTTGGAGGGGAGCCCTCTTTTTATTTTTCTGGTCTTTTCTGTTTGTTGTTGTTCTTTTTGGTACAGCAAAGCAAATTAGAATTAACCCCTTGCTCCTATCTACTGTCTACTGTCTGGATTTACTGGATTACTGGATTTATTGTCTGGATCCTATCTACTATCTACTGTCTACTGTCTGGATCTACTGTCTGGATTTTTACAGCTGAGATCAGGTAGCCCTCTGCAAGTTTTGGAGGAGCAAATGGTTGTAAACCTCTTTTTTCTTGCTGCAATTTGGTGTAGTGGTTAAGATGTCAGGCTAGAAACCAGAAGACCATGAGTTCTAGTCCCACCTTAGGCACAAAGCCGGTTGGGTGTTCTGTTGGGTGTTCTGTTACCTGCCAGAGAGAAAGTTGAATTTCTCTCCCTTCTTTGCTTCTCCCTTCCCCTGCTTTATTTCCTTCCTTTATTTCTCATTTTCTCAGCTGAAAGAAAGTGCACTTATTTCTCTGGCATATCATTCTTCCTCACCAATGGCACTAGAAATGAGAAATTATGGTAGAGTTCTCTAAATAACAGCTAACTTCACAACTTCTGAACTGAAAGTAGCCTTGAGAAAAGAAGTCCTGACTAGCACAAGGCCTAAGTGACCATTCCCACTACTTTCTCCCTCCTTCCCTCTCCTGCTGGAACAACAGAGGCCTGGAGACCACTGAAATGGCAGCAGAGTTATCAAAAGAAGCTTTCCTTCTCCTCAACATGATGGCCAATTGTTAATAGTGGAAGATGGGGTGATGGCCTCAGGAGGAAGTCAGAAAAAATCACTGGGAAGTAGGGCAGGAGCAGTGGTGGATGCCACCAAAAATCAGCTACAGAATTTTTTTTCTATCTGTTCAATCATCTCTGATCCTTGGAGACTGAATGGACAAGGCCCTGTAGCCTTGGCAAGGTTTTTCAGAAGTGGTTTGCCATTGCCTCCTTCCTAGGGCTGAGAGAAAGTGATTGGCCAAGGTCACCCAACCAGCTTTGTGCCTAAGGTGGGACTAGAATTCATGGTCTTCTAGTTTCTAGCCTGATTACCTTAACCACTACACCAAATTGCAGCAAGAAAAAGAGGTTTACAACCATTGCAAAGACTGCAGCTAAGATCCAGAGGACTACGAGGGGACAAGTGTATTTATCTGTGATGCACATTTGTAGTAGTAAGTATATGGGAGGAAACCTGTGCTTTTATTGGGGTGATTCTTGTCAGAACTCTGATTTCTACAGTGAATGTCCAGGATTTAAGACCAGAGTGTTTCCTAGCCCTTCCTGGAGATGCCAGTATTGAACCTCAAATCTCTTGCACAAAACAATTGGCCTCTCCTGCTAAGCTACAGCCCTTTCCTATTGTATTGTATCATAAAACTCAAAATACTGAAATAATTATGTTGATGTTTTCATAAAAAGGAAAAGCTATCTGAAATGAATTTATTCTAGGAAATAGCCTTAAATTCCCCTTTCTTTATTCAGTACAGTGGGATGTTCTGATATATTTTAGCACATTAGGAGCAAAAGCATAATCTTAACTGTTTTGCATGCTTAAGGAGGGAACGGTTAGAGATGGGCAGAGAAGCTCCTACTCTTTTTAAGCCAGCTTTTTAGAGCAGTGTATTCAATATTAGATGACTGTGCTCCTTTATTTTGCCAGAACTATGTTAACATCCTATGCTGAAACTGAGTAACAGACATTTAATCCTTTTCAATTCAATTTTAAATGGGAACCAAAGGGTGATGGGGACGGAAACAAAAGGCTTTTGAAGGAAGTACAGTAATTAAATACCTGTGCCAGAATCCTGTTCAGATTTGGCTGGGGGCAGCAGCAGGACAAAGGTATACCATTAATACATTTGTAATTCAGGCCAGAGTATCTGGGCCAAGTAATACACATGAGTAAATATAACAAGCTGCCCAATGTCAAAAAAGCAAGTAGATACCACATAAAGGAAGGAGTTTCTGTAAATCTGTAAAATGTTTCTGCATCATTGTACTTTTCTCTTTCACAACACTTCTTCAGTATCTTAAATTAGGTTATCATTTAAAGGTGCTCAGGGTATAAATCTAAAGGTTAAACCATGATTAGTAAAAAATGATGCACACAGGGTTTATAAGATGAACCACCCCTTCAACATTTGTAAAAAAGCTACTGAAACATTTTGAATGCTATTCAAAAATCAGCTTGACGGAAAGATCTGCCCAACTATATAGGCTACATGCGCTTGCAAACTTTTTTTGGAATGCTTTTATGATATGCTACACTAGATGAAGACCATTCCTGTATGCGCTGTACTTTAGAAATGATGAACTATAACTTCCATTATTCATGGACAGCATGGGAATTATACTGGAGTACATTTGTAAGGACCATGTTGGGGAAGTCAGCAGAGAATATTAGCCATTTTTAAGCCAGTATTTGCAGAGCAAATTACTCATAAATGGAGGCTATGTGGAAATGGTTCATACATTTGGACTGCTAAGACGTTATCTATATACTGTTTCTCCATTTACAACAAAACTGATCTCTCTACCACTAACTTAGAGAAGATCTCCATAGAACAATATATCTTGAAGTATGTTAAATGAACAATTGTAATCTGCTACAAGCATTTGTAGAATAATTCTTGTATGCCTCATCTCACTCCACCATCCTATTGTACATGTAAGATTGTAAATCTTTGTCAAAATATTCATCAAGGTGATTTTATCCATCACTTTAACCAATACTATGGTATCTTGGGTAGGGAAATTGCAGGGCTCTGCCTAGACTTGAAAATCAAAGGAATGTGTTTTGCCACTTCATTGCAAACATCTTCTGCACCTGTGCAGAATTCTCCACTCAAGATATAACAAAATATGGACTTGCTGCATGAATTGATACTGTTAAGTCACCACAGAGAAGATTTGCCACAGCTTTATTGTGCAGGATCCACAACTCCACAAGGCTGAGTGGGAACACACCTGGAAGCCTTTGAAGAGCACTAACGATAACCTTGTCTGCTACCCACATCCAACCATGCCCAAGCCCAGTGTCTTTGCTTCTACTGTAGCCTCCCAGCATATCATGGAGTTACTAAGCACGGTCACATATGCAGCCTTGTATCACCCTCACATCCTCATCTCAGCCAATATTGAACTAGCAGAGCCTCTGGACAAAAGTGACCCAGCACCCTGACATCTAAGTTCAACATGCTGTGCCCAGCCCTCCACCTTGGCCAACTCCTTAACAAAGATAACCCATGCTCAATTGTATGACCTTGATGCTGCTCCTTTTGGTCAATGGCTGCAAGTATAAATGCAGCAAAAAGCTGGAGCCCTCATTTCTTCAAAGTGCCCTTTCCACCTGAGTGTGGTGACCAGATCTTTTCATCAATATCCATTTTTTTCTTTTTTTAAAAAAAGCAGAGGTCATGGCTATTCTGCAGTTAAAGCATTAAAGCAAGAGAGCTTTTGTGTCTGCTTCTTTTTAATCTTGAAAAAAAGAAACACTGTAGAATATGGTAAACATACAAAATACACAATTGAAATTAAAGGCTACTGCTTATTTGGCAAATCTGATGGTAACAAATAGAGACTGCTTTATTAAATGATGCCTTGGAAATACTCCTCATACTGTATTAAATATAGTATTATTTAATTATTCAATTATTTATTTATACTTGATTCACCAAGTGTTGGCCCTTATGTTCCCATCCTCATATTAGAAAGAAAGTCTGTTAAAGTTCCAGGAAACCTATGGATCTGCTGAAGGACCAAGGTAAAAGAACAATTTTTGGAGTTTGGGGAAAGGAATGGGCAGGAGGCCAAAACAAACCATGAACTGTGAGGACACTCACTGGCAAACAAATGCCGGTGTGAGGAAACTGATGAAAAATGGAGTGGGGAATGGAAAGGAGTGTTTGGAATCCTGAACTGGAATAGTTTTGGTTTTTGATCCCATTTCTTATTATTAGTTCTGTTTCTTTCTTTTTGCCAAGAAGCATTAAAGCAACTTCACAACGCAGTAACAATATACATAATAATAGTATCAAAATGTATTCAACATGAAATAAAAATATGCAAAAATTAAGATGAAGCAACAAACCAATAATTCAGAGAATTTCAACAAACAATTACAGTACTTTGTGGAACAAAACAATTCTTCACTGTTTTTCTGAAAGTTCCATGCAGCCTTTTCTTGCTGAAAAATTTGGGCCTTAAAAGTCCCAGTACATCTGGAAGAACAAACCACATCAAGGCTATTTGGTCTAGCAGAATTCAGATTTTCCAATTCTAAAGGTAAGTGCAGCTGCAGAACCAAGGACTCCCATCAAAGTGTTAGTGACCAAGGGGTGATCTGGAAGAATGCAAATTCTGAGTCCAGTCAGAGTGTAAGATATGAGACACCATTTCCACTAAATATTTTAGACTCCTAAGGCAATTCAGAATCACTTTGCACCTCCACTTCTTCCTGTGGCAGTTGGATGATGCTATGAAGCCAATGAGAGACAATATAAGGATGGCGAGCCAGCATTTGCTTTTTTCATTCATCATTTGAAATAAAGAAAAACCTTTATAAGCTACTGTTTTTTCTTCAAACTGTCTTCTTTAAACATGTTGGCCATGTCAATATTTTAAATCACTACTTTATATGTTATTTCCAGTACTTTTCAACCTTTCTACCTTCTAGGAGAGACATGCTCAAGATAAGAAGTCCATACTGAAATGTGTCAACACTAGTTTGTTTTTAGTAAGACAGCTAGTAAAATTCTTATGCAATGAAAGTCTGAAAAAAATCCACCAAGATTATGTATGCATTTACATATTTTTATTCTGCTGATATACATAGTTCTTCCTCCTTAATTTATCCTCACAACAGTCCTGATAGGTTTAGACTGCAAAATAGCAATACAATGCTATTGCCCAAAGTAATACAATGATTTTCACAAGCAAGTAGAGCCTTGTGCCCAATGTTCCTCAATCTTAATGAAGCCTTCCAATCATTATGCTATGCATGTTTACTAAGAGGTAAATTTCACCACATTTAATGGTCAATGGGCAAAATATATAAATCTAAATTGAAAATGTGCTGAAGTTCATAGTTATTTCTTTTAACAACATATCTATCTAGAGCTTTCCATACATGTGGCACTTTACAGGGAAATATATGGAAAAGACGACATTTGGTTGAATGTTGATATTAATAAAACTTAATAGCACAAAGCAGTTTAAACCAAATCCTAAAACGCCTACTACAAAGGCATTTTAAAAATTAATCTATAAAGCCATTTTTTAAATGCTCCATGTATCCTATGCTGCTATCCATGAATAAGTAGCATGTAATCTAGTTAACGCTCATTGGAAGGATTGATAATGAAGCTCAAGCTCAGATACTTTGGTCACCTAATGCGAAGAGAGGACTCTTTGGAAAAGACCCTGATGCTGGGAAAGATTGAAGGCAAAAGGAGAAGAGGACAGCAGAGGATGAGATGGTTAGATAGCATCACTGAAGCAATGAGCATGAAACTGAGCAAACTCAGGGAGGCAGTGAAGGACAGGAAGGCCTGGCGCAATATGGTTCATGGGGTCACGAAGAGTCAGACACGACTTAATGACTGAACAACAACAAAAATCTAGTTAACATTTAGAATACACTCTGCTCTACCCTTTAACTCTGGAAGGCAGGTGCTCCAGTAAAGCCTGAGATGCCAATCATATAAAATGTATAGGAGAAGGCCGCCTTCACATATATAGCAGGTGAGAGGAAAATGGAATTCTAAGAAAAAACTAGCAAATGGACATTTCTGAGTGATAATAGCCAAGATGATAAAACTTAACTATATTGTGGGTTTGCTCAGTAATACATGCTTATTCATAAATTTGATAGTACTTAGTGAAGCATGTTTTTTTCACCCAACTATGCTAACTATCAATTTTCACCTATTTGTTTATCTGATAAAACTAAACAAGTTTTATTTTCAAATCCCACAATTTAATGGCTTTATCTTGGAGTCAGATGCTTCTTTCCCAAAAGGAAAAAGAAAGACACATTTAGCTATACGGTATAGTCATCTGCTTCACAAAGCCAAACAGAACTATCCTGATCATTCAAACTTAAGAGAATAGCCGATTTCACTCCCAGTGTGCAATCCAGACTTTCTGAAGGAACATTGTAATTGGATATTATGCTATTTGATAACAGCTCTGCTATAAATTCTGAAAATTATGAACGCTAGAACACTGCAATGTTATCACAATAGCCTGTTTGATTATCAATTTAATTACCTAGTAATCCACTCCACGATCACACAAAGACAGAAAGGAACCTTCTTCAAAATATTTCTTAGAATTACGTTAGCATCTCATAGTAACAATGCCAGTGTTGTCAGCATCTATTCAAGCAGCCCTCCTAAACCTGGTCCTTTCCATATCTGTGGAACTAAAAGGCCAAAGATGGAGAAAGCTACTTTAAAGCTGTAATTCAAAATCAAGATTTGGTGTTCAGCATTTTATCTTCATTTAGTAAATTATTTTTTTTAATGTATTACTGAATGTAATACATTCGTGTAAATGTATTACTGAAAAAACACTTATCACCAAAACTAACTCACATATGCTGACTTTTCATGGAATATATCACACTTCCAAAAAACTCCCACCAACTGCTACTCTTCAACCAAGCCATGGGAAATGGATTCTCAAGTATATGTGAAATGGTTTTCTCCAGGAAAACCCCAGAGAACAACAGGTTAACTCATACATAGTAAGGATTCTTCTAGATGAGGAAAGAGACAGAGGTTAACACTGAAATCTTTACAATCAGGAAAAGAGAGTGCTGTATGCAGGGCCCGTGAAAAAGTACTGGTGTGAAGAAAACAACTAGAATGTATGGGAGATATTTTAAAGGCACTGTGTTTCAAAGCAATTTTAACAAATCATGTGCACAGTTTCATGAGCACACAGGACGCATTACCCTAAACCTGAACTGCAGAATATCATGAGACTACATTCTGTCCTTCAAGTTGCTAGGAAATTTTTTCTTGTGTATGCAAAATAGTGCTAATAGGAAACAAACAGTATACTTTAAGATATAATATACACATGCTCTCAAAACAGTTTAAAATTCAATGCCTTCCACAAAACATTATGAAATATGATTTAAATATCAAAATGTATGGGATGCTTCTAATGTTAAGGTTTTAGTTGGGGGGGTTGGTTATTTCATATTTTGTTAGGTTCTTTTATGTAGTCCATTTTAGAAGGCCTTCTTAGAGCTGAAAATCAGTATAAACAGGATTTTATGAATAAAAATTAGATATTCATGTTTTTGTAACTCTGTTAAGTTATCTTCACTTCACAGTAAAGGCTAATAAGTGTTTGGTTGGGGAGTTAATTGAGGCTTTCTGTTCAGAACTGGAGTTGCTAAGGAAACAACAAGCAGCTAAGATGTGTCTTACAATTACTTGATAGGGTTTGTCCTTGGTTCAGTGCCATCAAACCTTAAAATTAGCACAATGGACCAGTATACCTTCACTTAAGAAAACGACAATGTTCAGAACCTGTGAGTTTTGGGGTGGAAGTGGGGAAGCGTTTTCAAAACAGCTTCTTCAAATTATGCACAAAATTAAGCTGGTGTTGAACTTCAATCAGAGAGTGAGTGAGAGGGAGGGAGGTGGCTTCAACTCTCCCTTCAGATAGATACGGTCAGTAGATAGTATGTGGGGGACAGTAATTTCCCTCAATATAACACATTCACAAGACTAATGTGAAAATAAAGTTGAACATAGTCCCCCCAACACCACTTCCAACATAGGTTCTTTTAAAAAGATCAGAAAAAAATGTTTTGTAAGGTACAGAAATTATTTTCCCATCACCACCTTCACTAGTCTATTAATTAGGAAGGGGGAAAAAATGGAAAGGATCAGATTGATAGGAGTTTAGCCTTCGTGCTGCCACAGAGCATTAACACACAGGCAGGAGTTTTCAGCCAATTAGGACTGGGAGTTTAAAATGAAGAAAAGCAAGCATCTTCCCACTTCCTGAGATCTAAAAGGTCAGGGTAAGAATTTGAGCTCAAGAGGATGCGCATCCTACACTCTTTTCCTAAGGATTCTTTAAATTGTGAAAGGGAGACATCCCCCAATTCTTCCCAGTTGATCCTCATTAATGGAACACAAGGATATACAACGATCTGAACATGGTTGCCTCAGTGTCCCTCTTCCATTATAAGTAGAATATGGAGCACATAATTCATGTTTGGGCTAAAGTGGATCCAAACCTGGTAAAAGGGCCTTTTGTGTAGAAAAGAAAATTCATGTGGTCCCATATATCTTTAAAAACCCTACTGCAGAGGGGGAGACCTATACCCTTTTATAGTATATTTTGAATGCAGCTCTCTCCAAGTATCCTTTAAATATCCTTATTTAAGAGCTGTGAAAAGAGGGTCTTGAACTGAAGAGAAATGGTTAGGGTAAGACTTGCCATCCAATGTCATGAAGGACGCCAATTTAGGTAGTTTTAAAGGAGGGTGGAAAAATTCAGGGCAAATCATGCTGTCAGTAGCTACTAAACTTGAAAGTTATTTATTACCAGAAGAATCCCAGGTGGACACCTTAACTACCAGCATCAGCGGAAGAGGGCTACTGCCCTCCTGTCCATGTCTATGGTTTTCTTCGCTGTACCTGATTGGCCACTGCGTGACACAGAGTGTTGAACTAGAAGGACCCTTGATATGATCCAGTAGCCTCTTATGTTTCCACAAATCATTCTTCAGATGATTGGAGACCAAGCTATAGTCTTTTAAGAATTATTTGTACATTCAAGAAAACAGAAAATATCATTGTTTCTCACTTTAATCATAGAATCAGACATCGCAGAGAATCAACAGCCAATCCAGTAGAAATATAATTAAATCATCTGTTGGGAAGCTAACGTGTAGCTCTGGATTGACTGGATTGACTCTAAGAACATCCCTATTCGGCCATGAAATTCAATGGGTTCTGCTGGCCAAATAATTTTATCATTGTCCTAACTCACAGGATTGTTGTTAGAGTAACATAGGAACTGGAACAATCTGAAGAAAAATAAATGTGAGGGACATAAATGCAACAACTTGTTCAGGCAATGTTATATATGATTAGCAGAACACAAGTTGAAGCCTAAAGGCATGATCTAGAACTGTAAATTACATTTGGAAACAGAAACTAGGATCTCAGTGCAGTACCAGTTTATTCATAGATGAAGAGCCACAAACTTTACCCATGGGACTACTTTTCCATTTTTCAGTTGGAGGATACTAGTTTTCTTTTTTTATACAAAATAAATGACTAAAGGAAGTGTTCTCCTTTCTGAGCAATGCATCCAATTAAATAAGCTCCAAACAATGTACCATAGGCTTTGAAAAGCTTGGTAGTTGTCAGCAGTGACTTTGCAACAGTATACTATAATTTATTCTAACCTTTGGTATGATGTGCATTCTTCAAAGATTTCCTGTATTTAAATCCTACCCCAAACATAATCTTTCAGCACCATTCCCCCCACATTCCAACATCCTCCACTGAAGTACGAAGAAACGATGATTAACCCTTCTTTTGCCTATCATATCTTCTTGGATTTGCAGATGAAATAAACCTCAATAATGTTCACAAAACAAGAATCACAGAGAATCTGCACTTTGATTTTGCTAGTATCAACCGATATTCAGAAACACAATTTAAATGCACGTGTAGTCAACTCCCTATTAAAAACACAAATCACAAACAAATTCTTGACCAGTGGAATAAGTGAAAATAGTTAAATCTGGTTTTAGGAACATGCAGGAAGTGATTTCCTGACCATTTTTTAAACCAGGTTTTCATACCCATTGCATTCTCCTGATACGTCACACCTCTATAATTTCTAGCCAGCAAAGCTAATCAAATATTAAGGAATTGAAATCCAAAAGTTTTAGAGAGCAGTAGTTGAGGAAGGATACTCTTATGTCAAAATTTCAGTATTCCTTTCAGTACCAGGTTCAAAGCCATAGCACAGATCAGTTAGAATTTAGAGTAAGTTCCATGTGCAAAAGAGGTTGTGGATGTGGTTCATTTTCTAAACAGTCTCCCCACCCCACCCCACCCCACCCCTGCAACTGCCCCATATGACATAGGGCAGGCCATTTTTCTAACTGGATGAACTTTCAAAACCTGAATTGTGTTCTGGAGTGGAGGCCTTTTTTCCCCAAAGCATGGGGAGGGGAGTAAACAGGAGAGGGGGAAATGGCCTTGGGCTTGTCAAAAATCTTAGATATATTAAAGCAGTTTATTTCAATTCTTGTCATTTCTTGTTATTTCAATTCTTCAAGCAAAAATATGAATCCGAAATATCAAGAGTGGAAAACCTGTTTCACTTCACTGAATATGGGGCTCTCCTATTTCTCCACCTAGCATGCCAATGATTGGCGGGTTTGTACAACATACTTACTGTTCTTTCTGAATTAAGATTTTCTGGTTTCACTCAATGCACTGAATCACTGATTCCATAGATGTACCTAACAGGATGGGTTCATATAAAACATTGTCACAAAAAACTAACTTAGATTAAAACTAACCATCCTTAGCATGTTGCAGAAATGCAGCCCATAGGTCTTTACATTACTAAGTATGTTGTGGGAAGCCAGTTGCTAGGAAGAAACTGTAAGCCAGTAATATCTGGAAAACAGTCTTGTTATATTCTGGGTCAAGCAGCTTATTATTTTTTTTTAGCAGCCAAAGGCTACAACTGGTTAGACAGCAACACTTTGAAGCCACTAGAGAGTAGGAGGGTAAGTTTTGTCCACCTGATTTTGTTGGGGGTTGGGGGGGAGGTTGCATTTAAAGGCTTATCAGAGGTTAACATTGTATCAACTTCACATCAAAAAAATGTGGAAAATCATGCCACCGTTCAGTATTTTGCAACCAATTTCAGGGGCTTTGAGACTACATGGGAAATGCACACACACACCTCAACTATGTACAAGCTGTCCCCCCGCCCTCCGCTTGCTATAAGGTAACAATCCACCTCATTTTCTAGGTGGGGATCCTTTAGTAGCCAAAAAGCAGGAACCCTGCACATTTTCACAAGAACCAAGCTGGGGATGGGGGAAAGCTAAGGCCCAAATTAAAAAAGTTTATCTTCCATGATCAGAGAATACAGTAATGATTATCAGAGAGAGAAAATAAAAAATGAGGGACAGGGAGGGAGTGCAGTGAGGTATCTTGGGGAAAGGCCTGGCTGGAACTCTGATCAGTACAGGGTAACATTTTGTTGTGGGTCCCATTTGTATTTATCAAATTCCTACAGCATAAATTTGAAACCAACATTTTTACACTTATGTCAATCTCCACTTCTTTAATCTTATTAACTTTGGAACTTTGGAATTATTTTATCAATTTCATCTGGCATTGCAATCATTTTTACAAACCCTTCCACAAGGCTGAACACAATACAGCAAATAAAGAGAAAAAAATAAAAGAAATCTCATATTCTGTTATGAAATAAAAGAATCATAACAATGTAAGTCTGTAAGGTGACCAAACCCAGAGTTGGTATATTTTGAGTTCTGTTTCCATTTCTGAAGGAAACCGCAGTTCCCTGCCTGTGGGATGGCAGAGATTAAAAATAATATATTCTGTGTGACTTGAACTTTTGACTTCTTTACACAGGTTTGCAATTCCAGAAATAATGAATGTATCTGAAGGAGTTACTGTCATTTGTAGCTAAGTCAGCTCCTACATAAGTTAAGATTCCATCAAACGCTTGTTTCATTTGTACCTAGAACTCCCCCACCACTACCATATTAACACAGAAATCAGAATCCACTGCTTCCAATATACTACGGATCCAACTCTAAAATGATCAAAAACACTCTAATCAATCATATGGAATACCAACGAAGAACAGCAACATTTCTTACTATCATTGTTTCACTTGAATGGGAAAAGAATTAATGAGCACTGGGAAAGACCCTTTCCTACCTTGGCTCTAAGATAAAAGCTTTAATCCAGGCTTCCCCCAAATAGCACTCTGAAGATATGTTGTTGACTGCAACTCCCAGTACTCCTAATCAGGATGGTCAGATTCTTAGAGTCGTCCCCAAACCGGAGGGCACTAGATTGAGGAACACTGCCAGAATCAATGGAATGCTAAGAATGGGCTTACCCAAGTAGGTGGAAGATGCCTTGGAACACTGCATAAATGGATCCCAGTGGCATTTTGAGGGGATCAAGGGCTTGGATGGGAAATGTTAGATACAGATAGACGTATATATTCTCTAAACAGAATCAGAGAGGAATCTTCTGATCAGTACCTGAAGGCTATAAATCGCCAGAAGGGATTCAGACAAAAAGACCACTCCCTCTTCCCCACTTCCCTTGTCCTATTGTTCTAAATGGCAGGGTCCGAGTTAGCCCTTATCACGTTTCGAAGGTCGAACCAAGAGAAGCTTACAGTACCCGAACACAGGAAAACAAGGAAATCAGCTTCAGATTTAAAGAAATACAACCCAACATCTATTATTTTGCAACCGATGGTCCTTGCGTCTCATCAGCGTTCATACCAGCGAGCATCAAAACCCACCTCATCGTGTTATTGAGTTACATTCATAGCAACGCCCCTTAAAAGAGAGAGAGAGAGCGAGCTCGCGCTTACCTTGCAACTGCTTGAATCTTCCTTCTAATTGATTATAATTATATGGCACTGAAGCAGTGTAACCAGGGGACAGGGACCCGGGCATACTAGCAGGGTTCTGTAACTCCATTTAGAGCGGACGTGGTATGATGTTAAATTCCAGCATACAAACAACGTTTGGTGTTTTTTTTTTTTAAATCAGGTAGCAACCTTCACAGGGTGCTTTAACCCAAATTTAAGCAGATCCCAGATTTTTTAAAAAATCGTTTTATCTGTTCCAGTTTGAATATCAGATTCGATTCAAAGTAATCCACGAGCAGATGGTCTATCAAGTCATGCAATTTCAAACGAGCATGGTGTTTGGACTGCAGTCTCGCCACGCGCAATCTCAAGGCTTCAAGCTGACTTCGGCTGCCAACCTTAACTTAATGAAATGAGGCAATCTAAAAAAAAAACACACAAGCAAAAATTCCAGATCTCCCCTTCCCAGCTTCCAAGTCAGAATCAAAGCCAACGCAGAGGTCGCATGGAGCCATGAGCAGCCTTTCCTCCTCCTCCTCCTCCTCCTGCCTCCTTGCTTAACGCTTCCAGTAGCTCACACACACCTCAGACCTTCCTGCTCGTTTGTAATTTCTAGTAGCCACTCACTGTGTATTTAGTGATGATGTCACGTATTAGCATAAAGCATTGTAGAGGAAAGGAAGCCAAGACTGTACCAAAGACTGAAGGCGGTGGGTGGAGAGCTGGGCGGGATTATTGAGGAGGCACAGAGTTCCTGGAAACCAAAACCTCAGTGCAAAGGGACACATTCCCACGTCCAGCCCGGAGGCGAGGCGCTCGGACTCAGCTCGCTCTTCTGGGCCGAGCTGAAGACTCGGGGAAAAAAAACAAAAACGAATCACCTATGAAAGTACACGCGGTAAAGAGGCAGTGGTACCTCCCCAAACAACGCTGGTGGAATTACATCTTTTGTTAAGAGCTTATTGTAACAGAAAAGTCTCAGATTACTATCGCTTCGAAAAGAGGACGCTATTCTTCCCCTACACTAGAAGGAAAGGGAAAGAAAAAAAGCTAACCTTGGAATGCTGCGTAGTATTTAGCATCAGGCACGAGATGAGAAAGATCTGCTACGAATGTAGACGTTGCAAGATTAAATGGCACTTGGGGGAAAGAAGAAAATACTTCTTCACTTGGAAGTGTAGTTTCGTTCCTTTTAATTGAGGATGTTAATTTAAATGTTCTGAAAGCAGCAGAAGAATCTTTCTGTTCAATTGCACGCATGCATGCGTCCTGATTAGAAAAGCAAAGCTTTCACAAAACACATTTGGAATATAATAGCAGCGTTTGTGCTGGTGTATTTGTTGGGAAAGGTTAAGATTGCAACTTCCAGGACTCCAAGCTAACTTGGCCAAAAGAAGTTGCCATACACCCAGAGGGTTAGGGTAAACATTTTTTTAAAAGTTCTAAAAAATTGATAATATGGGGGGGGGGAGTTCCTTGTCAAAGTTCTACTAAGTGTCTCTTTAAATATACATTCTAATTAGCAGAATGCATTTACTAATTTGGTATAGGGGTGAAATGTTATTTTATTTCTCTGTTTATATATTTTGATTCTGCATTTTCAGCATTTAAGAGTTAGCTTATAGTATTAGACTGTAAAGACTTCAAATTATCTTGTAACTGTCTGTGTTGCTTGTGTATGCGGTTAATGAACTATTGCCATTGGGAAAAATGCATTCCTGGGCCCAGCAGCAAAATATAGCAGCAGTTTGTAATTTCCTCACTAGCAGAGACAGGGATTGGGCAGGGATAATATATCTGGATATTGTAAAAGAAGCGGGGAAAACTTTTAGCAGTTTGTGATCTCCTTACTAGCTGAGAGAGGGATGGGGGAGGGGATAATATATCTGGATATTATAAAAGAAGTGGGGAAAACTTTGCTTTGCTGAAGACTCCAACATGGTCAAAGTGCCTTGGTGTTCCAGTAGTGGAGAGAGCCAGAGCCAAATGTGGACAAGGCAGTAATAGATTGCCAGTTTACATTAAACGGGGAGAGGCAAAACAAGTGGGATCTGAAATGTAGGTGGGATCTTGGTATCTTCTGAAGTCCACGTGAAATAGCGTCAAGGTCTGCATCAGAACTTCAGCCCACAGATTCTCCAACCCTGCTGTGTAACAGCTGAAAAACAATTTTGAGATGTTGTCTTGTACCGGATCAGCTTACTATACCGTACTACTACAGTACTTATACAGATGCTTCCTTATACTGGGTCAAGCTGTTTGTGCACCCAGATCATTTCTCTACTGTGATCAACAGTTTTTGCAAAGGCAGATGACTTTCATCATACTACAGTACTGTATTTTTTGAAAATAAAGGACTGAGTCTGGAATGTCTGGTATTCTCTGCATATGTTCCACCACTAAACTTTTATTTAACTTTATTTCAGTACATTTAAACCCAATTTTTCACAGTTGTAAATAAAAGTTCAGTGAATAATGTGGTATTGTGATATATCTAAGCAGAGATCATTTATTCCCAATTTTGGATTCTAGAACTACAGGTAACAAATATTTCATCTTAACTACTTCCTGTTGTGCCAATATCCAGGCTTGAATTTGCCTCCATTGCCAAATTTGCAGATGCTGTTTGAGCCAGCATAAATTTTTGCTGACCCACATTCCTTTCATTTTAATCAGGACTCTTGCTTCAACTCAGTCTCTGCCCTATCCATGCAAAATGTTGCCTTTGTTTCCTGCAATGCTACCATTTTTAAATAATGTATTAAATGTGAAACTAATTTTTGCAGGGGTGACAGATTGGCATGCAACATTGGGTATTCGGAATCACGAGCGCTTAACTGGCTTAAAAAATGGAGAAAAGCCCATTATAAGCATTTTATTCTGAGAAAACAGGTGGGTTCACACATTGTGTCAAACCATGAACTGATTTGTTTTTGGATTAGCATGTTGTGATTTATAGCTTAAAACGTTGTGCCAACCTAACCAATTGCAATTGGGTACATTAACAGGTGGTCATAGGCATCTGTTGGGAGTTGGTGGGTGGGTGGGAATATGAAGAAACGTGTGTCGTCATAACACAAACCATGACTTGTGTTAGGACACAAATAGTAAAGAGAAAGGTTTAATCATAATAGCACTGTGTATGATGTAATTTCTTTGTCATTGTGGACAACTATATGAGTGGGATGCACAAGTAGTCTAGGTGAAACACAGAATAAGTTGTTAAACATGAAATCCTTAAAACTCACTTTAAATGTTAAATAGCAAAATTGCCTGTAAAAGCATAAGTGTCCTTTGTGGAAAATATGACCGTTTGATCTTTGGGGGGGGGGAAGTATCCAGGGTCTTTGATAGAGTCATTGGAGGGACTTAAAATATAAAAGGCTGAAAACCACTGCTTCAAGCTATAGTTTAGTATCATGAGAATGAGCCCCAGTAAATGTCCAGGTGGCACACGCCCATTGCCTTTTTGATTCTCCAGTGGAGCTGCAAGGAGGATTTCCATTAAGCACAGCTTGGGGCTTTTTCTAAACCCTAAATGTGGTTAATGTTAACAGTTATTTGCTTGTTACAAGCCAGCATCATAAACCATGGAATGAAATTGGTTGTCTTATATAAGAAGTGACGAATCTAAACTGGAAGCAAAAGCTTCTGAACTTTCCCCTGTGGCCACAGTGGAAAATGATGTCCATCATGTGGATTGCTGTTTCAGTACTCAGTGGTGCCTTTCATTTATCAAAGCTAACAGCCATGAACAGACCTATCATCCATGAATTTGGGCATTTTCAAAGTTTTAAAGCTATTGTCACATCTTGAGGCAGTGAATTTCACAGACTGCTTCTCCACTGGATAAGTAAGCACTTTTCTTAGTGTTCTGGATTTACAACCCACCCATTTTATTCTAGTATAACAATAAGAAAATAGAGCTTATGTCTCTCCTATAGAGTCTCTATCTTATTCTCCTTGTCTAGATGTTTGTTTTTGTGCACTGGGATCATGTGATTTGAGCAAAATGTCAGGAAAATCTAGCAGTTGATACATGCAAAGGTACTTTTGCCTGACTTAAAATTGTAGTGAAAATGATTGGTTGTTTTGTTCATCTCTCTATATCTGTATTACCAGCTTCTTCAGGCTGTTCCATTGTGATGGCTGTTACTTTTCTATTACTCTCAGTCAACATTTCTATGTAACCCAGCAGTACATAACACCTGCAGGTATATTCATTGAAAGGCCACTGCCCTACCCTTGGCAAACAGGTGTTGCTATGCACCTTCAAACAGCAAAACACTAAATGCCAGTGAATATGCAGAGAGGGGAATTGGGATTAGAATTCTATCAGGACTAAAGTTGCTGTTCTTTAATGGATAGTTATGCCCTTGGCCAGATGCATCAACTTAAAATCTGGGAAGATTTGCTTATAAAGGAGCTGGATAATACTTTTAAAAAAAGGAGAACATAGGTTGGAAAGAGGTTCAGCACCAGATTCTCTACACATATTGCTATAACAAGGCAGGAAAAGGCCTCCAACTTTTGAAAAGTTTCATTAACAAGACTGCCAGAGATGGGCAGATGGTCTGACTCAGCTTTATATGACAACTTGACATGAGAGCAAGAAAAGACTCCCTCAAGATGAGCTCAGTGCCTGGTAGATGCAACCACACTGATATCTTGGTAAAAATGCAGAAGTGGGTTGCCATTATCTTCTTCCAGAATTTCTTTCAACTTTCCAATCTATTCTAAAGCCCTTGGATTTCCTGGAGATGTCCCATTGAAATAATAAGAACTACGTTTAGCATTTTCAAGATCAGTCAGGGTTGGTTAGGTGCTGTCACCTGTGATTTGATATAAAAGGTACCACCAGAGGTCTGAATGCTGTATCTATGCAACATAAATGAGCTATTCCATGGCAGCTAGGCAGAACTATGTAGAAGGAGGGCATAAAACCATGATATGAACTTACTTCACGGCTAAAACCACTGCCAATGTATATTGGGAGGAAGGATCCAAAGGGTTGATAGGGAAACATTCTAGCAAAGTTCATTCACTTCAAAATTGCTGCAGTGCAGAGATGCACACAGAGACAAACACATGTATTGTTTTTCAGCAATGCCTTGAAATAATCATGAGATGCTCATATGACCCAGGTTTAACTCATATTTCCTTAATTTTTTTTTTAAAAAAACCCCTAGTATCATACCTTGTCTTGAGGGTTCTAGAAATGGCATACATGGTCCTCCTTGCTCCCACTTTATTTTATCCTCACAAGAATCCTGTTAGGTAAACTAAGCTGAGAGCCTGGGAGAGATCTACTAAGCTCAGTGCTAGATGAATGGGGATTTGAAACTGGATCTCTGCTAGGCTAACCAGTGTGTCACACACAGACTCACAGAATGCAAGAGTAGGAAGGGACTTTAGAGATGATCTAGTTCAATCTCCAGCCCAGCACATCATGCCATGTCAACTGTTCCCTCAGAAGTAATGCATTTCTGTGCTGAAAGTAGGAGGAAAAATAAAATCTCAGCACCGTTACTAATTCATAATATAGGTGAACACACTTGTAGTGTTACACTCTATCTTATTAAAGTAGGGACAATCTATTTTCTCCCAGTTCTAAACAGCACGTAGGCATTCAAAAAGAGCTACTGATTTCACATGAAAAGTCGTCATGAAAAGAACAGAAAAAAGGAGGGAGAGAGTTCATATAAAAAGCTGAGAATGTACAAATCTGGCCAGATATTTCAATTCTCGTGGTAGATCAGCACAACCAAGTTGTGACTTCAGTTTTCTCTCCAATAATATTTCCAGTTTCCAAAATAATTTGTTAATAATAAACTGTTCGGCAACAGCTTATCACTGAGGTACTGTAACAGCAGATACTGTCTGAGGCGGTTATGAAAGAGTTCATCAATAGAGCACTCCAGTAAGATTCCCCAGACAACCAATAGAGACCAGCCTTCTGTTGGAGTTAGAACTGCTCAGATTGGAAATTATTTCATAAATCTGCCACAACATGGCACTTAATGCTGGTTGAAAAGTTGGAGAAAAGGGACTGATTAAAAGAAAGAATAAGCTGATTTGTTTGAACATTTGTAATCCCAAATGTAAGATGCTCTCTTCCAAACTGGCTTCTAATGCCAAAACAAATAGAACATATATTTCCTAAATACTCCAATCTGCCCACACAATTTCATATATTTGCATTCTGGGAATTGCCTGTAAATATAATGCTGTGAGACATTTGACGAAATATGGCATACATGTTGTACAGATTGAAGGACTGGACAAATCCCAGGTAAACTGTTGGCTAGGGATAGAAGTATTTCAACACAGCCCCCCCCCCATCCCATTTCTTTGTATTCCTCGCACAGGGGGATATGATTCCATCTTTTTAAAAGCAGAATATTGCCTAAAACTAGGACTTCAAAGAATTTTTTTTTGCAGCAGTACTGCTGTAAAAAGTGAAACCACTTTAAGCAACATACAAATATGAATGATGTACAATTTGAAGGCCTTGTTTTATGCATCCAGTAATGAAGTACAGGAAGGCAGCCTTCTGCAAGGGAGAATACATTCCTGCTTAGAAGTAATATTCTTTGTCCAACCATATTAGGATTGTTGAAGGGAAAACAAATAAGAGTTGTGAGTGGATTGACAAAGAGACCACCTAGTAGATTCATTGGTAGGATTAAATCCTTGCTTCACAGCTTTATTTTCCTCACCATTATCACAACATCAGTTAATCTCTTGCTAAAGCAGGTTTGGAATTAACAAAAAGGAAGCTCTTTTCTAATTTGATTTTGGAACAGGCTCAGCTACCAATTACACTCTTTTGATACAGTATCCGAGCAACAGGCAGGAGGTTGAGAGGAAGTGGAATTCAAAGAACAACAGAAAGAAGATGGCAGGACAATCCCTTTTGGAAACACATCCATTGTATGTCTCACTTATGTAAAAGTTTCTGAAAAATCTGCCCACTGACAGTAATATAAAAAAGGTAATTTGACCTTTAAATAACACCCAACGAAGGTAAGAAAACTCCACTTTTTAAAAATAATAAAGTGAAAGGACATTTTTCTCCAAAATATTTAGCATTGACTAGCTACTATAGTCAATTCACAATCCTGAGTTGTGATTCTTTCACACAGCCTTATTTAGTGACTTACTTTATTTCTGAAAGTGAGGAAGTGCACCTTAAACTGTGTCAGATGGTGAACAGCCTTGTAGGTATACTGAAGTATCCCATTTGGAAAGATGAAATGGAGAAGCAGGTAAAAAAAGAGTTAAACCTCTGTCTTTTACGCTTTTCTATTGTAAGACCCATTTCTGAATTTGCTTTTTCCCTAAGAAAGCTGTTCTTGGACTTTTGCTCTACAGATAAATCATCTCTTGTTGACTTTTCATTGGCATCCAGTTGGCCACTGTAGGAACACAACGCTAGGTCAGACATGGCACTGATGTGCTCCAGCAGGCTCTTACTGTGTATGTGTGTGCAACAACTTTTTAACTCTTTCATGGAAAAAAAAAATAACAAAAAGCCTCCTTAAAATACTGAAAACTTTTCATCCATCCACTGCAGAGGTACCCAGTGAACTACTCACAAAACTAAACATAATTTTTCACATTTTTCCATTGTCTATGGCAGAACACATTAATATCGAAACAGTAGTTTGGCTTATTGTGCTCATTGGCATCCACCTCTTCCAATCATACTTTTGAAGTGATTACAGTGAACCACAAAATCAGAATAATGCATATGCACTCCAGCATAAATAATCCAATTGATAGGTTCAAGCAGAAATATGGAACATAATCAGCAGTTGTACAACAATTAGTAATAGAAAACTGTATTCTTAGATCTTAGTTCATTCTCATTGTTTAAAGTTGCCCCTTCAGACCAAATCAGCCAGATACTCATTGATTAATCTACTAATTAAACTGAAGAATATTTGCACCTTAAGTAGGCTGCAAGGGTTTAAAAAATCCCCTACTGCCTTCTCTTCTCTTAATGAAAATCCTCTCCTCCAGCTAAGGGATCTCCATAGTTGCTAATAACCTGTTTCAAAGATAAGAGCGCCTGCCCCTCTACTGCCTCTACGGTAAGTGCTCTTCCTCTCTCCTGAACAGCAGAGCTGGGCTAAGGTTAATGGTCTCTTTTCAAAGCAGATAGTGCTTTTCCCCAGTTCAGCTGGAATTCCAGCTGACACAAAATGCCCCATCCACTCAGCCTGGCAAATAATCAGCTAGCCTATTATCACCATGCCCTACTCTCTTCAAATGCCAGGGGACTAACAGATGTAGGCTTAAATAATATGCAACAGGCTGATGGCTCTTGTAGCACTGGTTTTCCTTTCTCCCTTGATGAAAAGCCTCACTAATGTAAAAAAAAAAATGGGGGGGGGGAGGAAGGAGTCTAGTTGTCCCCAGTTGCATCAGCTTTTGTGATTTCAACATAGGCACATGGATAAAAATAATAGTCATGTGTTGAGTTCCCTCCTCCCCTCTTCAAAATTTAGTTCTATGCTGATGTCATTTGGTTTTATATTTTCATAGTCTTGCCAACTGCAATCTATGATGTGAGATTAATAACATTGGAATAAAACTTCACCTGTACTGAGAGATGCAAAATGGTATAGCCCAGGACCTCCTGTATTTTGTCAGCATGTGTGTTGTGTGTGTAGGAAAGAAACAGTAGGTAAAGAAAAATGGTTAACTTGTCAAGAGTTGTTAGAACATGGAGAATATAAGATGTGATCAAGAGAGCAACTGGCTCCAAAGGGGTTTAGTTTTCAATGGTTTTTGTATGCAAAGTTAAGAGAAAGATTTAAGGTAGGTAATAGGACATTTGGAATTGAGCAGCAGAAGACAGAATTTGAAGCTGAACTATGTACAATGATAAACATGTAATTGCTAAAATGTAGAAACCTTTATTGAAACTTGAAATGGAAGAAGAACAAGTGAAAAGACTGTGTGATAAAATGGACTTTAGGCATAACATACGGATGGAACAATGGGAAAATATGTGGTTAAAAGGACTGAAATTTACATCATGTTATAACTTATAAGAGGAATTTTATAAAATGATGTACCGTTGGTATATGACTCCAGAAAAATTGTCTAGAATGTATAAAGGTACTTCAAATTTATGTTGGAATTGTGGACATCATGAAGGGTCATTTTATCATGCCTGGTGGACTTGTAAAAAAGCCAGAAATTCAAATACATATAATGATACAGAGAATTTTGAAGATCAACATTTAACTGAAACCAGAACTTTTCTTGCTAGGATTAATGGATAGTCAATTAGAAAAGTGTCATGGAAGATTATTTTATATATGATTACTGCTGTGAGACTATTTTTTATTTATTTATTTATTTATTTAATTTGTCCACGACCATCTCCCCACAACTATTACTGTGTATGCGCAAAAATGGAGAGAGACTGAAATACCCACAATGGAGAAATGGTTGTGAAGATGACAGAACTAGCAGAGGTGGCAAAATTAACTTGTTTGATTAGAGAACGATCAATAATTACATTTATTAGTGACCGGAAACCCCTTATGAACTTTTTTGCTGAAAAAAGAGAAAAAATGAGCTTGTGATTTATGGGTTTGAAGATCAGAAAAGGTAGCTTATGGAAAGAAGGAAATTATGATGTAACCTTAGAGAGAGGGGGTTAAATATAAATGTATCTATAACTGCTGTCAAGAAGATTGGAAGCTGCTTCTTTAAAATCTTTTTCTTTTCTTTTTCTTTTTTCCCCCTATTTCTATTTCTTTTTCTATATTTTTTCACTTTCTTACTACTTTTCTTTATTCTTCTTTAATTCAAAATTTGTACTGCTCTTAATTCTGTTGAAAAATTTCATCAGTAAAAAATATTATTTAAAAAAAAGAAAAAGAAAGCAGCATGTTTTCCCCATGGTGTCCCATAATGGAGCAGGCGAGAAACAATTAGTTTTCAGAACTAGGAATCCCCCCAATGATAAAAAAGGGGGATGTATCCATTTTATTATTGGCAACCTCTACCATATTGTCTTGGTTCCCCCTCTTACAATGCATTCACTTTCTTCCCAATGATCTTATGCAAGCTGAGACATAAAGAACAGCTACATTCTTTAACATTGCCAGAGTTAACAGCCTGTTACACATCCATATTCCATTTTAATGAGTTCAAGTGTCCACCCTCATAATTTCCATTAATCAAAAACTGGGCAAATTCTATATATGCCTCTGCTTATTTATTCATTCAGTGCTCGATTGGCTGTTTTTCAAGCATCGTTTTATATATCTTTCTCCATTCAAATAGGCATTATGTAAGCTGAACAAGCTGGTAAATGGAGCTTCCTACCTTGCAAGAACATTTCACGTATACACACACAAACCCAACAGAAAAAAATGTATATTTTTGTTCAGGTTATATACATTACCATTAGAGTTAAATAAATACAGAGTCATGTTGTTCTTTGAAATACTGCTTGCTCCCCTTATAGCTTTGCAAGCATTACAACTGCTTTAGAAGACCTGTTCCTGGGCTCACTCAGACCACTCTCACTGCTGGCCACAGAAAAGGGCCTTTTCACCAGTGGTCTGCAGGCTCAGGAACTCTCTTCCCAATTAAGGGCAGTTGACTTTAGCTCTGCCAGCTTTTCACAATACCAATTTTTCATAAGTATTTCAAATTTCATCTTTCCCAAACTGTTTTCCCTTTAATGTGCATGTTCATTTTAATCTTGTACGTTGCATAAATAAATATATACATACATGCATACTAGCCTGCATTTTAAAATATTTGTCTACTGCTAATGAGCGTCTATTTTTATAATTATTTTTGTTTCTATCTTGTATTCATTTATTTATTATTAAATTTATATGCTGCCCATCTCCCCCAGAGGGTCCCCTAATGGTAATCTTGTACCTTTTTATTGTTATTATGTAAGGCATCTTGTAATCACTATGTCTTATTAGATGGCAGGTAAATTAGTATATACAGTGGTGCTTAAAACTTTGTGAACACTTTTGAATTTTCAATATTTCTGCATAAATAGGACCTAAAATGTGATCTGTTCTCCACACAAGTCCTAAAACTAGATAAAGAGAACCCAATTAAACAAATGAGTCAAAAAATTACACATGTTCATTGATTTATTGAGGAAAATTATCCAAAGCCAGTTCCCCCCAGGATCCTTCCCTTCCTCCCTTCCTTTCCCAAGATTCTAGCTCCCTTTGTCCTAGCTATTTGTTCCTTTCAGACACTTTTTTAAAAATGTTGGCTACAGCCTTTGGTATGCCTCTCTGTTTGGCACTCACTTCTGTATCTGTTTTCTGCAATCAGATCTATTCTTTTACCATGAGATCATCTGTAATGGTCCCGAGATAAATGCACAATGTATTCCCAAACTCTTCTTGCCTTTGTTAGACTCACCCTAAATACTCAAGAATACTATTTGCTAAGGTTAGATACTATTTTATCAGACTGCCAGTTCATTTTCTAATCTACTGAGGGTTTTTTCCCTTTGTTTTAAAGGAATTGTTCTAATTGGATAATGAGCCTATTTTCCTCTTAAACCTTGGAAGTATGGATTGATGTTTGTGGTGTAATGCTGGCAAGTGACCAGAAGGGGAAAAAAATGAGTAGGCCACTTTTCAAATTCCTTTGGCCAACTGGCAGAATGCTTCCACAAAAATCAGAAATTTAGGCCAGTTACCAGAAAGCTGAAGATTAAACTAGAATTTCTTGACTAACAGAAAGCAGCTGCCTTTTCAGTGACTATATGCAGACTTGAACTTTGTAATTCATGTGGATACACATTAAGTCTTGTCAAACAAAATCTCAGACCCACAATAAATGTGAATATTCACATGTGTAGTTATTTTTTTACTGTCACCTGGATTTTACCATGAGCTCAAAGCTGCTCCAGATTATCTGGAGGGATTTTCTTAGGTCCTCTGATCAAAATGGCTCTAATATAGCTTCACCTTGAGACTGAAGATGCCAGCTGCCCCAAGGATTCCAGCCCTCAGATGAACAAGAGGAACCTAAATCAGATGCTTTTCATTTTATATTTCCATCTGCTACTAAGCAATTCCTTCAAATGCCCTTTGCACAACTCTACTGCCTCTGCAGCCTTCTAAATGTTTTAATCTTGCGGATGTTTCACTGCATTTGTATAAGAAAGTGCAGGAAAAGACAGGTCCCAGAACATGCTATAAAATGGGAAGGAAATTATAGCATAGTAAGAGAACTGAGCCTTTGCTTGTAGAAGGCTGAAATTTCAAGGCTCCAATTTCAAGCTTAAGTCTTAGACCAAAAGATAGGTAAAATGATCTTTGTCAGGCTAAAGTTCTTAACTAGGGAATAATGCACTCCTCTTCATTGGATGTATTCAAGCAGAGGCTGGACAACTATTGAACACAGATTTTTAATTTAGATTTCTATGCTGAGAATGGGGTTGAACTTGGTAGCCCAAATATCTCTTTCTGAATTAGGATTCTATTATTCTATCCTGGAAAATACAAATTATCACTCATACAGCAGGATACAACCTTTAGTTAAATTGGATATGTTGGAGGTTCATATCAAATTCAAGTTCCTTTCAAATGCTCACTTCAGAACAACTATTCATATATTACCTCTTCATTCCAAGCTAGGAAGCTAACAGGGGACAAAGCATGAAAGTTTCTTTTTATTCCCTTTGGATGAGTGCCTGTCTAATGGGATGGGATGGCATTTGCAATTGCTAATCACGTATATGGCTGTTAATGGAAGCATTCTTATATTTACAGTAAAGGCAGAAGGGCACAAAATTCCTTTTGTTGCCAAAAAGAACAACTTGCCCTCAGGCTTACTACATATGCAGCATTTCCCCAAACTGGGTCAGTTTCACCCCAGGATTTGGGGTACTTTAAATGTTCCAAAAAAGTGGCAGGGAATGAAGCTTGGAAGATGTGTATTTCCCTTCTCTTCAACTTCAGGACTTCTCTGAAGAAGAGAGATGCATATTTATTATATCTGAATGAGATGTGGTTCTTCCCCAATATGGGGAAGAACCAAGTAGTCACTCGGTCTGGAAGCAAACATCTCTATTCTTTGGACATATGGAGAAGGAAATGGTTCCTGCTTCTCCTCCTAGTTTTTAGAAACATTTCTCATGGGAGAGCTAAATGTTACAAAAGGTAAGGGACCTATGTATCATCCTGTAGTGCCTCTTTCATCCTTATTTCCAAAATTCTGACAGCTATCATCTCCTATTTCTTCCAATAAACAAATGCTGAAAGAATTGTGTTTTTTTCTGAACAAATAATCGAATGTCTATACATTTTATATCTTTGCTACCTCCTGCTTTTGAGAATGCAACTAAATATTAAAAATAATTCTAGTAAATATAGTCCAGACATACTGTAAGACATTCCATGTGAAATGATTGCCTATTATAACTTTCTACACTCCAAATGCATATACACTAAACACATGAAAAGCAGAACATACTTTTTATAGAAGCATGATACAGTTCTAAATTTAGCATCATATCACATCTACAGGTAACTTCTCAAAGCAATTAAAAGATGCTTCTTTTAGATGAGCTAAATAATTGAATAATCCATATTGTATTGTATGTCCTGCAAGTGATTGCTTCATATGTATTATTTACTGCTCAACTACAGCGTGAAGCAAACAATGAAAATCAATGGGGCTATCTAGGCGATGGAATTTCTGTGAGCTTCCAGTGTTACTAACCCAATGCCCTCCAACGGCAGTTCTAAAACATTTGGAGAGCATTACTCTAGTGAAAGGTAAGATGGCTAATAACTTGGCCTATCTAACCTAGGCTTTGTACAGACCTACTCCATGCTGGACCACTTAGCACATAGGCTGGGTTCACACTATGTGGTAAGCTATGATGTTTGGTTTGATTTTGCCACCATATTATGAGAAACTTAGTGTCTCATATAAATCATGATTTATAGCTTAGTATGTTGTACAAATCTACCCAATTGTGTTTTATTCAATAAATCAGGGGTAAACAATGCATGGCTTCATATCAAATATGAATTAAGTAACTACTCTGGGTAGCTTACTCAGGTCCTGAGCACAATTTTTTTAGGGCTTGGGTAGCAGCCTGCTCCTTAGCCATTTCACAGAATAATTTCCTCTCATTCCCCTTTTCTCAAAAAGAGCTGCTTAATTTGTTTCACCAATGACTCTGTGTGTGTGCATGAGAGCGAGCAAGCGAGAGAGAGAGAGGTTGGAAGTTCTGGCTGGCCATTCCATGTTCTCCTCTTGCAAGCAGGCAAGAAAAAATTCCAGCATCTTCCCAACTGGCATGGCCCCACCTTGCAGTATGTCTCATGCTGCTGAGGCATTTTGTTCAGAGGTCAGGAATGTTGGCGAGCTACCATGGGATTTGGGAAATCATTTACAGAGTGTGTTGAAATGACTATGCAGGGCATTGCCCCGAAGAAGCAGAAGGAACCTCATGTAATAGATCTGTACTTCCACTATACAAAAATACTTGGAACATGTGTGGCCTCTCTCACATCAGATGAAATGACTTAATATATCAAGGACAGCAATTTGTATGGAGGTGACAACCAGCTTAGAGCACTACAAACTTTCTGACTATTAGAAAGTAACCCTGAAAGCTTGAGAGGGCTTGTTTCTGTTTTCCTTCTTTGAGAGCTTAAGTAACAATCACCAAGATTGTTATACAAAGAATATATTGTTGCCCTCTAGCTTCAGTAGGATTCACAACTAATGTTGTTGGCACTGTAACTAGATAACTATATCCAAGTGATACAAAATCACTGGAATTTTGCAGACATGGGTTATAACCTGTGACAGTTCCCAGCTGATTTATGCATCTGAAGAGTTTTTCTAAACATACATCTATATACAGCAGGTCAGAACATTACTTTAAACTCAAGCCAAAAGATTATTTCTACCAACACACTGAGTTTGTCAGTTGTCACAAAATATCTGTTAAGTGCTGATCCTTATGGGACTACACATTCTGAGCCAAATTGTTATTATTTCCTTTATGGCTTAAAAGAGTTCCTAAGCCAAGTGCCTTCCAACTTAGATTTTGACTGTTTTGAAACATCTTCTCTTCACTGGTTACTGATATGTAGATGGAAATTGAATATCCTGGTTGCTCACATTTTGTTCAAATGGATTATGATGATAACACTTCCTATATCAAAGTGCCTCAAATAATTTTTCAATAAAAACAGCAATAAAATACATGAATGATACATTAAAGCAATATAAAACAAGAATAATGGAATAAGGATTTTTTTTCTTACCTCTCACTTTTTAATGAACATGGTTTTCTTACTGATTATTCCCTTATATTCTAATCTAGTTCAAATAGCATTATTATTGTTGTTGCTGTTTCTTGATATCCTTGGAAGAACTAGGCAGAGTCAAGCACTCCCTCTGTTAATTCTGCCCACACCAATGACCCTGTGAGCTAAACTGAGCTGGAAAATTAACTAGTCCAAAGTCATCCAGTGGCAATGGATTTACACCTAGGTCTTCCTGTTCCTAGGAATAGAAACTCCAAATGTATCCAGATGAATTCAATAACATTTATGTACACTTAAGACAAATCCCTTTTTTTTTGGCCCACCAGCAGTCAGAATGTTGTTTGTTCTTTTGAACAGCTTCGTGTTTCAAAGGGAGAGTTTAGGCAATTGTATTTTAGTTTAATACAATACTCCTGATAGCTTCATTCCTCTCTTTAGACAAGCCAGAAAACAAGCCAGGAGTTCTTCAGCTATCTATGATTTCCTACTGGTTTTGGAATAAGCCAGAATATTAAACTTAGATCTTGGGGGTCCCCAATCACCTTCAGAGGCAATAGTGTGCCATTTATGCATCCCTTTGTACTTGCCAAGGTCCCTGCCCAACCAATTATTGAGATTCTTTTAATTAAGAAAGTGAAAGAGAAGTGCATGGTGCAAAGCAAAGAACATGTTCCAGGGCCTCCTACAGACCCTAAAGGCATCAATAGAAAATAAACATAGGGTTGGCTGCTGCTCAGTTCTTTATTTCCCTTCTGATACACAAATAATTTGTGATTAGTCACATTCACTATGGCAACCATTTTGTGAGAGTGCCTATATTTCACTCTCAGTATTTCTCACTGGCCCCAAAAGATTAGGGAGCTCTATCTACATTTACCCTAAACTGAAACCATCTAATTGCAAAGTGCAGCTGTAAGCAGATAAAGGACAATCTTGACTGTCTTCTGCTTTATTCTGATTCTGTGTTTGATCAGAGCTGTTTGATACCTGCAAAGCGCTTGCTGAAATCAACAGGTTGGACACAGGCAGTGAAAATCATCTATAGTACTGTTCATTCATGAAAATATGGCAGAGACTTATTTGGACCCATTAATAATTAAGGGTTTTACTGTGAGAAGCAGGATCAGCTCTATCATTAGATGAAAGGAAGCAGCAGCTTTAAGCACTGCAACTGAATGGAATATAAACTGGAGCCAAGCCAGTGAAAGAGCCTGTGTGGTGCAGTGGTCTAAGTGTTGGGTTAGAACCAGGGAGAGCCAGGTTCACGTCCAGCCTTAGGCACAGAAACCCATTGGGTGACTTGAGCTACTCCACCTCTTCCAATAATACTTTTGAAGTGAGCTAGCTCAGTTCACCCTGCATCACAGTTGCTATTGTGAGAACAACACAATGGGAGCTCTCATGTAAGCCACCTTGAACCCTTGGAGAAAAGGTGGGATCTAAATCTAACAGTCATTTGTGTGTTCATATAACACCCACTATCCATCCTACCTGCTGCCTGCATTATAGTGTCACTTTGAGCTCTTCTCTGTGATGTTTATAGGGTGACCAGCAATGTTGTTGGCCATTGGGTGAGTGTGACTATGATTTTGCCCCCAGGGAGGAGATCCATGGGAGGACCAGCTATGGTCCTATGCATCTCACGCAGCAGGCTCTTAAGCCACCGTGGTGGGAAGAAACTTTAGCCTCCATTTAATTGTTTGAAAATAGATTGCATCTCCTAAAGAATTCAAGGTCATCTGTTTTGTGTTCAAATTGATCTTTATCATTTCTTGGTTGAAGCATGGCAGCAGTGAAGTTAGCTGAGCTGTTCTCCCGTTGGTTTCAGGATATGGTTATTGCTGATGTCAGAATTATGTCCATTTATTCTTTTGTGCAAAGGTTACCAGTTTGTTCAGTGCAAATTGCCACAGGGGATAATAGAGCACAGGTTTGCACTACATGAGAAGATGTGCAGGTGTATATAACCCTGATGTGGATGTTGTTCCCAATAAGGTCACCCACAGCACCAGGAAAATCTTGCCATATAGTCACCCTCCCCTCTTGCTGTTACACATGCCTGAATGTGCAAAGTGAGAATAGTTCCTTACCTTGAGATGTATTTCTTCTGCTGAAACCCAGTTTGGATGTTTCAGCACCCTTCAAATAGTCAAGCAATCAAAGGAAGGTAGGAAACTGACTTATCCCAAGTCAGATTGTTGGTTCACTTAGTCCACTACTTTCAACACTGACTGATAAGAGTTCTCTAGATTACAAGCAAGGTTGTATTCCAGAACTGAATTTAAGACCTTCTACATGTAAAATTGAAGTTTTATCACTCGACCACAAGATAAATTCCCTGAAATCAGCATTTCATTCTTTTTTCTGGATTGAAACATGTGAAGAGTATTTTGTAGTACAAAAGTTTAGAGTGTGTTCTCCTATCATTTATAACTTGTACAGTGCACTATATTATAGCCTGGCATATACATTATTATAATTTTTCATTCAGTTTTCCCCAGCAGCATTCAAATTAATAAAAGTAGCTTAAAATTAAGTATATCTGATTGCATTATTTGTTCATTCAGTTTTAACACCAAATCACATTGCAGGTTGCAAGGTATCAGGCTTTCAGATCATGATTTGGGGCCCTAAAACTGAACCGGCCCATTAGCTGGATTACTGTATCACATTAAACCAGGAAATTTAAACCGTGGTTTAAGTCATAAGGGATAGACTCAAACATTGTCCCAAGCCAATAGCAAACAAGCCATACTAACACTTGGCCACTGGGTGTTTATTTCATAGCTAATCCTGTATAAATATAAAAATGAAGTCCTTTTTAAAGATCACTCTTGATCAGGGATATAAATACCACTTCCAGAAAGTTTTTCCTGGGCTTGAAATGTGCAATACTCAAATGTTATGCATTTATAACCAACATCAGACTACATAACTAACCCACTGCAGTAACAGCAAGCAAAGCAAAATTCTTACCTGCTAAGGCTTTAATGCGTGACCTCTCAAACAGTCGAGCAGAACTATTCTCATTGTCCCAGTCATCAACATCCCAGCGGTTATTAACATCGCTATATTGCTGTTGGATTTCAATGTTGTCATAGTCTGTTGCTACTGTTGTCGTCATCTTGAATCTTCTTAAGCTGGTCTCAGCATCAGCTACTCCTTAGGTAGTCTGCAGCAAGGAAGCCGGGGATGAGGAGAAATAATTATTGATCATTTTGAAGACTTTAAAAAGAGATAAATGCCAGATAAATAACATCAACATTGTTATTGTACAGTGAAAGTCAGTCCTCTCAATCCTTTAGCACCTTCATGGCTGTGCGCTTCCAAAGCAGCATTTGGCTGGGGCAGTTCGTTGCTGTGTTCCCAACAGAGTGCACAACACAGAGCTTTGGCTTCTAGTGATAATTACCATTCTCCAGCTGCAAGAATGGTTTTTACATCAGCAGTGCTGAAGACAAGCTGACTTTGATTTTTCCCTCTCCCTTTAGTGTATCCATACCAGATAAAGAATTCTGTAACATTAAGAACTGATATCTGAGTATTTTCTTCTTGCCTCCCCATCACTAGGGAAAGATAAAGAAGAAGAAGAGCAGCAATGCAATTAGGGTTGCCAACTGAACTGTGCAATTCTAAGTTTATTTATTAATTCCCACGTAGCTCAATGAGACTTACTCATTGCAAGCAGTCTGCACAGGAGTAGGATTTTGTGCCTCTGCAAGTGAGAAGACAGAAGACTCAAGTGGTAGGAGGGAAAGGCTGCCAGATGCCTCCTGGGTGGAATGCTTGTAAAGGCTGGTGACACAGCAAGTGAGAGGGGTAGAATAGTGTGGAGGCAAGACTGGATGGATGAGTGTGTTCAAAGTTCTCCCCTGTCCTACAGAACCCATTCAAATCCTTGCAGAACCCGAGGATTCCATGGAGCCCAGTTTGAAAAAAACCAGTATAAATGTTCTTAGTGTCATTGTTGTTTTGATAGGCATAATTAGTCACCAGTTGGTCATACGGAACCACTCATATCTCAGCATACATTCACTATAACTTTTACAGTGGGCTCAGTTTTTATCATCCATTTTAAAATTGATCTTTTAAAATGCTGCAAACTCTTTTAGAGTTGTATTGTCGAAGGCTTTCACGGCCGGCATACGATGGCTGGTGTGGGTCTTCCGGGCTGTGTGGCCGTGGTCTTGAAGTTTTGTTTCCTAACATTTCGCCGGCACCTGTGACCGGCATCTTCAGAGTGCAGGAGCACAGACAGGAGCAGACAAGGGCACAGAGAGAACTGCTCCTGTCTGTGCTCCTGCACTCTGAAGATGCCGGTCACAGGTGCTGGCGAAACGTTAGGAAACAAAACTTCAAGACCACGGCCACACAGCCCGGAAGACCCACACCAGCCATCTTTTAGAGTTCTCTGCATCTCTTTCTTGCCATCTAGTAGTCATCCAGATTTTTGCAGTCCTAATTCTCATGTTCATGCTTACAGGTGCTTGCACTCTTGTATTACTTCTATGTCTGTAGGAACAGAGAGAAAGTGACTTAGGATCACCCATCATTCTTAGCCACTTCTCTTTGACTGAGAAATGTCCTGATAGCCCCAGTAACTTGGCCAGAAACTCCTGCCTATAATTCTATTTTCAATGTCCAGACTTACATGCTTATGTAGCCAACATCTCCCCACCTGCGCATGAGAGATATCAACAAATTTAGAAAAACACCAAAGGTTGCAGTTGTACAAACATCTATTTTAAAACAAAAACCTAAGACAGTCTAGTGAAGATTCACCATGTTTAGTGGCTACAGAATAACATTGATGAAGATTAACATGGAACTAGATGAAGGAATGAAGTTTCTTGCATAAGGGCATGGCAGTCTGAAGCATTGAACGTAAGCTTTCTATGGTGCAACTCTTTGCTGCAAGTATCATGTTTTTCATACTACAACTGTTACATAATTTGAGGACAGTTCAGTAGTCTGAAGGTGCTTTAAAGGCCCATTAGAATAAAATGTTCATGCAGTAAATAGAAAAGAAAGCTTTCAGATCTCTTCTAGTTCCCTAATTAAGTACTTTTCCTTCAGGGAAAAAGCCCAAGTCAAAATGCAGTCAACTGCAATCCAAGCACATTTCAAGATATTTGTAAAAAGCAAGCCCCCTTGAGAAATGTACATTAGGAACATGAATTAGGTTCAGGGGTTTTGTTTTGTTTTTTGACAAGGTGAGGTGGGAATCTTCCTGACAACTTCAGACTGAGATTTCATTTTCAAATGCTTATCTTGTATAGTTAAAGAAGAGAAAACTTGACACATGAATAAACAAAACCCAGCTCTCTGTAAGTAGGGGAAAGAATAGCTTTCCCCCTAATGTAATAGCTTTCTACTTACAGGAATGTCATTTTATTTCTGCATAAGGGAGCACTGGAAAAAGTGTAGTCTGGATATAGTCTAAAGCACTGCAATACTTCCAATTTAATTGGGAAGAAGAAGTTCAGAACATAAGAGAATGCAAAAACTGTACCTGCCTGCAATTTGCTCATGCAGTCACATCATTTTTCAGGATTGTACCGCTGCTGTGGGCATTGAATCCTGAAAACAGATGCAGCTGCTTTAATGAGTTCCAGGCAGGTGTTGAGTTTATGCTCTCCTAATCTCCAAAGCATTTTTTCCCCAAAATAATCTGAAGCAATGAACTACTCACTGCCTTTTCTAGCACCTTATTCTGTCCTATTTCTAGAACCAGCCTGGGTATTTGGTTACTTCTCCTTTCTGTTTCCTCAAACGGTCAACATGGTAGCAGGAAGATTAGGAAAAACTTCACTGCCTGGAGTGCAACAGTTAAATATTGTCCATAAAAACAACAAAACCAAACTGCCGTTGAACAATCCAGTTGGGAAGTACAAACAGCTGTAGCCAACATTACTTTGAATTGCCAAATTTCTTCCTTTCCTGAGACAATCAGAAGTTTAATTTATTTTCCTGACTAAAAAGCTCTCTTTTTTAAACAAACAGGGAGATATCATGCCTTATTAACTTGGAGAGAGAGAGAAAAACTGTAAATATGGGGCACTCCTGCCTCTTGCCCTTTAGTGCAGAGAGCACTTCTCTAAGTTAGAGCAGTGCTTGGCAGTTCACTCAACTTGGTCTTACAAAGTTACACTAGGTCAGCCCTGCACCTCCATTACATCCCCCATTAAATCATCACTATGGATGTTTCATTCTGAATCAGGCGAGTTCAGTGGCAGGTCCCTTCCTACTATGGCACCATCTCTCTGGAATTCTCTCCCCGCCTCTGATCTCCTTTTGGCACAGACTAAATATGTTTTTGATTTTTCTAGACCTTTTATGACCTTGTGCTGTAATATTCCCAAGCAACAACTATGCTGGTGGGGGTTTCTGGGACTTGCAGTTCCAACATTCCTGCAGTCTACCAGGTTCAGGAAGGTTAGCGCATTCTGTTCTGCTCTGATTTGTTTGATTTGATTTTAATGTTTCATCTGACTGATACTCCAGAGAGCTTTGGCAGCAAAAAACACAATTGAAGCAAAACCATGTCAATGGGAATCCTTTTAATACCCCACTTGCTTGTTCAGAACATAAAAGATTTGTCATGAGAGCTGCAATGTGCTAGCTGGCAATTCTAAACTCCCTCTTTTTCTCTTTTTCTCTAGCTAACTGATGCCACCTACTGACAACACAATTGGATTCTTATGTCATACGAGAAAGCAGGTACAATTTGCCTAGGAAAAATAACCTTTATGGAACCTCAGGAGGGGTGAAGGTGCCGTTGGACCAAGGAACTTTCCTAAATTTGATTGATGTCTTATGCAGACTAAAAATGTTAATCACTACTATAATATCTTATCCTTAACTTTCTGCTGTTGCTGTTTTATATCTCAGGTAACAAGAGGCAAAAGATAAATCTCAGTTCATTTGCTTGCCAGATTTTTTTACCTGCATTCATTTATGATGCAAACTCTTACATAGTATAAAAGTCCTCAGGAGGTGGCAACATCTAGCTAACCAAGGCCAAGATGCTAAGCAAAGTCTGGTATAGTTACCACTTGGATAGGATGCTACCATGGAATACCTGTCCAGGGCTGTAGGTTAGATTGGGAAGTTGAAAAAAACATGGTAGAAGAACTACTTTCTGTTGTTGCCAAGAAAACTGCCCGGACATGTTTGTTCGTTCACCAGGAGTTGAGTTTGACCTTTTGATCAGAGGGGACAAAAGCTTAAATCCCCTTGTATTGTATTCCACTTTATCTGATCTGGAAATTTCTGATGAAGCACCTTGTTCTTTCCTCTGAAATGCATATTTGCTTTAAACTGCAATTTTACACTATGGGATTGACATTTCCCACAGAAGTACCTTCACTCTCAGTGTCTTCAGCCTGTATGTTGCTCTTTGGCTGGGAAAGAGAAGGAAACAATGGGAGAGGATTATGCAATTGCGATTAAGCCACCTGATAAGAAGGTTGCCAGAGCAACCCAGGCAATCTGAACTGTTTGCTTAGGGCCTTATGCAAAGCCGATTGAGTCAGCGGCACTTCCTTGGACTGCCCAGATTCTCCGGCAAGGAATTTCAAAAACTAAAGACAAGGCTCAGAGTGACTGTCCTCAACCTGTTACTCAAGCAGCGTTAATTGTACAATATGAATATAAGCCATATCTTCGTTTAATTCAAACGAACAGTTGCATCAGTTTAACACATTCTGATCAAACCGTGTTCACTATGCTGTTCTCAGGACCAATCCTTACCTTACAATATTTACTTATTCAATTTCTACCCTGCCTTCCCATTCATGCAGTGTTCAAGAAGGAAAGAATTACACATTTGCCAACATTCCATATTGTCAGAGTTTGAATTTCACATTGCCTAGTAACCAGCTAGTCCTACCATTAGATGGCATGAGACAGTTGTCTCAGGCAGCTGTGACTGGGAAATAACTGGCAGGGAGCAGCTAATTCCCCTATGCAAACTTGCTGCTCTGGGGTGGAGGAAGCTGTACCATCCCCAGCACCAAAATTCAGCTGTTAGTCTGATTTCGTCGTCTTGACACCCTTCCAGATGGGTAGGGGACACAGCTTTCGGGAGTGCAAGCCAAAACCTCCTGTGTTGGCTGAGACTTGCGGTCTCAGCACATCTAGAGGGCTGCAGGAGGAGATCATCCTAAGTAGATTCTACATAAATTATGGACCAAGGCCACCATCTTGTCCTTTGTTTCAGGAAGCAAAATATCTGAATCATCCAACTGCAGATGTGTTTCTTCTCTCCCATTCCTTCCCCATTTTTGGATGAAAGGATCATATTTATTGTGACTCCATTTGATGCATAGCTCCACATATGATTGAAAATCAGGCAATTTGCCATGTAGTTTGCCAGTTGTTGTTCACTTAAAAAAAAAAATAGCCAGTGCTGGAGGGATCCAATGGCAAACTGCATGTCAATCATATCTAGGTTGTTCCCTGAGATAAAACCAAGGAGCCCTATAAAAGTTTTTTTTTTAAATCAAAGCAGCCATAATTTTATTTCTTTTGCAGTTTTTATAGCCTGCCCAACTCATAAGAGTACATGCCAGAGTAAATTATGTTTGGTTCTCAGGGGATACTGAAGGAAGGGAAAAACAGCCTCCTTTTCAAAAAGAAGTAAACCACACCATTTCTGAATATTTTGTTCAGGTAAATATTATACATTTCTCTTGGGGAATGTTTTCACTGTATGCCTAGCTTTCACAGCAGACGTGGTGGCAAACTTCTTTCTGGATTATAGCACTGTAGCATAAAGATGAAGACTTACATAGCTGAATGTTTCTGCACCTAAAAGAATCCATGCACAGAGAATAGTAAATATCAAGGAGAAAATTTCTTGTCCAGCCTCCTCTCTGAAATGTTAAATTTTCCATCTGCAATCATTCACTGGTCCATTTTTCAGTGGAAAAGCAGGATAGTGTATTTTAAATAAATAGTAGTACCAGAACTAAATATGTAAACTCCAATTTGGAATCCTGAAGCACCAACAAACAGCAAATCCATTCCTTTAGAGGCATACTGAGTCCATGTAGATGACGTGTTTTCCTACTCAGCCAGGTTCCTCACCATCAATAATTCTGCCTTATGTAGAATAGATCTCACAGCACTGAGTCTTCATGTGTGAGTACATTCCAATCTCTGGAGTTTCCCTAACCAGATCATACTATATACTTCTAAGAGAGAGAGACATTTAAACTTGTTTATTTTTTAAAACTGTTATTTTTTTTTTACATTTGTTTTCTACTGGTTGATTTTATTCCCATTCAGTGGGTGCTGTGTTTGCATATAACAATAAACAAGGACTGCAGGCTGATCCTGGAATACTGCATGAAGGGGGGAATCATGCATGCAATTTGTTTGCTCCGGCTTCACTCCTTCCTTCATGCAAGTAGATAAAACAAAACAAAACAAAAGGAATATATTGGGGATATTCAGACCTAGGCCTCTGGTTTGTTGTTCCCCAAACAAACCAGGATCATAAGCCAGGAATAAACCAGGGTTTGTCATTGGCTTATACGTGTGGTTTATGGCCAAACCAAATGAATGTGCAGTTTTTATGAGTACCTGAGGCAATGCCCTTTGTTTCATTCATTTATTTGAATTCATATTATTAATTACAAATAGAGAGCTGTCTAGGGAATTCTACTGATTCTGAATTAGAAATGAAGCTATTTTTATTTATGGTTTTTTAATGAAACCATCTTGTTAATAACAGTATCAGGACAGTACTGGTCAGAGAAATTTTCTGTAGAATGCTACGTATCTTTTATAAGATACAGTGGAACCTCAGTTTACGAACTTAATTCGTTCCGTGACTCTGGTCGCGACCCAAATTGGTTGCGACCCGAAGCAAATTTTCCCATAAGGTTCAATGTAATTACCGTTAATCTGTTCTGGCGTGTTGGACAGGGAGGCGGCTATTGCTTGGAGGGAGAGTCCCCCTCCCTACGACCACGTGTCAGGGGTGGAAAATGGCTGCGGACCACGTGTCAGGGGCGGAAAATGGCCGCGGACCACGTGTCAGGGGCGGAAAGTGGCCGTGGACCACGTGTCACGGGCGGGAAAATGGCCACAGATCCTGTTCGTAACCCGAGGCGGAGTTCGCAAACCGAAGCAAAATTTTGCGGCCGGAGCTGGTCGACACCCGAAAAGTTCGTGAACAGAAGCGTTCGTAACCCGAGGTTCCACTATAATTATATGATTTTACTTCTTTATTCTTGGAAAACTCATCCATTTCCTCCATTCAGACAAATTTCAAAGATGGCTTATCCATCTTACCAGGTTGCTTTCAGTTTCTCTTGGCTAAAATACGATGGCATTTTAAAGGCAAATATGACATTCAGTTTATCTAGAACCTTAACAAGCATCCATGGCTGTGTATATTTGGTGCCTATGCAACTGGATCTGCTAAGAAAATGCAAGAAACTAGAGAGAAACTAAAAAACCATGCCTTCCTCCATGGGAAATCTTGTCCAGCATTTCCTGCATTTTTTATAATTTCACTAGGTGTTTCCCACACACTTTCAAACCTTCTTGTATAAGGACTAGAGAGTTACTTTTCATAAAGGAATATAGAAATAATTGTGGTGAAGGAATCAGTGAGCCATTAAGGGAAGAAAAACAACAACCAGGTCCTGGGAAAGGGGAAAGTGTGAGAAAGAAACCCAAAATAACCCTGCCTTGATTCTGTTTGGTCTAAGATGGGACAGACAGAAACTATGAGAGGCTTTCAAAATCGATGTCAGCCTTTTGAGATAGGCTAGATCAGGAAACAGATATCACAAGGATTACAGGAACACTACTTTATGGTCGTAGGGTATAATAACAGAATCTTGGATAGCCCATTCATTCCTTTATCGAGGAAGTGATTCCTTAAATTTGAATTCCAAGGGCCGAATTCAACACTTAATATCACATATTTCATTAGTCTGCTTTCACAGAAACACAGCATACATAAAGGTTTCCCTGGATATGAGGGCAGACAGGAAGTATGGGCACATGGAAGCAATGAATCGTTGGCATCCTATGGAAGGTCCATGTCTCAGTTATTTGTTCAGTTGTTCAGTGCCCAACCTGCTGATTTCAGCAAGGGCTTTGTAGTGACTGACCAGCTCCGATTAAACACAGAATCAGAATAAAGCAGGAGGCAGTCTGGATTGCCTCTCATCTGCTTACAGCTGCACTTTGCAGATATGTGAAGAGGACCTATTTCTGGAAAAAAATGGCTTTAACTGGACTATGTGGTAAAGAATTTTTACTGCACTTACACCAGGTTATATAAATATGAAAACCACTATTTCCTTCTTTAGCATATTTCCTTTATAAGAGAGCTCACTATTACTCCCATTCTACAGTGAGAAAATTGAATGAAGCACGCACACTCTGTCATATACCTGAGGCACCTAGCAGATCCACTGGCAAAAGACTAGAGCTTCAAGGGCATTTATTTTTAGCCTGAGTAGACTGAGAGGATTTAAAATCCCACCCAACTGTCAAGTAGATACTACAGTTGTAATGGGTCTGTCACCAAAAGCAGCATCCTTATGGCAAGCAAGCCCCCTATCAGGCCCTATAGCTGCAAGTCTTTACTATGTGACCAATTCCCCTTCTGTTGTAAGCCTTTGAGATTATGACAGCAGCCATTGGACAGGAAATTTGGAGAAAGATCATCCCAGAATGGGAAAAGCTTGTCAGTTAAGACTGACAGCAGTGGAATCGAAGGCAAGTTTTTTTTCAGCGATGGCCCATAACTGTGGATTACCTTCTCCTAGATCTGTATTAGGCCTCCCCATGTTTAATGTTTAGATGCCTCCTGAAGTCCTTTTTGGTTACATTAGTTCTGTGATTATATTGCATTAATTTATTGTGTCTAGCTTATTTATTGCTTCAGTTTCAATCTGCTGCCATTTTATATGTTTGTTTAAAATTTTCTAGTGTTTCCTCTGTTTGGCCTTTTGTTTTTATTTTAAAAAGACTTATGTGTCTTTTATGACAACAACAACATCTTCTTTCTGTCTCCTGAGTCCAGTGGATACTGATTTAAGAGAGGAAACAGTGAACAGGAAACATTTGCTCTCCAGCCACATTCCTGATTCGTATTTTTTAAATTCACACATAATGATCACAAATGTTGATTCATAATTTTCTGATCTGGAAATAGTAATTTTGTATCTTCTAGAAGAGTATAGGTAGAATTTGGCATCTGTCATATTGAATTAGGGATGGGCAATGAAAGCCCCACCCATGTTTATGTGTGTTGCACGTTACAATTGCCGTCTTAACTTTATGACTATACTCTGTAGAGACCCCTGTATTGGATGGTGTGCGGGTACCAAGAATCAATCGTGATTTGATGGCTCCGAATGAACAACGTTAATGACAATTAATATACAATTCACTTCCTATTCTCAGGCTTAACTGGTCTTGTCTGCCCAATGCTAGGCTTTCCAGTATTAACTGTGATGATGTGGAAAGAAGCAACAAGGGTGGGAATCCCATATAAAACATCAGGGATGTATGACAAACCCACACAAACCTCTGCTGAGATTGTTACCGAACTGTGATTTTTGAAGTGACAGAGGATAAATTTCTGAAATACATGACGGCAATTATCAGTATGTTATTTACTGAGCTGAATATTAATTAACATGTACATTACATAATTTTTTATTTTTGTTCAAGTTCTGCCAACATTTTTGGAGTGTGGCCCTCAGCATGCCATTCAAAGACAGACTGTGGCCCTCATCTTGAAAGCAGTGATATACAGCAGTATGAAGGATTTCCAAATGGGTGTCTCTCCAGGCATGGGTCAAGCTGTAGTTAAGCAACATTAACAGTCTGTTACTATAGTAATAAATAAATAAATTATGGAATTGTTCATTTCTTTGCCTCTACCATAATCAGCATTGACTAAATGCTGCCCTTTGAGAAACTTTGTGACACAAGAAGAGAAAGTTCATGAGAAAGACATTTCTAAACCCACATACTTCAAAGTCTGTGTCAAGTAATGAAACAGTCTCCTTTCTCTTGGCATCCTCCTCAAAACAAAATGAGAGAGAGAATAAATAAATTATAAGGAGTGATTGGGAGCAATGCTTTTTTCACACAGCTTTCAAAGGCTATTCCCAAAGGGTGGGACATGTGTATTTACTTCCACAAATAAGCCGAATTTTAGTGCATTTTATCTTGTAAGAAAACAAGCAATTTAATCTAAACCATCTGACAATATGTTGAAGAAAAACACACATACATATACACAAAACCTTCACTGGATAACTTGGGTGAATCAAGCAGCTGATGTTTCAATAGGAAAAAGTTATAGCTGCTGTAATCCAGTCTCAACCACATCTGGATTTATTTCACAATGCTCATACTATCAGGGATTATCAACTATTGAAGGAGCTGGTGGGGCAGCCAAATAGCTGCTGAGTACCAAATCCCAGAAGACTTCAGTTCTATGCAAATGATCTATTTCTTAATGAATCTACTCCTTAGCCAATTGCTTTTTCTTGACATTGTATGAATAGATAACATGCAGAGATCAAAGGACAAAGAGCACCCCTCTAACCGCAAACAGCTATGGTAAAAAAAGGCAAAGGATAGCTGTGTTCCAAAGTAAAGACATAAGACTGTAATATTATCCGTTGTTCAGTGTTATTCACTGGACTTAGTCTGTATTGCCCCAGAGGGCAGGACCAGAACCAGTGGGTTAAAACTACAAGACAGTAGGTTCAGCTAAATGTCAGGAGGACATCATGACTGTACAAGCTGTCAGCCAGTGAAAGAGGCCGCACGTGAAGAGGTGACTTCTCCTTCACTGGAAATCTTCAGGGTTTATCTCAGAGATGCCATGGATCCTGTCCTGAGCAGAAGGAAGTCAGACTAGATCACTTTTGTCATCTTTTTCAACTCCATGATTCTATGACCTGGTTTAGTAGTCCATCTTCTAAGTATTATGTAGATTTATGTGGATTTATCTCACTTACTAGGAAACCAGTGTTGTCAACCCATAACTTGTTATTAGGCCAACAAATGGGTACCAATTAGTTCAGCCTTTCCTAAAATGAGTCCTCCAGTTATGTTGGGATTTAAATTCCTAGAAATTCCTTTGGTGACACTGATCTGTGACCTGATTCCAATTTGGGAAGTTGAAGTCTCAGTAGATCTGGAGGGGAGCACACTGTGTTTGAGAAAGATGGGTTAGAGAAACTGATTTTTTAAAGAAACGAAGAAATAAATTTGTGCTGGAGAATATGGTTTTTGCTAAATCTCATTCTGATGCGAAATTTCAAGTCTCTGAAACTCTTTCCTGAAGAACTGGGAGGAACCTCAGAAACTGAGAAGGAAATGGCACTGGCAGCTTCAGAGGGAGAAGAACGTTATATCTATGTCATCACTAGGAGTTGACAACGACTTGATGGCACATAATCATTCAATTTTAAGAGAGCAGCAAAAAAAAAAAAAGGAATAGATAATAAAATAATAGTAATTATTTAAGGAGAAGTGGAGAGAAAGAAATGAAAAGAAGAGAAGCCTGACTGACAAAAACAACAGCAATTAAAAAATAGCCAAGGGTGGGATTAGTTGATTTAAAGCCATAGATCTTAAGAATTTCTGATCTGCTAAATATTACCTCCTTCCTGTAGTGACACTGCCAAAGAAACAGGCCAAGAATTTCCATACTTTTAATGAATCTGGCTCCCACTCTTAAATTCTCACTCTCTTTCCAGCCTAATCTTGTTAGGTTTTCTTCCAAATTCTTCCTTGATGGTTAGTAATAATGGGCAGCAGCTGTGTGGCTAAAGTTGTCATGAGAAATAGAAATACAGAATGAAGATGCTATCTGTATAAAAAAGCAGACTTGCTATAAATCATGAATTGTGTTAGTATGCAATATTACAGTAAGTAATCTGGGAAGTGAGAAAAAGAATTTTAGTAACAAGTAGTTGTTGTTTTTTTCAGGAATAATGTGAAAACAACTTCAGGCAAATAAAACAGCCTTCCCAAGCTGTTCCAGTCCCCTCATAATCTTTAATGCCCTTCTCTAAACCTGTTCCAATTTCTTGAACCTATTTTAAAGTGTGGGTGCCAAGAACTGGACACAGTACTCCAGGTAAGATCTGACCCAAGCAGAGAACAATTACTGCTGATGATTTGGAAGTATATTTCTGTTGGTGCCTAAAGTGGCATTGGCCTTCTTTGCAGCCCCATCACAGTGCTGGCTCATATTCAGTTTGTAATTAGGACTGTTCCAAGAACTATTTTTTTTCTACAACTTTATATTACGTTTTATTTTTAAAATATTATTACCAGTCCAGGTATGGATTGATTCTGTGCCTGTACTTCTGATCTGTGTTTCCTAAAGGAAGACCTTTCTTGTCTTTGCTAAATTTCTTTTGGTTACTTGTAGCTCATTTCTCCAATTTATCAAGATCATTTTGAATTTTATTTTTTGCCTTCTAAAGCATTAGCTACCCCACAATTTTATATCATCTGCAAATCTGATAAGTGTTACCTCCACCTCCCAGGTAACAATCTCAGATCGGTCTGTAGTTTGTTGGATTTTCCTTTTTCCCATTTTTGAAGATAGGAAATTTTGTTCTCTTCCAGTCATCTGGCACTTCACCAGTTCTGCAGGACTTTTCAAAGATAATACGCAACCGTTCAGCCAGACTATCACCTAGTTCCTTTGGTACCCTAATTAACATGCAACTCATCTAACCTTGGAAATTTAATCTTATTCAAGGTAACAAGGCATTCCCTTACCAGGATTCTGTCAGTCTCAATTCTGCTCAGGCAGTAGTGGAACTCAGTGGCTTCTTTTGCCTATCCTGCAGTTCCAAATGCACAGCAGCTCCCTCCCTCCCATCTGCATGCCTCACATTTCTTTCCAGTCAGCTCCCAACAAAATCATCAAAAACCTCTCTCCACCTTGTACCTTCCACCTTCCATTAGAGGCAAAGATAATCCAGGCTATACCAGTTAAAGAAATACCATTCACAAAATACACATTCTGTAATGCCACCATCTTTCTTACTAGATATCTGGCTGTATGGCATAGGGCCTGGTTACTTGGGGGACCGCTGTTTCCCATAACATCTGCCTGGCCAATTTGATCCTGTAGGGTTGGCATACTCTGGATTCCTTCAATTAAACGATGTCATCTGTGACCTGGAAGTGCACCTTTTCTGCCTGCCCTCTGGAACAAGGATCCCCCCCAAGATCCAGTTGGCCCCCTCTCTTCTGTTGTTCAGAAGGGCTGTGAGGACCTGGCTCTTCACCCAGGCCTTCAGCAAGGGAGACTGACACCCCTCACTTCATTGTATTTGCCATCTTATTTTTTTATTGATTTTATTGTAATTTCTTTGTGTGAGCTGCCGGAATTGGGTGGCATACAAAGAGTTGTTGAGGGTTGGGTGGCATACAAGTGATGATGATGATGATGATGATGATGATGATGATGATGATGATGGTGATGATGATGTCTGAGGCAAGTCAACATGTAGATATTGTGTACCTAATCTGCCAAAGACTCCAAGGGCCTGATTTCTGATCATTTAAAAATTACAGGTAAAATACCAAGGGTCTTCAATGAACAAAAGAACAATCCTGCTGAATCAGGAATGACCCATCTCAGCCCAGCATTTTATTTCTCATAGTGGTCAACCAGATGCTCTGTGCTGTTGCATGCAGGAGATGGAGACATGCTGTTCTTCTGTCACTCTCACTGCTACTGGTATTTGGGGATTTGCTGCCCCTAACTGAGAGGTTCAAGATTAACAGCTCTTGATAGATCTGTCCTCCATGAATGTACCTGTTCCCCATTTAAAGATCAGCCGTTACCCTGTAATGAATACCACAGTTTAACTGTGCACTGTCTTAAATACAGTACTTCCTTTCATTTGTTCTAAATCTTCCAATCAGCTTCACTAGATGGCAAAACCCTACTGTTTTGAGAAATGGAAGAAAACAACTTCCTGTCCACTTTCTCCATGTCATGCAGTATTTTATACCCCTTGATCTTACCCTTCAGTTGTTTTTTTTCCAAGTCCTCAACACCCTCATCTTTTATTGTAGGAAAGGCATTAATTTCCCCCTGATAATTTCAGTTGTACCATTCTGCACATGGTTGATCTTATACTAGGTTACTCCTCTGCAGTGATGTTAAATTTGAGCGTGTACTTCTGACAGTGGTGATTCATTGCCACCATAATGATTGGGTGTTTAATGAAAGTGAACTGGCTGAGATACTGGTAAACGTCCATCTGGATTGCACTTCACTAGAGATGGAAGTTCTCAGCAGGTTGCAGTGCCTGATCTTTCTTGTCTGTGCTTGAAAGGTAAACAGAGTTAGTCCTGGTTAATGCTTGGATGAAAGATGAGCAAGGTATATTAGGGCTGTAGCTAGACTGAGAAGTCAAGAAAGATCATGGAAGAAAACAGCGGCAAACCACTTCCATATTGTTGGAAGTGCAGTCACCCGGAGTTAATTAAAACTTGAAGCAGACATTTACTTTAGGACTGGAAGAAAAATTTAACCAATCCAACTATTTATTCCAATTTACTCAGTTTTCAACTCCTACATGTATTTAGGAACTAGAATGAAGTTGTATGAAAATATCTGCACTTTGCAGAATGTTGTGGTACAATTTGCAGCTTAAAGAATGTGCACAAAAATGTATTGTTTATGTCTCAAGGCACAAACAATACACTTAGTGTGAATTGAAATGAACAGATGCATTTCTGAGATGCAGAATATCTGCTAATTATTTCTGATTTAAAGAAAGGGTATTTGGGGGGGGGTGAGCAGTGATATCCTTTACTGGAAGGTATCCAATTCAACAGCTGCATTGCTTTGTGTCTTCTACAAACATGCTTGGAGTTAGCCAAAATGTCTATTTATGCTGGCTGACATCCAAGGTTTTATTATTATGTACTCTTAGTTCATAGTGAGAAATGTGAGCCAAGAAGAAAAATACACCCACTGAAGTTTCATAATTGGGGACATATGTTGTGGTTTTTGTAGCTTCATCCACCAGCTAGGTTATCGCATATCACTTCAATCACCTGTTTGCATTTCAAGGGTTTTTTTTTTCTTTAATAACTGAGCTATGTCAGCTATGCTCAGCAAACATTCTAAACTGTCTCATTCAATAGATAAAGCAACAACTTCTTTTTCCCCCACAGGCCTGATCGCCCATTAGATTCAGACTGACTACTCTAATATAAACCCTCTTCCCCTGCTAAATGATCATCTAAAACAGTGAAGAAATATTCATCATCAGAGAAATAGTTTAAGTCAGAATTATTTCAGAAAATGTCCCTCCTTGCCTTTTGGGCATCATTTGGAAAATGTTAATGAGAGATAATTTATTTTTCCATTGTAAAGGGGAAAGGGAGGAAGAGAAGGACAAGGGAAGAGTGTACAAGTAAGCTCTTGAAATAATACTATCTGCTGAACATATTTGCACCCCATCTCTTTTTAACAATATCTGGATAGAGCTGGAAGTAATTCCAAAATTTCAGTTCTAGGTCTTGTACTTGATTTTTCAAGTGTATACAACTGTTTCTATACTGGTGAAAAAAAATAACAGATTTGAGTGCTAGTTCCCACACTGCTTCAAAAAGCTGAAAACATTTCTTTTCATGAACAACACAGCTATGAAAGGCCAGCCTAGGATGGCAATGTATTACCTCAGAATCTGAAACAAAAGAGTTCTCAATATTGGTTGCTGGGGGAACATAACCGGGAAGTAGCAATGATGCTCATTTACTGCTTATGGATTTCCCATGGACATCTGTGGCAATAAAGTGCTGGAGGAAATACATATTTGGTATCATCCAGCATGGCACTTATCTCTTCTTAATAGCAATATCACTAAATGGACAACCAGCAACATAAAGTAAAACAATGCAATAATCCTCTAATATTCAGTAATATTAATGAAGACAACTACACGATACATAATATAAAAGATCCCCATACCTAATCACTCCAGCTCCCAAATCTCTAATTCTCAAGGGCTCAGTGGAACAAGACCATTTTATCACCTTCCTAACTCAGTAGGAACAAATCGATAAAATTTCTTGCTCTCTACTTACAGCAATTTTCCTTGCAATTACAGCTACTAAAAACTGTGGTTCAACCTTTTCTTTCTTCCCCTCCCAATTTGACCAGAAATATAACTGATGGTGGAAGAGATCAAAGAAGCTTTAACATCTTTTCCCTGTGCCAAGTTCTCGTGCATGTTCTTTAGTTTTAAATTTTTTTCTGCAACTGCTAATTGCAGCTCATCTAGTGTGGTTAGTCTCTTAGTGCTTCATATTGGATCACTAGGCATAAAGACATCTCGAAAACTTTCCTTCCTTAAAGCTAAGTTACTTAACAATGGAGACCCAAACATTTGCACAGTAGAAAACCCCTCTATTTGTGTGATAATCAGTTCCTTCTGCATTTGTTCAATCAAAAATAGGAATTGGATTAACAGAAAGGTCATTGCAAACCACGCCATCAGAGACTTTGATATGGGGGACAATCTGGGAAAATCATGAAAATGCAGTTTACACTGCATGATGACAAAATTTCAGGATATTTCAGCACGGTTTGGAAGGTGGAATTGTGAACTATTTTCCAGCAGATTCTGATTAGCTTCAATGCACTTTCACATTTCTGGCATGGGCTCCTCCCTCCTACACACACCACTCCCAGAAAGCTGTCTTGGATGAAAAGAAACCTCAGGGGAATGGATGTTCTATTGGCAACCTTTTCAGGATTTGAGTTTTATATTGATTTCCTGGATCAAAAAAACAAACAAAACACCATCAAATAAAACCACCAACTTTCTACCTCTCACAAAAAGAGTAATGGAAATATCAAGTAAGCCAGAGCATACCAGCATTCATATCAGCAGCTATATTTCCAAGCCCCACACTTCCTTGACCCCAAGATCAGCTTCCCTCCTCTCCTTACAATCAAACACTCAAATAGATTTAGAGATATAAGCAAATCTCACAATGTCAAGCCTTCACCTATGACCTCAAAACCAAGAGACCTTTGTCCTACTTCAGTGTCAAGATTCATCTAAAATAGATGCTATAATAATACACATCCTTTGTATTTTCTACTTGTCAATCACACTGTACACAAGACATACATGGTATGTTCATTTGGAGTGAGCAATGTTATGCAGAACACAAAAAAAGCAGTGTGACATTGTAAGAAATTAAATGATAAGAGATAAGAAAAAGAAAAGGACAAGCAAACATAGTTCAATTCATGTATTTCTCCATATGTTTCTATCACGCAAACTATCCTTACTTCTATCACATCCAACTGCCACTTCATAAATTGCCTTTTGTTCTTTAAATTTTCAGGACCTCATCAACTCTATCCTATCCAAACATTCTCATTCTTCTTCTTAACAATGCAATAATACCCTAGTATTCAATAATACTATTGTGATGAAAACACCTACATGATACATAATATATCACTTTTCCTTCATATGTTTGTTTTGCAATTCAATCCTCATTCATTCTCCTTATAGGACCAAACTACTGCAACATACTTCTTCCATACTGCTGACTCAATCCACATTTATTTAGCATCTAGGCATTTTTTACTCTATCTTTTCTTGTTTTACTGCACATAATTCTTAAGTAACCATTCCTACTGCATTCAATGTACAGTGGTTTTTCCTGACATAGGAAAGTCATCTTTATTTCTTTCAAAATTCATTCAACATTTCATTCAAAATTCGACTTCAATTTCATTCAAAATTCAAATACATCTTAAACTTCTCTATCCATTTTCCTATCTGTAGTAAATATTCTACCAAACTGATCTAGCTGGAATGTATCATCTTTTATGTATAACTTACAACTGTTCACTCTATTTCCCCTTTTTTATACATTAACTTTCATGTGTATACACCTTGTTGCATCTTATAGTGTATCTAACTATACAAATAATTTCGGTTCTCAGCCAACAACACAACGTTTTCTGTATACAAAAGTACACATACATTTAGACCCCTAAAAAAGCATACCTCTACTGTCATCACAAGAATTAAATCCAAATACATTGAACAACTAAGGAGACGTCACACATCCTTCTCTTATTTCCCATTCATTACTGAGCCATTCACTAAGCATTCCATTTATGCATTCTTTATTACCATCGTATATCACTCTTATCATATCTAGCAACCAACATTCATATTCATACAAACCTTTCCATAATTCAAGGCTGTTGACTTTATCATACACACTCTCTAAATCAACGAAGATACAAAAGATTTTCTTTCTCATATTTATATATTTCTCAGTGACTTGCCAAAGAGCAAAACTCTGGTCTGCACATTCTTTGCCCAGCAGAGTCACACTGTACTTCCCAAACTGTAATCTTTGTCACTTCTCACACTCATTCAATCAGAATGCTACCAAATGCCTTCTCTGGCACACTTAACAACTAATATGTAGGCTTTGCATTCACTATTGCTTTATTCAATTTATTCAAGAGCCAGTTTGGTTTAATGGTTAAGGTGCAGAACTAGAATAGGGAAAGCTGACCTTCTAGTAACCTTGGACCAGTCATTCTTTCTTAGCCTGAGAAGGTAATGACAAACTACTTCTGAAAACACTCCCTAGATAAGGAGTCAAGTCTGACTGGAAGGCCAGCCCCCCCGCCCCATTTCCCTTTGTATAGAGGAACAATAGCAGAATCCAATTGTCAAGCACAGATAATATCTTTATATATGCGTTGCGCAGCCAGCTACAACAGCTAGAATATTTATTCTGAATCTGTTTTTCCTGCTCCAGCTGTTTTATTATCTCAGTTCTTTAGTTTTTCTGTTCTGATGTTTTTAGGGTTGCTTGGTGAATTGGTAGCCTTAGAAATCAATCAATCAAAATAAATAAATAAATACTATTTTAACATTTGTCCAGTTACATTGTCTATCCCTGCAGCCTTAGCATCCTTCAACATGTCTTTTTCTTTCAATTTGTTCTTGGATATAAATATGTATAGCATTCAGTTCAGTTTGATTTCTTAAAATACCATTATACTTCCCACCCAAATCTCTAAAATACTCCTTCGAGCATCTCAGTTTCATCCCAAATAATTTCATCAGTCAGACTGCTGGAGGCTCTTTGTTTAGTCCTTTTTACCCACTTCCAAAACGTTTTTAATGTTTATCCAAAGTGTTCTGTATTTTCTCTGCTCCTTTAACTTTAATGGTTCTCTTTCTTAACAATTTCATTCCCCACAACTGTCTTTTTCTCCACATGCACGTTATGCAATATCTTTCACCATTTTTATAGCAGTCATTTGCTCATCTGCATTCTCTCCTCCAGAGCCTCTTTTACTTCAACATCCCACCAAGCATCCTTTTTCATATTTACCCCAATCACACTCACTAATCTATGCAAGCCAGGATCTCTAAACTTTGCAAACCAGCATATCGTTGCCCATATCCCACAAACCATGAAATATATACAAGTATACTGACACATACTCAGGATGCAAATAACTTAATATGACTGCTTATTCCCAATATTTGTTACTGTGTGGCTGGACTTACATACCATGCTTAGTCATGATTTATGTTAAATATGGTTTCTTGACTAACCACCATGGCCTGGGTTTGCCTGTAGTCTCAGCCATAAACTATACTTTGAAACCACAATAGCAGTGTTCACACAGCACACTAACCAAAACCAGAGAAATCACATAATGGTTTAGTATGATGCATGAACCCAGACACTGGTTAGCTCTCTATGGTGATTACAGTATAAGAAAAAGAAAGTTGTATTGTGGTGGAACACGTACACTTTATTACCAGATCTCAATCCTAGTGCATTTTGAAGAAAAAACTTCAGGAACTAGTTACAGTGAAAATAGTATTAAAAGAAGAGGGTTTGTTTTTTTCCTTGAAATGTGGCAGCATTGAAATTGGGTAATAAAATATATGTTTACTATACAGCTTTCTTTTTCATCTTCTTGGTTTGGTGTGTGTGTCCTTCTCTTTATCTCCAGTTTTAGGATATAGTACAAGATGTTTCCCCCTCCTATGGAAGCCTGACCTATAAGTAGCAACAAGAACAAACAAAATGCTAAATTAGGTCAAAGGCTTATTAAATTCAGAACTCTGCTCTCAAAGTGGACAGCTAGATGACTTCAAAAAGCCCATAGAGCATGAGCACAAACACCTCCCCATTCAAGTTTCCAAGCACCTATTTTTAGAGGTATACTATTCTGATACTAGAATACCATGATTACTCATACTGATAGTCACATTCATACATTTGTTTATTCATACTGATAGACAAATTCATAAATGTGTGTAATCCTCATCTAAGTCATTGAAGTTGACATTCTTTGCTACATTTTACAATTACAAATTCTACGGATACATACATACATACATCTGCTTGTATTCTGCTTTAATCACTAGAATGACTCTAGTTGGCTTAGACAACTGGAGTAAAGTACCAACCACACAAATTGTAAAGGAGTATTCCATCTTTTCTGCCTTGTCTCCTATGACTTAATTTCATTGGAAAATCCCAGGTTCTAGTAAAACTTCCATTTTCTCTACATCATGCATCATTCTGTGCATGTCTACTATCATAGCACCCTTATCTGTTTTTCTTAAATAAATTTTAAAAATGGCAACATTGTAATATTTCTCATATATAAGAATGTTTCTCCAGTATTTTTATCATTTTGTTTGCTGTTCTATTTCTTTTCCACCTGTTTCTTTTCCACCTGTAAATTGAGGTGTAGCAACTGGAACTGCACATGACACTTCAAAATGCAGCCACATCACAGATTTTTATAAAGGCAATGTTATCATGCCATTTCATTTTCAAATTCTTTTCTAATGATCTCTAGTATAGAAAACTAATTCAGTTGAAGAGCACTGTTAGTGAGATAGTCCTTATGCTTTCTGAAGCCATATTGATTCTTAATCAGTAAATGTTACTCATGCAGGTATATATATAATTTTAATCCTTAATTATACTTTCCACAATTTTAGCTAGAACTAGCCTATAGTTTTCTGAATCCTTTATTTTCTAAAACCTGGTGTTACACTGGTCACTTCCTGGTCCTCTATTACAGAAGCCAACCGGAATGCTTTAAAAACTCTAGAATAAATACCAATTGAATCTAGTATTTTGTTCTCAACTTGCCAAAAGTTGTAGAACTTTTGTACTATATAAAAAAGTTTATATAACTTGTACTATGTAAAGTTTAAAACTTTAGATTTATTTATTTTGGGGACCTATTTGCTGCAGTAATCCACAAGAGGTTTAGATGATGTACCGCAACAAAATAATAAAAACAATGCAACTAAAAAGATACAATTGAGGTATATTCAGAATAAACAATTCTAGTGCCAGTAAGTCCACACTGATCAATCCCCAAAGGCCTTCCAGAATAGCTAAGTGTTCATAAGCGTCTGGAAAAATATGAGTAAGGGTCATCCCCAACTTAGGGGGGGCAAAGGGACAAATGGGAGGGGACCATCAGCAGGTGTGCCCTTGGATTGGGTGGATAGAATTTTCCTGGGAAAACTGTTTTTTTAGATAACCAGTTCCCAAGCCAGATAAGGTTTTATAGATAGCAGACATCACCTTGAACTGCACTCAGAAACACATCACTAACCAATACAACTCCTGCAGCAGTGGTGTAACATGGAGGTACTAAGACTGCCCAGTAAGCACATTAGCCATTGAATTTTGGAACAGATGTAGTTTTGGAGTGGTCTTCAAAGTCATCCCCACGTGGAGTGAATTATTGTAATTGAATGATGAGATGACAAGAACTTCAGTAACCATCCTCAGTGCATCCTGATCCTGGTTAGGCTTCAATTGGCAGCTGGGCAAAGGCAGCTGGGCAAAGGCTCTCCTACCACAACTTCCACCTGCCCTTCTAGCAGGAACTGCGAATTCAGAAGGACTCCCAAGGTTGTAGCCTGCTCTATCTGGAAGAGCACAACCCCATCAATAATCAAAGTTAGTATTAATGTAGAATCAATAGCTTTTTGAATTAACAGGCCTTTTGACCTGGCTGGAATGAGTCTGAATCTATTTCTCCATATCCAGGCCCTGATGGCCTACAGGCACTGGGTCAGAACTATTATCACATCCCCTAGTTGATCCAAGATGGGTATCATCTGCATATTGATACTTCACTCTGAATATTAAATACTTTAGGGATATATTAGGGGTGGGGCAGCTTTAATCATGTGCAGTAATAGAGTCACAGAGTATATTTACTTTTTTCCCAAAACAAATTGGTCCTATTTATTCCTGTGGACAAAAAATCTTCTGTAGAACCTTGTGCAAAAGTCCAATCTGTTGGTAGAAATGCCAGTCCAACGTGTATCTGTCAGAAATAAATGTGAGCATAAAAGTACCAACCTGCCTACAGCTTCCAAGAGACAGTTCAAGGTAAAAGAACAGGCACTCAGGAGGATCCATCTCCAATACCGTGTGTGCTAATCAATATCATACTGCATCAGTACAACCGAAACCAGGCATTTGGCAATTTATCAGGCAATAAAAAAGGCCATCTACCAAAATCCCAAAACCCTCTAGATAAGTGCAACCACTTTAAAACCAATAAACAAAATCTTACAGCATTCGTGATCTATCATCCACAACCACATAAATGACCTAAGGATCACGGAGGGCATAAACAGCAAGAACAGCAAGTCTTGATATTAAGAAGATGGATGTCCAACTTTTATACCCATGCTTATATGATGGTGATGATTCTGTTTGGCATGCTATTGCTAATTCCATTTCTATTTCACTCTCTGCTTCTTTCAGCATGTCTGAATTCATCCTCTTACCAACTCAGAAAGGTCTGACTAAAACTGGCCTTGTCATGGTCCCCTGCAAAGCCTCTTGCATAGTGACAAAAAGATTACATATGACTCTCCCAAATGTAAGTTCAATTCTTGATTCATTGTACTAAACTAGGGTTTGCTGCTTTGGCCAATAATTCAGCAAGGGAATTAAAAAACAAAATAGAATCATGGAATTAATTCAAAAATGAGCTATTCAAGTAGAAGAATAGTATGATGCTGTCCTCCAGGACTGTATGACTTTACAATGGAAATGGGGCATCAGAGGACTGAGGGCTTCTTCTTGTAAAAACAAATCATGGCATCTATACAAAAGTAGCACATCAACAAAACCTGTCTTGCAGAAATGGGAAAGTAGTAATGAAAGTTGGAACTTCACAAGTGCAGATGGATTTCTATCTGCACCTCCTAATAAAGTGAATGTTCCACTTCGATGTGTGATTATCCATCACTGAATAAAAACCATGCCTGAAAAATATTTGAAAGGCATTAATTCTGGTAATTTCAGCCTCTACAGCCAACTATCAATTGGTCATCTTTCCCAAGCTTAGTGTCCTTCAGAAATGTGAACTTCAACTCCCAGAATTCTCAGCAATGGCCAAGCTGGGTAAAGAATTCTGGGAGTTGAAATCCACACATCTGGAGGACACCCAGGTAGGTGAATTCTAATGTACAGGATTGGAGGGTATGATTGCTTCCAGATGAGGATCCCCTACACTAGCAATCAAAATTCCATTTTTCTCTCCTTAATGGATTTCTTCTGGAAAGAAAAAAGGTAGAAGAAATGGTGAGAAAAGACAAGAGAGTTACAAATGGGGGATGCTATCTGAATCCCATTAAATTTCTGGAACAAGGCATGGACTGCATAATAAAACCTCATCTGGAAGGACCTTATGTTAATTAATCTGCAGTAATATTAATAACTGTCATCTCTGAAGAGATGTTCCTCATGCTCTGTCACATAGCAGAGGATGCCTCTTCTCCAATGGCCTCAATGGAATTTTTAGGCACTTGCATTTTAAACATTAAACTGGTGGGCTAATTTAACAAGGGGCATCTTTTTAATCAATTATGGTTTTTAAAAATAAAGTTAATCAATTGACTAAATGTCACAGCCCTGATAACATGCATCTAATTTAATAGTGTTGCTCTAGCTCAGAATTAGATTACCTTATTACAAAAAATTAGGCTTATGCTTATTTTAGAGCATAAAACACACAAATCTGAATTTGCCCCTGAGGGTCATATCCAGCTACAGGTCACCCCAATCCTTGTGGACTTAAGGAAACTGATTAAGGCCGGGCTGTTTCAGGAAGCTTCAGACATACAGAAACCAAGGCCTAGCTGAGCCAAAGAGAATCCATGTTTGAATGGAATATAACCTCTTTGCAGTCTTGGCCAGCAAATGACCTTTTCTAGTGATCATGATGGATTTATGAGCTTAATGAACTACTACATGATGAATGCTCGGTCTAAAGAAGTACATCTTGTACCATCTGAACACACAGGTACATGCAACAGCATGCTAGGGTGAACTAAAACAATGAAGTACCAAAGACCAGGAGAAGATCAAAGTATGACTGATGGATAAAACTATCAAAAGGCAGGACATGAACTTATATGATCAAGAACTGCCCAAGAACAGCTAGATTCTTCCCCAAATTGACTTCTAAGATTGCGACAATATTCTACAACATGACTGATGAAAATCAGCATTAGCTTATGAAATAGGAGATGAAGAGGAGCTCAGTGGATAAGGTGGGAGAAGCATGTGAAGTGCACAAGGATGTGCAAGTAGTTTGTGAGAGCTTTTTCATTCAATAGCTTGCTGGTTTGTTTGCTGTTTTTTGCCTGTTGCTTCTTCTTACTGCCTTCTTCACACTGGAAAATCTTTCTGGAATCCTGTAGCTACAAAACAACTTTTGATAATTATCTAATTAATAATTTAGATAGCCTTTCTGCTTACATTAGATGGGAAAACTGTGTTGATCAGTGATGTGCACTTCTTATTAATTGTGCTGGAACTGAGAAATATATTAAAGGAACTATTGTATTCAAGCTTTAATTCAATAAACCTATGCAATCATTGTATTGTGTACTGTTGCCTCTTGTGGTGATTATGCCCACTGTGAATAAAGATCCTGAGAGGGGAGGAAATAAGTTCTGTTCCCTCTCCCTCCCCAAGAGCCCCCTGTGGGTGGGGTTTGTTTTGCTGGAAGAGTGTTTTCTTGTTACATCAAGATGTGGATTGTTTACGTTAACATTTAAGTTCATCACTTAAAGTTGGCTATGATTTAAGCAGGCTACAAGCCTAAATAATAGTTATTTTTATTTTGTATCAGCAATCTTACATGTTAATTTCTATGATGATTTGTTTGTTTACATAGGTTGGAGATAAAAGGTGTAGGATTTCCTTATTGCCCATGCCATCTTTAAAAAAGTGTTTTTGTCCTGCAAAGGTTCTCCAATGCACACATACAGCTACAAGAAGCTCTTCACAGCTAAAGACAATATATTATTTCAATATGAGTTTCTAAAAGGTTCCACAATTGATAGAAGTCCCAGGCACAGATATGAGGATTTTCAGGTTAGGGAAAGGACAACAGAAAAGGAGCTTCAGGAAATCTCTGGATTTCTACAGCCCTTTTCAATCTATTGTCTCACTTATGCTGACAGCGTTTTTTCCACTGTTCATTGGCATGTTTCACACAGCACTAGGCTCACTGTTGCAAAGGTGCTGTAAGAAAGCAGCACAGTTAAACAAAGCTTTGACTTCAACAGATGTGTACTTGCTTCAAGAGAGAGATGTGCGTTAGACAACTTTCTGACAAAGTGGAGAGAGAAATCAGACCTATAAAACTATCCAGCTTGATCCACCCAAAAAACTGTGCCAAGAAAAAAAATGGAATGGTAGGAAATAAACAATATTCTAGAGATGAAATACGGTTCTTACACAGATGTTTCACTGGCATGGAGTTCTTGTGTAAGACACAAGGCAGATCATCTCCATGAATCACAGCATTATTTCTTGAAATCACCCAGAACTATACCAAATGCATAAATAATACAAAAGTTTAGGCCATCACAATTTAATTTGCACAAGATTGCTGATGTGCAAAGCTAACTAGTAAACAGGGCAGATACAGGGTCAAGAGAATTTTGTACGGGAGTGGTCTAATTTGTGAGGAAGAAATTTAAATGGATTAGGAGTGTTTATTAGTTTAAGGGCATGGATAGTTCCAATAGAAACTAATTGGGAACAGGATCATAGTTCCAATAAAAGTGAAAAATATGCACAAGGAAGAAGGGAAGGGAGACAGGTAGGACTGACTGAGAGGTTTGCAAGCCAAAATGATGGCTGGAATTTAAAACTACTGAGAGCTGAATACAGCTGTAGTGCATTTTGGTTGGAATGACAAGGATAACTAAAGAAGCCAGTAGAGGGAATGCTATGCACCAAGTGACCCAGTAGAGAATGGGTGGTTGATTGATAGCAGTATCTGACCACACTGAACAATATTTATGTCCCTCAATTTCAGATGAAGTCAAGGTCACAGATTATTAATTTCCCATTAAAATCAGCAGGCATGAAGGCCTTTTCAACCTTAACTAACTCGCACACCTTTTAGATTTTCCTGTTTAAACATAATGTTGGTTTCTGTTGCCAATGAATAAGAACACTTCGATCTTTTTGAGTTGATGGGCATATCTGGAATATTGAGTGGGTCTCAAGGACTCACGTAAATGGTTCCATAATGGCCATGCCAATCACAAAATACTAATTTCCCAAAGGCAAGCCAGGGAAGATGTTCCTTGCCACCCACTCTAATCCTCCCCAACATACTTTGTGTCTCCATCTTAGGTTTGCCTTTTCTGGACAGGAAGGCACATTTCCAAACCAAGCACCACACTACAGCCAATATAGTTGGGTTGGTGGGGGAGTATGCATTTCCATATAAGTTGGAAGAATAATACCTAAAAACAGGTTTTGGAGTTAAGGATAAATTAGATATTAAATTAACAGGGAATGTTATTTATTTTGGGTCCAGGTCTACTCCAGAAATGGTTTGCCTCACCTAAAGTTTATAAATTTTATACCTGCCCTTTACTGTAGTCACACTGTGTCACAGGTGGGTGCTAACAGAGAGAAATGGTTGGAAGGCATTAGCTATATCTATTTAGACACTCTTTGGGATCTCATCCAATCTTTCTGAAACATATAGGGCCATTAAAAGTAAGAATGGGGAATCAACAAACCTGGGAGAATGAATACACACCTCCATTTTTGGTTCTCTTCCATTCCTGGATGGCACCAGTTTTTCCAAACAATTACTACCAACTACTATCCCTGAATGCGAAGAGAGATCTCTTTGGAGAAGACCCTGATGCTGGGAAAGATTGAAGGCAAAAGGAGAAGAGGACGGCAGAGGATGAGATGGTTAGATAGCATCACTGAAGCAATGAGCAAGAAACTGAGCAAACTCAGGGACGCAATGAAGGACAGGAAGGCCTGGCGCAATATGGTTCATGGGGTCACGAAGAGTCGGACACGACTTAACGACTAAACAACAACAACTATCCCTGAAACTTTTCCAGTGGTGTGAATTGCTAAAAGAGTGAAAGCCTTGTATGTGGCATCTGCCATCACCATACTTAGATAATACTAATAAAGATCAGATGGAAATGGATAGGAAAAAATAGAATTGACAGAAATAGAAGAAAAGTCTACATTAAAGAAAGAAAAAATGGGGGCTGGAAAGTGAGGGTTCATAGATACCTGTGATGAAACAGAGAAAGCACAATATGAGCTGCAAAGGGTGACTACTTTAAAATACTCAGAGTTGCCACACACTCATCCTGAGTGATTTTTAGATATTGATCGCTCTCACCCCCTAATCTCTCTCGAGGTAGACACCTAGAGCATTCTTTCTCTTCTACACCATGTAAGGTAGACAGATTTTACCCAAAGAGGATGGTCCCACAGGTAACAACAGGCCAAGCCATAAAGGGGTTTATGGGTGATCACCAGCACCTTGAATTGGACCCAGAAGCCTATTGGGAATCAGTGCAGTTCCTGAAAAACAGGTCTTATTCTGATGAACTAACACCAGTCACCAAGCAGACTGCCACATTCTGTGCCAGCTGCAGCTTTCAAACTGTCTTCAAGGGCAGCCTCAGGCACAGCAAACTGCAGTAATTTTGTTAAGAGATGACAAGGGTGTGAGGCACTGTCTTCAGTAGCTCCTGATCCCAGAAAGGGCACAACCTGTAGATACCAATAGGTCTGTCCAGCAGATAGACACCAATGGTTAGTAGATACCAATTGATGGATACCAGTGGTTAGTGATGGATGTGAGTTTCAATGCAACTAGATACTGATATGACCATGACAACAGATTGATATTAATGTCCAAAACGTTCAGATCACATATTGTTTCAAAATGAAAACCAGATCCAGCATAGCCCCTCCCCATGACTAGAGACATGATTATGTGAGACAAACCTATGGTGGTCACAGCAGCCATGAACGCCCAAGCTCCCCTGACCCCACCTCCAAGACATGGAAGTTAAAGTATCCCATCTCATAAACCACTATACCAACTGGCTCTTTACCAATTATGGAATTGGTGTAACACATCTGGAAAGCATTAAGTTTGGGAAGGCTAGGCTAAATAGTGTGGGTTTTCTCTCCACTGTGGTCATTTTCTTAAACAATCTGAAACTATTTGTCACACGAAATACTTGTATAACTGCATTGCTTTCTTTCTGCACTGGATTTCATGGCTTGAAAGCACAAATATTCTAGCCTTTTAATAGAGCAGTAATTCATTACTGTCCCTCCAAAAAAACTGTGAACATTTCCAATATGACATTATATTTCACATATAATGTTAAAGCATAAGGATGGATTTTGTGAATAAAAGTGCCAAAGTCCTAACAGGGAATGCTACAGGCCCCTCCATTCACACACCCTGTTTTACTTAACACTTAAAGTGGAAGCAGCTGCATGAAGCAATGCAGAAAAAAAATTGCTGGCCAATTGGATGAAGTAGAAGTCTAGTCAAGTGTTGGCACCAGACCACCTGGAGAGAAAGAACTCAGTCCTCTAGCAGTGAATGCAGACACATATCATATTAAGCCAGGATTTGAAACCTTGATTGAATAAGCCATAGAATCTACTTTGCATATAACACCATGCCACAGTTGCTAGGACACATTTCATGCTAAGCTAAAAACAATCAAATGATTTATCACCATGCATGAACCCATCCATTGAACCTATTGTTAGGCAAATGGGAGCATCCACTTGAGGATCATGGTAGAGATGTAGAATTCCAAAATCTTTTGAAGCAATGGGGAAAAAGCATTGTTCCTTTTTTTCTAGAAAAATATAGATGGGGGGTGGGGAGAGTGTACTTCTTTATAGCATCCTTTGCTGACATAAGGTCAAATTGCTGTTTTATAATGTATATTATATATAACTTGTTTTACTCCTAAAATAATGTTTTGTAATATAAACTTGAAAAACTTAATTTATTTAGATAATAATTAAATTAAGTTTCTTTTTCTGGGGGGTTGTTGTTGCAAATGGACCTGAAACTGCTGAAGTTTAAGCATTGACATTTTTCTTCATTTTTCCTACTTTTGGGGGACTACTTTGCATCAACAATTTCCATTTCTTCTGATTCTTTTGTTTAAAAATTGTAATTTTTATGGACTTCTGAAAACTGAAAGATTGTGAGTATTGAGACAAATTGCTCTGCCCCGTCTCATGTTATTTTTTGATTTGTGCATTTCTTGATATAAATCAATTTCTAATGTATTTTTACAATTCTGTATATCGTTTTTTTTAAAAAGGAAATATTTCAAAATCTTTTTTTTTTTTTTTTTACTTTTCTAGGAAACAAACAAATGCATGACTGAGGAATTATTTTTTTTCTCATTCTTTTCCAGGACCTTCTCTTTCGATCGTACAGTAAATTGAATGAAATTATAATGAAAACGAGACAGCAGCAGAAATAATAGTTATGCTGCAATTAATTGGTATTCTGAAAGAAAGAAGTAAACATAACCAGGCTGTTCAATTCTGCAGCTCATTCTTTATTGCTCAGTAACGGTGAACAATACTCTTTATTAGTATTAGGTGGGTAGACAGACCAACTTGGCCTTAGGGTCCATCCAAATGAATTACAACCCTGCTAAATATTTGGTTCCTGCTGCCCCCCCCCCCACATTTGAAAGTGCTGTCATCAAATATTAATTTCATCTGGAGAGACATGACTTTCTCTCCAGAATGCACACAAAAATAAAACAGAAATAAATCAAATAAAACAGATTACCAGATCGCAGTTGTAAAAATCCAGATGACCTCTAGATGACAGCAAATAGATACAGAAAACAAGTCTTTTAAATCAAGTGTCATCCATGTGGTCAAGGTTTAATCTACTGCTTTAAAATTGAATTTGTGTGTGTGTGTGTTGTCTTTTCCCCCTCTTAACTTTTGTTATGTTTTATAAGCAATAATTATTTTTTTAAATGTAGCGGTCTAAATGTTTACAGCCCAGATGGGATAGGCCTAGCAGACTTTCCCTAAGTATCTGGCTAATTCTGACAGTAGCAAACGCTCATCTCAAAGATTAAGTCATGTGTGTTAAGTACACACAGACGTTATAGAGAAACTGCAACAGACATACATGTTTCCTTTTCTGGATAGCTTTATAAATTCTCTGCACTCTCCAGATTACAAGGAGTTCAATGTAGTTCCACTATGTTTTGCTTGGATTTCTGTTTGGGCACAGTGCCACAATAATATTTTGAATATGAAATTCTGTTCTGCATCAGAAAAGCCTTGGATGGGAGTAATAAGGAGAGTTGTGAAAATCAAATCTCTGTTCTACATCAGAAAACCACTGCTCTGCCCAAATGAGCAGCTTTTGGAAATACAGTCCTGCCAACATCTCTATACCACAGTACAACTGAGGCATTTTGCAGGGATGGGAAGGGGTATCACATTGTTCAGTGTTTTTCCATGCTTGAAGAAAAATGCAGTAACTCACAAGCATAGTACATAATCTCTTTAATGGGCTACTTTTCTTCCTGCAGGCCACCTGCAGTCTGAAGTGAGATAGTGCACTGTTCCAGCATGACCAGTCCATTTTGTTGCATTAAGTAGACTGAGCTAAAAAGAGGCAAAATAATTCCAAAAGAACAAACATGTTGCTAGATGAGATCTAGTCCTAAAATAATTTCTGGAAATGAATGCAGATATACACTTCTGTTCCCATCCCACTGGTCGACATTACTTTAGTCTAAGTTGGGTCTTTACTGAAAATGAACCTGTTGATCACAGTCAGCCAACCCACCCCTTCACCAGGAAATACCACAACTGTGAACAACAAACTCTATCTGGATTCTTCCCCTTTGCAAAATGACCTCAGGAAAGGATGATCTGTACTGCAAATGGGGGAGGGGGAGGGGGAGAGAGAAACAGTATATTTCACCCTTTCCTATCCAGTTGCTTTTCCCTATTAAACTCTGTAAACCAGGAATGGGAGGTAAACTTGAGTCCAAAGCAGCGTCTTCAGTTTCAGAGGAAAAATGCTGGTGGGAGAAAGATTTAAGACCCCTCCTCATCCTTTTTAGATGTGAACTGCCCAATTCTAAAGGTCCATTATAAGAATGGAGACACCCCAATTAAATTACAGAGGGTAGCAGCAATTTGCCCCTTATACTTGAATAGAACTTCTCCAACAGACAATGCTGGCCTTTCTCAATCTTGTTCCCTCTGTATGTGTTGGGCTACAACTCCCACCATCTCCAGTGAAGAGTTGTAGTCCAACATGGCAAATTAGTATCAAGTAAGGAAAGGGTGCACTACACATTATGAACAGTGCAGAACAGGAAAACACTCTTACTACAAGCTGGCTAAACTCACTGGATTAGGGTGTGGATTATGGAAAGTGAAGGAAATCCAAGAGTTGGAGGAAATTACTTAGTAATATAAATATGTACAAGAATTCCCTTACAAAGAACTGCCAAGCAAAGTTTCGATTGTCTATTATGTCCAGTAAGCTAGATAATGAGAACTAAGATTGTAAGACTACTAAGAACAATGTCTTGCGATTTTCCTTTTCCTACACTAAGGACTTTATCTCCAAGAAAGTCTTGGATGACATTTAAGCTGCCTAAAGGAAAAGGCTTTAAGTTATTCAAGGCAAAGCAAGAACTCAGCATGACATATTCACCAAGATTAAAAGTACCATTTTTGTCTCTTCCTCACAAACCGAGTTAATTAGAGTGGACTCACTTGCCAATTTTATTTATACTGCAAAATAATTTCTTTTGGAGACATCTCATTGTGAAATCTGTGGGAAACTGGGGCCCCAGAAAAAGCAGACATTGATCCTCACGAACCAACACAAAGTGAGCAAATGTCAACATGTATGCTTTAATTTTTATTTTTTATTTTTTCCTAAAACCTCTTGTTTCAGTGGCTTGGGACTTTTCTGCATTACTGTAGGCTTAATTAATCAGCTCTCAGATCCAAAGATGAGAAACAAGGACAGTGAGCATCAACATTCCTTCAATAAGATCAAATGGCTTCTTTTGGTGTGATCAGGTAGCTACACAGGTGGCTTCCTCATACCCCTTTTATAGCACCTTTCCTCCCCATGCTGTCATTTTTCCTCTAGTTGGCTCAAGTACTAAAGTCAGTAGAAAGGACAGAAAATGGAGTGGAAAAATAAGAGAGCTGATCTCCATTTGATAGAAAATGGAGCCTGCCCCTTATTCATTATCCATATGAACTGGGGGAAGCATGAATAAAAAAAAAAATTATTGCTGTCATCACATATGGCTTGACTCTCTAACATCTCACATTTTTTTAAGCTGGTGCACACTTCATTTCTGAATATGTTTGAGAATCTAAGTGTTGAAGAAACAAGCTTTCACCCCTTACCCCTGAAAGAAGTGTGAAAATGCTCATAATAAAAATTACTCTATTAAAAATTTGACACAAGCTAATAGTCTTTACTATAAGAAATTTTCTTAAAAAAACCCTCAGTTAGAGATACCTGTTCTTATGAAGTTCAGCTATAACACCAATTCCAACATTAGCTTCTAGCCAATCTAAGAAAACTGATGAATAGCAACAGTAGCAATGTTTATATTTTTTTAAAAAATCCAAAGTCTGTACTGAGATAATATTTTTGTTAGGGCAATTGGAAGTTTACCAAATATTTGCAAGCTTTTCATGCACTCTTCATCTTTGGTCTCATCCAGTTATCTATTTCAGTTGAAGTGACATAGTTATAATTATAACAACACTGTTATTGATACAAAATAGGCTGTGTCTGAACCTGTGGATTTAATGAGATCTTTCAAGCATCCTTCTTCTATATATCTGTACCGTACTGCAGCTGCCTCATTTCTGCTTGTGCAGCATGACATCATCCAAGTAGGAAGCAGTCAAAAATGGTGTCAGTACTGGTTTGTTGCATGTAATACTTCCCATCAAAACAGGAACCATATGTGACATTGCAATTCCTTCTTCTTCTGTCTAAAAAAGAGCTTTAAAAATCCAATTCATTTATCCTATATCATTAAACAAATCAAAGTGGCTAATAAGAAAGAACAATGAAACAACATGATCATTAAAATGCCCCAATTATATAGAAATATAATATTCCAAGGCAAGTAATATTCCATATTACTTTTATGGGATGAACCTGGTTTATTTTTAACTAGAAGTCCAAAATCTATCAAAAGAAACACTTGGGGAGGACAAGCAGGGTGGGAGAAAAGAGAACAAAAAATTAAGGAATGCATGCCTCTTAGTGCATGCTGTATAGAATTATTTTTATGTGAAAATTGTATTCTTAGGGATTAATAGCTTGCATTGGCTGGGAAATGAAAAACACCCCAGGAGAAGATAATGGCAATACAGTTGCCAAAAAAACTGCATAGACACATTGATAGTCACCAAAAGTCAAGCATATACCAAAGGAAACTATTTTTTATTTTCATATTACACTAGAATCATTGAACATCAGGGTTGGATGGTTCTACTACTGTACCATTCCTGACAGATGTCTATCCAGCTTCAGTTTAAGCACCTGCAGTCAGTATGGGAATAGCAGGCTGCCTATCTTTTAGCAAGCTAGTAACAAATAATAATAATCAGGCTAATAATATTTGGGAGCTGATTAACAAAGCTATAGCAGAATCCAGATCACATTATATTTAAAATGGGATGATGAATTGTTGCTTAGAAGCTTAGTGGTAGCCAAAGCAATTGATGCAAACCAAGATGAGCATATTGATAATCAAATTAACACTTTTCTCTGTTTAGAAAATCTGCCTCTTGATATCTTTAGCTATAAAAAGTATGTGTGATTCTTCTTAATAAAGACAAAGTTGTGATTTAAAACTCCAATTATTCCACACTAGCTATCACTGATTTTATACAACGTTGCTATGGATGAAAAAAATGCCTGTAAAATACTGTACATCCGGTTGTCAATTGTAGTAATAATATATCTTATAAGGTTGTAACATAAGTTAATATACATAAAGCACATTGGATTCTTGGGAGCCGGAAAGGACTTAACCCTACTATTTTACCTTTCAAAAAATCCCACAATGGAGCCATTTCATGAACCTTCTTTAGACTAAATAGTATTGAGATAATGGTAGAGGCAAAAATCAAGTAGGTTGTACATCATGTCTTTATTTGAATTTTTTTTCCTTTTATATCTAACTAAAGAAAAAGTCTGCGTAACTTAAGTTTATATATTGGCTGGTCCTCAAGAAAAGTACTGATGAACTGATTCTGGATCAGTCTAATTAGGACTGTGCAGCTTCAGAGTGCAGGAGGGTTGCACAGGGCACCTGTCTCCAACTCTTTAAAGCAGCTGTTCTTCTCTTCTCAAGATGCCACATGATCTCAAGAAAACACACCATTGCTTCAAAAAGTTGAAAACAGTTCCTTGGTGTGCTCTGAAGGACCTTTTCCAAATTTCTGAAGTGCTGCACAGTCCTACTTCTAACGAATAGCCTTTATTGTGGTCACTAACCAATACATTTGTTTTACAACTAAAAATATAAACCCCAAATACAGAAAGAGTTTGTAAAGGATCAGTATAAATAAGGGTATGTGCTATTAGTGAGACAACAGGAAGAAAATTCATACATGAAAAAGCAGCTAATTTATACAATATGGTGTTAAGGACCCAAAAATATGGACATCTCTGATTAAATATTATACCTATAAAATTCTTATATTAATACAATGCTAAAGCACTAAAATACTATTGTATTATATTGTTATTTTACTATACTACAGAAATTTTAAAATTTGAACCACTAAAATATTTAAAGTTAAGACCTATTGGTTTTATCAAATTCTTTATTACAATTACAAGTCAGTGCTGCTAATCAGCTTCAAGGGGCCTAGCAAAGTGCAGCAAGTGTTTGTGTAGAAGTGACAGCCAGAAGAACATGGGGCAAACATTTCTCATTCCCCATCCCTGCAAGGGAAAAGTATTTGGTGATGTAAGATATCAAAGGGGGCAAGAGTGAAAAGTCTGCAATGCTTTGGGAGAGCAAGCTGATGAAGACGATGGGTGGCTTGCTGGGTGAGTACTAAGTGGCTAGTGGCTACACTTGCAGAAATTCTGCTTTGATCTTTCTGCCTGCCCCTATCAATTAGTCTCCATTTCAGAGTATCTCTTATGTGGTCATATCCCATTCCCAAGAACCTATATTATGCCATTTTCTGCTGTATCCAAACTTTCTAGAGTGCATGGTAGAAATCTGTCAACATCAGCAGGGCCCAGCCTTGTGGTAGAAGCTTCAACTTTAGCTAGACATTACATATCCTCACTTCGGCCCTGGGAGCAATTGTAGGCAGGCTTGCCTCTGTTGGCGTGGAGTGCTGCTCTAGGTACAGATTGTGTCACATGGAAGACTTTTCTTAAAAACTTGGTCTGGATAAAGACTCAAGCAGGGATATCTGACTTCCTGGCCCTAATTCCACTCAGTAAAGGAGATCGGCCTTAAAGAGCTTAATGGCAGCATGAACACGTTGTGCTCCTCTTACACAGAAAAATGACGGAATGACTGCACTACTTGTTTGAGCCTTCTGGAAGGCCCATAAGAAGTAAACTTTCTTCCTTTTAACTGAAAAAAATCATCCCAAGGTAATTAAAATAGGCCACCTGGTCAAATTATTGCCCACTTAGAGTCTAATTTATGCTTACAGAACTTTTTTGGAACATCATTGTCTGTGTTTTGTTACAGTTCAGTTGTACCTGGTGATACAAATAGAAGAGGGATAGAGAACAAAAGGCCCTCTTTAGTTCTGGGGGACAGTGATAAGATCACTCCATCATCCACACAGAGTGGGGCTGCTACCTACCTGCTATGATGTCCCATGGGGGTGTTGTACTTTTGTCAGATAACTGGTGGTGAAATTAATATAAAATTGAATAATGAGGCAATAATGCAAGCTTGTTTGACCTCTCTCCTGGTGGGGACACACTCAGAAACTTTTCCTGCTGCACTACATCCTACCTTCAGCTTGGTACTTTTATGCATTTTATAGATGTGAGGAACCAACTACTGGTCAACTAATGTACCTCTAAGTTTTTCCCATAGTTTATTTCCAGAAAAACCACTGAAGGCCTGCTTCAAATCAATAAATTTTGTATATAGGGCAGATCTTGGGTGTTGCTATGTATTTATCAAGTGGGTGACCCAACACCAGTTCCACTTACAGGAACAAGAATATTTTCTATCTCCATCCAACCTGATGGAGTTTACAGTATAAATGTTTCACATATAACTTGCTTATAACACCGAATAAACTGGTTGGGTGAAAATTTTCAGGTAGATCTCCTTTCCTTTTTAAAGATTGGCGCTATTATGGCCAAACCCAGTCTTTGTGAACTTTTTTTTTTTTTGTGGTCAGTATAGCTAAATAGTTATTATTAACATCATAACAAATTCTCATTTATTTTTATTAAATTCTATGGTTCTCGGTAAACTTTGACAATGTGATTTATTATTTCTTAAAGGATTTGCAAGATGTTAACAATATGTTATGTATGCTTCCTTCCATCCTTGTTTCCAACATAACTTTTAATCTTTACATGGTAAGCATTACTCTGTTGTTTAAACTACGAGTTAAGCAGTAATTTCATTGCTAATTTATACCACTAGAGAATTTTATTATTTTAAAATATTTCTAACTCTCTCTTGATTAAAATAAGAGTCTGTCTTTAATCTGTACGCTACCTAGAGTCGGTGTTGAGTTGAGTGACCTTATAAATCTAAATTACTAATAAATAAAATCTCTAAATGAAGCATCTTATTACTGTTAATTATGCAGATTTTTAAGATCTTCATCAGTGGCTTTTAGCAAAGGGAAAACAGTACATTTTAGCACCTTGTCATCACCATGTAATGAAAATAGTATCTGCAGCTTTGTTGTATATATTTTAATTAAATTATCTAATTCAGCTAATCAAATTAAAATTCAAAAGCCCCCAAATATTTTTATCGTGTTGAAAACAAGTTATCCCTTAATACATTTGTGTAAGACTACTTTCTATCCCAAATTCTGTCGCTAGCTCTGGGGCCTAATTTTTCTCTCTTTATGACTTCTCAAAGTTTTAGAAGTGCAACAGTTGTATGACCTTGAGTGACATGGAAGAAAAGAAAAACATGGTCTCTCCTCCAAATTGCCCATTGCGTGACAAAAAGGTTCATAGAACAAGCAAGGAAACTGAGACTATCTGCATTTAGTTATTATGTGTTAACAAAAGCTTAATTCTCTTTCATTTATTTTTGTTCTGATAAGGTAATGTACCTCTAAGCCAGCTGCCACAGGGATTGACCAAAGAACATAGGGAACTTTTGTGACAACACTGACAAAAGTTGCCTATAGTGACAAAAGAACAGCTGAAGGAACAGGAAAAATGTGGGAGAAAAATCTCTGATATATCCAGGGAGTGGGTTTCTAAAACCAAAGGATGGAAGGTTAAAGCAGGATGATTCATTTTCTGCAATTCCAAGAATGCATATTCAGTTTCAATACAATCTAATTTCTTTATTGTGAGTGCTTGTGCATGTCTGTGTGTACACCCAGCCACCCCAACATTCCAGTCTTCATGGTCTCCAATATATGTTTGAAAGTATGCAGTAAATGCCTTTGAAAGTTTCTGTTTTCAGCTTCTGTATGTGGAATTTAGCCAATCTTGCCTGTGCTAAAAAAAAGCTAGGTGGAGTCAGAGCTGGATAGGAGACCAACAAGAAATTCCATGGCTGTGGGTTAGACTGGGAAAATGAAACAAAAAAATTCATGGAAGAAGGCAATGGCAAACCATTTCTGTATTGTTATCAAGAAAATTATGTGGATATATTGGTATAATCAAGAGTTGAGTTCAACTTGCTGAATTATTTACCATACTGCTGTGGCTGCCAGTTTACCAGCTATTTTAAAGATGAATTGCAAAAATAAGGATGGCACAGAAATCTATATAAATCACTTATCATATGCTCACCCACCAATTAGAGTTATTGAATAAATCACAACCAGTTCACACAATACATGAAGCCATAAAACCTGGTTTACAAAGCGCATTTCTGTTATTGCCCAACCTTATAGTGATTTTCCTTGATTTCAGTTTTTTCCCATCACTATAACTGAATCGGAAGCCATCTATATTCAAGGTTCAGACCTTTAAATGAACACCAATCAAATGTGTATTTGGCTATGGAAAAGAAGTTCATGCCTACCAGAAGAACTTGAATGAGTGGGATAATTGATGTAACTAATACAGAAACAGTTTTTAAAATTGCACAGAGTTGTGCACTGATATCCTAAATGTCTGTTTTAAGAACAGTCACACAGTACATATTCCTGCCTCTAATGCCAACTGTTTATTTTACATCTATTTATGTGGAGTCCTTGGTGCTCTCTGAGCTTGGTGGTTTGCTTGCAGAAGTTTCATTACCCAACTAGGTAACACTATCAATGTTGATGATGTTACCTAGTCAGGTAATGAAACTTCTGCAAGCAAACCACCAAGCTCAGAGAGCACCAAGGACTCCACAGTTCAACCATGAACTATATAGATTCTCTTTTATTGGAATAACTCTTTATTCCAATGACTAAAACACCCTTATCCAGTGAAAGAAATATGATGTTCAACAAAGAGCAATATTCACAATGCTTGAAAAAGAGGTTAAGAGCAGTGCTTTGCATCATTTGTTAAGACGGCCTAAAACAGGCACCTGCAACTAGTATAGGAGGGGAAACAGCCTCAGGCCATCTAATCAGTTGTCCAAAAATAATCTGTGCTGGAATGAGGACAAACGTCCAATTATTTTGCCAACCTGACAGGTCACTGTTTTCAGATAGAGCAGCACTACATTAGCATCCTCTCAGCCTCCTAGCAAATGTCTGGCACATTTCAGTTAGTCTTTAATGCACAGTTTTGTTTGGGGTTTGGTCCCACAGATCTCCAAGATGCACCACCTGTGAGTTTCTCACATTACAAAGTGGCCCACCCTTCCATCACAGAAGATCATAGTGTAGAAATCCCTGCCTGAAAATGAGAAAAACATTTCGAACCTGCTCCTCTGAGAATCCAGGTCACAAAGAGAGCAATTAAATAAGCTGATATCAAATAAATAAATAATTCCTATTATTAGTGCCAAGGCAAAATAATAATAATAATAATAATAACATAAATAATAATGATGGGCTGTTTTTTGATTTGGCATAAATCAGTAAGCCATTTCTTCATCAGCACTGCTGAGGTTATGAGGCTTCATATATAAGAGGGAAAATAACAGGTTGCCATGGTAGAAGGTTTGCTTTCAACTTGTCTTTGGCAATCAAATTTAGCATCACTGGAACTGAAGCAGATGTTCACGTCAAAAGAACCAATCCCCCAAAAAATCAACTGAGTGAAGAATCATCCAGTCCTTTTTAAGGGGGCGTTCTCTCTTTTCAAAAATCTCATTTTTGAAAAATCTATTTTCCCCACCCATACTCCTATGAACTTTCATCAGGGCATGTGGGAGCAGAGTTGGAAACTGCTCTCCTTGTAAAGAAAATAGTCATGATTCAACTGTATATTCCTAACATACCAGCCAGACATAGTCTGAAGTCCCAAAACCTTGGAAATGATTCCCATAAACCTCCCAGAGTTGTAAAGAATAATAGGTCTACATGAGTGGCTCGGCCCAGTCTGAAATATTAGGGCACAAAGAGGTGATTTTGTTTGTATGCAAAACATTACAAATTTGAAATATTTGAAGTTTGAAAAGCTCTAAAAAACTGTTTTAATTTTAGAAAGCAGTTGTTTTGGCCATTCCAGAAGTGTCCCAAGTTCCAAACACCATTCTTTAAGTTTGAAATATCTGTTTTGAATTTGAAACAGGGCTGTTTCAAGCCTGACTGGAATATCTCCTGTAACTTCAGAACACTCCATTTTCATCACAAGACAATTGTTTTCAAGCTTGTATGGTTATAATTTGAAATGTTTTGCATACCTCTAATAAAGACTGTATTATGCAAAAACAAGTACATGGGCATTCCCTCCCACACATCAAAAAATAAGTCCAGTTGGATCTGAATTTGCTCAATAGGCAAAGAATGTTGAATGCAGAGAAAGAAGTAGGGAGGTGACAGTGGAACGGCTTTCTAGAGAAGGTCAATGCTTCACAGAGCAGATGCTTATCAGCAGGCTCTTATTAAACTATAAAATGACATTGAAATATTTTGTTGCCATTCTTACCAGCAAGGCCTATCATTAGGTTGACTTAATGAACCCAAGGAGATGGGCTAGTGTTCCTATAACATGGATATACTGCTCCCTCTCCTGTTTTTTGGGAACTTGTGCTTGGTATTGTGCCCAGGAATGCTATGTTGGAACAGCAGTTGCCTCTGCAAGCCCTAAAGACAGGTACAAGGTCAGTGGAGATGCCACGGTAAGAACTAAGTACCGTGCCAGTGAGAAAGATTTGGTGGGCTGGAGGTAAGGCACCGATGAAGGAACAAGCCTTACTTATTTTCCATTAAAGGGATTCCTTCACTGGAGAGGCTCATTGCTTTCTACAAAAGCAAAGGCAAAGCTAAAGACACCCTTCAAACATCAAGGTGATCTTTAGATTTCAAGGGCATCTTCTGTTCTTGTTGCACAAGGAAGCCAGCCTAGCTAACCTCAGGCTGCATTCCACTGGCACTATAAATGCAGTGCTTAATTAGAAGGGTTGATTCCTACGCCACTCCATATAGCTACTTCACATTCCTTCTGCCAAGAATGGCAACCAATCCTCTTCAAATGCTTTAATTACACTGTTGTGTACTGGCAGAAAAGTCAAGAAAAATGGGGGGCATAAATAAGGGGTTACCATATTAAATTTCATCTTTAAGATGCCACACAGATGGTAGCTCAACAATCATTGGGTTCACACACTAAGTGTTAACCTGGGTTGATTTTAGTTTACTGTGCTGTACAAGCATAGCTACTGTGATTTGTAAATCACGGTTTAAACCACCGAATTCAATCAGCGATTTAAATCTGAACATTTAACCAAAGTTATGCCTTTAAAAATATTCAAGCCAGCCATTCTCTTTGTTCTTAAAGAAGGGGAGGGCTCTTCTTTGGCACTGATTAGTGGCAAAAGTCATACAATGTCTGGCTAGTGTTAATGTAATATTTTGCAGCTGAAAAAAAAGAGACATTCATTGAAGAATTACATTTCTCATCCTGCATTAATGGCTGGCCCAAAGTACAAGCCAGTGCCCAGTCCCCTTGTGTCTCTTTGAATGTACAATATTGAATGAATATATTTGTATTCCTCCTTTCACCCAAAGGATTCAAGGTGACATCTGGGGCTGTCCTGCTTGTACCTCAGCCCCCCCCCCCCAAATGCTACTTCCACTGCCAAAGATCTCTCAGCACCAGAGGTTGGGGAAGCAGGGGTCTTCTCCTGTTCCTGTTGCCAGAAACTGACTTTAGAGATACCATGGCTCAAGTTAATAAGCCAGGACACGACTGCTCAAATACAGCTAACAAGAATTTGTGGGATTTATATCAGGGAGGATATAGATGAGATAATCAGTAACTCACTTCCCCTATTATGTCAACAGGAATTTTCTAGCACTTGGCTTTTCTGTTACTTTAATTGCTCTAAAACAAACTACATCTCCAGTTACTACTGTTAGCAACACCACCCCCTTCTACTCCTGGCAGTTAATATAGAAAAGCTGGGGTTGCTTAATTGGCAACAGGCTGCACTGGACAATATTATTCATTGGTGATCAAATTTAAAGATTCTTACTTATTCTATATCCATTCTACAATGCATTACAACTGGTAAGGAAAAAGCTGTTTGAAGACAGACTTTCAAAAATTAATGGTAGCTTTAGTTTGCTAAAAGTTAACAAATATGTTGCATACCACTTTGAAACACTTAAGAAATTTGCAGATTCATATTTCAAGTGATATATTGATATATATAGTTATAAATGATTTCATTACAATCATCTTGAGAATGTTTATTTAGAAGTAAGCTCCTCTGTGTTTATGACAAAACACAGAGGAGTTCCCATATTGTACAAAGCTATATTTTCCTTAACCATGGTTATGGAATAAATCATATTGGCTAGATCCGTACAACTTACTAAGCCAATAAATCAGTTTACAAACCACAGTGGCCAGATCAGAGTTTAGCTTTACAGCTTGAATTAACCAACAATCAGAAACCAGATCTGTTAAATTATGTAATCTTTTGATAAAAATAAATGGCTGACAGCTCTTTGTCTATTAGTGGGATTGGCTAGTCAATCAAATGGGAATTTAACATACTAGCAATATTAATCATCAAACACATCTGGATATTCTGAGCAATAACTGCATGCCAGTGGTTTCTAAAGACTTTATTGGGATATAATCTGCATCCATTAAAAACCTCCATAGAAGATTCCATGCCTTGTGTTCCATTTAGTTTTGTGGTTCTTTTCCCTAATACCTAACTGAAATCTACTCACTGAAGTTTAAGGCTTCTGCCTGAGTTTTTAGTAATAATTTTTTTTATGACCCAAACCAGTTCCCACTGTAGCCTTAATAAATGAATTTCTTCAGACATACAGTGATAATCACAAATTATGAACAATGCCATGGAGTTTTAGTCAGAATACCTTGCAGGCACAAAAATTCTGATTCTACCTTTCTTTTATGCCAAAATAAATGAAAATGCAATCCATTGGAACTAGTATTGGAACACTAAGAATTGGAGTAAATTCTAACGTAATGCAGTTTCAGTTGTATTTCTGAGTATCTTGACTGCTTAGTTATCTTTAATAAACTCAGTTTTCCGTATGAATGTCCGGAAGAAATTATGTCATTGGAATGAGCACAACATTCTTTTTGTTTGGAAAACTAAATGCACTGATTAAAAAAACAGATGTTACTTTTTGAAAAAAGGAATAGATAATTGTACAACAACCTAGGGAGTATAACCAGCCCTCACTGACTGCACTAAGCCATGGTTTGTGTATTTTACAACAGACTGGATTCACAGAACACACCATGCCATGAACCATGGTTTGCAAATCATCAAGAGGATGTCAGACAAATAATTATGTCTATTTGCTCTAAAAGAGGTTTTAAGAAATTCATTAAGGGTAAAGTTGTAAAAGACTTCTAAAACTAGGAAACTCAGAATTATAGCCTTTAATTATTTTTTATGAATGCCTCGTCTGCCTACTCACCAGAATCCACCATTATAATGGACTGAAGTTGAATATCTGTAGGAAAACAGAAATGATGAATTCTTCCTCCAGGAGCATTTTTTGTTAGACAGATGCAGTCACTACCCCAAGAAATGTCAGTGATGGAAGGAAGCCTGCTGAATGATAATACTGATGTTGATTTCAGACAATCCTAAACTACTCTCTTCTGGTTCATACATGTCACCAAACCACAGTGATATATTCTTATATGTTACACAAAGCTTAAAACAAACATTATGGTTTAGGGCTTTTATCCTTTAAATAAAAGAATAATAATAGTGCCTTGCCAAAAAAAAAAACCTATTTAAAATATTTATTTTTATTTTATTTTCCAGGATTTTATGGGCAACTTACATAAATACAAACATAAAATCACAGACTATTAAAATATAATAACAACAAACCCAAAGATAATGACTCAAAAATAACTGTGAAGATTTTAAAAGGTGCAATGTAGCGTATTTTCAGGTAGTGAAAACAGAAAGTCAGATCCAATCAAAAGTAAGGCCTATTGATTTGTGATTTATTCCCAAATAAATATTCAATAAAATCTGTTAAACGATTTGGAGAAATAAAGCTTGGGGGGGAGAGGGAGCCATTTTCACAAAATTATTTTTCCTGGGTCACTTTCAGACTGGGTCACTTTCAGGATTTTTTAACACCGAACCACTCTTTCTCTGCAGCATTCGTAACTACTGATCATGACAGCTATTTATAACCTCTAAGATACAGGCTGCCCTCCTCTAAATACTCCTTGCTGAAACAATAATAGGAAACGCTTTCTGATTTGTGGAACTTCCCATAGGCATTTGACTGGCCACTCGCATGAATTAAATCAGTGTTTCTCAACCTGGGCAACTTGAAGATGAGTGGACTTTAATTCCCAAAATTCCCCAGCCAGCACACTGTCTGGGGAATTCTGGGAGTTGAAGTCCACACATCTTCAGGTTGCCCAGGTTGAGAAACACTGAACTAAATAAACCTTTGCTCCAATCCAAATGAATCTTTTTTACATACTTACATTGATTTTCCCAGGTCCCAGCTTGTAACATTCCAGCAACAGCTTTGTATAACTTAAAACCCATGTCTCAAAGAAGCCTACCAATATCATTTTCATAACTAAAATTCAAAATATGAATCGCTTCCTTTCTCACCAACCAGAACTCTCATTTTTTCTACATGCTTTTTTTCTTAAGCTTTACATGAAGGAATTATGTCTTTCTTATCCTTTTTAAAATATATGACTTCGGGCTTTCCAGCTCTCAAAGAGGCTTGCCACAAAGCATTCAAACAATTTGATGGGAAGCCACCTCAGCAGGTGGCAGCACTTGGCAGACCTTCTCCAAGCTTAGAAGGTAAGCAGCTTGAGGTTAGGATTGGGATGGGAGATCACCCAAGAATTCCAGGGCTGCGGGTTAGAATAGGAAGCTACATTCCAGAAGTGAGTGGCAAAACAGTTCCATATTCCTGCCAAGAAAACTGTATGGATATAGCCATGAAATCATCAAAACATAAACTTGACTCAGAGATTTTACTTTACTTTTGTACAGAAAGAGCATTAAGCAGTTATTCAAACAGCAGAACTCCATTTCAAGGCCGTAGTCCTGCTGATTTACAGCATACAAATGCTTACCTTAAGGGGGTAGGTCTTTCAGGAAAACCAGCAAACATAGCTGCTGGAAGACCTGCTGTAGTAGGTTATTCCACACTCCAGAACCATCACTGTAAAATCTCTTCATCTTTTCAAGACCAACCTGACTTCTAATGACTACACATAAAACTGTACAATAACCTTTGCATACAGTTAGTTTCCAAACTATCATAATTTCAGATCTAAGTGGAAATTAGGCAGGAAATGCTTCAGATTCAATTACAAATAGGTGATTTGGAGTTTGTAGGAACATGCATGTACAGTGGGGCAAAAAAGTATTTAGTCAGCCACCAATTGTGCAAGTTCTCCCACTTAAAAAGATGAGAGAGGCCTGTAATTTTCATCATAGGAATACCTCAACTATGAGAGACAAAATGGGGGGGGGGGGAATCCAGAAAATCACATTGTCTGATTTTTAAAGAATTTATTTGCAAACCATGGTGGAAAATAAGTATTTGGTCAATATCAAAAATTCATCTCAATACTTTGTTATATATCCTTTGTTGGCAATGACAGAGGTCAAACGTTTTCTGTAAGTCTTCACACACTGTTGCTAGTATTTTGGCCCATTCCTCCATGCGGATCTCCTCTAGAGCAGTGATGTTTTGGGGCTGTCGCTGGGCAACACAGACTTTCAACTCCCTCCAAAGGTTTTCCATGGGGTTGAGATCTGGAGACTGGCTAGGCCACTCCAGGACCTTGAAATGCTTCTTATGAAGCCACTCCTTCGTTGCCCAGGCGGTGTGTTTGGGATCATTGTCATGCTGAAAGACCCAGCCACGTTTCATCTTCAATGCCCTTGCTGATGGAAGGAGGTGTTCACTTAAAATCTGACAATACATGGCCCCATTCATTCTTTCCTTTACATGGATCAGTCGTCCTGGTCACTTTGCAGAAAAACAGCCCCAAACCATGATGTTTCCACCCATGCTTCACAGTAGGTATGGTGTTCTTCGGATGCAACTCAGCATTCTCTCTCCTCCAAACACGACGAGTTGAGTTTAGACCAAAACATTCTACTTTGGTTTCATCTGACCATATGACATTCTCCCAATCCTCTTCTGGATCATCCAAATGCTCTCTAGCAAACTTCAGATGGGCCCAGACATGTACTGGCTTAAGCAGGGGGACACGTCTGGCACTGCAGGATTTGAGTCCCTGGCGGCGTAGTGTGTTACTGATGGTAGCCTTTGTTACTTTGGTCCCAGCTCTCTGCAGGTCATTCACTAGGTCCCCCCATGTGGTTCTGGGATTTTTGCTCACCATTCTTGTGATCATTTTGACCCCACGGGGTGAGATCTTGCATGGAGCCCCAGATTGAGGGAGATTATCAGTGGTCTTGAATGTCTTCCATTTTCTAATTATTGCTCCCACAGTTGATTTCTTCACACCAAGCTGCTTGCCTATTGCAGATTCAGTCTTCCCAGCCTGGTGCAGGTCTACAATTTTGTTTCTGGTGTCCTTCAACAGCTCTTTGGTCCTGGCCATAGTGGAGTTTGGAGTGTGACTGGTTGTGGACAGGTGTCTTTTATACTGATAACAAGGTCAAACAGGTGCCATTACTACAGGTAACGAGTGGAGGACAGAGGAGCCTCTTAAAGAAGTAGGTACAGGTCTGTGAGAGCCAGACATCTTGCTTGTTTGTAGGTGACCAAATACTTATTTTCCACCATGATTTGCAAATAAATTCTTTAAAAATCAGACAATGTGATTTTCTGGATTTTTTCCCCCATTTTGTCTCTCATATATACCTATGATGAAAATTACAGGCCTCTCTCATCTTTTTAAGTGGGAGAACTTGCACAATTGGTGGCTGACTAAATACTTTTTTGCCCCACTGTAGCACCTGTCTACTGCTATGTAAGGCAGCTGTATTTTTTCCTGGAATCACATGGCAATTGCAGGAAAAGAGATGGCTGCTTTCAAGGGTTACAAAGGGGTGCTATTGTTCCTTTTCCCATGTACTCCAATGCATGTTTTTGGAATCAAATCAAAGCACTTGATTTGATAAATTGATAGATCTCTGTTCCTGTCATTAAATTTAATGAGACTGAAAAGGAAAGCACATGTGGGCATGTTAATGCTGCCACCTCTAGTTCCACGCACCAGTCCCTCAAAAATAGTTTGAAGCTGATTTAAATACATAAATCTCAATCATATCAATTACATTTAAGTTTCTTTAGAAATTTGATTTTCCACTAAAAATTCTGACTTTATTTCTGAGATGTGGTAAGCACACCATTCTGTAAAGGCTGTAGGTAATTTACTAGGGCTATGTAAAATTTATTATGGATATAAATAAAATATGTTAGGGTTTTCTTTAATATTTGTTGCAATCGACTGACCATCCAGATTTTTGAAGCTGTCACATGGGTATATAAGAGTTTGGGGAGGGGGCTATCTCTGAGAAATATATAATTTATATAATTTTTTCAAAATTAAAAATAAATTTCCATTGGTTATTTTGCAGAAAAAGTGGAGTAAAGACTGGAGGATCAGATCCTACACCCATGAGAACATTCTCATAAGGAAAACTGATTGGGAAATATTGTTCTGCACTGAGCCATCTTGTGGGATGAGTTTCATTTGCATCCAGTTCACTGGATTGCTTTGCATGTGGGTTATGGGACATATTGTAAAACAAGACTGAACACAGAACACTCATGAATAACCTGCAGCTTATATAGTATAGAGCTGATTGAAGTGCTGTATTATATATCCACCCTGTAATTTCACTGTCATAAACAAATGTTTTGCAGGTTTTATATAAAGAATGTGATGTAAACAGGATTCTTAATTAACTTTAAAGAAGGAGTAAGCTCAAATATGGCTCTCCTAAAGTAAGCAGACACATTTTGGAGAGCTTGGTTTAGTGGTACTGTATATGCTTTGCTTGGCTGTGTGTGGTTCCTGCCAACTAAATCTCTGGCATCTACATTTAAAAGGCAAAAGGCAAGTGATGGGAAAGTCCTCTGCCTAAGACTCCAGACAGTCTATTGTGTATCAGTCAGAGTAGATTCGCTTTCTCTGAAACCATGGTCTAGGTCGGCATTTCTCAACCTCAGCAACTTTAAGATGTGTGGACTTCAATTCTCAGAATTCCCCAGCCAGCAGAGTTAAAGTTGAAGTCCTATACACCCACACATCTAGGAAGTATTAGCTGATGATCAAATAAGAAGTATAAGCTGGTATAAGGCAGCTTGCTATGTTTTGTTAGGATGTAAGTTAAAACATGTAGATATAATTAGGTGGTTAAATTAAGAGCATTTAAAAAATGCGTATTTCACCCCAAGACAAATCCTTTCATTCAGAGCTCCATTTCAAGCAATTTTGAAACTTTACTAGGATATGAAAAATATGATTGCCTTTCATTTGTTTCAGGAAGCCATACTCTGAGCTATACCATTACCTCTGAAAATGGAAATCTAGCTAATTTAGTTAATAATACCTGAGATTGCTATAAAATCTTCTACAAAATTATGTGATAATTTTTCAAGGGAAAAAAAATATTCTGGCCTTCAAAATATCCCTTGATATGCTGGGTTAAGTGTCACGTTCAGATCCAGATTGAATTCCATTTGGGCAAACTTCATCAATTCCTGACCTATGAATGAGAATAAGAGTTGCTGAAGAGCATTCTGCCAATATAATAGGAATATGAAAGAGAAGAAGGAATTTAGGACTCTGGAGCAAATCAGTGGTTTCCCATCCTGCTTCTTGATATAACTTTAGGTTTCTCAATGCTACTATCAATGAATTCTTTAAGGAATTCTATTCCACAGGTAGGCATATGATAGATGCAGAAAAAGTTGTTGTAGATCAACTTTCCCCATCCTAGTGTAATCCAGTTTTGTTGGGGTTACTGACATCAGAATTCAGGAAGTTGAAGTCTCAGTGTACCTCAAGGGCTTCAGGTTGCTGATATAGATGTGGCAGTCTGCATGATTTGAATTATTTATGCTGTCAATTTTTTTCTGATTTGAAATGTTTTCTCAGTAATTCTGTCATTTCAATAAAATCCTTCTACAATAAGAATGTAGAAAGAATCATTAGATTATTCCCCCTAAAAGTGCAAAGGCTGATCCCCAAGATAGGGTAGATTTTTGAATGAATGTCTGTGTTTTAAATCCTTATTCTTCTGTGTGCCTGTGGGAAAGAGAGTGAGATAAAGTATGTATGCTACGTCACTCATGGGACTTCCGCTGAATTTTCCATAACCTCATTAAGCCATTTTCCAAACAAATCAGCAAGGGAAAGTGACTTTCTCATAAGGTTCCCAGAAGAAAACAGCCAATGATCATTTAATCTTGAAATCCTCCTGATCCTGAAATCACAATATCATTTGCAGATCATATGAACATTCAGTTTACTGGTTGAAGTCAAGCAATGAATGAAGTTGGAGAATTTTGTTGAACACAATGATGCTAATTTTCACTAACTGGAGGCTATACCTTGGGGCTGAAGGCTAGACTAGGTAGATTCATTTCACCAAAACATTTGAATGTAATTGAAAATGTAATTAAAATATTTTTCAACTTTCAAAGTATCAAACATTATTAAAATGAGTAGGTCTGTATCCTAAAAGTAGGTGGGACCAGGATTTTCTGAGTGTTTTCCCAAGTTGTTTCTTTGCTTCTGTGGGGAATTAAGGGAATTAGATTAATTTTTATATTTAAAGACTTTTCTTTAAATAGTGATAATCATCCAAAGGAGCAAAACACTGAGCTGCCAATCTTCAGTATAGCGCTAAATTTCAACAAGATAGACATAGAAGAATTTAGGGATTACAAACAAACAAAATAAAGTAATTTGAGAATAACATGTGGTCTGCAGGTTGCCCGATACAGTTCATTATTTTCTATAATGTACACATTCACCAAGAAAAGAAAAAACTTAAATACACATTTCCAGCTACCAGCAGAAATCAGTAAAAATAATCTGCATGAAGTTTTTAACAAATGCAGTCATAAAAGTTCAGAGACTTTTGCAAAGCTGTGCCTATTATAGAGACTATGACAACAAGCTTTATATTCCAGTGTTCCTCCTTCAAAACGTCCTTGCTGTTAACTGTCCAGACAGGGCTGTCACTGATTCAGTGGCTGTCATTTTAAATTCCCCTAATGCAATGTTGTCCAAACTTGGCCACTTTAAGATGAGTGGACTTCAACTCCCAGAATTCCCCAGCCACCCATGCTGGCTGGGGAATTCTGGGAGTTGAAGTTCACTCATCTTAAAGTGGCCAAGTGTGGACAACACTGCCCTAATGCTTCAGAACATGCTTTCCTGCAGCACTACAGGCAATTAAAATGGCCTGCCCGCAACTGCAAATCCCACTGATGTAGGATCCAGTGAAGTCTGGAAGGGCAACAAAATCAGGTACTCCCCTACTGCCAGATAACATTTCCTGTGGGAAAGAGAGCTTACACTTGCAACTATGATTAAATCTCTTTATTGCAGAAAGGCATAAAAAGGCTGATCTGCTTTACAGGGTCGTTGTAAAGATGACTGGGGTAAGATGTGTGAAGTGCCAGTATTTCATTCCCAAATATTAGATAAATTATTTCTCTGAACGCAAACTGGAAACATAGTTATTATACTAGATTCAAATCCCAAAGTTACAAGAATATGAGAACTCAAAATTATGCCACCTCATCAAGAAGTTGCTCAAGACTGCAGATTTGCAGGCCAAATGTCACATACTTTTATCACAAGGACCATTTTTGCAGCCTAGGCCCTTCAGTCCTGATTGTTCAGTTGATGCCGGGCCCAGTGAAGACATGCAACCAAATTAAGCAAAATTAAATAATTCGGTTTCCTGGTTCATACCACTTTAAGGCAGCCAACAATGCTTGAATAAAAGGGTGGGGCTTCAACTGCACAACTGCAGTCACCATTTTGACTTTCTTTACCCTCCCTTGTGGATGCATGTATATATTTATTTGTTGAAAACAAGTGCATCAGAGACTAGTTCAACCCAGCTTTTCCCCTGCTTAAAGTACAAGCAACCTTGCAAAACACCATTCCTCCCATCTGAAATGGAACAGCACAGGAAAAGCTTTGTGGAATATGTTCTGCTCCACTTATTAATTCTCCAACCTTTTTTTTTTTAAGAAACAAACACGGACAGCCCTTGGTAACTGCTATTGCCTCCGCAGGCTTGACTCTCTCACCCTGGAGGCATCACAGTAGATACAAGTGTTTTTCTCAGGTGGGAATTTGCACCTGCTTTCTTAAACAAAATGCTGATATACCCAATGACACAGCCATGCTTAGGCCATTTCTTAAAATAAAATCACAAACCACATCTTATCCTAAGCCATTTTAAAATCTATGTAGCCTTTATTTCCAACACACATGTGAGATCGCATGATATACAGGTAATCCCTGGGTTAAGAATGGTTGGGTTACAGACAACCCATAGTTAAGAACAGAGCCTATTGTAGCAAAATTCAAGTTAAATACACAATAATTTGAGTTAAATACACAATGGTTGGAGTTCATTACACAATACTACTTATACAGTATTATACAATAATACTGTTCTGGCTTACATACAATTTGACTTAAGGACAGACCTTGAGAACAGAACACATTCTTAAACTGGGGACTACTTGTAATATGGTAATGAAAAACTCTAACTGAGACCACCAGAGCTGCAAATCAATGTTTTATATCAATCAATTTCTAATGGAGAAACCATGACCATTGCATATCAAGAAAGGACTGCCTTGTTGAGTGAGATAACAGATCAATACAGCACAGTGTTTTATCTTCCACTGTAGTCAAAGGCCCTTACAAAGTTCAGGGGGAAGACATAATGGAGGTAGGCCATTTCTTCCTGCTTGTACTTCAGGAGTAGGTAGTGTCTCAGACTCATCGATTCCAACAATCACAGCATTCAATCAATGATACCTATTACTACCTCTAAGTCTTTTAAGGAGTTATCTCTGTCAAATATCTCAAAAAATCACAAGAGGCTACTCTTTGTTTTTCCATTTCCTGAACCATCTTGTGCATTCATTATTTATGATACTGAACAATCTCACAATAAAAACATGGAGGTCCAATCCACAAACAGACACTGTAAACAATCAAATTTAATAGTGTATTTTTTCCCATCTATATCTAAAACACCCTTCTCCAACCTGGTGCTCTTTACACTGGATTTCAGTTCCCATCATTCCCATCCAGCATTGGTCATGATGGCTGAAGTTGATGACAACATATAGAAAGAGCACTAAGTTGGAGAAGAGCAGAAAGTTTAAACTCATTAGCTCCTGGAGTAAGGCAGATTTTAAGTAATGAATCAGGGAATTCTGGGAGTTGAATTCTAAGCTATCTGAAAAGCATTAGTTTGGAAGGCTAAATTCAATGACTGTTTCAGTGATATAGGATTTTCTCCTCTCCCTAGTCCACAAAATGGCCATGAAAAATGATAAAGAAATAGGCCAAAGTCATTCCTCCTATGATAAATGTCATATATTTTAAATGCTGAAATGCACTGTGTAATTTCTTCCAAATGTTGTCTCCTTATTTAATGTGAAGATATCACATAAATGCAATAAACAATACAAAACATCTCATTGTAGGTTTGAAAACAACTTTCATCACAAATTATTTAAAATAATAAAAATATAAGAAAGCAATTGGAAATATTTATACAAGATATAATAATGGCCAATTAAGTTGGAATCTTTAAAGATGCAGAAAATTCATGCTGGACAAGGCAAATGATGGCTGCATATTGGCTGGGTTCCCACACTGTGCTAAGTCATAATATGATTTCTTTGGATTTGGTATAACATGATGTGCAAATCCAGCCATAGCAGTTTGTTACCCATGGTTTATGACTTAGCTTGATAAGCCAATTGTCTTATTGAACAAGCTATGATTAAAACAAGCTTAGTTTAGCTTGATATCAGAGACAGTATGCCAGCTGCTAAGGTGCATGAGCAGGAGAGGGCTATTGCTCTGATATTGTGATTGTGGTGGATTTGTCTTAGGCATCTGATTAGCAGAATGAGGATCTAGATGGGCTTTTAGCTGATCCAGAAAAACTCTTTAAGCTCATATTTATGAAAATGTCATTTAAAAATTGTAAAGCCATCCACCATTTGGAACTTTCTTTAGAAAGAAACAGCACTGTAATAATAACAGGGCAAAGTTAACCAGACATCTCCTTTCCGATATAGAAGGAGACTTTTACCCATGACGACCTTTCATTTTATTCCTCTCAGCTTTGGATCCAGCAGGCTAGACAACCACCCAGTCCAGTTGAAATGTATCGTACCATTTCTCACCATCTCTCCCTATTATCCCTAAAGGAACTCCTCCCAATGGCTACTACTTTTGTAGTATCTAATTAATGTGTTCCCATCACTGTAGGCTGGACTCCACCTGACTGCATTAGAGCTGCAGGACTGCAATCCCATTATTCCCCACCACCACAGACTCTAAGAAAAAAAAGATGGGAAACTGAGGGAGGGAAATAAGTGAACATTCCAAGGGTCCCTATAGGGATATCTGCATACATGGGGTGGGGGTGGGGGTGGGGGTGGGGAGATGTTGGAGGAGGTTTCCAATGATAAAGCATTGCTGATCCTGTCCTTGCTGGCCAGAGAAAGAGGGAGGAAAATTTGGACAGGCTTCCTTAGGGTGGGGCTGCGATAAAGCGCAAGGGACACAGATTCATGCAAAATATATTCTGGAAAGCAAAGCAAAGAGTTGTCAATGATTCCTGCATTGTGCTGCATCATTTTTCCCTGGACAGAAAGGGAGGGAGGGAGGGTGGGTGGGAAAAATAACATGAAAAAAGTAAAATAATTTCTACCCCTCTGATTCCCACATACATATTCTCCCCCCTCTTGATGCACATGCACACTTATGCTTCTGAGAATAATAAATAGTCTCCAGAGGGAGAAGACGACACAATGAAGAGGGTGGGGAAAGTACCTTCAAATATTAGGTAGCCTTAGAATTAAATAAATCTGATTATTAAATGAGAAGAGGGTCTGGGAAGGTGACTGTTCAATATTTATGGTTATTACCACTGTCACCATTTTATTCTCACCATGATCAAAAAGAACAAGATGGTTAGTATTAATCTCCTTTCTGGAGCGTATCCATTTGCAGAAACCTGTTGATGTAGTATTAATAGGAAGGGGGGGGGCAGTAGACAGGAGGAGAGAGATTGGCCAGCCTCTCCTCCAAATCGGTGTAAAGAGATGGAGGGCAGCAAAGAGGTTGGAAAGGGGGAGACCGGAGAAGACCGACCACGCCTGTTTCTGCAACCCAGGGACATTTATGAAACCAGCAACCTTATCTGAGCCCTCCAGGTTACTTGTAGTTGCCATTTCACGTCGTTTTATTTCTTGTTTAGTATCAGCCATCCACCCCGGAGGGCTCTCTGCCACCCGCCCATCCCACGCCCGCCCGATCCGCGCAGGACTTCAGCTAGGATCCCTTCAGAAAGCAAGATTTCAGTTTCAATTATCTTGGGGGGGGGGTGAGGGGGAAGGAGGGGCAATCCTCATCCTGCAGCTATGCGATGATGGAACGGCTTCCTTTGTAGAGAGAAGATTCCCTCACTCGGAGCCAGGCACAATGGCACCGGCTAGGGAGGGCAAGCTCCCGGATCTCTCCTCGGGTCTCTCCCCGCAGAAGAGAATCCACCTATTTACTAACGCCGCAGTGCCGCCGCCACCGGCCCCTCTCGCCAATTCTTCTCTCCCGCAGGTCCATCAAACCCAGACACAAGCGGAACGCTAAGCGGCTCTTTCCCCGACCTCCGGCGCCCGTTTTCCCCGAGGTGAGGACAAGGGACCAGATCCAGGCGAAGTCCCTCACGCGCCCCCTCCGCAGTCCCACTAGAAAAACGATCCTCTTTCTCTCTCCCCTGAAGCGAAATAGCTACCTCGGCTGGACGTGATGGGGGGTGGAGTGTAGGATCCGGTCTCCTTCGTCCTTGTATGCAATGCGGTGCGCTCCCCTTCTCAGCAGTGACGACGGAGGAGGAGGAGGAGGAGGAGGTGGGGATGGGTGCGTGATGATGCAGCAAGAGAAGCAGCGGTAATCTCGGTAGCTGCAGCTGGGAAACGGAGTGGGGGCGGACCGACCGACACAGAGGAGCAGCAGCTGTACTGGCGGCGGGGACGGGCAGCAGCTCCGCAGCAGACGAAAGCAGTGGATGGAAGCGGAGACAGGGAGTGGACCTCAGCAAGCCGCAGCCAGTCAGCCGGCCTGCCCCCTCCGATAGCCGCCCGCACAGCAACAGCTGCACTGATGGGGGGGGGGAAGGGCGGGGATAGAGCGTTCGTACACACGCGCGCGCGCGCTCACACACACAAACACGCAGACAGAGCGCGCGCGCGCGCTGCTGTACACCAAAAGGGCCCTTGAGGGCAGTCCAACGCAGGGAAGGAAGAGAAGCCTGGGAGAAAGGAAAGAGGGTTGGAGGCGACGTCAGCAGATTGTCCTACGCCACTTTTCTGATCTCTTCTCTGCATCGGACAGGCCCACCCCAAACCGTGACAGCCGGGTGGCTGGGCCTGACCAACGCCAGACGCCCGAAAGACCGCCTGCCGGTTCTCTCTTACACATCCGTACTTTGCCCTTTTCCCCTATCCTATCCTATCCTATCCTATCCTATCCTATCCTATCCTATCCTATCCTATCCTATCCTATCCTATCCATCTTCCTTTCCAGAGAAGTCCCTGGTACAAATTTGCCACCCTGAGTCATATGCTGAGTAGGAAGGCTCTGTTTAAATAAAGAGTTAACAAAGAAATGGGGCATTATTAAAAGATAAACAAGATGCAAGAAAACATTGAATTGTCATTATTTTAAAGGAAAAAAATGACAGGAAATATTAAATTGTAAGAGTTGCAGCATCAATCGTTCAAAATTGTGACAGCCAAGAGCCTTCAGAAGAGATGTATTCACCAGCTTTACCCAACGTGCTCTGCGCAGATACGTTATGCTTTGGCTCCTATAACTACCCACCCACACGGTCTTTGTGCATCTTCAGGACACCAGGTTAGAAAAGCTGACTTTTCACATTGCTGAGAAAAATCACATGAACACTGATTCAAAGCTTTCTAAGATACTTATCCACACAAGTACATCATAATGTGTTCTTCAGCCCCCCCCCCCCCGAAAAGCAAACACAAGCAAGGCCAAAAAACTCTGCAGGTCAAAAAACACACTGCCCATAAGCTCCATAGAACTACTACTTTCAGTTAACTAGTTTTACTGAATTTTCAAATACTCTGAATCTTAGCCCTAAATGATTTGGTTCTGCTCTTGAGCACAGCTGTATTTTGAGATCACGGTGGTTCAGGACCATTTCAGGGTCCCACAGAATCCTTGTGTGGAAGTGCTCTAATGACAGTTCTCAGCTATTTCAAAACAGAGAGATTTTCCCGTTGAAAAATCTCAAGAGTCCTATCTGTATCACTCCCACTGCTCAGGAGCAGGACGACATAAATGATCTTCACGGCAAAAACTGCCTTGCCGGAAAAGAGTCAGGAATCCAACCATCACCACGTAAGCCTTCCACTGCAACATCTGTGGCTACATTTTACTCCAGCAAGACAGAAAGATAGCCAATCTATACACAACTCGGAATGTAGCAGAAAGCGGTACTTGGTAACATGGATGCACCTTTCACCAGAATACAGTTGTTCCTGTTTTCTGAGGTGGGCTTTAGCGCTAAAGAGAAATAAAAAATAAGATAACTGCTCTTTAGCCAAGCGCTACTGGAACAGTTCAGAAGAAAAATCCAGTGAAACAACTATGCACACACTAGGACACATAAGGAGGAACAAATTCAAAAACTCTGAGAGACACTACCACACAAGAGTGCATCACAAAGTACAATTCTTTTCTGCCCCCCCAACACACAAGCACAGATTTACTTGCCTGTCAGAAACAAGACTGAAAACTGTTTTCCCTGACATAATAAGTTTCTAGATGCAGCACCTTTATATATATAATGGTATGGAGCATGAAACAGAGGACATATAGACAAGAGAGGACATTTCCACGCACCCCAGTGTTTCTATCTGCAATACCTCAAAATCAGTTTAAAGATGATCTGTGTCCATCTTCACTATTGCTGACTTCACAACTCTGCAAATGGAGCAATGAGTAATTGTCTTGCTCTGATTGATTGATTGATTGATTGATTGATTATGTGCCATTGAGTCGTTGTCAACTCCTAGCAACCACATAGATAGATTTTCCCCATGACAATCTATCCCTAACCTGGTCTTTCAGGTCTTCCAACACTGCACTCATCACCACTGAAACTGAGTCCATCCATCTTGTTGCTGGTCATCGTCTTCTTCTCCTTTCCACCTTTCCTAGCATTACAACCTTTTCCAGAGAGCTAGGATGATTTGAGCCTTGTCATTTGGGTCTTGAGTGAGAATACAGGGTTGAGTTGTTTGATGATCCATTTGTTTATTTTCTTGGCTATCTACAGTATTCTCGGGAATCTTCTTCAACACCATAGTTCAAACGCATCAATACTCTTCCTATCCTGCTTTTTCAAAATCCAACTTTCACTTCCATAGAGTGTCACAGGAAATACTTGCACTGTTGTGATCTTTGTATGTATAGATGCATCATGGCATTTGAATATCTTTTCCAAGGCCTTCATGGGTGCTCTATCAAATGCTAGTCAGTGGTGTATTTCTTGACTGCTCATTTCTTTACTATTGATGATTGATCCTAAAAGGCAGAAGCTATACATCACTTTGATATCTTCATTGCCAATTCTAAGGCTGCTTGTTCTACCTGTTGTCACTAGTTTGGTCTTCTTTATATTTAACTTTAGTCCCATTTTTTCACTTTGTTCTTTAACTTTTATTACTAGAGCTTACAGATCCTTTACATTTTGGCTATTAGGATAGTGTCATCAGCATAGCGCCAGTTATTGATGTTTCTTCCTCCAATTTTAAAACCATGCTCATCTTTATTAATCTAAGTTCCTTTAATATATATTCAGCATATAGGTTGAATAAATAAGAGAAGAGTATACAGTCTTTTCACACTCCTTTGTCAACCTGGAGCCAGTCTGTTTCACCATGTTCTGTCCAGACTGTATTCCTGTATATGAGTTTCTCATGACCTGTATATGAGTTTCTCATGAGGACAATGAGATGTTCTAGGATTCCCATTTTTCTCAGCACATTCCACAGTTTGACGTGATCAACATAATCAAAGGCCTTTCCATAATTAATAAAGCACATTGTGACTTCTTTTTGGTATTCACTGGTATTCTGTCCTGCTCTGAGAAAACAAAATTTCATTACTGTCCTAAAGCTAAAGGCTGCTAGAACCCTTCGGAACTGATGTTTCAGGTTATTCCTTGTAGTACCTTTAGAATTACTGCAATGAAAAAGCAAACATTGGTTGATTGGCCAGTTTTAAAACTTTAAAAATATAAAATCCATCCATTCCTATCCTAGAATCTGAAACTGTCCTTAATGAATGAGTGAATGAATTAGATCTCTTGACAGGTAGAAAACAGATACTGAAAGTTGAACAAAGCTGGGGATAATTTTGTTCATGTTAGTTGGCTATGATTACAAATGATGATATTAGTAAAGCAGATTCACTTGTTCTATGGATCATTAGGCAGCAGTAAATCATGTTTTTGACTTGACCCCTACCTACTGTCTGTCTTCAGTAATGCTAAGATTATACAAAGGGCACATGCACTGAAAAACATGAAGTAATCCATCATCATCATTTCAATGTATATCACACCTTTATGCCCATGGGTCCCTCAAGGTGAGTAACAATAATAAAAGCACAAATATTTAAGATATCCTAAGAAGTAAATAACTATAAACTAACTCAGTTTAAAAAGGCCTAGCTAAAGAGAAGGATCTGGACACCTTACTTAAAAGTAGAAATAGAAGGCTGAGTGGAATTCCTGCAATATAGGACACGACCCCATAGCGTTGAAAGTGTTGAAAGACACAAAAATGCCTTCCAGTAGAAGAGAATCTATGTGGCTCAGGATTGAACTGTGGAGTCCTTGGTGCTCTCTGAGCTTGGTTGTTTGCTTGCAGACATTTCATTACCCAACATTCCATTACCTAACATTTCATTACCAAGTTTGCTTGCAGACGTTTCATTACCTAACCAGGTAACATCAGCAGCAGCACTGATGATGTTACTAAGCTGGGTAATGAAATGTCTGCAAGCACATAACCAAGCTCAGAGAGCACTAAGGACTCCACATAAATGTCTTATTCACTATAAGCTCAAAAAAGCAGAATATCATGTTTTATTACTGCTTGATAAAGTTTGACAGTTTGCTGTCCTCTTATATCTTCTTAGACTTTATTTACAGCAAACATGCACAATTTCTGTTCAGCTGAGATCCACAGATGTCTTTGGTATGTCAAGAGTTATAGTACAGAAGGAGGCAGTACAATTTTAAAATATTTTAAGAGTAGGTAGGTGATGAATTTTCAAATATTTTAAAAGTAGGCAGGTAATGAAAATTAAATTAATGAAATATTATCGGCAAATGTTTGATTTTTTTTTTAACAGTTCAGTTTGAATGCACACCCACACAAACATTTGTGATTACCATCTCGTCATATCTTATTTGACTTCCGTGTTTAGAATATTTTTTTAAAATAAGTTATACCTGCACACAAACAAGTTTCAAAAACCCAGGTGACAGAAAGATGAGGCAGGAGCAGTGTAGGAGCTTTGTCGACAGTAGGCAATAGATTTGGGGTGATGTAAGATAGGAAGAGTATTGACACTTTTGATCTTTGGTGTTGGAGAATACCATGGACAGCCAAAGAAACAAACAAATGGATCATCGAAAAACTCAACCTAACCCAGAATTGAGACAACCTTGAGACAATGACCAGGCTCAAATTATCCTACTTCAGACACATTATGGAAAGACCTAGCTCTCTGGAAAAGACTCTAATGCTTGGAAATGTGGAAGGAAAGAGAAGAAGAGGACAACCAGGAGCAAGGTAGATAGACTCAATTACAGCAACATTGAATGCACCATTGGAAGAGCTGAAGGACCAGGTTAGGGATAGATCATCATGGAGAAAATCTATCTATATGATCACTAGGAGTCAACAACAACTTAATGGCACATCATCATCATCATCATCAAGGGGCCTTATTTGATCACTTGTGGGCTCCATGAAATCACTGGGCTATAAGTTAAGTATCTATGATTTAAAGTTTTACTAGATTGTACCTCATCCTGTTCTCTAGAAATGAATACTACAGATATTGGGCTCGATAGGAAAAATGGTTTGGTTTAGTCTAAGGCAGCTTCCTTGTTCCTAATCCAGTGCAAATGTATCTGGAAGCAAGCCTTACTAAACCCAACAGGCACTTCATCTTTTTGTTGGCTTGACTCTCTGTTCTTTTTGCCTTCCTTCTGAAAACTGCAATTGGTCTCCTAGTTAGAGTTGGCACTTCTTTTTCCCCTGATTGTTAAGAGTAAACTGAGAGAAAGAAATGGAGCAGATGGGAGGGAAATTAATAGGACTGTGAAATGATTTGGATTCAGTTCCAAAAAGGTGCATCAGAGCATACCTTCAGTAAGCAGCCTTGCAATTCAAGGAAGATGTAGTTGCTTTAAAGAATGGCAGACAGAAAGTATATTGTATTGTCGAAGGCTTTCACGGCCGGCATACGATGGCTGGTGTGGGTCTTCCGGGCTGTGTGGCCGTGTTCTGGAAGTTTTGTTCCCTAACGTTTCGCCAGCACCTGTGACTGGCATCTTCAGAGTGCAGGAGCACAGACAGGAGCAGTTCTCTCTGTGCCCAGGATGAAGAGAAAGTGAAAGAGGCAAAAGAACACGAAAGACACTGCAGACTACAGCAACCAGAAAAATCTGCAGTAGCTGAACATGCTCTCAAGCACACTGGACACAAAATCCTATTTGAAAACACAGAGATACTGGACAACACCAACAGCCACTATACCAGGCTATACCGGGAAGCCATTGAGATTCACAAACACCAGCACAGCTTCAATAAAAAAGAGGAGAGTCTAAAAATCAACAAAACCTGGCTACCAATCCTGAAAAATACAGCCTGCAAAAGGTCAATGAACTCAGCTCAACCACCAGGACATGTGAACAGTTCACACAATGAACTTGCTAATCACCCCCAGCAGCCCCTCGTTAACAATTCAATAGAAGAAAAAACCCTGCCTAATCCCCAGGAAGATACACACAGATTCTGACACCAAAATAAACAGCCACTCAGTAACCCAACCCCCCCATGCCCCCAATCCCCCCCTTTCCCCCCCCGATCTCTATAAATACCCACAAAAGGGTCACATCACCCTGGGCACAGAGAGAACTGCTCCTGTCTGTGCTCCTGCACTCTGAAGATGCCAGTCACAGGTGCTGGCGAAACGTTAGGAAACAAAACTTCCAGAACACAGCCACACAGCCACACAGCCCAGAAGACCACACCAGCCATAGAAAGTATATTCTCTGTCTCTCTCTCTCTCACACACACACACATACACTATGCACTCTGAATGTCTGTACAACCCTAGAAGTTAACTGGTGATAAAAATTAACTTATCTTCATATATTGTGCTAAATGGTAATGTGTTTTCATTGGTGACTTACAGAGCATCACTCAGCCATCACTGAAGAGATGTAAAGCCTGCTCACAGTTCTGTTATTCTGGCACACATTGGTTGGATGACTCTAGAAGATGTTATAGATTGTTAGAGCAGTAATGATGTTCTAGCATGACATAGCATGATGTCAGAAGATGCTAAGGATTTTCTGACACAGTATACTAAACTATAGTTTGCTGGAAAAACTACAATTGTCTGAGTTTGAATAATATACTGTATCATAAACTGTTTTTCATAAAACGTAATGTCTGCATTCACACAACAGGCTGAGCCAAAATCTAACTATATTCTGAATCAGCATAATGCATGAACCTGGTCAGTATTCCCTTCCCTTCCCTTCCCTTCCCTTCCCTTCCCTTCCCTTCCCTTCCCTTCCCTTCCCTTCCCTTCCCTTCCCTTCCCTTCCCTGGAAGGGATTCCCTGGAATAATGTAATATGATTTAATGTTGACTTGCTGATTTTCTTACATATAATTTATATTGCTATTTTAAGCCTGTTATTATGATTTTAGGTACAGTGGTACCTCTACTTACGAACGCCCCTACTTACAAAATTTTTGAGATACGACCAGCTCCGGCCCCAAAAATTTACCTCGATGTGAGAACACCGCCTCGAGGTACGGCCATTTTTCTACCCTGACACGTGGTCTGCAGGTGTTTTTCTGCCCCGCCGCACAGCGCGCGGGTGTTTTGCTACCTCGCCGCACCCCGCCGCGCAGCGCGTGGGTGCTTTTCTGCCCCTGACGCGCGGCGCACGGGTGTTTTGCCGCCCCGCTGCGCGGCGCACGGGCGTTTTGCCGCCCCTGACGCGTGGTCCGCGGACGCCAGAACAGATTAACAGTAATTACATTGAACCTTATGGGAAAATATGCTTCGGGGTGCAACCAAATTCGGAGGGCAGAATGGATTAACCGTATTTACATTGAACCTTATGGGAAAATTTACCTCGACTTGCGACCAACTCATCTTGCGATCAGAGTCACAGAACGGATTAAGTTTGTAAGTAGAGGTACCACTATATTTTGTAAATGCAAAAAACTGGGTAAAATTATTTTAGTAAATAATTCCCACTAAATAGGGCACAGCCATCCCTCACCAAATCAGAAGCAACTTGTGGAGACAAAATTAAGCATGTTAATACAGTAATCTCTGAGCAGTCACCTTTCACTTCCCTTGTGGAATAGAGAACTTATGAAAAAACAATGGAGAAGCTGCTGACTGGCTTTCTATATCACCTGTGGGGAGCTTTTATGATTCACTGCCGCTCATATGTAGTGTGTGTCTCCCTCAGGGTTCCTACCTCCACCATGAAACTGCTTATAGATGCTGCCTCTTCCTCTCAGATTTCAAGGCATTTGCCATATGAGCTTGACAGGCTTACATTCTTTGCTCAAGTCCTTTTCTGATAGGATCTATAATGTGCTGTGCACCATCAAGTCAAAAACAATATTGCATTTTCATACACACACATACCATCTGTAGGTGGTACATAGCCCAGAAATTGGATATCCACTTATGCAATGCACAGATTCATCTTTGGACATAATGAGAGTGATATAAATAAAAATGCCAAACATTTCAGTGTGGCATCAACTATGTGATCTGTCAGCTTCTATCCAAGTCTATCTGTCCAAGTCTTCTATCCAAGTTCTATCTGTCAGCTTCTATCAAGACCCCTGTTCCTTTCCTTTGATTTTCTCAGATATACTTGGACTGAACAATTTTTAAAATAGATTGTAGTCTATTGGTGATAACACTATGTAGAACAGGGCATGTTGCTGCCTTACCAAGGAAGCTACATGTGTTTTCCCTTTTCTTTAGGATTATTGTCATGACCAGAATGATCCAATCCACATAGTGTTATCACCAATTGACAGCCTGAGGATAAACAGTTTAGACAGAGATAGGCAAGCTAGGTAGATCATAGGATATAAACAAGGTCTGGACAATCAATAGGATACATACTGTGTAACAATCAAAAGGGGCAATTTTGTCCCCCATTGTTGACTTCTGTACCTGAGAAGATGTGCTCTGAGGTCTGAACACAATGGCTGATATTCACACATGAAATCAGGTGCTTGGTTTGGTTTTGACTTCATATGTACTGGAAACCGAGTCCTAACGAAGCTCATAACAAATAATGATTTAAGATAAAGTTTGTCTCAGTATAATACATGAACCCGGTCTTTAGATGATTTCTCAGATCACATTAAATCAAGATTTTTAACCACTAAATAAACCATAGTGGCCTTATTCACATATCATACTAAACAAACCAAACAACCAACAGTGTGGCATAATGCAAATGTGAACTCAGTCACAGTGTATGGTAGCTCACTAGGTTAGGTCTTACTCTACTTTTTGTTTCCCAGTGCAAGACTCAGACAATAAATGTAACTGTCTGAGTGTTGTACTAGATACTAAAATGAGAGTTACTAAGAATTGTCCTACCTGCAACAAACCTAAACTACAATCCAGCTGCTACATGCAAGACAGTTGCTCCTTGACATTTTTTTCTATGTCTCTTTATGCTGACAATAACAACAAAACTTAGAATTCAAATATATGACACCCTTGTATGGACCTTGTCAGCCTTCCCAGGTAGACCAGACAGGAAACACAACCAGATGAGCTAATTTTACTTAATTGTAAAGCTATGCTAACAGAATCTTGCAAGTCTGAAAGTACAAATCTCCCCCTGCTGTCTTTTTTACAGCCTGATAAGTTAGGGAGATTCCTTTCTGAGTCCCTTTCTCTGCCCATCAAGCAGCTGCGGAATAGCTCCCCCTCTTATCCGATCGTTTCTTAGGCAGCATCTCTTCCCCCCATCTCCCAGGGTCATTCCCACATATCATTACAGACCTTTACCTGGCATCCAGGGAAAGAGCGAGCTGTGGTTATTGTTATGTATATAAAAGAGATTGCTTTTATGTTTATTCCAGTTGCGGTTCAGGTGTTATTCAGGAGTAACTATGAAATAGAATGCACAAACTATTGTTCAGCTTGGGTGTGGTAAACATAGCACTTCCTTGCAAAATTTCTTGATGTAGTCACAGTTCTTAGAGCACGTTAGCAGCATACTGTATGTCTCCTTGTCTATCTCATAACGCTGAACTGGACACTGGTCCTTTACAATGATTAGTTCCAAACCCATCCAGAACCCTTTCTATTAAACATTCTATTAAATAGGGCTACCCTTGAAGAGTATCCAGAAGCTTCAGCTGGTCCAGAATGCAGCTGCGCGAGCTATTTTGGGGGTCCAAAGGACCCATATAACACCTTTGCTCCATGAGCTGCATTGGGTACCAGTTTGCTTCCGGGTCCAATTCAAGGTGTTGGTTATCACCTTTAAAGTCCTACATGGCATGGGGCCAGGCTACCTGAGGGACCACCTCGCCCCCACGATTTCAACCTGTCTCACCCAATCTCACAGAGAGGGCATGCTCTGGACCCCTCGGCAAAAGAACTCCGACTAGCGGGGTCCAGAAGGCGGGCCATCTCTGCTGTAGCCCCTGCCCTTTGGAACATCTTGCCCCCAGAGGTGAGACAGGCCCCCTCACTCCCGGCCTTTCGGAGGGATTTGAAGACCTGGCTCTGCCATCTGGCCTGGGGCGGGGAGGGAGGCTGTCAGAAATGGGGTTGGCTGGCCCCCTAGAGGGCTAGTGTGGCTTCCATCAGCCTCTTGGATTTTTTTCCCCCTCTTCTTTGTATTTGTGTAGATGTGTTTGTCTTTTTATAAATTTTAATCATGTATTTATTGTTTTAACTTGATGTAAACCGCCCAGAGTCCCCCATTGCAGGGAGATGGGCGGGGATAAGTCTATGTATAAATAAAATAAATAAATATGCTGAATTTTTAGACACACAGTAAAACTTCTCACTTTTCTTCTTTTCAATTCTGTAAAGATTAGACTCTTTACACCAAAGAGTAAATAATTACTCTTTAGACCAAATAAAGCTTGGTTTTTTGGCTGGATAGCTGTTGTAAAAGGTATTGGATCTCATGGATAATTAAGACTGTTATTTGAAGTCTTTGAAAAAAACAGATAAGGCAATAGAGTTATATTGCCTGTGAACAGTATTTCAAATGACATTCTTCTAAGTGTCATTGTTTTTGTTTCTAATGCAGCTGTTGTAACCATAATATATGCAGTGCAGGGATTTTTCAATTTGGTTGATAGCTTTTTGAGAAGGCAAATTAATGTTTGGCAGCACTGTTTCTTTTGGTACAGATCAATATTTTTGCCTCTAAAAGGTATAATAATATCTGGATTCTCAGCATATTACTTTTTCAAAGTAATATACTTTTGGTTCTAGTGATATATAAAAGAAATCCTTCCCCAATATAATTCACCCATTTCCTAAATGAGCATTTGACTCAGGATATCTGATTTCCAAACCTGCCCATGCTGTAGAAAATTCAGACTGAATCATTCTAGAAAAAAAAAAATCAAAATATTTTCTAGCATTGCATATTTAAAATACTTCAGTCATGACAGCTTTGCAACAAATGAGAACCACGTGCATGTTAATTGAGCAATGGCCTGCTAAAGTATAATAGCACTCATTTATGTACATGAGGGGGCATTACAGAAAAGAAGGTGAAGATGTGTTCTTCAGTGTCTCACAGTGTTTGATTTGGAATTAATGACCTTAAGTTACAAGGAGAGCAATGCTGGCTGAATGTTAGGAAATACTTCCCAATAGTAATAGCAGTGGAACCCACTAGGAAAAGAAGAGATGGTTTCCCTTTGCTAGATGCTAGACCAGGGTTTCTCAACCTTATCAACTTTAAGATGTGTGGACTTCAACTCCCAGAATTCCCCAGCCAGCCATGCTGGCTGGGGAATTCTGGGAGTTGAAGTCCACACATCCTAAAGTTGCTGAGGTTGAGAAACCCTGTGCTAGACAGTGCCTTGTTAAATACACTTTAGCCTGGATTCCTGCACTGAGTAGAAAGTTGGCCGAAATGGTGTTTCTAAATCTAGGGGATTGCCAGCCTGAAACCTGAACAGCCTGTCTTAACCAATACAGCAAGAAAACTTGCTAACACAAGCCATCCTTTCTCATGTCTTAGTCCTTCCCTAGTCCTGATACCTATCCATGAGCCATCTCAATGGCCTGGACCTGAGAGTAATGGTATGCAAGAACACTTTCTCCCATTGCCTTGCTACCGTTAAGGTCGAGGCAGGTTCCCTGGGCTGCAAATTGGCAGTGCTATTTTTTTTATATTATATAAAACTTGATTGTTGAAACAAAAAGCAACCAGGGGAATGTGTGGTCATTTTGCTTCAATAATGTGATAAACTGTTCTAGGGGAGTGTTGATACTCTTAATGGTTATGCTTTTACTCTACAGGAACCTGTGCTTCATCAGGTTGTAGATGGATAAATAATTTGTTATTTAAAAATCTAAATAGTCATGAATATTGTTTCAAAACAGGAAAAATAAGGGAAAAGGAAGCTCTCAGTCATCATGAAATGCTTAAGTGATCCTACTTACTATATGTGTTGTACAAATGAGGTGGTCAAACAAGAGTCAGACTGGATGAGGAAAGGGTGAGTTTCTATACACCCTTATTACAGGGTTTGCTCTTTGTTAGAAAGTTTCTCCATAACTCTGTTACTTCCCTGCATTTAAATACATGTCTAACTCAGCTCCTCAGCTAGCCTGGCACTTGTGTTAGTGCTAAGGAAAGTGAGGGGAAAGAGGCTTCTATCAAGAAATAAATATAGAAAGTTGGACTGCAAAAATGCATTTGGTCACTTGATGATTTATCAGTGAAAGCTTTGGTTTACCGATCAGTTTTAACTGGTGAGAGCAGATTTTAAGGAATGCTTTGAGAGTTGAAAATACATTGGTTTATTTCTGAGATCAATTTTCTGAAACAAGGTTCTTCTCACCAGAAGTCTTTCAAATTTGTGAACTTCAACTCCTGCTGTAGTAGGAGTAATTATGAGGTGTGCTTGGAGCTGAGGTTCAGCAACTTCTAGAGTACTACACCTTTCCTCACTTCTGAATTTTAACCAGATCACTAAGTTCAGAAGAACTCTGAGAAGCAGTTTCTGACAAACAATCTTGACAAACAGGTGTCCATCTAGTCACAAAGAGTTGGAATTGACTGAACAAACAAACAACCATTTTATTTTAAATTTATATATGAATAGGTTTGTGGATGTGGTGGGTACAAGGATGGAAAGTTATGGTGAGGTACAGTGAATAGTGATGGTATAAACTTGATTTTGTTAGGCTACTTTTTATTTTCTCTGCCTTTAATTTATTTGGCTTACTATTTCTAAATCCTTTTCTGTGATTTGCATAATGTTACTTACACAGAAAGCAAATATTTTATATGTATTTTAAATTTTAAGTCATTTTTTCCAATGAATCAGTAACTAATTGATCTAGCAATAATCTTTTATTTATATTCTGGCCTTTGGGACAATGCACTTCCAAGGAAGCTGTCAATTATACAATATTATATAATATGTCAAAACTACATCAACTTTTATAACATAAAACTGTTATGACGGATAAAATATTGTAAACAACCATATCTTAAAAGATACTTGAAATAACCTGTCTGGTTAAAATCACCAAATAAGAGCTGCACATATTTTTCTAGGGAGGGAGTATAGGCATATAAGAATACTATCTCCTAATATTCATCTAATAGATGAATAGACCTCTGTGACAGAATGATCTGGTTTATACAGTGGTACCTCGGGTCACGAACGCTTCTGTTCACGTCCAATTCGGGTCACGAACAACACCGTTTGCAAAATTTTGCTTCCGTTCGCGAACTCCGCATCGGGTGATGAACAGGCTCCACGGCCATTTTCCCTGCTGTGACACGTGGTTGTGGCTTCCTGTAGGGAGGGGGACTCTCCCTCCAAGCAATAACCGCCTCCCCACCCGCCTTCCTGTCCTCCACGCCAGAAGTCGCCTCGAGCAAGGTTAGCGTTCTCTCTCTTCGTACTGCACTGTACTGTATTTTGTTTCATATTTTTGTGGTTTAAAAAAAAAAACATATGGTTCAGAACGGATTAACCGTAATTACATTGAACTTTATGGGAAAATTTGATTCGGGATGCGACCAAAATCAGTTGGCGACCAAATTCGGAGGGGTCAGAACAGATTAACCGTATTTACATCGAACCTTATGGGAAAATTTGATTCAGGTGGCGACCAATTCGGGTTGCGACCAGAGTCGCGGAACGAATTAAGTTCGTGAACCGAGGTACCACTGTACTTAGTTATTTACTATATTTACATATTCAGACATAACATTTCGCTTGAAGGATACAAAACAAACAGATGAGCTGTGTGAACCCAGCCAGTTATGACTTACTATATAAACCTTGTATAGCAGCAAGGCTAAACCTGTAGGAAGCAAAATAGGTAGTATAGTAGGTCTCACTGTGTATTAGGTTTGCTAACCCATTCATTAAACTTAGATTAAACAATGATGGCTTAATGTATTAGATGAACATTAGCATCACATGTGAGATTGAAATCATGTTCTTAGGAGTTCATGATGTTTTTGAATGTTAAGTTAAGACTCCTAATGTTTGGTGGATTTTGGCAGAGCAGAAAAGTCTGATTTATTTCTCAGGATAACCAATGTTTCATAATCTGACATTTGTTGATTCACTACCTTATCCAAGTTGGTTTTGGAACCCATTACACATTTCTCAGTCATAGCCTTTGTGTTGTAAGAATCAAAGCAGGCATAACTCTGTAGAAATATTTTACATCTGCTCAGTTAAAGGCTTTGGGTTTCATACAACCAACTGATTCTGCCAATATAAAGATATCCACCTCTTTCTCTGCAGTTCCACATGGCTTTTAATTAACCCTGGAGGGTGAGAAGAATTTGTGGAGTATGAAGTGGGCTGTAATCATTTGTATTGCATACATAAACCAGATAACCTTGAGAGGATAAAGTAGAGGTGATATCAAACATTGAACATATTCAATAAAATGTGTCTGCTCATAGATGATATTGAGCCTTTTTTTAGCCATTGTATATTGAACAAATCATAATGGCTTAGTTTACAGCTGATAAACAATACTAAGCCAAAAGGAAACAAATCACATTATGGTTTGTGCAGTGTATGAACAGATAAAATGCTTTACACAATAGACAGTTTAATAATCCTATAATTATTTAATGCACATTATTTAAGGCAAACTTAATATCCCAACTTGTTAATATATATACATCAATATTATTTGGATTGAAATGCAATTTTAATCATTCTGGACTCATTAAAAGCAATAGTATTTAAATTAGGAGTAACATCCCACTGATTTCTGTCTGTTGCAGGTAGGAAGCAAACATATAAATATAACTTAAATAATCAGTAAATTGTATTAATAAATATGATGTTAAGAATAAAATGCAGATCGTATTTTCAACTTCCACAATAAACATGAGGTAATGTTCAGGATGGCTGAAAAAAAAATCTTCAGAATACCAGTGATATTTCCCACAGGGGAAAAGTTATTTTAGTGATGTTTGTATGTTAAAGTTCTATTGTACAAGATCTGTGGGGTTGTTCCTCTCTCTTTCTGGACTAGAGAGCATATTATGGGCAGTCTTACAGAATGGTTGCTGAAGCAGGTATGGCATACATTCATTTACCAGAAAGCAAAACTGAGGTGCTAGCCATCACCCCAGGAAACCCAGCTTTGTTATATAGCCCTTGTGTTTAAAAGTACATTTTTATGTAGGCATATGCCATCCTATGAGTAACAGATCCTAATGCTATTCCTTAGTCAGGCCAAGAATCTTCTGCTGACCTCCACTGAGAAACCCACAGAAACCAATCACAATTAGTATTTTCTAGACCAGGGAACACCTGAAGTACAGGAAGGTTGGATTTTAAAAGCTCAGATTGATCTAAACCCTGAAGATTTTAGCACTTTGTGACGTTTGCTACCATTTTTCCTGACAGAACTGTGCCTTGAGGATAATTAAAATTAGACCAAGTTAATCTTTTCTCATGGTTTGGCAAATCTGCAGTTGTTTAATTTCCACTTCCAGTCATGGAGAGAATACAAGAGGAAGTGATGCTGAACCAGTTTGAAATTCAAAAAGATTGGTTATAATATGACAGCATTTAACATTGAAATAGGCCCTCTTATTGCTAAATCAAATATTCCAAAATACAATGTTCTCTCTCTCTCTCTCTCTCCCTCTCTCTCTCTCCCTCTCTCTCTCTCTCTCTCTTTTAGACTTAGGAAAAAAACATAGAAATAATTGGACTTCCTGCAGGATGTAAAATAACTTTTTGTCCACTAAAAGAAAGGTTCAGTTATCTCATGGTATGCAACTCTCCATCCTAATCTCTCTCTCTCTCACATATCCATACATACACACACTCCTTAATTAAAACTGCTTTTTAAAAAAGAAAAATTTAATGCAATAATAGAATATGGGAGTAGACCATCTAGTCCAGCACTTGCCCAGTGCCTGATGGATGGCCATTCGGAACCATCTGAAAACCTCTAACGAGGAGGAGCCACCACTGTTCTAAGCTGACTGGTCCACTGCTTAGCAGCTCTTATCATCATGAAACTCTTGATATTCAACATGAAATTCCTTTCCTTTAATTTCAGTTCACCAGTTTTTGTCAAGCCCTCAGATTCAATAGACAACAGGTTTGTCCAATTTTGCATGTAAAAGCCTTTTAGATTTTTGTTGCCTGTTATCATTACTCTTCTCAGTCTTCTGTTTTACAGCCAAGATATGCTTAACTCTTCTAGCTGTTCCTTACCGGTTTTGCTTTCCAGACTCCTTATCATCCTTGTAGCTCTTCCCCTGAACTCACTCCAGATTCTCCATGTCCTTTTAACATATGATGCCCAGACCTAAACAATATACGCCAAATGTAATATAACCAGCATAGGATACAATGGAGCTATTACTTCCATGATCAGAATGTGATGTCAATGCAGCTCAAAACTGCATTGCCTTTTTAGCTGCTGTATCACACTGTTTGCTTAGCTGGTGGCCCACTAGAATTCCTAGACCCTTCACTGCTGCCAAACTGGTCTCCCCAAGTTTATGCCTTTGCATTTGACTTTCTCTATGGAGATGCAAGACTTTACACTTGTCATCTTTTAACATAATTCTGTGGATTTGGCCTAATGTTCAAATCTATTGAGATCATTCTGAATTGCGATTCTGTCTTCTAATGTATTAGCCAATCTCTGTGGTTTGGTGTTGTCTGAAATGTGATACATATCCTTTCCATTCCATGTGTTAGGTCATTTATAAAAATGTTAAATAGCACAAAAACGAGAGCAGAGCCCTGGGGAACCCCACTTAATACATCCCTCCAAGTTGATGCAGAACTGTTTATGAGCACACTTTGGGTGTGGTTGCAGCCAATTTCAGCCAATTGCAAAGTTGCCCAATCTTCTCTTGTTTGAATATTGGGACTATGTTTACCCTTTTCTAGTCTTCCATCACCTCACCAAGAGTTTGCAAGGATTACAGTTGGCAGTTCTTAGATCACCTCTGCTAGTTTCTCACTACCCTGAGATGTAATTTGTCTGGCCCTGGAGACTTGAATTCATTTAAGGTAGCAGGTGCGGGTTCTTTCTTAGATCAGAATTCCTTGTGATAAACTATTTAGCTTCTGAGCCCAGACAAAGTCAAACGGTTGCTTTCACCTGTTGAGACATCATAGGCAGTATTGACTAATCTTAAGAAATATACACCCTAAAGTAGAAAATAATATTCTTCACATATTTGAAGCAGTGGAGATATGAATGCTAACGTTTTCCACTGTGGGCTTGCAGTCCATTTCTTTCATTATTGTTATTTTTATTTATTTTTATTTATTTATTTTATTTATTAAATTTGTCCTCTGCCCATCTCCCCCCAATGGGGGACTCTGGGTGGCTCACAACACGTTAAAACAATAAATAAATATACCTTAATTAAATTACCATTAATTAAGACCTATAACAATACACATTCACAAAAATAAAAGGGAAAAAATCCAGGAGGCCAATGGTTCAAGGCAGCAACACCAGGCCACTAAGGAACTAGCCAACCCCACAATTGATAATCCCCCTCCTCACCCCAGGCCAGATGACAGAGCCAGGTCTTCAGATCCCTCCGAAAGGCCAGGAGTGAGGGGGCCAATCTCACCTCCAGGGGCAAGATATTCCAAAGGGCGGGGGCTACAGCAGGGAAGGCCCGTCTTCTGGACCCCGCTAGTTGGAGTTTTTTTGCTGAAGGGGTCCGGAGCATGCCTTCTCTATGTGATTGGGTGGGATGGGATGAACTCGTAGGGGAGAGGCAGTCCCTCAGGTAACCTGGTCCCATGCCATGTAGGGCTTTAAAGGTGATAACCAACACCTTGAATTGGACCCGGAAGCAAACCAGTACCCAATGCAGCTCGCGAAGCAGTGGTGTTATATGGGTCCTTCTTCGGGGCCCAAAAATAGCTTGCGCGGCTGCATTCTGGACCACCTGAAGCTTCCGGTTATTCTTCAAGGGTAGCCCCATGTATAGCATATTGCAGTAGTCTATCTGGGAGATAACAAGGGCATGAGTGACCGTTTGAAGGGCATCCCTATCCAGGAAAGGGCGTAACTGGTGCACAACCCGAAGTTGTGCAAAAGCCCTCCTGGCCATGGCTGCCACCTGCTCTTTGAGCAGGAGCCATGAGTCCAGGAGGACCCCTAGATTACACACTGGGTCTGTCTGGGGCAGTGCTACCCCATCCAGCACCAATGATGACAAAGTCCCGGATACAAAGGAGCCATTAGCCCACAGCTACTCCATCTTACCAGGATTCAGCTGAAGCCTGTTGTTCCCCATCCAGACCCTTACAGCCTCCAGGCACCACGAGCGGGTGGTCACAGCATCACTCACCTCACCTGGGATGGAGATGTATAATTGAGTATCATCAGTATGTCATCCCATGATGACAGATGATCTCACCCAACGGTTTCATGTAGATGTTGAAAAGGAACGGAGAGAGAACCGAGCCCTGCAGCACCCCACAAAGGAGGGGCCGAGGATGGGACCTCTCGCTCCCTATCACCACCGATTGCAATTGGCCCTGGAGAAAGGAGGCGAACCAGCACAAGACCATGCCACCCACCCCAAATTCCCTGAGTTGTCCCAACAGGATACTGTGGTCGACAGTATCAAAAGCCGCTGAGAGATCAAGGAGAGCAAGGATGGTCGCACTTCCACCATCCCGCTCCCGCCAGAGATCATCCATAAGTGCGACCAATGCCGTTTCCGTTCCATAACCGGGCCTGAAACCTGACTGGAAGGGATCCAGATAATCCGTTTCCTCCAGAACCCTTTGAAACTGTGATGCCACCACTTTCTCAACCACCTTCCCCAAAAAGGGGAGGTGGGAGACTGGATGGAAATTATCCAGTATGGTAGGATCCAGGGAGGGTTTCTTGAGGAAGGGGTGCACCAACGCCTCTTTAAAGGCAGCTGGGAACACTTCCTCCCGCAAGGAATGTGGGAATTAATCTGGAATGTTTTATCCTGGTGATTCTATTCCGTTCATTTAATCAGGATGGTGATACACCTATATTTTCTTCCAGGTTTCCTGCAAACAATATCAGTAATAATAGCAATAAATCATGAAACAGATTCCTCCTCATTTCAGCGAGATCTTAAAGTTAAAATAAAAATGGACCAATCACATTAGATTTTAATAAATTAAAACAGAATAGCAAATACCCTTGCATTACATTTTAGTGAAATGCAGCAATATGCCAGATACATTTCAGAATAAATCCAGAATGTCTATTTGTTCAGCTTATAAAAAGCCACATGTCACCTCAACCATCTCGGTGGCCATAAATTGAACATTTTCCTTTACTATGTCTCACGTTCAAATGTATCTTTTTTACATTATATAAAAAGCAAAATTAAAAACAAAATCCGAAAGCTTTAGGTGCCTACCTTATGCAACGTATTTCTTTTGATGTTTTATCTGATTTACTTAGGTGGCACAAATTGTGAGGGAGGAGTAAGTTTCCAGTTCCCATCCCATTCTGAACTTTCTGTGAATACTCGAAAGAATGTAAATAGCACGTATTTGCATCAAGTTTTATATGCATATGTATATACATATAATACATACATATAATTTTTATGCATTTACAAATAAGTACTATAATAATGGAAAAGACTATGACTCAGAGAGGTGTGTACTTGCTCTACCTGATGTTCAGAGATAGTAACTGTTGATGAGCAATTTCAAAGTCCTTGCTCTACATTCAGAAGGTTCTTATTTCTTTTAAGTTGACATGAACTGATCAATCCTTTGAAACAAAGTACTCATTTATTTTCTATCAGTTTTATTTCTTGTAGCCTTTGACAAGTAAAAGATCACCTTCAAATAGAGTGCTCTGTAAAATAGGACATATGGCTTATATCTCACTTTGCCTAATAATAGGGCTGGTGCTGGCATAATGGAACTGGGTAATATTAGATTCTTGCTTATAAAATATTAACTAGAGAGCTTGCCATATTTTTCCTAAAACAGAAAATAGAGTACCATTTGGAGTTCTGCAAATGCAATCACTGAAACTGAGCAGCAGACAGAGCAGAATCTAAGTTCATCAACTACAGTGCTGAATCTAGTAATCTCAGAATATCCTTATTTCTTAATCTGGAATTACATTTTACACTGGCAAAAAAATTAAGATCCTACACTTTATAAGGCCTCCCTATTCTGAAAGATATGGAATCACAGTTACAGCCAAACCGAGGTTGATTTTTTTTCAAGCAACATATCAGATATTTCTGTGATATCCTGGAGTGTTTTAGCAAGTCATTTAAATGGTTCTTCTTAAAATAAAACATAAAAATGACCCTTCATGTGTGCATGCCCTTTCATGCATCTTCAGAATTACTAGTCTAAGATGAATGGATCTAATTGTTCTCCGTGACAGTTTGTGGCTTTCAATGGAACTGCACTGCTGTTTCAAATGGCTCATTATTGGCCTGGAATGTTGATATCTGCTCTCCTTTTACTACGTTATTATCCATCCTCATTTTCTAGTGATTGTATGCTCCTTTATTCTATGTTTGCCACTGAAAACAGGATTAGATTGTTGCTTATAAAATATTAACTAGAGAGCTTGCCATATTTTTCCTAAAACAGAAAATAGGGTACCATTTGGAGTTCTGCAAATGCAGTCACTGAAATTGAGCAGCAGACAGAGCAGAATCCATGTTCATCCATTACAGTGCTGAATCAATTATAAATAAAATAAATAAACCAAATATATATGTAAGGGTGGGGCCTTAGCCTCTGGTAAAGTGAAAACTTTTCTCCTGGAATGAACTGAGTTTTGTTTAAATTTGGGGTTCCCTTCGTCCCAAGAGAAAGAGAGAGGTGCGTCAGTGTGTCTGCTGCTTATCAGAATTCCATTTGGACAAAGAGTTCAGTCAGGTACATACAAAAGAATTGTGTCCTGTAGTTCAACTCCCTGAGCTCCAGGGGAAAAAAATCACTTATCTAGTTTTTTTTAAGATTGGAAAAATATACTGTTCCCACTTCTGCCTGAAAGATCAGATAAGGTACAAGCCAGGTGGTTTATAAACATAGGGTCTGAGAACAATATTTTAAAATGGTTTTTAAACAATTCCCTGTTCTACATTGCTCAAGGAATTTAAGACTTGATTATATCATCGTTGAAAACAATGCTTCAAAATCCCAGCCAAATTCCTATAGGCTGCATTAGATAGCAGCTTCTTTCAGCAACTCTTGAGATGATTTCTGGATGTACATTCACAGTTGGAAGCTATTTTGAAAAGTACCACATAATAGGACCTTTCCCACTTGCCCTTAAGCACAGCACAGCACAGCCCCATCAGCCTCTTTTTTCTGGCATGTCCTCATTACATTGCCATCATCTGATCCCCAACTTGTACTAGACACAGTTTAAAGTCATCCTTAGCTTTCTGGTTTTATAGCAGATTTTTCTCTCTTAAATGGGCAACAAGCACAGCAATCTGGCCAGGATACAATCCTACACAAACTTCACCAACCACTCAGTTGGGGTCACAGTCCCTTGAACTTTAAGTGGTTAGGATCATCCCAGCACCTATTCGCTTCTTACTTTATCTTTGTGTAGGCATGCTCCCTTTGCTCTGGTCCTCCATGACTACTCTTGTTTGGGAAGTGGGAGAGTTGAGATCTGTCAAACTGAGCTCTCCCCCATACCCACCTGTTTCTGAGCCAATCCCCACCTTGGAGGCCTGAATCAGCCTGAATATAGTTGGCCAGTGGTGACAGTGGTAGGTTGCCAGATGACGTGTGACAGACATGGCCAGCTATCTCTCTGCTGCTTCAGGGTACAACCCTCTCACCATACCTGTCTGCTGATCGCTGTACTGCTTTGAAATGTGGGTTCAGCATTCATGCATTTATACCTGGCCTGGGTGCAGCACTTACCTGCTACCAGTGATGATATTCTCCAGCAAGCATGGTAGTAAGTGAGGGGGTAGTAAAGAGGGGAGGACCAGGGAAGGGGAAGGATCTGTACTTGGCCTTCCCCTTCCTGCTCTTTGCTTCTATGAAAGCAGCAGCAGCAGTAGCATGAAGGCAGTAACTCTACCATCCTTGTTCCTGAGGTTGGTAAGAGTAATGATGTGGGGGAAGTGATTTTGGAAATTATCTTGAGGAAGAAAAAAAAATACATCCTTGGGGATCTGGAGAATTTAAAAAAAAGACATACAAAAGAGCCAGTTTGGTCTAGTGGTTAAGCCTCCAGATTAGAAACCAGGAGACTGAGTTCTAGTCCTGCCTTGGACATGAAAACCGGCTGGGTGACCTTGGACCAATCATTCTCTCTTAGCCCAATTCATTGCACAGGGTTGGTGTTGTGGGGAAAACAGGAGGAGGAAGGAGTATTAGGTATGTTTGCCACCTTGAGTTATTTCTAAAAATAATAAAGATGGGATAAAAAATCTAAAAAAAAGTCTTCCAGGTCCAGGTAAGCATTGTTTGAACAATAAAGTTTTCCTGAGTTCAGGTATCTTCCTTTATCCTTTGTTTCTGAGTCCTAGCTTGCTCCTCAGATCTGCTGACTGGTTTGCCCTCCAACTCTGACTTTCTTTTTGTGTATAACTTTGTCCCTTGGTACCTGTTTCCTAGCTCCTCTAAAACTGCTGCCTATTGCCTGTTGGTTTGTCACCATATTACATTCATCTATCCAAGATGCCTGGTTGTATAACTGAGAGGAAGATATGTGAACACAAAGCTGGATTCATATATTCTATGCAAAGGTATAATGTGACTTATTTAGTTTTGGCTTCAAAGGAGTCTATCACGGTTAAAAAAACAAGGTTATTGGTTAGTGTTATGTTTGAACCAGATCACTCTGGTTTGTTTGAACAAATCATGATTAAATCAAGCTGTTCGGAATTAAGACAATCTATGGTAGTAACCTTTGTTAAGAATCTACACCATAGGTTTTAATTTAAAATGTATATTTGCCAAGCTTGCTTTAGAATTGTTTGCTTTTTCTTTCCATATTTACATGGGAGAAGACGATGCAATATATTAATTGCAGAGTTAGGACTGGGGAAATCCAAGTTCAAGTCTTCACTCAGCAGTGAAGGTCACTGGATGACTTTGGGACAGTCACTTTCTCACACTCTTATAGGACTGTAACAAGGATAAAATTGGAAAGGGGGTATGGACACTACTTTTAAGCCCCTGGAGGAGAAAGTAGGTATATAAACCTAACAAATGAAAATAATAACATCAGATCCTACTGTTTATTCTTTAACTTAGCACGGTTTACTCTGACTAGCAGGGACTGTCAAATGTCTTTTATAAGCTCTTTTCCATCTATGTGCTTTTGAGCTGGAAATGTTGTGGTTGCTTCTCTTTGCTTGAAAGTTTCCATATGGTTCTCATTTTTTCTCCAACCTTTAGCTTCTTCCATCCTATTTCTACATCAATCTGCAATTCCATTAAGTCCACATACAATGTTGTATTCATTTTATGTATATTTGCTACATACATATTTTATGAGGTTTTGTGTGAACTTTCCCCTTCTAATATATTTTCATATACCTCTTCTGAGTTCTGCACTTGGTACAATGGTATCAAGTAATGTAAGCAGATATATATGATTTGTTCCTTAGGTAATGAACAGGAAGCATGGCTAGACCCAATATGCATATGTGCTAATGCACTTTCAGGTCATACCTCGTCTATCACATGTGAATCATACAAAAAACCCAGAGATGTGCATAATTCAGCAGCTAGTAATACCATTTAATTGCTGCTTAGAAGAAAGAACTTCCAAATCTAATCTTGTAGTGCTGATACTGGGAATCCACACTTTCAGCTGAAAGGCTGTATTCCCAGGTAATAGAGACAAAGACATTCTAGAGATCCTACTTAGTGTGTAGTTACTGTGATACTCTTTAGGCTGGTGAATTTGTCTTAGGGAGCAGCAGCTAGACATGGAGACAGCAATATGAGATTGATAAACAAGACTTCCATCCCTTTCTTGCTTGGTGACAGATTACTGAATGGTATTTGATTATGAATAGAGATACTATTGTCTTTCTTGACCAATTTTACAGAAAGGAATAGAAAAATTACAAAATAAAAAAACAAGAAATACATAGAAAACTACAAAAACGAGACAAAGAACAGAAAATCACTATCAGTATACTGTATGTTGCATATTAAATGTCAAACCAATTTCTAAATCTACCTTAGGAAAAAATGCAATTTTTTCTTAATATTACAAAATATCGCAAAATCTATGCCACAGAAGAAACACAGTCATGTTTTCATTAACAGATAAATTTGCCTTTTCAAAAACGCATGTCACACATCCATTAAGAATGAATACTGTCTTAAGGAATTTCTGCAATGGATGGCATTCTGTGGCCATTGAAATATTGTATCAAGGGTGGGTGACAACTGCTGTGAAGAATGTGATTGGAATTGGTAGTTGAGATTTGTTTAGTTTTGGTTTCCACCTGTTGCAACTCACAAAGCCTTTGCCTATTTGATCAAAGTATTAGCTTTAATGCACACTAGAGGTCATGTATGCCTTTAGGACCTCATCCAAGGTTCCTGTTAGTCAGGTTGCATTAATTTGGTGGATGTTAATAGGCATTGGATGAAGTCCATAAATATTCAAGGCCATGTTTGCATGAAATATACAAGCACAAGAGTTCTAAGAATGGAAAATGCCTACTGGGGATTATCAAACTAGAGACAGATAAATAGTTCCATTGACTGCCATCAAAAATTGAATGGGAAGATGGTTTCTCAAATACTTCAGGATATAATGTATTGCATGTAAGGAATGGCACTACTCTGCACTATGAAAGAGACTTTTTTAAGCATGAGCACAGAGCAAGTAGGATAAAAGGTTACTTTTGCAAGTTATGGTTACTGCTGTAACAAGCTTTCATGATCAGATTAAAACTGGGACGATTACAGCTGAAATAATAAACAAATCTGGCAGGATGTAGTGTTTATAATTTAAAAATGACATAATTGGATCTAAAAAGATTATGAAAACACAGAAAAAGAATATGAACTCCCACCATCCACACTTTTAATGGCAGAAATTAATTGCCCAACAGATACCATCATGTGCATTTTAAAAATAATTTGATGGTACTAATGTATTTGTTTGCCCAGCAACATTACTTTGCATAGAAAAAATTGACTTCAGTAAATAATGCTGCATAAGTGATGTGAACAAAAGACTGCTTGGTCACATGTTTTGGCAGCTGTCTTCTTCATGAAGTTAACTTGGATAACTTGGCTGGAGATTTATTGATTGCATTGCATTAGGTTGAGCAGTGGACTAACTTGGCATTGGGTAGCTGTTGAGAATTTTTTCTGAGTCATAACTGAAGAGCAGTGGTTCTGACCAATGTCCTTTGGGGGTTAATGAGAGGAATCCTGTTTGTAATTTTCATACGGTTTGAGGAACAAGGAAAAATATTCCTGTGCATCTTGGTAATTCTCATGTTTTTTAAATAGAAATTTGTGTAGAGGAATAAGATTTATAACAACAACCAAGTAAGGGAGGATTGAGATCTCAAGAGAGCATCATCAGGAAATCAACCCCACCTGCAGTATGTTACACTGAGATTTTGTAATGCAAAGTAGTCCCCACTTCTGGAGGGCTTCCTTCTTGGATTCCAGGGTTCCGTCCAGCATGGATCCTGGCTTGCCTGCAACAAACCAGCTTTTTATCGAAATAAAAGAATTCCCTGCTTTTTTGAATCAAAAGACACTCCCCACCTCCCACCCCCTGCCGAGAGGCATTGGAGGAATCCTCACCTAATCGCTTTTCTTTTTAGATACTCTGCCAAGCTGCAGACCGAAAAAAAAGAGGGCAAGGATGGGGAGGGAGCTACAAGCCTGCTGGCGCCAACAATGTCTGTGTTCCTCTGTGTTTGCACACTGTCTCTGGCTGCAGGTTCATGGAACAGCCAGCGTTTGTCATTCAGGGAGCAGCTGCTGCCCTGAGCAAGGAAGGAAGCGCCAGTCTTGGGCTTTGAAGCAATTTTGTTTCCCTACAAGTCAGGAAAAGAAGGGCTCTTTCAGCCTGGAATAGGGTTTCAAACTTGATCTTTAGCCAGCCTACTGAGCAACAGAGAAGTATTTTAATTCAGATGGCTGTATTTTTACACTTGCTGCCTGCTGCAGCTTTTCCACTTCCTTAGCCCTCAAGGTGAAAAAGTTAAGAGCTGAAGTACACATTCAGAACAATTGGCCTTTATCCTTGCTATAAATTACAGGTAGTGTCCAACCTGGGCTGCATCTCCAATTGCATCTAATAATGGCCCAAACACACCATGGTAACATTTTTGTTCTGCAGTGTCCCTAGGATGCTCCCTTTACTGTATCTCATCCACAGCCAGTGAGTAAGAAAGGGTTAAATCATTATTAGCTGTACCACTATTAAGTGTTTTCCTCTCGTTCTGGCATAATCCAAGGGCAATCTCTGTTGACCTTGGTCACTTATTACCTTAAAGGGAAGTCAAGTAACTGAGAGTGACTGGAAACAGAGGCAATCGAGGCAGGAATCAGCAGTGGGAGCAGCTAATTTCATTCTGATATCATTTTCTGCCAACTCAGAGATCGGGGTGAGGGGATAGAAACAGAAGAACCAAGACAAAAGCATCAATGCCCTCCCTTCAGTTACTCATTGGACCAGGGAGAAAATTATTTATCTTGGCTCATATAAACCAGTCCATGTTAGTCTTCCCCCCAAGTCCTGCTGTGCTACCTCATTGTGACGTGTGTGTGTGGGTGTTCCTGGGAGGGATGAGTGAAGAACATCAGGAGTGGATGCCAAGAGTATATACTCCCAGCAGGGTCACCCAAGGCATGAAGGTCATCCCAACTGCCCAGCTAAAACAAGCAGGCACCTATATTGGACAGCAGCAATATAGGAAGATGCCAAAGGTGGAGGATCACTTTAGTGACAATGGCAAAGGCATCCATTCATACTGCAAGGGAGAAGGCAATGGTAAACCACTCCTGTATTTTCACCAAGAAAACCACACGGATACAAAATATAAAATGATGGACAATATAGTGATGGATGATGGGCCCCTCAGGTCAAATGGCACTCAACATGCTGCTGAGGAAAAGCTTAGGATCTTTTGGAATACTAATGGTGTTTATGATGTGGCTAGATTAAAGTTGCTGATGTTGCCATATGGGGGAAAAAATCCGAAGCTGCAAAGATAGAACTACAGTAGGAACACAGAATGTAAGAAGCATGAACCCAGGAAAGCTCAACACAGTGGAAGGTGAAATGAAATGACTACAAATTGACATCTTAGGCATCAGTGAATTGAGATGGACTGGCATGGGACAGTTTCAGTCAGAAGATCGCACCAGATTACTCAGGTCATGAAAAACAGAGAAGAAATGTTGCTTTTATAGTTAGAAAGGATATAGCAAGAACAGTGCTTGGCTACAATGCAGTCAATGACTGAATAATATCAATTAGACTTTGTGGACAACCCTTTAATATGACGATCATTCAAGTTTATGCTCCAATCACTGATGCAGAAGAAGAGGAGGTTAATGATGTCTATGATCAAGTTCAATTCAAAATTGACAGAACATGCAAGCAAGATTCCAGTCTCTCTGGAGACTGGAATGCCAAAGTTGGAAACAGGAAACAGGAAAATGTAGTTAGATTGTATAGCTTATGGAAGCAGGAGACCAACTTATCAATTTCTACCACTCCAATGATTTCTTCGTAGCTAACACTGTCCAAAAGCTAACACAACCAAAACAACACCACTATACATGGACATCACCAGATGGAGTATATAGAAATCAAATTGACTATATTACTGTTAAAAGGAGGTAGGGGAGATCAATAATAGCATCAAAGACAGCACCAGGTGCTGACTGTGGAACAGATCATGAACTGCTTATGTGCAAGCTCCAAGTTAAGCTAAAGAAGAAGAAAGCCGGGCAGTTTCTACAATATGATCTTGAACATATACCCACCATTTTCAAGGAGAACATCTTGTTTTGAAGTCCTGAATGTCATGATAGAGAACCAGAAGAGTTATGTAATGAACTTAAAGAAGTTGTTAAATATGAATGTGAAAAGAGACAACCAAAAATGAAGAAAGAGAAGAAAGCAAACTGGGTGTCAGAACAAACATGGAAATTACCAAGAGAAGAGAAGCCAAAGCCAAGAAAGACAAAAATCTCAGAAAGAAACTTAACAAAGAGTTTCAGAGAACTGTCAGAAGAGACAAGAAGCAATATTACAAGAACCATCTGAAAAGACACTGAATATGGGAACAAACATGGAAAAACAAGGAAAGTCTTTCAAAAGATCTCTGAACTCAGAAGGAGGTTCCAACCTTGAATTGGTATGCTAAAGGACACCTAATGCTAATTTGCATTTGTTTGTTTGGGGGTGCTTTTATTTAGGCTGAAAAGAAAGCTGCAATAAATCTGGTGATTTTTCAAGGGAAAGGACACAATTAGTTACACAATGGCTGTTTTCATGCTTACCTATGGTTAATTCTGGTTTGCTCAATTAATCAATTTGTACTAAACCACAAAGGTTAGGTTTGCAGAATATACTAAGCTAAAATGTAGTTAAGTGGCTCAGTGTGCCATGGGAACATAGCCTATCTGTTCTTTGCATTGTGTATTAATGTGAAATTGCTGTATAGCAGTGTTTTTCAAGCTTGGCAACTTTAAGACGTGTGGACTTCAACTCCCAGAATTCCCCAGCCACACATTTTAAAGTTGCCAAGCTTGAAAAACACAAATCTCTCAGCACTGTTGGCTTTTTCTAGATGAAGAAACTAGTTTATTTTCTCTTCTTAACTCCGTATTTATGCTTAGGACTACCATATCTAGGCAACAAAGCATTATATGGCCACTAAATTGTAGAGGAAAAACAGAAAACTCTAATTCTTTGTTACCATCTGAGGTCATCCAGAGTTTTGCAGCCCAGATATGGTAAGCCTGCTTTCTATAACATCTATACTGCAAAACTGCATCTTCAGATAATGCAGCCGCTCCCAGTCTCATGCCTTCAGAGGTCTGGAGCTACAATTTCCATCAATGTTGTTTGTTTATATATTTAGAAAATGAACATGTCATTCACTTCCTTAGCCATTCTGAGTGGTTTACAAAAATACAGTAAAAAATAATCACAGGAAATTAGGAAAACAAGAAGTAACACCAAATTCTTAGCAGGACAACATTAAAACATTCATATATTAAAATGCCTGGAATAAATATTATCTTAGAGCCCTCCTAAAATGTAGGATTTGTAAATTCTAACAAATGCTGTTGTAGCAAGGCCTGATGGGGATGTCAACATAGGTAAGATGGTGATTATGGCATCAAAATCTAAGCCCTTCCCCTTTTGAATATGTGTTGATGTCACTCTCAGGTATGCAGGGGCTGGCTTGGATCACAGTGATCACCATCCTGCAGACACCGATGGGGAGTTGCTTCCATTTCAGAGGCAATTTATTCCATAATGTAGGTGCACCACAGAATATCAGCACATTTGGAAGATACCAGTTTGAAAGATGCTGGAATAATGGATAAAGATAGGAAAAGAGAGATGCTAATAAAGAGGTCCTGTTGGAATCCACATTATCTTGGTTGGAAGATACTTGAAAGTCAATATTTCAGTAATGACGGGGATGAGACAAAAATAAGATAGTTTTAGTGATGTATCTTTTATCTTTATTCTGGATGCAAAGAATTTGTAACACCTGAAAACTGCATTATCATGCAATTGGACGCAATCTAATGCAGATATCCCCATGCTAACCCCAGTAAGGCTGAATCAAATCAGAGTTTTCAGTATTGTATTGATAATTGGCCATGTTTAAAGCTTTTGTTGGCAGGTTCATACAACCTGCTCAGTTAAAATATGCTTGGCTATTTTTTGTCTTGGGACCCAAAAAGCATGGCTAATTTAACATTCAGAATGCTGTATGAACCCAACCAATTTTGTTAATTCAGTGAACAATGATTGTTAATCATGGATTAATAAATTCTATGAACACTACATTGAAACCTTAATCTCAGGAAAGCTAAATTTAACTTTTACCCACTTTTGGCAATGTCCAACTGTAGACTGAGCTCTACCCAGCATTGTATCTGACTCCAATCATCTTCAGCCATTTTCCCTTGTTTGACTTTTTCCATGGGCTAGGAGCTCTCATAGGAAAAATGTTCTCATCTCCTGCCCTAGATAATGACATTCTTTCTGAATCAGGATTTTCCTATTAGGTCAAAGTTATTGCTTGTTTCCAGTATTTTAATTATAAGTAAGAGGTCAGGATCATTATGGCCACACAGGACACAAGTTTATGAGATATGACATGGAGAGTTTAAGTAAAGTGATTACATTTCATGGTAGGCAGCTCTATGATGTGCCACTCCTTGGAAATAATTTCAGAACCTCTGCATGGAGGCTATAATCCCTCAAACCTCTTCAGTTCTCTTGCATTCTTCAGTAATCATTAATCAAACTATGAACATCACCCACTTGAGATAACACACTATTTAAGTAAAGTCGCTTTTAAGTCAAGTTTAACTTTTGGTGGCTTCATGGGCACATCCATATGGTATTCTTGGCAACAATTTGGAAGAATTTTTTAAAATAAAAACTTTAGTATATTATATAGAAAGTACAATTAAAATACAAAACAGGGAGTACAGCAAAGAAAGAGGATAGAACTAAAAGAAAAAAGACAAAAACTAACATAGTGAGAATAGATAGAAAAATGAAACAGAAAGTGACTTGGATTATCTCCAATACAGATATAGATACAAACTGAAAGAAAATTAATCTCTTACCACTAATTAATCCAATTTCTCATTATTTCTGTCAACACAAACCATCTAATCATTAAAACCCACAATCAGAGCCTCATTTTTTCCCCGCACAAGTATGTAATCTAAGAAGGGTTGCCATGAGGAGACAAATTAAAAACAGTATTATCTCTTATTAACACTGTTAACTTTGCCATTTGAGCAAAATCCATTAATTTGATGATCCATTCTTCCACTGTAGGTATTTGTGGATCCTTCCATCTTTGCACATATAACAATCTTGCAGCTGTGATCGTATACAAAAGCAAAGTTCCATATTGTTTCTCCAGTCCTTTCTCCATCAAACCCAATAAAAACAGTTCTGGTTTTTTTTGAATGCTCACTTTAAGAATCTTTAAACATATCTGATCCCAAAACTTTTTAGCCTTTTCACCGGTCCACCAAAGATGATAAAAGGTCCCTTCACCCTGCAAACATTTCCAACAAATATTTGTTACACCAGCATACATTTCTGATAACTTATCAGGAGTTAAGTACCAACAATACATCATTTTATAAAAATTTTCTTTTAAATTATAATTCAATATACATTTCAAACCTTTATTCCACATGTTTTCCCATTGAACAATTTGGAAGAATTTTGCCATTACTGCCTTCTAGAATTTTTTTTTCCCAGCTTTACAATCTAGTCTACAGACTTGGGAATTCCAGGTGGATCTCATCCAGCTATTAACCAGGACTGACTCTGCTTAGCTTTCTAGAGGTAAAGTCACTAACTGAGCCTCTACTATTTACCCTGGATGAAAGAAGCTCCGTAACTCCTCTTCTTGGTAAGGACTGATAACTTCCTTTTGCTTGGTTGAAACCTTTGATTTGCCTTTGAACAAATAAACAAACCAGAGCTTAAAGTTAATTTAAAGGCTATATGCCTGTAATGATGGGTTATATAAGCAGCAGTGACTGCTTTGCTTAATTCTGAAGAGTCCTGATCATATAAACAGTGTTGGGGCTCTTATATGGACAGTATTGTTTAAGTCCTTGTTGCACATTGCTGCCTGAATAAGGAAAACGAACATGAAGGAAGACATTAAAGCCTCTCCCATTGACCTAGAGGACAAAATGTCCCCTTTTATCTCCTCCTAGCTGCTTTGAAGAATTTTTTAGTCCACACAAACCAGTAACCCAGCTGGAGAGTTTACTCAGCTGTTTCTGAGGTAATGCCTTTTGTCTGGGTTCCTATAATGCTTTTTAAATGTTAGAAAAAGTCACTGCACATATTGGATAGTGATGTGTAGAGTCCAGGCATCAAACACTGAGGGATTTATTAGGGTGAATTTATTAGGGTGAATTGTCCTAAAATGCCATGGTATGGCTAAAAGGGATTTCAATACAGCTCAGAAGCCTTCTGGAGGAAAAAGGTAATAATATTGTCTAGATCTGGCTTATTAGGTCAAATATCTAGTCAGAGAAGACTCTTAGCTAGGCCATCTGTGTTTTGGTGGGGTTGTCTTCTCAAAAGAAAGAAGCCTTCTCATGTTCTATAGCAGGTTTCTCCAATGTGATGCCCTTCACTGAACTACAGATTCCATCATTTCCAACCAACAGTTTGGATAAGGTTGTTCTGGATACAATACTATTCCATTCTTCTTTCCATCCTCCTCTAAAAGTGTTAAGTGCTATACAAAAAATAGAAGCAACAGGAGGAGGAACCCTTCCTTCCAATCTAAAATCAAAAAGTAAAATATAACATATAGGCAGGGAAGGAAAGAGCATAAGAAGAATTGGTTGGAAAAAATAGCTGAAAGCCTTTGAAACTAGGACAGAGACTCTATGAATCTCTAGATTTTGCTGAACTACAATTCCAGTTATTCCTGTCAGTTATAGTTACCTAATACAAGCTATCATCCAACATCCTAGTGACCATGAATTTCCACCTCTACTGTATGACAAGGCAATGGAAATGTCTGATTCCCTTCCAACCCCTGAAGAGCAGTTAGTACAGCTGAAGATGGAAGGAGTCAGATGATAGTTGAGACAGGGGATGAAAAGAGATTGATCCTTTGGGCTAAATTGTAAATGTCTGTCCTGGAATAGCATTGATCTAGGATGGCCAACAAGTAGCTATGGGATACATCTGGTCTCTAACAACCATTTTTCTGCCTTATATGACTAAGTTATGATTTGGCAGGGATTGCTTTTCATGTGGCAAGTATATAGTAAGAAACAACATGTGAGTTTTTCTATATGCAGAATCTGTCAAAGGAGAAGAGGCATTTTGAGTGCCAGCATCCATGAACCTACCTCAGGAAGCAGGGCTGGCTTTTTCTACTGACAGCACTCAAATCACTCAAAGTGGAAACTCTGAAATGCTGCAGTAGCATTGTGTCCTGCTTTCCAGAAATATGCAGCTACCCACGAGAGGAGACGGGGGTAGATGTATCTTTCTCTGCTCTAATGGAGCTCTTCTCATGTCCTTGCTTTCTCATCTGAACTACAGATGCCCCGTACCCTCTAATTTGTAGTGGTTGGGTAAAAACAGTGCCCAATTAACTAGTTTGCACAGTCCCATCTTTGGAGGCAGGATAGCTGGTAAAAAATACTATGTTGATTGCTGTTTCTTGTTGAAGTAGCAGGAGATGTCCCTTCCAGAAAATAATTTTGTGTTATGGTAGAGGTTTTTGTGATGGACTTTATTTTGTGCAAGGAAGAGGACCTGCAATTTTGGTGAGGTATGGTTTTCTACATTTTGTCATAAGGACAGAGGAGCTTGTCTAGGAAGCAATTATCCCTTTGTGTGTTACTCAAAAAGCACTGACCAGTTTTCTCCAATCTGGTGTCCTCCGGATACATTGCAGAAATTGTAAGCCTCTATATCTGTGGGGTAACAGAATACAGAAAGCTACATCAGCCTCTGACAAAAAGACAATAACACAGGCTTTATTCTAGTTTATGTCTGTATGGTGCCTCTTTTATTTCTGCTGACAAATAATTTCAGCTGCATCAGCTGTCACACAATTACTTTCATGCCATTGTGTTTGTTGTTTGTTTAATTATTTTTTTCCTAGTTCATAAAAGGACAGGCCTGGCTGGCCTGGAGTTCAGGCACCGGTTTATGCAAGTGAGGGCTTTTTCTTTAAAGATTCCTTTGCATAATAGATTTCTAGAGTTCCTGGAAGACCGCCTCGTACAAACATCCTCCTTAATGTAGTCGAGGGAGCTCTAGTCATGAGAAATGAAAAACAAGATTAATGTTGATGGCAATTAGCAACTAAGTCAGACAAAGGAAGTTCTTCATCACCAGAGGAATACTCCCCTAGTTACTATTTAGTGGAATAGTCAATTTAGTCATTTTCTTGGACAAATTTCTCCTCTTAATGTTTGCAAGATCTGTTCTGCCTTATTGTTTCAAGACTGGGAGTAACTGCCCCCCCCCCAAATATTTGTGCACATTTTTGTGTGCACCATATTGTTGCCAGAAAAACTACATGGACTTGTAGTCATCAGGAGCTGAGTTTGACTCAAGGGAGCCATTACCATTTTATTCCTAATCCCAGCATTTTGTTATGGACTTTTCCTAGTGTACATTCTTTTTTCAAACAATTTTCCATGGGAAATATAGTCTTCATATGTACTTTTCTCTAATACAAATATTTATCTCTCTTTTCCACAAATATTTTTCTTTTCATGCATATTTTCTGAGTTTTATTTCTGGGTCCTATTCGGGGGCCTGCTTTTTATCTAAAAACAGAAGTTGTATGACATGAAGTCTCATCTCCCAATTAAATCTGCTTAGCCTCCTGAGATTTGTGATGAGTCCTATTTTTAGGGAGCCAATGGTAGTTGGGGAAAGTCTGCTGATTGGTTGGTCTGCTAAAGTTATGGAAACACTGTGCAAAGGCCATCTCCTGCTGCAGCTTCCGTGCAGATTTGCCAAATGGTTGGTTAAGCAGCTTCTAAACAACAGTGTCATGGTTGTGCTGTCAAAAGCAAAAATAATGTTTAAAATGAGCCAGTTGCACACATATACATAAAAAGTGAGCATAAATGTTTTTTTAGGTGCCCATTTTAACAAAAATCTATTAAGCTGGAAAGAGTTCACACATGGAGGGTTATGTTATTTGCCTGATTGTCATTATGCAAATAATTGCATTTGCCTAATGGTGTCATTATGCAAATGACACGTGTCGTTTGCATTCATTAATGTCAGCTAAGTAACGATGTCATGAACCTAGCCAAATATGTGGTAACATCTACAGTATATCAGTATTTCTCAACCTTGGCAACTTTAAGATACATGGACTTCAACTCCCAGGATATCTGTAGAAAAAATGAGTCCCCAGGCCATAGGTTTGATTTTACTTAATCTTACAGGCCTGCATTGTCCACTACACCTAAAACATCAGACTAGTTTAGGGGACCCAGCACAGATTAATTTAAGAGGCTGACTTGGCTGCATGGAATTTAAGCAAGCAATGGGTGGAGCCAAATCCAAAAATGAGTAGGGCTATTCATTTTTTTAAATTATTATTATTATTTCTGGCATTCTTTTTGTACACTGACTTTTCTTTTCTTTTCTTTTCTTTTCTTTTCTTTTCTTTTCTTTTTGTATATAATTTTATTGAAATTTTTACACATAAGAATAAGGCTAATACAAACTAAAACAGAGTGAAAAAGAAAAAGGAAAAATACTAAAGGTGCAAAAAGAAAAAGAGTAGCAGAAAAATAGAAGAGAAAGAAAAAAGATCTAAAGAAGCAGCTTCCAATCTTTACAGCAGTTATAAGTACAATCATAAATTGACCTGTCACTCTAAAGTTACATTGTGGCTCTCTTCCTTCTATAATCTATCCTATCTAATCCTCAAAACCATAAATCATAAGTTCATTTTTTCTTGTTTATGCAAAAAGTCCATAAGGGGTTTCCAGCCACCAATAAACATAGTTATTGTCTTTTCTCTAATCAAACAGGTCAGCTTGGCCATTTCAGCGAGTTCTGTCATCTTTACCAACCATTCCTCTGTGGTAGGTATTGCCAGATCTTTCCATCTTTGTGAGTATAATAATCTTGCTGCAGTTATCATATATAAAAACAATGTTCCGTGACTTTTTTCCAACTGCTTATCCATCAGTCCCAAGAGGAAACATTCTGGTTTCAGTTGAATGTTAATCTTTAAAATCCTCTGAATCACTGTATGCATTTGAACCCAAAATTTTCTAGCTTTTTTTGTACACTGACTTTCTGACACCACACAGCAGGCTGGGACAGAATGCTCTTGCCAAAAGTCTGAACTGAATACTTGCAGAGGACTTTCAAAATCAATCCAAGGGCTGCATGAAATTAAACTGAGGCAGCGGTTTGCTCATCTTAGAATGATAAGGCTGTTTCTGGCCTAAGGGGTCTCTTGTTGTGTGCCCCCCCACCATCATCTATTCGCCCCCCTGAAACTCTGTGATGATATACTTGGATCGCCAATCAGTTTCAAGAAAGGGAGGTTGGTCTGACAGCAAGCTCAGGGAATCATCAGCCAGAAGAATCTATGGCAGCCCTGCTCACATTGTACCGAGATAACATTACCCAACCCTGGAACCATCCAGATATGTGGACTGCTGCTTCTAGAATTCTCAGCAACAGCCATGATGGCTGGGGAATTCTGGGAAGTGAAATTCACACAGCTGGCTGATGCCCAGGTGGGAAGGCTGTGTCAGAGATTTCAGAGTAGATAAATGTTCTCCTGCTTCCAGTTTTAAAGAACTTTATGCCTAACACACTGAGCCAGACTATTGGTCACCTACCCAAGCCCGGTGTCGCATTAGGATTCTCTCAGGCTAATTTTTTCCTATCCTTCCTGTACCACATTGCTACAACTAGAGATTAAATCTGGGATTTTCTGAAGTATCTCTTCTTCTCAATTGCTGTTTCAGCACCAGCATTTGTAGCAGAATGAATAGGGGAATGAGGCAACTAGGTAATTCTTCTGACCTTTGGTTTCAAAAACTATTGCAAAGGCTTCGAGAAAGTTGGGATTGATATGCCATAAACAAGTTTCTATTCCCTGTTGAATAAAAGCATGGCTGAATTCCTAATGAATTTATTAATGCGTGGATCTGTATGAACTTTGATCTTCAGATAAGGTCCTGCTTCAGATGGAAATAGGTTAGTTTCACTAAAATCAGAGTATTTTCGGTCGTGGTTCTGGTGTCTGAAATGTCTTTTTCTGAAAAGTTCACACGGCAACCTTTCTCCTGCATTTTCAAAGGCAGGTTTTACTTTCAATGACGCTTTGAAGCCCATACCTGGTGTAACAGTATGGCTGTTTCCTGAACTGATTGGTTTTACTTACTAATGTAATTGTCATGGTAATTACTAACATGATTACCTACTTGGAACTGCTCACTTGTATTATCCTCTGGGACAAGTTAGTGAACTAGTCCCTTGTTTCTCTCTAGTGAAGGCCTGGGAGCTTAATCCAGTCTCCCAGCACAGCAGAAAGCAAAATCCTGTCAGAGTGAAAATTCAGGATGGAATCGGCAAATACTCAAACAGATTTTTCACATTCAAGTCTTAAATCCTTACTTCCCTGAGTGGAATTTTGCTTTGCGAACAGGAGCTTTCTTACCTCCGCAGCAAACCCCATGAGCCCTCAAATGTATTCCTGAGATGAGGAAACCAAAGAGAAGAATATGAAATACGGCATTTAGAGCTGCAACAGGGTATGCTGTGTGCTTTCTCTCCCAAATACTTTTCACTAAATCAGAGAATCTTTGGATCTGAATCACAGCGAGTAGTTGATATTCCTGTCATGCTGAGCAGCTGCCATCTGTGTTTGTCTGAAGGAGATGATTTTGTGAGGCGACATTCCTGTCAGAGCATCCCATTCTAACAATTTATGGCAGTGTTGTCCAAACTTGGCCACTTTAAGATGAGTGGACTTCAACTCCCAGAATTCCCCGGCCAGCATGGCTGGTTGGGGAATTCTGGGAGTTGAAGTCCACTCATCTTAAAGTGGCCAAGTTTGGACAACACTGACTTACGGGGAGGGAGGGTTGGCAAAAAGACAAGCAGGGCTCCATAGTACTACTAACTCTTGGATAATGCCCACTGTTCTCCAGATTTTCAAATGAATGAGTGAAAAATACATAAATAAATAAGTGGCAGAAAATTGGTATGATAGCTACATCTTCTTTCTGTATTCTCACATGAGGACAAGTCACTCCCGCCCATTTTTAATTACAAATAGTTGAAGACTCATTTGTAATTAGAAATATGTGGGGGGATACCTGTACTGAATTCTTTGCCTGAAAAGACTGCTCCTTCCTGATTTATAGTAGATAGTGCAAGATTTATTATTTTTTAAATTTCTGTGTGCTTAACCTTGGCCACCTTATTGTAGTTATAGTATGTTCTGGATTTTCAAGGATACCTGAGTCCGTCCTTCCCTCAGCTTCTGCAGTTATGAAAACTGCTATCAAGCATAACTATAACTACCTAAATCATATTTTTATATTTGCTGGGTAAATACTGTGCGTGCCAGGAAAGGTTTGGATTAAACTCTTACAAATTATATTGACATTCATTGAAGATGGTGAAAATGACTAGAAGTATATAAGTAAACTCATTCCATTTTTCCCCATGTAAATTCACAGTACGCCCATAAAATACACATAACTGTAAGCAGTATTTAAGAAAGACAAATGCATACAGAGTATACTGTACATGTAGCTTAATGGGCAGTAGAAGTCCGAAACCTCTGAATTTCTAATGTTGTGCATGAACAAATGAAAGGTATTGCTTTTATGGATTACTTATAAACCTCTCAAAATAATTTGGTTGAGCATTGTGAATATGATATAATTTGGTGTGATCCCAGAGGGATCCTTTTAAAGCCCACCTAAAAAGACCATTGGGAAGTTTTTCAAACATTGCTAAAAGTGTTATATTCCTGGCATGATATTAAGGCAATGGCTGGGATAAATCTATCAATATATTTTAAATCCAATCTGCAGATGTGACTGGAGATCAAATCCAGTTCAGGAAAAGTTTTCAGCAAATATAAAGGTTGTTATAAAGGTGTCCTTCCTGGCTGCACTGAACAATGGAACATATCTTACATTCTTGTGAACTTTAGCTGTCACATTTCCTACAAAAATAGCAATTGCTTCTATTAACCACAGGATGACACCACCAAGCATCCAAAAATCACATTTCTTGCACCAAATTGTAATAGTCTGGCATTTTTGTCAGGATATATACTTTAGAAACATTAGATGGGCTCCTAACATGCAACATCTTAATAAAACAATCCAGGATGCTATTGCAAAATATGGAAAATATTGCAATTACCTTCATATCTAACATTATTAGTAGTTAATGAATTCAGAACTGGTATTCTTAATTAGTCAGGTATTAAATAGACTCTCCAGCAAATAATTTTGCATAAGCATATGCATGCACACACACACAAAATTGCACCAGTGGGAGAAAGTAACAGATTCATAGGGCATGTTTATGGGTCTCTAGTTTTCTATAGTCATAAATATATATTGCAATTATTGCGCTGAACAATTTGCTGGTGTCAGTCTGTGTTTGGTGGTATTGAACTTATACCAGGCCAACTCCTGTCATCCAGACAAGTCTTCTAGGCTACTTGAGTGTCAGGTAGTGATTGTGCAGCTTCGCAAAGAGGAGGTAAGGGGCTCTGCAGTTCGCCAAGGGAATTTGTTTTTGATGGGCTGGAAGCCTCCCCCTTATGAGGACGACCATCATCCACTTTGTCAGTCTGAGGAAGCTCTGAACTCTCCTGTTCCATTTCTGGAGTTCTGGCATCTGCCTTGGTTTCCAAATTCAGTGCTGGTTTTGATAAGCGTGCTTCAGAGGGTGGTGATGTCTTCTGGGCATCTAATGAATCAACATGGGTTGCGGTTACACCGTTTTCTACTGGGGCTCCTTTTTCTGTTTTGGGGTCCTCCAGTGCACCTGCCCCCTGGACTGGAGGCATCATCTCCCTGTTTGGTTTCTTCTCTGTCCACACAATTGTGCCATATTTCTAGAAAGAAAAACAAAGTGAGTGTTAACTAGGGGAGCTTAAATAGTGGGGAGGTGCAGCTGCAAGCAGAATTAATTTATAAGTTCAAGTACTGGAACAGCATCCTTCTTGTCTCCTCTGGCCAGCAGCCTACATTTTTGTTAGCTGGGAAGAGCAGAAGAATGGCTTGAGCCATTGCATCTTTGAATCTGCAAAATCTGGGAAGGGTAAAACAACAAGTGAAAAGAAAAATGCACCCCCTAGATTGGACTTTCCTTCTCCTCAGTTCCAGGGTTCTCTTGCTCACAGCATGTGTGGCTCACTTCTTATTTTTGTTGGGCACTGGATTTCATTTCTTGCTATGTCCATATGGATACAATTCTAAACTGTTTGCTTTTGCACATGGAAAAATTTATGACTGGTTCCCAAATGACTTTGACCATTAGAGTCACAGGAGAACAATAGGATTCTTTAAAAAAAAAAAGGAAAAGAAAAATAGAAAAAAACTAATAAAAGAAATTGGATTCAGTTTCTTGCAGATGGTCTCAGATAAAAAGATTCTTTAAAAGTTTGGTGGTTTGAATATCAATCTTTTGATTTACCTGATTGATTGTAGCCCCACTTTTCTTTACCTTGATTGAATCTCCCTGATCTTCAGGTGAGACTTGACCTCTTTCTCATTTATTTCTTTCTCATCTTAGTTTTCAAAATAGTTCCTAGCATTTAGCCTCCTGGTCTGTGGCTTGTATCATACCTCAGTTATAATCCTGCACATAAACCCTGGATGCTAAATATTGTATGTACCTAGAAGTACATTCTGCTACTTAGTTTTCAGCATTCTGTCACACTTCAGTATAACCAAGGAAAAAAAGCCAGGTTAAAACTGCAGAGTTGAGTAACAATAGAAGCGAATATGTGTAGCTCAGGGTTGAACTGTGGAGTCCTTGGGACTCTCTGAGCTTGGTTGTTTTCTTGGAAACGTTTCATTACCCGGCTAGGTAACATCTTCAGTGCTAGAATGGAATTGGGTTTGCTCTCTGTTTATATACTGTGGCATGCCTTGACATGATGAGAACTCCTTAATCTCACAACACATGGACAGACTTAACCATAGTTTCAACTAGGAAACTGTCAGCATCTTAGACCAAGCTAAATCCAAAAATGTGAGGGAATTCCTGGAAGCTTGGTATTCAGACAAGACAGCCATCAACAGGCATATAGAGATAAACCACATCTACACACTATTCAAAAGAGACAATAGAAAGGAAAACAAAAGATCAGAACATCTCCTCACCAGTAATCATCATCCAGATAAGCAGAGATTAACACCAAAATTATCACCAGACATACAATCAGCAGTAAACAATATCCTAATCAAGGAACTACCAGAGGGAAAAAACAAAACAAAACTCCCACCAACACTGGCAGGGCAAGCCACTGTATATAAACAGAGAGCAAACCTCACTTCATTCTAGCACTGAAGATGTTACCTAGCTGGGTAACGAAACGTTTGCAAGAAAACAACCAAGCTCAGAGAATCCCAAGGACTCCAGAGTTGAGTAAGCCTGACTCTTAATGGCTGGAGTCTTCAGGGGTGGGACTCAGATTTAGCACCACTATTGCTTTTAATGGCTACCTACTCCTATTAAAAAAAAAACACGACACTTTTATAACATAGCCAAAGAAATTATTAGAAATTTGATTTTTTTAAAAAGGTAATATATTTGCTTTAAAAGTCATATAACTAAGTATAAAGAACAATTTTACTGGTATTATTTTTTAAAATTAAAACATGTTTTTTCATGTGCCTGGAAAGTTTTAGATTTAACTATTTTGTAAGCAAAGGGTTTATTTCCATTAGGTTGAAAGGCAAAGTGACTACAATATTTTGGAAATGGTTTTTGTTTGCCTTGAAAGAAATAATAGAAGTTTGGAACTGGGGATGACGGTACAGTTGGGCATAGTTCTACTGAGTTCAATGAGGCTTGTTCCTAGGTAAATGGACACAGAATTAAGGCCTTTCCGTAATGTTGTGTGACTCAGATCACTTATTGCATGAATGCTTGCAAGAGGAACTGGTGTAGCTTTTGAAACAAAGCAAACAAAGATGGAGGCTTGCACTATAGATTGCATTGTTGTCCCCCGGTGTTAGCAACTCCCTATCTTCTGTTTCTTGCTGTTTTGCCCAAGGGTCTTGATTAAGGCAGTGAAACTGCAATACGCCAACCTCAGGGCTCCCACCTCTTTCTTTCTTTTTTCTTTTTTCTTATAAGAACTTTATTGAGTTATAAAAAGCATAAAGATAAAAGCAAACAAGAATAATAAAGGAGAAAAGTAGAGAACAAGAGAGTTAGAGAAAGAATACAAAAGTGATGGAAAGTAAAGAAAGACATGGGGCCAGAGGGACACCAGGCATGCTGCTTACTAATACCCAGACACAAGGACATCTAACAAGCATGAAAACATTCCCTGGAGCTCAAACAATGTATTGGAGCCTTTGGAATAAACACATCCTTCTGGCTTCCTGATTAATGTGAATAACACAGGATGCACATCGCCTTACCCTTCCTTGATAGGGGATGCAGGGAGTTGCTCTGGCATTATAGTAATGTTTGAAAGTGAGCTGCTCTTGGAAAATTCTCGGAAGGCGACTCGGCAGTTGAGGAGATGCAAGTGGAACTGTGATATAAAAACAACCACAACAGAAAAAAAATGGGCACATATATGGTGGCAATTAAACATATCATATGCTTTAAGCTAAATGTGTAAAATCACACATGAGATTCACAAATCTTACACAACAGAATAAAGCTAGTAGTGAAAAGAGGGAGGGATTAATGGAGGAGCCCCACATTCAGAACTCTCTTTCTGCTGTGGAAGTTGCAATATAACCTGAATAATTGCCTCAGAGCCAGACTATCCAGCACAGAGTCTCCTCTAATGTTGCTGCAAGGGACTCTTGTGTGTTATCCTAGTACTATCCCCTCCTACCTGCATGTTCAGCCTACCATTTCTTTTCCCCATGACATTTAAGTACCATTCAGAGGGGGAAATTGTCCAAGAGTGCACATATGTTCTCTCTCTCACACACACACATGTGTGCGCGCACACACACACTGAGGACAGATACTGTAAGCCTGCTTCTGAGTTATGATGCTGTTCTGTACCCCAGGGGTGTTGTTTGGGCTCCTTAGAGAAAAAGTGGGGTACAAATATAGTATGTGCATGTTGCATAATAGTAGAACTCTCTTCCCAGAGAAACATGCATGGTCTGTCAAGTTAATATTTAGAAGGCCTGAATAGACAGAATTTCTTATTTCTGTCTGAATATTGGTTAATTAGTGTGTTAGGCTTGAACAATTTTAGCAGCTATTGCTGATTTGAAATACATGAAGCAGCTAAATAAATCCCACTCTACAACTTATGGGAAACTGATGCTGTTTTCTATTTAAGATTAAATTGCAAAGGTCTTAGGTTATACGCTTAAAGCTAGGTTTATGGGGAGGGATTAAAGGAGCTGTATATTAAGTCTATGAAGCTGTTTTACAATCAGGCAGACCATTAGGCATCTATTTTACTATCTTTTAGGTGCCAACTCATTATTTCTTTGCTCCAGTTTTTGGCAGCATAGTTTTTTTTTCTTCACATTTTATTTGTAGTTGTTTTCAGCTGTTGTTCAGCTTTGCTTTAGTAGTTATTTTATTTTATTTTAAGCAAAATGGATGCCATATTTGATTACTAACCAAGGAGGTGGTAAAAAGGCTACATGTGTTATAAATTTTGTTTATCAAAGTACTCCCAGTTCTGATTGGCCATAATTTCCAAAACTGGTTCTAAAGTATTTTCTAGCTGTGCCACTTAAGGTCCTTTGTAACTGGGAATTCCAGGAACCATGCGTGAGGCCTTTCCTGGCAAAGCACATGCATCCCTAAGGAGCTATGTCTTTATCTCAGAATGTCCCCATCAACAACAAAGAACTTGTGGATACATCACTGAAGGCAAGGTTCTTCTTGGGCAGAATGTGTACTTACATATATTTATGCTTAAGTCACATTATGGTAGTCTTCCAGTTGTTCCATCAGCTCCACCCAGAAATTCAACAACATCTAGAGGGGCTACAAGTTGCCACCCCTGCTTTGCATCTTAATCAACCTCCCCTGCTTCCCAACAGACTAGTGTAATAAGGTTTGCTGCAATTATCTAGCTATTTTTTACAATGTAAGTACACAAGATAGGTAAAGGAAAAGTCTTCTTTGAGTCAAGCTTAATTCTTGATGACTACATGGGCTTTTGCAAAAGTTAAAGAACAATTGGGGCCAATTTATTACAGAGGAATCAACTGAAGGCAGAAATGTGGGTCTACAAAGAGAAGCAGTAGAGGAAAATGTTTATTTTATTTTAGCAACTTCTGGGTGGCCACTGTGTGAAACAGGATGAAGCAGGGCTCTTTTAATATGCATATATGCAGGTTTTACTCTACTTCTTATATTTTTAAAGCTGTAAGTACAAAAGTATAGGCAGCATTCTGAAACCAATTCTCTAATATGGTGTTACTCCAGTAACATTTTTTTTCTTTTTAAGCATGATCTGCTGCTGATGTGTGTTACATGTACATGGCAAGAGAACATCCACTCAGGAGAATATTCAACTGAGAGGAGTATGTGCTCTCATTTAGTAAATTTAATTCATGTCACAGGTGGATTGGGGTTTAGTTTAGATCTTATTAAGAACTAAACAAATCTCTGTTAAATGAGTGTGTATTCTTGCTTATTACATGAACATAACAGACCTTGCTGCATCAGGGGAAGATCTAACTCCAGCCTATCATTCTTTGTAAGAAGCCCAGCAATCAACAGGCACTTAGTGATTCACCAAACACTGGCCAGGATCCATCATTCTGAGTCTTATGATTTGAATCTACTTCCCCTTTTTTGATCATGGGTTCAAATGTATTTTTATTAATTAAATAGATACATTTAAAATGGCATCTATCTAGAATTTGTAATATTTGTTCTCCTATACTGCTCCCACACTTGTCCTATGCCATTCTACACTGTATGGATTCTGGCACCATTGAAAGTCTTCCATTGCCATATTTTTGTCTGAAGGGTTTTAAAGAGCTAACCTAAAGATCCATTTCTTTAGTAGTTCACTAAAGGTCAGAGCGGAGCTAGATAAATATCTGTCAGTAATAGCTTAAGAGTGAATCCAAACCAGTTCCATGTTAGGCTTGGTCACCCAGAATGTCTTTTCATTCCCTGTAATAATGCCCATAAAAAAAAATAGCTGTGCTGGGGCTCTAGTTGGTCTCAAAACAAGGATCAAAATGCTAATCTGTACTTTCAGGTTAGCTTTCAACTCCTGTAAAACCTGATATGCAAGAATAAGCCATAACTGCTTACACAGAATATCTTTTTGCAACTAGCCCATTAAAGAATAGCTCCATCAAGTTCAGCATCCTCAATACAGTTTTTTTTTTTCCTTTGCAAAGCTGTGGCCAAATCTTGATAGAAAAATAGCTCCAGATCAGCTGGCCAACACACTCACATATGGAAGCTATCTCTCTCCCCACCCCATACCGCATTATAAACACAGGGGTGTGACTGGAGAAGCTGTGCTCTCATATCTTTTCCATCTTTTCAAGAAGCCTTACTAATAATAGTAGAAAAAATTATTTCCAAGCTGTAGACAGGATGTAGAGCTTAGTGGCTAAGATGATTAGAGAATAATAAATTGGAAAGGAATCATCCCAGACAAATGGCTGTCCAGTCTTCATTTCAAAAGCTCCAATGATGGATCATCCATAACTCCAGGAGGCAAGATTCTCTATTGCTTAATGGTTCTCACAATTAGGAAATTGCTCCTTACGGTGAGTTTGGATCTCACTGTGAAACTTCCACCCATTGGTCGTCATCCAACCTCAGAGAATAAATCCACACCCTCTTCCCTGTGGCAGCACTTCAAGTATTGGGAGACTGCTATCGTGTCTCCCCCAGCCAACTTTTCTTTGGGCTAAGCATTCCCAATTCTTCTGTTCTTCATAGGACTTAGCCTCCAAGCCCCTCACCATTATTGTTGTTCTCTGCACTCTTTCTAGTTCCCCAGCATCTTTCTTGCACCAATATTCCAGGTGCAGTCTGACCAGTGCAGTAAAGAGTGTTATAATCACTTCCCACGATCTTGACACTATACCTCTATTGATGCAACCTAAAATTGCATTGGCTCTTTTGGCAGGTGTAGCACATTGCTGGCTCATGCTTAATCTGTAGTCTACTAAGACATCCAGATCCTTCTTGCAAGTACTACTGCTGAGTTAAGTACCACCCATCTTCTCCCCGTGCATCTGCCTTTTCCTATCTAAGTACAGAATCTTACAATTCTCACTAATGAACAGCATTTTGTTGGCTAGAGCCCAATGTTCAAGTCCATCAAGATCCTTTTGAACCTTGAGTCTCTGTTATGAGATGTTAGCAAATTGAACTATAAATCAGGGATTTATCAGTTTGAAGTTCAGTTCTCATCAGCTGACCTTATGCAAGTCTTTATCTCAGCCATATCTGCAATATGGAATTAATACTTGTGGTAAGTGTTACAACTGGATAATATATATATTCAACAACTGAAGATACTTTACAAATATCAAATGCCTAAAAATAACAGAACAAAAATTAATAGAGATAAGTGCAAAGTTATGTACTTAGGAAACAAATCAAAGTTACAGGCAGGGTTTCTGCAGGGTAGGTTAAAAACATCAACATAGGATTGCAATCAAAAACTTGTCCTTTTTATATGCATTGCACATACAACACACATAAAAAAGGGGATGGGTTTTGATTGTCCTGTTGTTTCTGCCACCCTGACATTTTCAACCCCCTTCTCCCCATAGATGCCCATGGGGACAGGTATAGGATGGGGAAATAACTGGCTTGGCAATAGAGTAATAGTACCTGTGAAAAATGTTTTCAAATAATAGTTTAATGAAAATTGGATGGGTTAGCAGTATGGGGTGGTTGCTTAAAAGACAAATGCAATTTTAAGATGCATATGCAGAGGTATAGTTCCCAAGTCACATGAATATTAGTTTCACTTTCTTCTAAACTGCCCAGATCCCACCAAGTATTGTACCCAATTCTGCTTCCCACACTTTAATAGAAGGATTCAGATAATTGGAATAGGTTCACTAAGGAGCGGTAATGAGCATCAGGGGACTGGAACCTAAATCCTATGAAGAGAATTCCCCAGTCCAGACAGATAGAGTCAAAAATATTTCAATACGCTTTTGAAAATAGTTTGAAAATACTTTGGCTCCATTATGGCTGTTCATGACTGTTTTTTATGTTTATCGCTTTGTATCCTTGTTGTACACTGCCAAAGAGTCACTTTTTGTGAGATATATATCAATCATTCTGCATCTTCTCTGCTGGATACATTATCCCCCTTCACCAAACTGTTTCCTTCATGATGCAAAATAGAAGAGAGACTACCTGGTGTCCAATTCTCCATCTTTATTCTTTTGCCATTATGTGAATTAAAGGGTTAAAGTTGGAATAGCTAGAAGACATTCCCTTTGTCCATACTAATTATCCACAGTATTATTTTAGTGACTCCAGAACCGACATAGACCAATATACGTAAATCTTTTGATATAGATAGATATAAATATATAGATAATGTAAATGCTTGTCTGTTCATGCCTCTATCTCTCCCTGCTTTTGCCTGCCTTTTGAACTTTTTTGCCAGTTAACTGTTTTTGTTGTATGCTGATGTTTAATAAGTAAACATCATACTATGCTTTTTGTTAGCTAAACTGTATGCTTGTTCGGATCCCAATATAGGGATTGATTGGGAGTGTATGCTGGGTGCAAATTACACTGGAAATTACCTACAGCAGTTTTCTAACACTCTCTGTCTGGCTTTACACATACATGACACATATATGGAAGAAATATATATATACACACACACACACACATACATACATACATACACATGCATGCATGCAATGGTCGTAAACTATTCTTTTCATGGAGGCTGAAATTCTAACCTTCCTTGCCAGAGAGTCAGCCCCATCACACACTGTTTCCAAACAAACATACACTGTGATGGCTTGCACTCCTTCATAAATCAGGGACAAGCAAAGCTAGATTTAGATGGTTGAAAAGAAGGCTATAGAAAAGCCACAGAGGATTGAATCACCAAAGCCAGAATGGCCTGCTTATGTTAATATAATTCATAAAGACTCTGCTCTAAGTATGACCCTAAAACAAGACTCATGTGTCAACATCACAGTCTGCTCACAGGAAAAGGAGAGAAAGGAAATCGGAAGTTCTTTTTGTTTCATTCTCCAGGACAAAAAGGTATTTAACTTCAGTGAAAGGTGGCCACTTCCTGTATGATCACTAGAATTTATCATAATTTCTGTTTTGCTCAAGTAGCTGGGATACTATCATTTCCCATGGTGTAGACACTCATTTCTGCTATTGACTATCATCATGTTTCTACTGACCATTGAAGCACTCTGAATGCAGCAAGGTGAATGTAGATATTATAAGCAAGGTTGCCTGTCCCATTCCACCACTAACTATCATCTGTCTATAGCCTAAAATCAAAATATATTGCCATAGGAGATGGTTGAAGCAAAAAAGTCAAAACAGGGCTGGGAAATCTGCCTGAAACTTAGAAAGATGCCATTTGTCCAGTGGCAGAGCACTTGCTTTACAGGTAGAAAGTCACAGCAAAGGGCAAAATGGCTCCATATTGAATTAAAAAACAATATAGTAAACTCATAGGGGATTCTAAATCAACCAAATTTTGATCTTAGATGCATCATAAGAATGTAAGAGCTCCACTGAGTCAGATTAACATCCCAATTAGTCCAGCGTTTGGTTCCTCCAGTGGTTACCCAGATGGAACTGAGAAACCCAAAAGCAGGATATGAGCACATCTATTGATAGATATAGGTTAGCTTTGTTACATTTATGTACATTGTTTTTTCCGTTTTACACAGTGCATGCTTGTACATTCAGAAACTAATGTCCCTTGAGGCTCAATTGGCATATGTTTCAATGATATCACTCCCAATACCATACAGACTAATTTATTTGAATGACATGTTTCAAAATAAGCTTTATAATATATAATAAAGGAAACAGACGTGCTGACTGTAAAAAGGTTACAGTGTCTAAATGGGGACAGAGGAAGAATACACAGCATTTTTGACAATGAGCAACTGGAGTTCAGAACATGGGCATTCAGCACTTGTCAGAAAGAAGAAACCCTCTGCAAGCAGTACTAGATATCTGCTGGCCATTTTTTGTACTGATCATATCATGACAATCAAATTGATTATTTTTAGTAATAGCAAAATCAGAACAGTCTTTATCTGATAACAACTAGAGTCTACTCCCTCTACTGCTGTAGACTTACCTATTCCATAGGAAGGCTGTAACTTAGAGGGGTGCTTAACAGGCCGAGACAAAATACAGTTTGGCTTCTGGAAATCATTCCTCTGAGTGCTCTGCTTGTCATAAGGTGGTTTAGGACGCTCTACAGTGGGCTCAGTACTTGGCCACCAATGACTCTTCACAGGCAATGAAAAGAATTGAATTCATCAATATCACGGTTACAGAGGTACAACAATTGAGATCACCCAGGGAGGAGCTAGTAAGTCAAAACCAGGTTTTGGGGTAATGCTAAAGATTAATTCACCAGTATGTGCGTGGAACTGAGCCTCAGGCTCAAGGGCTTACGTCTCCTCATCTAGCTCCCATCACAGCAAGAGATTGGAAGCATTCATTGTCATTTTAAACTAATTCAGCATTATTAGAAACTGGGAGACTGTGAAGTCAGGTCCTTAGGCATGGAATGAGGCTGGGTAACTTTGGGCCAGTCACTGCCTCTCACCAAAGCCACCTCACTGGGTTGTTGTTGTGGGGAAATAGGAGGAGGGAGCATTGTGTACACTGCCTTGAGCTGAGAAATAAAAAGGGGGAATATAAATCTAATAAACAACTTAATAACTAAAATGAGTTAGAATCAGCACTGCCTTTCACAAATCCTAGTTTAACTAACCACAGTTTGTTCTGATTTGGATTCAATGGCAAACTGTGTCTTGTTTTAAATATTGAAGTGGATGTTTTCAAATTTGTCCTTACAGCTACAACAAAACGCTGAAGCGAAGGGTGTGCTGGAGTCCAGACTTTGCCTGATATCATTTGTAGGAGCTGGGCTTCAGTTTCACTTTATACTATTTAAACAATAAGTACCTGTTTTGTTTTTGCATCCTCTGTTTCTATATACAATATTGACTCATTCGTCAACTTGGTGTGGCTTTTAATATACTTTGCATGTTGTGGTTGAGGGTTATTGCGCCACTCCAGTAAGTATCTTTCTTGTTTCTTTGGTGTACGTTCAATCTTCTCTAGTATATTATTTCTTTCTGGTACTTGAAGGTTAAATATTCTGAAGGTATCTGGGCTAAAAAGAAGAGAATGTGGAAGAAGAAAAAGAGGAGGAGAAGGAAGAAAGGGAGGGTTAGGGTTAAATTGAACAACTGTTTAATTTTATGTATTTATTTAGCAAATTCTTGTTTCTTCTAAAGTTGGGTCTCCAACAATAGTGTCCTCTGGAGGTTGGGTGTCAAAATCTGCCAGATGGCAGGTGTAGCATTGCAATTGCACAAAAGGGGCAGAGCTTCAGTCATGACACTGGACCACTATCTTGCAGTTTTTGACCCTCCTTGCAGACACCTATGAACATTTCTAGTCCAAGTCCAACTTCTTTATCATTGTACTAGACTGATTCTTGAGAGCTGTTTCTCAAAATAACAGGCAATTTAACATCATAATACAACATCATAATAACATAATATCCAACAATAACATCATAATAACATAATATCCAACAGTAAAGACAAAATGTCTTGACAATTCAATAAATAAAAGTGACACATGGAGGAAGTTAAAATGAAATAAAGTGGATGGCAAACAACAGTAAAAATGGAACGTGGGAGTATAAACCAAGGAGGTAAAATATGCTTCTTCTGTTAATAGCTATTGATATTTTACTATTTTTGCATTTTTTTACCATTTTGCAAAGAAAATATCTGTGTTTCTCAGCTTTGGCAACTTTCATCCGTGTGGATCGATTCACAACATTCTCAGCAATGGCCATGTTGGCTAGGGAATTCTGGGATTTGAGGCCCCCACAGATGAAAGTTCCTGGGTTGGGAAACTCTGATCTAGATCATATATCATGTATACTTAAATAATAAAGACAATACATCATCCATCTGGCCTGCAAATTTAGGAATGCAGGAAATTATAACAAAGCATTAATCAAAACAGCCTTCTCCACTGAATTTGGAAGTTGTAGTCCAAAACACCTAGAGGATACCTCAGTGGAAAAGACTGTTACCTGAGTCCTTTAACTGGAGATACTATGGATTGAATCTGGGACATTCTGTGTACTGTAGAAGCAAACCAATTCTAAAGAATGAAATCCAACCTTATGCTTTTCTTCTTCAGTTTCTATTACTGTAATATACCATGATACCAAGAAAAGACAGTGAAAGTTCCCAATGTGATGTTTTCAGTTTCTTTTTTTTTTTTTTATCCTTCAAAGCAGCTAAAGTGGTGAAATTGAATATAGAGAAGGGTGATTATTAAAAAAAACAACATTCGTTCATCCATGCTGCTTCTCTCATTTAAATTACTGTCTTGTTGAAACTGATCATAGCACTTGGCAAGGGGAATTCAAATCCAGAAAATGGCACAGGGGAAAGGTTTAAAAATAAGCCACTCCCCCAGCACTTTAATCCAACTTGCTTCATTGGTATGATTCAAATCATTAGTTAGATCCAATCACAAACATCACGCTTTTCAGGCATGCTTCCATAATTACCATGTCATGTTACATTACTGTAGTTGAGTATGAAAAGTGTACTCAGCTTTTCTCTCTAACAAAAAATCTCTATTGATTAAATTACCTTTATTGAATGATGAAACAAATGAGAGCCCCAATAGTTTAGGGCCATTTTTATACCTTGCATAGATAATGTACATTCTGGACTTTTTTTGAATAATACATATAAAGAGTGAAAGGAATAATATATAACTGTAGGCCTTTGCAGTTGGTAGAAATACGCAGGAGACAGGTGCCAGGATGCTCCGATTGGCTGCAGCATACTGTTGAATATCCATGAACTGTTTGAAGATGAATCTTTCAAATGCCTTCAACATTTACTGAACAACAGTATTGTAATGCTCATGTAACAGTGGCCGGTGGGGGCTATCAAGCAAAATAGCTGTCTTATACCAGATCAGTTTTAGTAAAAGTGTGCTGTTATAATGTACCTGAGGAGGAAAAGTGAAAGATATATGTTGCAATTCCAGACTGTGTAGCACAATGGGCAGGGTGCTAGACATGGGCTGCAGAGACCTGAGATTTAAATTCTAATGAATTATGACTCTCACCATATGCTAATCTCACTTCTTAGCCATCTGACATGGATGTTTTAATCTGGATTTTTGCATGGAGCAATAGGCTAAATTTCACAGTCAAGATGGTCCTTTCTGTCTTTATATTCTCAATTTATTTTATAAAATTGTCCTAAGTCTAAAAAAGGGGAAATTAACTTTCTTCAGTGCCTGCTTGCAAGGACAGAACTGAAGCTACATGAAAAAACAAGCATTTTGTTCACACAATATTTTATGTCAGGTTTGCTGCTAACCATAGATAAAGTACTAAAGGGGAGGTACACAAGATACTATAGCAAAACATGGCTTTGTTTGTGTCTTTTATATGTTGGCTATCTTTAAAGTTGGTTGGACAATGTGATTTAATTTTTTATTTTGGTTGTTCCTTTATTTTAGATAACAACAACAACAACATCAGTCAATTGGAAAAGGCAGCTTTACTTGGAATAGCTTACATCCTGAGACGATACCTTTAACACCATCAAACAACATCTGCCTATCCCAGGTCCTTGGGAAGGACTCGATAAGTGGATAAAAATGCCAAATCCAGACTAAACATCTGGCTGACTGCGACCACCACCACTGCCACCACCACCACCAATAATAATACTTTATCATGGCCAGATCAAGATTGGAGCTACCATTCAGTGGGGAGAGTGGGGGAGACAAAGTCTATTTCACTCTGTATGTGAGGATAAAAAAAAAAGTTAGCAGTAGACATGGTATGGCCGAAGCAAGTTCATTTTGCATCTCCTCCTTCCTTTTGTTCTTAAGGCTTATCATGATGTGCAAACCCAACCACTATGGTTTGTAAACCATAGTTAATTATTTCATGCAGTAGGTATCTCCTGTAATTATTCTAGAAGTATTTTTCAAACTTGGCAATATCCCAGAATTATGGGAGTTGAAGTCCACACACCTTAATGTTACCAAGTTTGAAAAACACTGTTCTAGATAGTCAATCAATTCTCAATGACATTCTCCTCATGTCAGTGCAACCAAGGTTGGAGGCAAGATCTGATGTAAGAAATTACAAGGCTCATGGCTGAGTCTCTTAGCTACTGTGCAGCTCCAGTACAGAATTGCCAGGACTGTCACCTTTTGAGCAACAAGAAATCAGAAATATTCCAGCTTTATTCATTAGAAGTGGCTGTTCAGGAAATCCTTCTTGTAAAATACATGAGCCTGGCTATTCCCACTCAACATTCCTCCTCCCCATGTTTCATGTTCCTGATCTTTTGCCTTCTCTGCACCTCCTTCCCTCTTCTTTCCATCAGCCACAGCCTCTTATCCCCAGCCATATTAATGACTTCCTGGGAACATTCCAGACATAATGGTCTCCCTCCTATTCTTAGACTCCTGATCTTATCAGCAGCCTCTGATACAGTAGGGCAACATAGCATCTTCATCACCTTGGTATATATATAGGGTTTGGCCTGAATCTCTTCCTCTAATTGCTTTTATCACTTCTCGACCAGTTCCCCTCAAACACCCTCCCCAACTTTCCTAAGATAAGGGGCCGCATCCCATCTGCGTGCCTGATTATCTAAAAGCTCAGATGACCCCTCCCACCTTCCCATGGCTCTTAATCAGTTTTTCCCCTCCTGGCAACTTCCAGAGGTGCTCCCTCCAGCATGGCCATGCTGACTAGGGGTGATAGGTCTTGTAGTCCAGCATCGGCAAAGCACCGTGTTAGGAAGTCTGCTCTTGATGATGTATTTGCCACAAGAGAAGCCCTACCACAGGGCAATTTTTGAGCACCTTCAGGGGAAGAAAGCTGCAATGATTCTATGATGAAGTTTGGTGGTTTTTTTCATGACTGTGCCTGCAAAAGCCATTTCACCCCTCTGATTTCTGCCTCACTTGATTTCTTTTTACCACCAAGAAATGCTGCTGTGTTTGGTTTGTTTGATCAAGTAGTAAATTGCACTCAACTGCTTCTCCCCAAACCCCATAACCCTTGGAGAAGTATAGGTTCCCACAAACCAGGATAAAGATCCTGATTTTTCAGAACACTCTGCACCACACAACCCTCTCACTCGTGGGGGCACTTCTGCAAGACCCAAAAGAGACAATACCAGCAACAGAACGCTTACTGCTGAGTTGCTCTTTTCCGCCGACTAGATGTGGTCTCTATCATCTGGTCCATGAGGGTGGCCCAGTGGGGGGAGGAGAGAGAGAAGTGGGGGAAAGGGGTCCAGTGTACAGTTCCCAGCAGAGTGGCAGGACCTGTATACTTTCAAATTGTGCCCCCAGGTTTTGATGCTGAGTGGTTGCTTAGTGACCAAGGCCCAGTGGGAGGCAGAGAAAGAATGCAGAGGGCGGAGTCTAAGCAACAGGCATGCTCCCTTGGCCCAGCGTGAATAGTGCCACGCAGCTGAAGGAGAAGGGGAATGTGCAGCTGCTTTCAAAGGCTGCTTTTACAGTGCAAACTCAGCTATTCAGTATCAAACTTTATGGGGCTTGTACCCAGGACTGCAATGTTACACAGAGCACAGCAGCGCATATTGTTAGCAGTGGGAGTAAAATGATATTCACTGTGGAATTCTCTGTAGCACTGCAGTCCAGTATATGCCTACATGGTATACTTTTTAATAGACAGACTTGCTAGTGGCCCCAATGGGAGGCCTCAGTGGCCTTAACGTGCCTGCCAGCACCTCCCTGCATGTCTCTCAAGCTCCGTTCTGCATAACTTTTTACATTTAAAGATAATTTTTTGAATTAAAAAAAAAAAAAATAGCTGATATGCTTCAAAGCAAAGTGCCTGCCTCCAACCTCTTTATCTTCCAGAATTTCTCTTGTCCCCAAACAGGCCCAATAAACTTAGAAAATAGAATAACCGGTGGCTGCAGCTCAGTGTTTTGTTTGGCAGGCTGTAAAAAGTGAAGTTTCATTTAAGTCCAGCTTGACTCCTGGTGACTTCATGGATACGTTCCTGCAGTTTTCTTGGCAGCAGGGTGGAAGTAGTTTCCCATTGCCTTCTATCAATTTTAACAAACATCTTTGTTATGTATTTTTTTTAAAAAAATGTTTGTGTGTTTATTATTGTTTTTTTACTTCCTAGTTTACCCTACAGCCCTGAAGGAATTCCATCCAAATACTAACCATGCTTGACCCTGCTCAGCTTCCAAACCAGCCAGGATTGCCCTGGGTGATAGGTAATATTTGAGTAAACCTGTACTGTGCAACATATGCTCCATACTGCAAATGGACTACTTCCCTGTACCATTTGGAATATCTTTCCAACATACTCTCAACATTTTAAATTGTCTACTAGTTCAGAAGACTGGCAACTTCTGCAGTAATGTGCTTTTGCAGGTCACGGCTTAGGAAGCACCTTGTCTGTTCACCAGAGGAGAATGCTGAGTATGAAACAACCAACCAGTTTAACTTAGTATGGTTTCTGTATCAAGTAGCAATGGTTTCCAGAGTTTTAGGTGAGGATTTTCCAGCCCACCATGACACTGAGACCTTTCCAGGCAAAGCATGTGCTCTATCACAAATTAAGGTTTTGTTGCTGTTTTTTAATGAATGCTTGTTTTATTGAATTTGATAATTTTGGTTTCGGGTTTTATGATCATGTTTGGTTTGAATTGGTTTCATAGCTTTGATTTTATAGTTTATCAAGAGTGTTGAATTTACAAAAGATGGGATATAAATCTTATCCATAAATTCATAAGCAAACACATCTGCCTTAGTTATAAAATCATAAGAATTGGAAAGGACACTGGTCCAACTCTAGCCCAACCCCATGCTCAGTGCAAAGATCGCTTCTTGCTTTTTATGTCCCACGCTGTTTATGTTGGCCTAAAAACATCTGAGGTTTTGAGTACCACGACTGGCATCCCTGCTGTGGTGTCCTGTGAAACTCTGAGCATCCTGGCCTCTTGCTTCTCCCTTTTTCTGCTTTCTGGACTCCAGTCCTTGGCTGCATATTCTGTTCTGAGCTTTTGCTACCCTCCCCTTTTGTTGTAGCTTAGCACTGTTCTGATGAGACTGGTCAGGTGCCTGTCAAACACTTCCTTTTCAGCTTTTGTAGTAGGTATCCCATCTCTTCCCAGGAGTTCTTCATGAAGATAGCATAGGTCATTGTTGTGGAATTCAAACCCTTCTCTGTGACAACATTTGCATAACCAGTTGTTGCCTTCCAGGACTCTGTTTTCTTTTCTCGCACCTTAACCCTCCACTGGAATGATGGATGAAAAAACTACCTGCGCTCCCAGTTCTTTCACCTTTCTGTCCATGGCCTTGTAGTCTTTAGAGATTCTTTCAAGGTCTTTATTTATAGGTAAATTTAAATAGTCCTGAGAACCTTTCTATCATGTCCAGTTGCCCCAGTTCCCCTTAACAGGGAATCACCCACCACCAGGATATGCTTTTTCTTTTTCAGGGTGACTTATGGATTTCCTCAATCTGTGAGGGCCAAAGTGTTCTTTTACAATGCTTTGTGGCATGTTTTGTTCAGGCTGTCGACTACAGTGACAACTTGTCTCTGGTTCCGGAGTTCCACTGGCATGCAGTCTTCCTATTCTTGCTTTTTTGGGCCATGTTCTTCTATGTATTTGCCTCTGCCAAAGGATGTTTTCCTTGTTCTTTGGTGTTCACTTCTCTACCTTTCCTGGTGAGCTTCAGCTGCCCTGTCCAGGAACCCTTCATTTTCCCTGATGTATTTCAGTGTAGCAACTCTCTCCTCAAGTCTCTTCACATTCTCCTCCAATAAGAAAACAAGCTTGCACTTACAACAGGGGTATTTGGGGATTTCTTCAGACAAGCAGACAAACATTGCACACACATTGAAATCACAGTGATGCTTCCCTCACTGTCCATCCTGCTTGGAGCCTTCCCTGCCAACTTCCCTAGCCAATTTTTCTGAAATCTTCCATTTGCTACTCTTGTCAAAAGCTCCCAGAAGCTGAATCTCTGGGTGAGAACCAGTCTGGACTGGAAAAAGAAGAAGGGAAAGAACAAAAAGAAAAGGTGACTTCCCTTGCTGAACTCCTTTGTCAAAATCCCATTGGTTTTCCCTAATTGCTTGCTCAATGGCATTAAATGACTTTTTAAAATATGCATCATATCAGATAAACCCATGGAGGATCCACGAGAGAAGACTTGAATTTAATTGTGCTGCAGGCTGTTTGTTCTGAAATTCTAATTCATGGTCCATATTCAGAGAACATATAACTGATTGCAGCTGAATACTTCACGTGATCTGCACTCTGTGCCCCTCTTGATGCATCTTCTCTGCCTATTTGCACTGGGCAAAACAGTGTTCTTTTTGAAGCTCCCTGGTCTTTTCCATTATCCAGCAAATGTTAGCATTGTGATGTCAATACCTGGCTTCGAGCATCCAAATCTCCTGGGCTGGCCTTGTTTGTTTCCTGTCTTCAGTTTGGGTAATTGGGCTGAGAGAATCATGTGTATGTGTGTGTGTGTGTGTGTGTGTGTACATATAGATTATACACACACAGAGAGAGTTTCTTTTCTCATTTTAGAATCATAATATCTTGCTTTAAGTTGACAGAAAGTAATAGTCAAATTTGAAGAAAAATCCATAATTTGCCTATTGAAATGTCACAACTGAAATGATATGACATAATGCTAATCAATGCACAAGCCTAGAAAGGATGTCTTTTTCTTTAGTTCACCTAAACTGCTCTATTCTCCGGTCATTCATTGCCACTGAATGTCTCACAGTTTTATATAATTAAAGCTGCGGCATACAAGATGATGTTCAGTTGGGAGAGTATCAGCACACGTTTCTTTTTCTGAACTGATTTCTCACCACTTGTTTTCTAATTTAACTGGTTAGGACTTCCATGTGGCCTGAAATTTGCCAGGGAAAGGAATGTTCCCCAAATTAAGAAGAATCACTTCTTATCTGTGCCTAGACTTCATTTGCATTTGGCAACATATGTTTATTTTAGAACAAGAGTGAGGAATTGTGGACTTGCAGATGTTACTAAATTACAACTCCAACCATCTCTTACAATTAACCATACTAGCTGAAACTGCTGGAAACTGAATCTGAATAACAATGGGAGTACCATAGGTTCCCCATCTTTTTGACACCTACCAATAATTTACATTTGATCATAAGCTAATAATCTATGATTCTTCAGCGGAAATAATCAGTCAGGATGTAAATACTTATAGAATCTGTTCTCTTATAGTTGGATCTCTCTGTATCTTGGTATGCCAGAAATTGATGATAACATTTGGGAAAGCCACTACCCACATGCCTTACTTGTATATATCTAGGTTACTGGTTAGTTTGTATTGATATGAGAATGCCAACTAATTATACTTACCTTTGGTCTGATCTGGCAGTGCTATTCTTATATTCATGAAGCTCCAGAAATTCCATTCTTGTGAAGATGATAATGATTGTGATGATTAAAATGTAGTAGCACAGAAAAAAGAATACAGTGGTACCTCGGTTCACGAACTTAATTCGTTCCGCGACTCTGGTCGCGAACCGAATTGGTCGTGAACCGAATCAAATTTTCCCATAAGGTTCAATGTAAATACGGTTAATCCGTTCTGAACCATATGTTTTTTTTTAAAAAACCGCAAAAATATGACACAAAGTACAGTATGAAGAGAGAGAAAGCTAACCTTGCTCGACGCGACTTCTGGCGTGGAGGACAGGAAGGCAGGTGGGGAGGCGGTTACTGTTTGGAGGGAGAGCCCCCCTCCCTACAGGAAGCTTCGACCACGTGTCACGGGAGGGAAAATGGCCGCGGATCCTGTTCGTCACCCGATGTGGAGTTCGCGAACGGAGGCAAAATTTTGCGACCGGAGCTGTTCGTGAACCGAATTGTTCGTGAACAGAAGCGTTTGTGAACCGAGGTACCACTGTATTGTTACATTTTGCATTTAATTAACTCAGAATGTAAATGTTGTCCATCTCACAATGTCTGAGTGTATTATGAATCATACTTTACATTCTTCTCTACCTCCTATGAGCGCTCAGGTCAGCAAAGAGCCCTGGAATGGAACTTGCTCAGTTGGTACCTGCATAGAAAAAACAGGTTAACAATACTGGCAACTACATATTCCAGGATTTCTTTCACTTGGGATACTTTAATGTAGTCTCCCTCATCTGACATCCTCATGAGGTGTTGTATTACAACACCAATAATTCCATTTGGCATACACATACTGGCTAGAAATTATAGGTAATGTAATCCAATGATCGAAGAGAATACCAGGTTGGGAAAGATGTTTTAGTATATTAATCAGCATCTCACTAAAGTATGATTGGTATTATAGTTGGCATGGAGACAAAGAGATGAAGTATGAAAGAGAAGACTCAGATAGAAAATGAAACCTTAAATTTTAGACTCAAACATGCTGAAACTGGTTTTTAAAGGATTTACTAAGCCTAGCAGGATAAGAATGACCACTGGAAGAAAGAAATGTAGGGGGGGCGGGGGGGAGGGGAAGCTTTCAGGCCAGTGCAGAAGAAATAGGATCCGAGACTTTATGGGAAGAAAAAGGGTCATTGTGGTACACAGAATAGGAGAGTGAATCCTGAAGGGCAGAGAGGATGCAGCTGTATCGCAGAAAAAAACAGTCTTGCTCATCAGGGACTTATTTCTACAAAGAACAGAAAGAAACCTGTGCAGGCTAGACCCATCAAAGTTAAAGTTTGCTGTCTGTAAGAGGCAAGGATCAGAGATGAGACAGAGTAACTTTCAAGGTTTCTGAAGTCCTCAACAATTAACATTGCAGGAACAAGCAATATAGCAAAGTGCCCACCTCAAGCACCTCATCCAGATCTAGGCTCTACATTTTAAGCAAGTTTCAGACAAATAAAAATAGCTTCTGAGAAGAAGAATAAGTATGATCAGGGAACTAGAAGTTCAGCACTACCATGACAGATTAAAGGAATTGGGAATGCTTAGCCTTGAGAAGGCTGAGTGGAAAATACAATAGCATTTTTCAAATATTGGATGGTTGTTACGCAGAAGTAGGTCAAGATCTGTTTTCTATTGTTCTAAAGGGCAGGATGTGGAATACTGGATTTAAGTCACAGAATGGTAGATTCTGAATGAACATTAGAATTTTTTCTAACAATAAAATAAGTTCAACGGAGGATTCAGTTACCCAAAGGGGTGTGAGCTCTCCTTCACTGGTATATTCAAACAGGTTGGATAGTCATCTGTCAGAGATGTCTTATCTTGGAGTTGTGCATTGAGCAGGGAGTTGGACTTGATAGACTAAACACCTCTTCCAGTTCTATGGTTCTGAACAATTTCTCCTTTCAGAAACTGTTTTTTCTCCCCTAGAACATGGCTGTTTATTATTCTTGCCTAGCTAATCTGTCTCTCTCCTTTCTGTATGCCTGGTTATATTTAGTATTATGCTGTTAAGGAACATATTTATCATATACCCAGTGGAATGTGTACTCGGAAATCTAGGAAATCCACTGAGAAGGCATTCTCAATGCATAATGGAGGTATGGAGGTGATTATCTGTATTTGTCACAACCCCAGCTATAAGTAGCATTGTAGTCAGAAGAGTGCTTAAAAATAAATATGAATACATTTTCTCTCTAAGCTGCCTTAAAATGAATGAATAAGATCCCTTCTTTAGATGTTAGAAGACTACTGAAGCAAGGCAAAGATTTCCTAGTGCTTGGGGGCTATAAAACGCTCAGTGACATCAGACTTAAAAGAAAGCCTCATAAATCTTTGGGGGGAAATGGATGCCAGACTTGAATGAAAATAAATCTGAGTATCTTGATTCATATTGTTTAGAGTTAATTATGCTTTTGTTACCAAATTAGTTTCTGTCTTCATATACTCTGATCTAAGCATAACCATGATTTATATTTCAAAGCAATAGAAAACTCATTTTCCAATGATCAAAAAATGTGTATCAGTATTGTGCCATTCATGCAAATGTAGGGCAGTTCTAAACTTGGGTGATTGCTGTTCATTGTTGCAACCTGACTGCTGCAACTCATTCTACATGGGGTGAGGTTAGAGAAAATGTGTGGGTTGCATCAAAGAATGATAGCTGGGGTGCCAGGTTTTTCTGTTTTTTTTTTTTGTTGTTGTTATTGGGTTTATTGTTTTTGGTTTTTATTATGTATATGTGGTTTTAGTTTTGATTGCAAGCCACCTAGAGTCTGGTTTAAGATGAGTGACTATACAAATGTTTTAAATAAATAAATGGGGCCACATTTAAAGATTGCCCAGAATTTTCAATTGGTGCAAATGAGGCAGTGAGGCTGCTAACAGGTAACTGTTACTGAGAATTTTGGCCAGTGCTGAAAGATCTATATCTGTGTTTTTCAAACTTGGCAACTTCAAGATGTGTGGACTTCAGCTCCCAGAATTCCCCAGCCAGCTAGTGGCAACAATAAGAGACAGCCAGTGGTAGAGTCCTGGCACTGGGTTGGCTTGACCTTTCCTCCCCTGATGTTCAGTTGCAATATATTCTCACACCAATGCTACCACCCTCCTGAACTGGGAAATGCCTTTTCAGGACTGCAGATGCTGCTCCAGAAAAAAACTATATATCGCTGCCTTATATTTCAAAGGGGTTTTGCTTCCATAGATAGGGATTTTTGCTCTCATCACCTTCCAGCTACTTGGCTGCCATGATACTGACATGGTGGCATGGTGCAAGAAAGGGGTCCAAATGCTGAATTGCTTGTATACCAGCATTCATTTATTTATTTACTGCATTTATATATTGATGAACTTTAAAAAGACTCCCAGTGATTAATAACAATAAACAATAATACATTTAAAATAAGTAGTGTTTTGAGGTGGTCCTCAAAGGTAGCCCCATATAGAGTACATTGCCGGGGTCTAAGTAAATGGTGATGAGATAGGAGTTACAATTGCAAGATCCTTGTGTTCCAGAGGGGGACCACAACTGGTACACTTGCTAAAGCTGGGCAAAGGTTTGGTCATGGCCTCTACCTGATCACGGCCCCTACCCGCCTATCAAGGAGTAGCTGCTGGTCTAGGAGTGTCAGTCCGTCAAGGTAGACAAGACTGGAAAACCAAAGTTATTAATGCTTTTATTATAGGGTTACAGTAACAGAATCTTGCAAATCTGAATGTGTCTCTCCCCTCCCTGCCTTTAACCTAAAGAGAACTAGGGAGGGTAAAGTCTGACACATTTTCTCAAATTACATTTCTGTTTTGGACTCACATTTCTTTTATCTGACTGTTGTCTTGATTGCAGCTCTTCTTCCTGTTCCTCCCAGTTATTCCTACAACTCATTACAAGGAGGACACTCAAGTCACATACAGCAAATAAAACCCTTCACATACTAGGCATCACACACATTTAACTGTTTCACAATCATCTCTCCTTGCTTTGTTCCTCATTCCCAATATGTAGAGTCTCTTCAAGCAATTCACATCCAACTGTCTAACTCACACAATATCCCAATGAAACCCATCTCTCACTGCCTGTAAAACTGATCATCCTTCCCAAACATCATATTTAAAAAAAGAAATTGCAGGAGTTTGGGGAGGAAAAAACCCTCAGACTAGGACTAGGGGGGCCCTAAGTACAAGTCCACCCTCACCAATAGAAACTCACTGAATGACTTTGGGTTAGCTCTTAGCCAAAATTCCCCATGCTATTGTGGGGGAAAATTAGAGGAGAAATGATACATACATCAACTTGAGCTCCTAGAGGAAAGATGAGTTATAAATGTAACAAATAACGATAAGTAATGAAGATTTTCAGTACAATTTGCATATTTTTAAATGATCAACCAGCTTTCACACACCTGCTCTCAAACTGCCTGTGGGATGTTGTTGTGTACAAGTGGACAGATGTTCATAGATATGTGTACAGGCATATATATAAAAGAAGAGGAATGCTAGCATTTTTCTATTTTTCCTGTAACAGCGATCAATTGTTTGTTTAGGCACAGATGCAGAGGAACCTGGGGGTTATGAGTAGGATGAGGACTTAGTTATTGACAAGTTTGAAATTAAAAGAAAACAGTCCTGATTAGCTGATAATTCTCTGTGATCAGATATTGGACAAAAATAGCTTTCATTGACTGATGTTCTCTGTGAGTCCTAGACTTACAGCCATAGGCATGTCTGGAATCTTACCACTTGATGTCTAAATAGATCTGTAAATAGTAAAAATAGCCTGATCAATCCCAAGCACATTTTGAAGTGGGATGAGAAAGACAGAAAGACTGATGTTTTAGAAGACCACTAAATGTAATTAGCCCTTTGTAACCCTGTTCTGTGCTTCTTTTTGTAAAGAAGACTAGTGACTTAGGTAGGATAAATAGATGTAATAGACAGTTTCTAATCTAATTGTTTTCTTGTCTTCTGATGAATTATCATTTGTTGTCAAAACATTGTTAGTAAATAGTGTATTTTATGGAAATACTAATGTCATGAAACCGCACTCCATTTTTATTCTTTTAAATATAGAACAGCATTAGGAGGATGCAATTTTAGCAGAACAGTGGCAAGGAAATACTTAACCTTTTTTAACTGTATGTAAAATTCTACCTCCTCCAAGATGATCAAAAATAGCACTTTTCTCCACTCTTGGTTCTATTTATATATTTACAACAGTATGCACAACAGCTAAATTTCTGTGTGGGAGAAGCAGCCTGGGAGTGGTTTTAAGTGCTCCTGCAGGCTGTAAAATTCAAAAGCGTGGCTTTTTCATTTCAAAAAATGTAATATGTCTGCTACATATAGTTTGTAGTTTTCCAAGTTGGCTCCTTGATCCAGCCAGATTTTGTGTATGATGAGAGACTGGTATCATCAAAGAGCAAGGTTTTTCTAACCGTGTTAGCAGAAGCCTTATAAAAATGAAGCGTGCCTTCTCATATTTCTCTGGGACAGGTACATAAATAGACAACAATGGGCCATGGTGTTTGAATTTCATGTGATTCTGGGCTTTAAGTGCCTAGTCCATATGGTTGAAGAAATAGGCTTGAATAGGATTTCCAAATGTCAGGAGCTAGTAGCCACACTTTGCCACACTTTTATGATTAGCATGAGGAGCAAAATAGTGAAAAATGGCAGAGGAGATTATGCAAAGTAAAAGGACTCACACAAATGTGCTTATTTGCTCATGAGATGGATAATCTGCAGAATCCATTTCTTTATTTCAAAGAATAAACCATTGGATTTTTATTATTCTGTGAACCTTGAAAATGGTTAATTGTTGTTAAGCAATCTGTAAACAACACTGAGTATAGGATTTAAAACAACTCATATTATCCAGGGGCAGCAAGCAGAGGCTGGAGAGCTAAATTCTGGCCTAGTTATCTAGGTTTGCTGACATTTCTACAACAAAATTATGACAGGAGTGCAATGTGTTCCCAACAATGGATGGTATTGCAAAAAGAATAGGATGCTGTGCTTTGTTTATCAGAGTTAACCTGAAGTCCCAGTGCATCGTTGCTGATGCTTACATGCATTGTCTAGACAATGTAATCTACGTGAGAAGGAGTACATTTTTTCTCACTATCTAAAGCTGAATCCCATATAAGATCCTGTTGCAGTGGAACAAGATTAGTAGACAGACTTTGTCCTCTCCTTGTCTTAAAATATTAGAATTGATGGCTATGAGATTTTTTTTTTCATATTCAAAACCAGACAAAGTTGAGAGCATGGAAGGGAAAGCACAGAAGCTATGGATACAAGTTTTGAAAGCTTTTAGAAGGTTAAACTACTTCTTTCTATCATATGTTAAACTATGTTGCAGAATTTGCTAGCTGGGAAATCTGCAAATTGTAAACCAATACATCTGCAGAACACCAGGCCGGTGGAGGTTGGGTTTGATAGACTTGTGCAGGTTAAATCCATCCATACTCAGTTATTAGCCATGATCACTACATGGTTTCCCTCTTTGGAAGCATATACTTCAGTAAGGGGAAGCTGTTGACTCTACACATGGTTTGCCCATTCTGGCTGGGCAATGCTGGAAAGAGATTGCTAGATCCGTTGAATCCTGGTGGTATTATTCAGTTGGGCTACTTATTCCAAAGCACCACCAAAGTTTTCCTTAGGAAATCCCTGTAAAAGCTTTGCCTCATATATGCGTGTGTACTTCTGTGTTTAGAGGTATTAGATAAATAAATGAATATTTAACTAAGTAAGTCAAAAGTTGCTGGGGCATATAGTATAACCATATAGCACTCCCCTGTATTACCAGCCAAAGCAGTATAATAGAAAAACAATTGTCCATAAAAGTTCTAGAACAAGATTTAATCCTATTACACTATTTCTAAAATGTCAGCACTTAGTATAGTTGAGTGGTCTTAAAATTATAGGCAAGAACTCCATAATAAGGACATCAGGCAGTCCAAAAGTCAAGATGGTGGCTACAGCCATATGATTGAAGCCCTGGCCTCTTTTTTTCCTTTTTATTATATTGTTATAAGCCTTGATACATTATATTGTTTCAATACAATGATATTTGTATGGTATTAATTAGTTATTAATATATCGTTTAGATAACTTGGAGTATTGGAGATAGAGAAAAAAGAAATATATATTCTATCAACATTGATTATAATTTAGGACATTGATATCATATCCATAAAATTATTTGACTTTTTTAGTCTAACCTTAACCCTAACCCTGACCCTTTTTAATGCAATGCATACTGTTTGATTGTGCAGTCATGGCCACCATTTTGACTTTCTTGACCCCTTCCTGTCCTTATTTACATTGAACAAAGAATGTACTATTTTTTTTCGCACTTTGATTTATATTAGTTTCCTTATTTATTTAACGTATACTTACCATTGTATTGATTGCATACAGTATTGTAATTCTAACTAAAGAAAATTGTGCAGTTATATCTATACAAACTTTCTTCCAATGAAGCCTTATATGACCTGCCAATCATGTTGAATATTATTTCATAAATGAACAACTTGCTCCTACATGGATCTAACTATTTTATTTATCTATATCTAATGCCTTGACCTGGATGTCACCATATTCAAGAATGATAAGGCTGAAAGCTGTTGATGGGGTCTTTTCAATGAAGGTGTCACCACTGAGGAATATTGCTCAAAAGAAACTGAGCTGGTGTCTAATTTTATACTTTTTAGCAGTAACTAAAAATTGTGATGACAAATGTTATTTTTTCCAGGGTTTAATTACATAATTGGCTATTTCTTCTGTTTTCATTTTTTTGACAGTTTTATGATTTTTAAAATATTGTTTTCCTTCAACATGCCACTGCACTGAAAGTTGAATACTTTGGAAAAACACTTAAAAGAAAAATTAAAATATTTTAAATGAATAATCATTCATTTCTCCTTATAATTTCTAGCATGTGCCTGAAGTGTTCATGTGTTCATTCATTTATTGCTTGTATTCTGATTTAAGAAGAGATTTAACCTGGTATCAAGACAACTTTTTCAACCATATAGCAGACACATCCACAATTGCTAGCCTGGGTGGGTGGAGTCAGCCCATGGCCTGAAGGAACCATCGTGAAGTTGCTTTCCATAGTGGAGGTCAACCATTTAGAGATGTTGGGCAGAAATGAAGCAGCAGCTGATAACTGGCAGGCCTCATAGTTGAATAGTGGTTTCCTTTCTCTCCCCGTCTCCACCCCCTGTAAATCTAGCATGCTGGCAGTCTGGTTCTTAGAAATCACAAGTGATTCTTTTTCTCTATTATGTATGGCACTGTTTCTCAACTTTGGCAACTTTAAGATGTGTTGACTTCAACTCCCAGAATTCTCCAGCCAACATGGGAGTTGATGTCCACAAATATTAAAGTTGCCAAGGTTGAGAAACATTGATGTATGGTAATTCAGATTTAAATTATAGAATTATTGGGCAAAATTGATTCAGTTTCAGTTATACTTACAGCTTACAATCAGAGACACAAACAGTTGTTTTTATGTACAGTAGATGTTGAAAAGCATAGAGACAAAAGGGAGACTTTTAAAAAAAGGTAAAAAGAGGGATGAGAAATAGTCTCCTACTATTATCTTCGCAGAACATTAGTCAGGTAAGATTACAAGGAACCAGTGCAAAATAGTTCTTCCTAGGCAGTACTGAATGATGCTGAGAGGTCCAACGGAAACAAAAGGGAATTCTCCTTAGCTAGTCCGCAATATAAATCATCTACCAAAGCCAGTCGAGCTGTTTATGTCCCTTCATTCAATCTCAAATTTGACTGGAAAGGATCTAGTTAATCTTCATTATCAAATAAAGCCTGGAACTCAGTTGCTATTGGTGATTCTAAGATCTTATTTAGAAAAATGTTAGTGAATACTGTACTCAGTAGTTATCAAGAACCTTAAGATCCAGTTACCCCTCCCTGAAAAAAACACCTACCTCCTATACTGACTACTTTCTTTTTGGCAGATTTTTATCATAATTCACAAAGGTCCAACAAGCAAGTACTCTCCAATCTTACTCCTCCAAGAGATTTATCCAATATTCAGTTGAACAAGAATGAACTCATTTATGAAAACTGAATAAGTGCCCAGCTCATTTACTATTCCAACAGTTGCTGTTAATGAATATGAACAGTTTTATTGGTAAAATGTTTTGGCATATGCCATGGACTGCTAGATCTAGGGCACTGACAGTTTTCATCCATTACTGCATTTAGGCATGTTATGGATGTCGGTCCATGTCTCCTGCTTTTTTCCCCTATTTGTACATTGATTTCCTATTATACTGACAATTAATTTCCATGAAAATTAGCTTCCATGAAATTCTAGCACTTCTCATCATCCTGGAAATATTTACTCCTCTGATCCCCTGACCATATTTCCTGAAAACCTTTAGCATCAGTACAGCATGTTTCCACATATTGGCCCCTCTGGATATACTGGATGACGGGGGGGTACTAAGTTGGGAAATGCTGCACTAGAATTTCTGACCCATCTGTTTGGGAATGGAATGGCTCAGATATGGAATGGCTTTAAATATGCAAACACTGGCAAGGAAAAAATAAGTTCCATGAAAGTATCTTCCTGTGGATTTTATCTAACATGTGAATCACAGAGATACCTATGGGACTCTGGACAAATCTTACATCATCTTTTTATCTCATTTTTTCTTCATTTTGTGTTGCTTGGTATGTTATAGAACATACCAAGCAACACAGAATGAGGAAAAAAACTTTCTTTTGAGCAGCTTTGTGTGTCCCTTCATTATTGTTCATATTCATTGTGGCCCAAGAGAAAATACAGACTGGTTCCCAGCAAAAAGATGTTCTGGCTAATGAACAAGACCTACACTTGATCTTTGCCATTTTGCATTTCAGTTTCACAAGGGTTGTCCTTAAGGAGTTTAACAAAGGATGTTTGTAGATGATCACAAAAGCTGTGTGTGTTTGGAATTATAACAACTTACTAAGCAGGCAAGAACTTGAATAAAAGATCCAATGAAAATTAATCTGGTTGTGGAAAAAAATACTCTTCTCCATACACATGACAGGCTGTTTCAACTGCCCATTTGAATTAGCAATGAATTCATGCTTTATTAATGACTCAGATCAATAGTTTCCTGGGAATGCCTGCTTAGATTATACATGTAAATGTCAGCAGTTCTGCATGTTTGCAGTTTGCCAATATTGTTGGCACAAATGAAAATAGAGGATCCATTGTTATTCCATTCTGTCTTGATATTTGAAGGAGTAAATCTGGAGTCAATGATCAGGTACAATGCCATGGGTAATGCTTAGTGCTTCCATCTCTGTACAAATAAATATCCATGCTTTTTTTCCATTAGCACACTGAGAATACATCACAGGAGTGACTGGGAAAGGCTCCTCTCACTTGGATTACGTAAGCTTAAAAATAATTTTCAAATACGTTATTGTCCTTTCATTGGGCACATTAAGTATTTCCTAAGCAGGGTCAACCTCAGGAATTGGTATTATGGGGCAATTGCCAGAGCTTACACCTCTGCAAGAAGCCTTCTCTTGACTCTCAGAGTATCCTGACCATCTGCTCTTCTGTCTTGCCTTCTCTGAATAACAACAGACAGACAGAGAGAGGAAGGCCAATAAAAAGTAAAGCAGTAGCAAGAAGCGGTTGATGAAATGGTCTCTCTCTCTCTCTCTCTCTCTCTCTCTCCCCTTCTCTCTCTCTCTCTCTCCCCCCCCCCCCCCGTCCTCTCTGTTTTATGGACTGAGCCAACATGGACATGACAAGAGATGAACCAAGGGGGCAGCAACAAAGAGGAAGTGGATCCACCCAGACAAGAGATAAACTGCTTTTATGGCAATCAAAATTTATTTCAGCACTGTTACCACAAGTGCAAAAAATACCATCAACATTCCTTTCAAAATTTAATGTGGCACATGCAGTATTTCCCTCATCTAGGAATAATGATGACAAATGACTTCTGATTGCAATAGGGAGGGGAACGTTCATTGGTCAGAGAACTAGATAAAGTTTTAAAAATTGTTTTAATGTATTGTAAAACATTTTGGTTGAGACTGGTTTAGAGTGTCCAGAATTAAATGTTTAAGGAATTAGTAAATTATTTCACCTAATGTAGTCATATATATTAATTTTAAGATATAAATAATTCCACCCTTACTTTTGGGACAAATCCTTAAAGCTGCAGGGTTTATACAATTACCTGGAGTAATTCTGTTGGATAAAAAGGGATTCACTTCCAAATAAACAAGCACATGATAACAGAACAACATGCTTAATAACATGGGAATAACACGCCAATTTGTAGAAGTAACCTTAATTGGGGGGGGTTTCTAAAGTATCTGTAAAGAAGAAAAATGTTTAACAAAGTGGTACTATTTTTTTTTTTTTTTTTGCTTTAACACACTGCATAACAATTTCACCAGAATGTAAATGAGAGAATTGTTACATTTTCCTAATATGCAATAGGGAAACCTGGAGATTTTGATGCAATGGTAGAATTAAGATAATTCTATGGTTTTTTAAATCAGTATCTTGTGATGAATCCAGAGAATTCAAGCTTTGAGATTTCCTTTTCATTAGAAAAATTTGTCCGGTCAATGCGTGAGCCAGGACTTCCAACGCTGGTCAGCCAAGCTTTCCTGCAAAGGGAAAATAATGGTAGAGAAGTCAGAGTATTACAATATTATCCATGCTTCTGCTGTTATATTTTGATGTTGTATGTTGTTGAAGGTGTGGCAAAGCAAAGGAAGACAGTTGTGCAGAAAGGGCAGAGAGAATTCTCTATCTTATGGATGCTGGAGGACTGAGATTATTAAAAACAAGAATTTGGGTGGGTACCAAGATGTAGAGAAGAATATTCTGGTTTCTTTCTTACAGACTTCAACAACTTGGTACCCTTCAAATATATTGAACTACAACTCCTATATGATGTTGAAGCTCAGCATATCTTCATCACATTAATAAGAATATTGTCTGTATGTAGTCACATTCTTCCTTTCCAAATTCCCTCTTGTCCCTCCAGTCAAGTATAAGTTATGAGATGGACCAGTCTTGTGATCAATATAGAGAACTCTGAAATGCTGGTTAGAATGAATAATCTGTTATAAACTTTACAAAGGCCTAATCTGATGGGTTACTGACATTTATATTTTTATTCCACCCTTCCTTGAAAAAGCTCAAGCAGCAGTTTGCTAATTCTTCACAGGAATCCTATAGACATATTAGGCTATGTTGATATGGCCTAAATTACCTACTGAGTTCCACAGCAGCATAAGACATCGGGTTTGCTTCTGCCTAGTCTGAGGGTACTTTTACATGAAGTTTTTATTTTGCAATTTGCACAATTTGGAATTAAATATAGAATCCTATGCAACCCTCCCACGTTTTCTCATTTCTCTTCTGTATAATACCTTCTGATTTGTAGTGCTAGGGCTAGTATACCTGGAAGTATACATAATCAGATCCCTGGTATCTATTCACTACCACACTCTGTTTCATATGTAAATCATGCTTCAGTGTAAACAGCTTGAACTGGGATACTTAGTGTGCCTAACTTCTAAGATAAGCACAATATGTTAATGGTGAATTGTATGCAAAAGATGCGGCACTGTTAGAGGAATTCCTGCACTGCAGTGTGTAGAGACTCAAATTTATTTTTTAGTTGCAAAGACTCCTGCCTAGGACTGCCAGTCAGAGGAGGTGATACTGGCTTAGTGTGGGCTCACATTATTGTAATGCTGGTTCATATTGAACTGGCATCTTGTTAAGATCAGTGACACAATTCTTATAATTTTAATGAATCTATGTATTTTATCTTATGATTAGGAAAGGAACAAAAGAACAAAAATATTGTTATGTTCTGAAATAGTTGGAAGGGTCAGCACCTGATATCTTGATTATCAAAAGGCCAGTATGATTTAAAAGCATGTTACTAAGCACAACAATAGCACTAAAAATTTGGAAATGCCAAAATTCTGTCCTATCTTTACTTTGGATGCAATATTTTATTGAACAGTAATACTTTTTCCCTTTTCTGTTCTATGGTTCATTCCTGCATTACTGGCACCAGTCGGTTTGCAACTGCTCCTAAGAGTAGACTATAAGCACTCTCCATCAGGTGAACTGGTACAGTAATTTGTGCTCTGAGTTCCAATACCCCAAATTCCCTGAAATCAACTTTATCAAATCATCTATTACCTGCAAACTCAGAGAAAGAAGGAAGAGTTCCACTGATTGTCACCTAAAAATAATCCTTGGTAGCTCAGAACTATGAGTAGAATTCCTGCCATAGATAGACAGGTGAAAGGTGGCTTAGGAGTGTGTATCAGGTTCAGATGTCTCCAAGCTTCTGAGTCAAATCTGGCTGCTTTCATTCTTGGTCTTCAGAAGGCAAGATAGGATCTCTCTAATACAACCAGAACTGAATCTACACCCTTAGAAGTTTTTGCTAAATACTTCTGAACCACAGTCCTTTCCAGCTAATTCTGAATAGAGCAGTTCAGTCTTCTATTATACAGATAAAGCTGGGAAGCATCCAACAAATTTAAGGCACAAAATATAATATCAGCAGAAACACTGTCTAGACAAGAAATCTGATTTCAACAGAGAACTGGATAAAAAAGGAAAGGGTTGCACCAGCAAAAGCCAACTAACAATTGGATAGCTTTGTATCTGTTTTGTTGCCTTCTTCATAAAGTGTCAGAAGAGTTCAGAGCTAGAATAGATGTTGGTTCTTATCTCCTCCTACCCAATAGAGCTCAGAGATTAGAGGCCTCGTGCTGCCAAATATGCTAGTCTAGGAATCGTTTTGGCTCCATATCTTTCTTTGCTGCTAAGTTTCTGGAAATAATAATGGAGATCCTAGAGCTGGATTATATGTCCAACTGGGTAGTGTTAAGATCTAGAATTCTGCGGGGACTTCCAGGTGAGGCAATGGCGGAATAAGACATCTCTGAAGGAGCGGAGATGATGCTGTGGCGACAACCAACAGCCAGGTGACAAGCCCCGGATAACGGAGCCTCTCTGGACAAGGAGAGGCCGAGAGATTGCCCACTTGTGCTCTGTATGGCTGCTCCTTGCGAGGAGACCACAAGATTGTGGTCAACTTGTGAGTCTGAGCACTGGGAGATGCAAAAATTACAACAAGCTCCCAGCCACAGTGGAGCCTATAAGGACACTGAGTTTGCTAAACCTCACTTTCTAAAGGACTTTTGGATTACAACTATTCTAACACTAAAAGAGATCTGAGAATTCAATCTATGAAAGTTTTAAATGGAGTAAGGGACCAGTCAAATTTGAAATCTTATGACTTTTGCTAAAGTGTTTTTGAAATTAAATAAATAATACCTTTATGGGAATGCAGACTTCACTTTCGGTGAAGAGATGATTGGTGGATTTTTCAAAATAAAGAGGTAAAGGAAATTTGAGACAGACCACGTGATCATAAAAATACAAAGTACAGAGGGGACCAAAGACTTAAGAACTAGAGAAGGGCAAAAAAGAAAACAAAAACAAAGAAAAAGAAAAAGAAAGAAAAAGAAAAAGAAAAAGAAAAAGAAAAGCCCTTCCTTTTACTTTTGTGCTGGATGAAATGGCTGTTAGTAGAAAGTGAAACTTACAGAAATGACAAACAAAGGTATTATATTTGAGACATTTCTAAGGACCTTTGAGGAACTGGGAAAGAAATTCACAGCTACAATAAGAGCATCAATATCTATTTAAATGCATCATTTAAAAGAGATCTCAAAGAAGAGACAAAAGATAAGATGGAAAATAATTTGGAAGGATTTGTAGGATGACTGAATGGAGTGGTAAACCAAATTAAAGTCAAGGTGAAAGTCTTGGAAAACAAAATAGAGAAGGGTTGAGATATGGGAAGAAGTGATCTATGTAACGTGAAAGGGGGAGGAGAGATATTAAGCTTGCTAGTAACTGCTGTAAAGGAGATCAGAAGTCAGTTCTTTAAATATCTTTTTCTTTGTTTTTTCTGTCTCTTTTATTTCCTGTACTTTGTATCCCTTCTTTTTCTACTTTTCCTTTCTTTTGTAATTTCATTTTGCATAATCTCTTATTACTCTTAAAATTTTCAATAAAAAGTATTCTTATAAAAAAAAAAAAAACCTAACATTCTGCATAGTTTCCAAGTGTGGTTTCTTCCAGGATAGTGTCACTACAATGCCAGTTAGGGTATGCTAACACTCTTTAGTCCTTTTAGGTCCTGGAGTTGACAATGTATTTCACTTCTGTAAAGGACACTTCATCTGATGCTCCTAATTCAAACAAGTCTCTCCAAACAGCATGGAGCACTCCCAGTATTTTTACTAGACAGTCTTTAGAACTGGCTTCTTGTGTTTGTTCTGAACTCACAATCCATTAATACGTTATGGGAAACACAACTGCTCTGTCATAAACTTGCTGCAGTGTCGGTTCATTTACCAATGGAAGGGTTGCTTGTCCTTTCAAACTACCTAGATTCATCCATACCTTGGATAAGATTTCAAAGCTTTCAAGACTTCTTGGACAAGTGTTTGCCTATTTAGAGAGAAGCCAAAATCTGGAGAACCACAGTTTGAAAGGAATCAACACTGCTGCTTACTTGCTGAAGCACAATGTACCCAATCTGCATATCTTCAAGTCAAGATATGCCTGTCTCTGCTACCATGGAAGCCACATTCAGCCATTTGGCAAAAATAGGTAGATAGTGTCTTATGTATTTTGTTTATGATAAAAAACTGAGAAAACAGAGGTTGCAAGATTGATTGAAGCTCAGAGGTTATGAATCACATCAGCATAATATGAACCTAACATCTCTCCAAACAAGGAGGGGCATAAGATGCAGAGAGAGCTATGGTTCCTAGAGGGTTTCTAACTCCCAACAACAAAATAGAAGAACAACAAAATTCCTCCCCCCCTGCTCATATTAGATTATTAATACAGTCCATTTGTACTCATATGGGAAATTTTGGTAACTATTTTACACAGGGCTCCCTCCACCTCTAAGCCTCTGGTTTGTGCTTGATTCTGCCTGGTACAGGAACTTCCAAGTCCCTATAGAATTTAAGTAGCCGTGGAAGAGGAAAAAAGAAGAAGTAACAGATTGGGAGAAAGAAAATACCCATCCCATGCTTGACTCATAGTATACTTATCCACTGTGAGGTTCAGTATAGGTTTATCACATTTTTTGAGAATCCCAATAAGTTTATTCCCAACACCCAATTATTTCACAATTCTGGAATTAAGTTAAATTACTTTAGTGTTTCTGCAGTCTGAGACAAAGAACAGAGACAAAGAGCTGAATTTGGGAACTGGAAACATCTGATAGAAAAAGGAGAAAGGGCTGATATTCAGGAATTCAGCACCATGTTATCCTGTGGTGCTAGTGAAAAATAAGAAGAACTGAAAGTACTTTTATGGGATTGCAAAAAAAAAAAAAAAAAAACATTGGGAAGGATAGAAAAAGAGAAAGTGTATTTAAAAGCTCATGCCACATACAAGGAGTTATGCATATTACAAGCTTTTTCCAACAGTTACTCAGATCCCCGTGGCTAAACGGAATTGTGTTCTTCTTAAATGGATTATAAATGGGATTGTTTGTTTGTTCATTTTATTTTCTGCTGTGCAATTCAAGTTCCATAATAGAAAATAATTGATTTTTTTCCAGATTTCTAATCTGTATCCAATGCATTCAAGGACTCCTGGTGTGATTGCTTTATTTTAAAAACACAAATTAAATTAAATAATATATAGCTTTAAAAGGCGGTACTTACAGAAATGTACTGAATATTTTGTCACACACTCTAGCATGCCAGAACATTAAAGTCCAGGAAGACTGGTTGAGAAGCACAGGGTAAGACTATGTAACTAATTGAATTAAGGCAGTGTTGTCCAAACCTGGTCACTTTAAGATGAGTGGACTTCAACTCCCAGAATTCCCCAGCCAGCCACTCATCTTAAAGTGGCCAAGTTTGGACAACACTGAATTAAGGAGTAGGAAGGCTCTCTAAGTATCAGCTAAGACAATGGACAGCTCTTCATAGGATCTACAATGCAGGATAAGGCTATAGCCACAGTGACAAATGGCCACCCAGTTTCTGTTTTTAAAAACCCTGTGTTTTTCTTGCTATATTCACCTGTTGGTTTCTATATCTGCTTTCTTGCCTCTTCCTTCATGTGACAGCCTTCGGATATTTGAAATTTCATTTTACATTTCTCTTGAATCTTTAGGCTAAACATACTGAACTCTTTTAACTGTTCCAGCTAGGACTCAGCTTCTAGACTTATCATCATCCTGTCACTTTTCTTAAGACATTGTTGGTCAGTGTCCTTAAAAACATGTCACTTGTCTTCTCCAGGTAGAATCTGCCCCTTTTCCACAGTCTAGCCAGGAAATGATGTTGGGAAATCAAGCGTTGGGACCCAGAAGATGATTTTCTTAGTGGTACCCCCTTGCTGTGGAATAGCTTGCCCCTTGATATCAGGTGAGCTCCATCCTTTTAATCCTTCAGGAAATTGATTTTTTTAGATGGAGGCATAGAACCATTTAATGGAAAGAGACAATACTATCCTTAATTTGAGGGATGGTATTTATGGCATTTGAATTGTTTGAGAGACAAGACTGGTGATAATAACTGAATTTTTAGCATGTTATGTTTGCATGTAAATTGACTTGTAAAAGAATATTTCCCTGGAATACTAAGATATTGGTATAAAATATCATATGATATGAATATTCTTATTCCTATGCTTCAACAATACAAAATACACTATACTGGGTATCTCTCTTGAAGACTGTTACAAAAACAAAAGCTTATTAAATGATTTATGATCTAAATTTATGTTTGAATTTTAACTATGAGCTTCTCAACCCCTGACCCTATTTTAAAGGCCCAAGGAAGATGTAAAACACACTGCAATGTGAGATTTATGTTAAGTACTAAGATATTGGAATGATAATTGATATTCTTTAAAGTGAAGGAGGAAGTAGGCAAAATACGCTGCAAGAAAAGCCAAGGCCTCTCAACCCCAGTAAATTTTATTCTGTTTAAATGGGCCTTGAGGAAAGATTTTGGCATGAGTTAACTATCCAAAGGAAGAACAGAAATAAATATTAATCAGCATGTGCTTAGCACAAATATGTTAGTGCTAAGGGGAGGCATTACTGATATAAAGTGATCCCCAGCATTTTTCAGGAAAGTCCTGTCGTTCAGTGGCAATTTAGCATGAGTGTGCTTGGTTAACCCTTTTGCCCCAGGACTTAAATTCAGGACTCAATTTTAAATGTACTCAGGAAAAGCATCCTCCATTTACAATTTCTGTATGATGAAGGGCAAAAGGACAACAGGCATACTACCCTTTTATTTTACTGGGTTTGATTTCTCTTCCATGGGAGAGGAAGCATGCATGCACACACAAATGAATATGGTGGTGCCTTAAAAATTAGGAAATAATCTTTCCTTGCTTTAAAATTAGAACAGGAAGTTACAGTCCTGTCCAAATATTTTTGAGCTTAGTTTTAAACCTCTGAAAAGTAAGAATTTGTAGAAGTAAATGCTGACAGTTCTTTTGCTATGATGGCACAAATGGTTCTGTTCAAATTACATCATTTTTCTTTGAATTCAGGCAGGACTAGTTAGTTGTATAATGTTGCTTCTTTAAGCTGAAACTGCTGAAAAATTAATCATCTTCATTATCTAACTTAATTGTGAACTATTATTTAACTTAATTAACTTAACTAATTAAATTAATTTTGAACATGAATTATTCCTTTTTAGCAAAAACAATCCCAAGGGAATTCTCATTTTAGTTTGGACAGAATAACAACAACAACAGTCTTTAAATATATATGCTGCTCAGGATCACTGGAAGTTGGGCCACATATAAATTTAATGTTTTAATTATTATTATTAGACATATTCTATCTATGTTATTTCTTTGCATTCCAGCGTACTTATTTAGAAGTGCTGCTATGTCCCTCAAAGAAGCTCATACATCTAGAATGGTTTCCAGTTGATATTAATGGAGGTGACAGATTAATTCACAACCTTTTTGGATGCATAAATTTACCACTATCGCCATCTTTTAAAAAAAATAGGGATGCTTCTGAGGCAGTGTTTCTCAGCATTTCTGTAATTGGGGATGCTAAATAAACATTTGGAAAATGTAGGGACCACCCAGTTAACCACCACCACCCCCGTTCTCAACTGTTGGTTGTTTTAATTTTAGTACTCATATTGCTACTTGTATCATCATTGTATGTTTCAGTGAACCAGATTTTGGCCAATGATCCATTCTCGTGATCCAGCTGACTGTCAAATATGTGAAGAAGTGGGGACTGAGACAGTAAATGGACTTTTGCTGGCTGTTAGTGCATGTGGGAAAGTGGAGATGAGACAGTGAGCTTGCTTTGGCCCATAAATATGGAGAGATTGCAATCACACTGGGGACATGCTTGGGGACATCTGCAGACCACCAGTGATTTGCAGGCTATTCTTTGAGAATCACTCTCCTAAGGGAACAAGAGATTCTGAATCATAGAAAACCCTGGTTTATAATAACTGCTTTATTTTGAGGATGGAACATGTGGAAATTCCCATAACAGTGACAACCGTTTTGAGGAACGGCTGGATCATGTATGAAGTTCTCACATTAATGATGTACCTCCTTGAAGTCCTGAAGTTCTTGAATTATGCTGTTGGATAGTAGAATTCATTGTACTCTACCATTTGCCAGATGACTGTGCATTCTGCAATGCTTCAGTTGAACTTCTCTAACAACAATCAGGACTTGAAATTATTGGTCAAGTCTCAACTGAGCCAAAATTGGTAAGATTTATTAGGAAAAGGATTAGAGTGACAACACAAGAATTGTGGCAAGCAGTCTATATAGGTAATTCAAAGCAACTAGACTCTCATTTCTTTCTCACCCTCTTTCAGTGCAAGGGAGAGGATCTTTCTCTCTAGCAATAGCCAACCTGCATCGGCAATTTTTTTCAGAAATGGCGCCTAGCCTTCTTACATAAGCCATCTCTCACAACTTCCTTACCAATTCTGTAAGTGGCCAGAAAGCAGGATTGCAGTTACTATCTCAGAAGGACTAGGTGATACAAAGGACCTGATATTACAAAGTTTCCAATTCTGGATTCAGAGTTTCAGCAATTGATTTGTCTAGTATAGATCAAGTCACTCCTAAACTATTTTTTCTCCCTTGCTTGTTTCCTTGCTTGGCTGCCCATCTCTGATTAAAATCTGTTTGCCTTTAGATGGCCAGAAGCATTTAGCACTTACTATGTTGGTTAATCTTAGATAATCACTAGACTGAAACTAGTTCCTTAACTCTGCCAACTAGAGTTGAGATCCTGAACTGACATGTACCATAGATTTTATTATTTTCACTAGTATTTTTTGTAATTATTGCTTTATGACAGGGATGCGTAACTTATGAACCAAGGCCACCTCCCCACTCCAAATCCCCCTCTCTTTTTTCATTCTGGAGGTCCTTCTGATATCAGTTGTCGAATATCAGCATTAGAGTTTCCAGTGGTTTTGAGGTAAGATGCATATGAAGTCTGTAAGTCTTAGAATTTTTAAAGAAGAAAAAATACTCCAACCCTCCTTAAAAAAATCACAAGAAAATCCTTTCTGTTCCTATGCATGGTATAGCTCCACCCCACTTTACCACATCCCTCTGCTCTCAATCCAAGTGAATGTTGACCTTCACTGCCTGGAAGTTGCCCGGTCCTATTTTATGAGGTTTTATTTTATGTGTGTGTGTGTGTGTTTTTCTAGTTTGTGTGATTCATTAGATTTATCTGTTAAGGAAATATCAGAATACAGATGATTTGAATCTTTGCCTTAAGAAACAAGGAAGATTAATTCATCATGGTTTTGTCTGACAGCTATCAGGGTAAGGTGTTGCTATATAAGGCAAAGAGTGAAGCAGGCGACTATCCCACTTTCGATGCAATGATACATTTGAGTGGCACAGAAGTGGTCACACACCAAACTCCTCTCACCCAAATTCTGTACTAATGAAATGCCCAAAGAAACATGGCAGCCAGTGAAAAAATTAATTTCATCCTGCCTAGGGCACTAATTTTGCTATAGTAAAAACAGGGAGAGCCATGATATGAGAAGACTTTTCCATTAATTTTTAAGAATACATCTCTTTTGAGATAAGAAGAGCACACTAAAAGATTCACTGGGTCAGGACATGTGACCGTTTAGTCTAGCATTCTGTGTCCCACAATGATGCATTTAGTAAGTTCACAAGCATGGACAGGTTGACAGTTTTCTTCCACTACTGCCCATCAACAGCTAGTATTTAAGATATGCTGCCTATGGTTCAGAATGTAGCAGACAACTATCAAAATTACAAAGTTACTTAGTGATAACCTAATGCTTGCATAGTCCTTTCCAAAACCAGCTAAATTAGGGGCACCACCACATTCAATGTCAATGAATTCCATAGTTTAATGTAAAGATAGGCTATCTCACTGAACTAAATAGGGAAGTAGATGGGGAACCTTGTACATTCACATGACCTCCCAGGCCTGGTGGGAAAAATTATAATGACAGGAACTGGCAGAGAGCCTGCTCTTAAGAGACTACTCTGGAAAAACTTTTAGTGCTGTAGTTTTAATATAGTACAACAAGGTTGTTGGCTATGGCTGGGAGGAATAGGAAAGAACTCTGGAACGTTCTTTAGTCCAAAAGTGTTCAGTTCTGACCCTTTTACATACACATCTGCTTTTCTTTATGTTCCATGTGGAATTATTTCAAAGTACTGATCAAAGTACTGTGAAAAGTGGGGTCCCCTGAGATTTCTTAAGTATTTGGATCTGTAGGATTAAAACTTGTTAAGTATGAGGAAGACATCACTTTGCCAGAGCTTTTGGTCTGTGGAGTGGAAGTATCAAGCAATTACACTGAAGATATTCCAGGAAGAGAAAAAAACATAATACATTCTATATCCTACAAAAACACCAGCCCAGTAGTCATGGGTGATATGGAATTGCATGCTGGTAAATGCACAGAATTTTATGCAGGCAAAGGAGCAGGTTGGCAGCCCAGAGATAATTTAAAATTATTATTCATAAGAGTGAAGACTGCCTCAGGTGTCAAGTGCTGAGTGGAACAGAGAAGACAGAATTATGCATGCTGGGGGAGAAAAAAAAAGAATTATACAGGCTGCATTTGCTGCCTTTTGTTCCAAACCTCTCTACCTTTGTCAAATCCAGTCAAGATAACTGTTTCATCGAGAAGTACTGAAATAAGATTCAACTGCCAGTTCAATTACTTTTTGTAGATAGGATGGGGAGGTACATCTTAGTCTTCAATTCAGGCAGCAAAATGTCTTCGAGCTGCTTCTGCCAGCAAGTTAATTAGAAATACCAGAAGATTATAACTTTATAGGCTTGTTTACAAGGATGATGCAAATCCACAGAACATCACATTATTAATTGGGCCTCACTGGAAAAGCTAATTCCAGTTTTAATGACTATGTGGAGTTACGCAATACTAAGATCAGCATCCACTATAAGAACCTGATCAACTGCAACAAGAATTTGTGAGCCGCCCAGAGTTTCGTTCAGGATGGGCGGTTATATAAATGTTTTAAATAAATAAAAAAATAAAGAGCTGCGCCAGGGTAGATACATCATTTGAAACTCAGAAAGACTGCACCTACCGTAGGGTTCTCCCAGCCTTCAAATGTAAGCAATCTTTAAAATCCATTTCAGCAGAGAGCATAATTTGGGGTGTTCGTTTCTTTGCAATTCTCTCCACTGAAGCAAATAGGATGGATATGTTGTTGCTTGCTGGGCATCGGATGCTTGCAAAAAGAATGCATGCATCTTGCCATTTACAATCCGCTTATGGAGTTATATATAAAGCCAGATATTACAAGGGCATCATCATATGACATTCGTATTTGCTCTGGCTTTCAGTGAAAGAAGCCAAAACCTATAGTTCTCTCTCTGAAACATCTCACTCTTTTCGAAGGAAGCGTTAATTCAGTGTCCTTAGGATACAGCCGCCCCAAACAAGCAAGGGAAAGTTTCCCACGGAAAAAAGGGCTCTAATGTGAAGCCAACAGGAATGGAGATGTGCACCTGAATGTCCATCTATAGCCACACTGCCCTGCTCATCTGGATCCCAATGAGCTGATGAGACGATGGATTTGCTGTCAGTGGGGATGCAAGGGAAGGATGAGCAAACAATCCAGTTGTCAGGATGTGGTCAGCTGCTGTTAGGTGGTAAACCACTGAACTGCAAGAACAGCTTTTCACTGAAGTACATTGCCCACGAACCCCAGCAGTTCAGGCTGGCCTGAGATTTCCTAGATAGGAAGGAACATTAAATAGCTTTTGGTTTAAGCTGAGCTGTTTTGCTCCTGAGCAACAAAAACATTTAGACCTTTGCTGTATTTCCACAATCTTTGCTTGTGGCCTGCACTTGAATTGTCATTCTGGCCCAGTCCTTGACTTGCTTCCTGATGTATTTTTTAATTCTAACTTCAGCTCTGGCTACTGATTTGTCACAAGGCAACTCGTTCATCACAGGCTGGTTCTCACAAGCTATCCTGGATACCAGTGCATCCCTGAGATGGGCAAAACTGCAAACAAAGAGTTCTTTAGTGATACAAGTACCATCTGCAGAAAAGATCGGCTACTGGATATTTAACACGGTGTCCTGTCAAATTAAAAAATTGGGAAATAAATATTCATTTGATACTGGTATTGATACTATTATTTCTGTATTACCTTAATCCCACTTACTTAGTCTGCAGTCCCAAGGAAGTCAGCTAAACTGAAGAAGTGAGTTCGCTAGATTTACTGTGGTGAAGTGCTTGTGGAGTCCAGTGATGGATTCCAGGCATTCCTGTGCCTACAGATAATGGAAAACCTAGATAAGGTGATTGCTATGGCCTGCTCATGTTTTGGAATGAGAAAACAAAACAAAACAAATTTTAAAAAAAGGTAGGAGGAGAAAACTGGCAGGTGTCTGAGTGGAAAGTCCTTGAAAAGAGTTCAAGGGGTGCTCTGGAAACTATCACATCCCCCCTCCCCTGTCGTCAGTACTATCTTTTCTACACTTTCACCAAACAAGCACATAAAAATGAAATAGTGATATGGCAAGTCATCTCTCTCTTCAAAAGCTTTATAAAAAGAGATAGTTGCTATTGGGCATAGCTCGAAAATCTCACGTTTTTCATCTATTCTTGTAAAATTTGTGTAAGAGCAGAGGACCGTGTGTAGCTGGAGCATGAAAGTTACTTGGGGAGAGCTCAAAGTGAAAAGGTTGTTTCCTCTTCATACTCTCAGAAGGAGAATAGCAAAATTAATAGGTCACTGCATTGTCACTGGATTGTTGGGGACTGTCCATCAATGTGACAGGAGTATGAACCTGCTTTGATTATTTTTCCTATCTGAGAGCTACTTTTGCTATGAGGCTGGCACTGCCTTGTACTTTCTATGATCCTTCTGTATGTTTGTAATGAAATACAATATAAAGAAACTATAAATTTCCAGAGTTCTTGCCACAAAAGAAGCCATGCCTACATACAGAGCCTACCTAGACATTTCTATAGCTCATGGTTGCCTTTGAGTTCTTATGCTGACATATGCTGCTCTTCTGTCATCTGGGAAATACTTTACAATGGGTTTAAGAGTTCCAGATATTTTAAGCTAGGACCCATCAATGTAATCATTCAAAATTTTGTGGGGTTGCTGAAATCTAGCAATTTAGCTAAACTGGTAAAATCTCATCAGATTGCAGCAGTTTGGATCCTGAGATGTAGAAGATCTTGTTCAAGATATTGCTTGATCTCACCAAAAAATCCAGTGTTCTCATGCAAGATCTCATGAAGTTTGAAGAAAACAAGATTTCATGAGAATACTAAAATCTGATGAGATTTAGGTATCTGTTGTCACTTTTTAAAATTACAAACCTATTGTTCATAGGACTATGATGCTGACCTTTGTTTCAAGCAATTTTCTCCGAACTTTCTCTTTCAATTTTCCAGTGTTCAGTTAAAAAGGAAGAAATAGATAACACAGAGTAAGGGCTCCTTTTTTAAATCTCCAACCTATTTTACTCTTAAACCTCCTGTAGTACAGACATATTCTGCTTCTCACATTGACTGTCCTTCCAATCTTTCCAATGAGTTCTGAATTTTAAAAATTATTTTGTTTTTGTTAAAAAGCTTACATAAGAAAAATAAATGTAGAAATACCCCAGCACCTGCTGTTTCAAGCAGCCATTTACAATAACTCCAATCGCTGAACTAAACTGAACGACGTGTCTTGGATTGATTTCAATTCACCTACATTATCAGTGGCTTCAGTATCATTGCTGCTCCATCTCCGTCAGCACATACTCATTTTGTTTGTTCTTTATTCCTTTAAAAGTCATTACATTGACTTTAAACTGCTTCTTTTTTCCAGGCTCATGTGGAAGCCTGAAAAAAAAAGACAGTGCTTCTTTAATGAAGAGCAGAGAAGTGCTATGCTTGTGTGAGGTCCAAAGGATTTCCTCTCAATCATTTTGGAAGCAGACAGCTCTATAAAACATATCAGTTAAAATACAGTCTCAAGAATTGTTTCATTATTTAGTATTTGCCACTTCGGTTTCCAGGCCAGTGACTTCAGTGGACAAAAAAACAGTGGTGCCATAAGAAGCAGTACGAAGAAGGTGAGTAGGTGGGGAATGAGGGGTCAAATGAACATTTTGCCTCTTAAAAGTCTTGGTATGCCTCCTCCCTCCAGTGAGCACAGATGGAAATCTAAGTATGTTAATTTGGAAAGAGAGAAAGAAATGTACTCAGTACATATTTCTCTGCAAACTTATCAAATATGCATTTCACCAACCTTTATGCAAACTGGAATGGAATGCAATCCCCCTTCCAATGTCTATATTAAACTGGTAAACACACAAAGATGCATTTATTAAGTTAAAGCATGCAGAAAAATGCATGAGAGTAGGGGAAGTTACTTTCAAAAAGTGTGCATTCTCAGAAAAGTCCATGCAAAATGTATGTGTTTTTTATATATATATATATATATATATATATATATATATATATATATATACACACATACATACATACATACATACATATACATACATATACATATACATATACATACATACATACATACATACATATATATATATATATATATGTGTGAATTTTCATGGGGATATTTTTGCAGCATTCGCATTCTGAAACAGAAATAGGACTGTAATGAACTTGCAGTCAGGAAAATATGCATGTACTATCCAAAAAATATGTGATGCAGACTGGTGTCTGAAAAGATTGCCAATCTCTACTCTAATAAGAGCACTTAGAACTATAGTTTTAGTACACACTTTGCATAAGATTATACTGCATATTTCATTTCATTAATCTTGTTAAACTGCAGCAAAGATACACCACTATTTCAGTGGGCTATTGAATTGTAACAGTGATGCAAAAAAGTGCTTACTTTATGTAAGCAGTAGTCGGTTCAAACAAATCAGGAGTGGACTACATCGGCCAATTTCTTGACTATCAAACAAATAGTGACAACAGCTATTAATTTTCTGAAACAACTGTATGAGGCGTGTGAAAAACAGTGACAAAATGGGATGACAATAATCCAGGAAAACACTGATCATCTAGCATAAGCTAAATCTGGCAACATCTCTATGACAAGAAACACGATACTGTGTACAGAAGGCAGAAGGCACAGTGTTTGTCATAACTTTTGAGAGAGAGCTACTGAAAGGCATGTTACGAGCTGGACTCTAAAAATTAGGCAAGGTAGGACAAAGTAGTAGACTGGGCAGATTACTTTTAAAATGTGATTGAATTATAATTAAATTTAAACTTAAAAAGTAGTGATAATGATAACTTGTCATGCAAGGAAACACAAAATCAAACAACATCAAAAATTATAGTTTGATGGCAACCTCTGGAGGGCATGTGGCACTGGGATTTCAGATTAAACATGCCTGATATAAAGGAATACATCACTCAAGAAAAGTTATGGTTCCATAATGATATGAATTGCTGTGAGTTATTTACATCAATTGTCCATTTCACACATTGCTTTAGTCCATATTCATACATGCATGCTGAAATGTAGCTGGTGGCAGCAAGAATGAAATATAGCTGAGAACAAATGGACAAATCCTTTTGGGAACTGAACCATCTTGTTTTCATTGCTGTCTATCCCAAAAGGTCCATCAGGATAAAAGATAATATTTCACTGCTAAACAAATGGGAGAAGTAATATTGGCTTGCTGATCCTACTGTTCTTTCTAGATACAATGACCTACGTGTTTCCAACAGACAACCTACCTAAAAATCATTCCAAATGGCTTTCACCTTTGACTTGCTCGTATCATGTTCAGCTTCTATAGTAGCCAACAGAACCTCCGGGACTTTATTAAAGAGGGCATTTCATTTCACATTTATTTTCTTGAATAGTGAAAAGTATCTAAAATGTACAGTGGTACCTCGGTTCACGAACTTAATTCGTTCCGCGACTCTGGTCGCGACCCAAATTGGTCGTGACCCGAATCAAATTTCCCCATAAGGTTCAATGTAAATACAGTTAATCCGTTCTGACCCCTCCGAATTTGGTTGCCAACCGATTTTGGTTGCGTCCCAAATCAAATTTCCCCATAAGGTTCAATGTAACTAAGGTTAATCTGTTCTGAACCATATGTTTTTTTTTTTTTAAACTACAAAAATATGACACAAAGTACAGTACGAAGAGAGAGAACACTAACCTTGCTCGATGCGACTTCTGGCGTGGAGGACAGGAAGGTGGGTGGGGAGGTGGTTATTGCTTGGAGGGAGAGTCCCCCTCCCTACAGGAAGCCACGAACACATGTCACAGGAGGGAAAATGGCCGCAGATCCTGTTCGTCACCCGATCCGGCGTTAGTGAACGGAGGCAAAATTTTGCGACCGGAGCTGTTTGTGACCCGAATTGGTCGTGAACAGAAGCGTTCGTGACCCGAGGTACCACTGTACTGTGATTTTCAACATTCTTTGCAAGTTATCTTGTTTCAAATGATGCTGCTATTCTTCATTTGCCTTCCTAATTTTCCTTCTCAATTGTTCCCACTGCTGCAGAATCCAATTGTAGCAAAAGCATTCAAGTTTCTCCATGATACCATGACATAACATCTGATTTCATGATGCCATGAAGATGTGTAAACAAATCTTATTAGATATTACAACTAATATGCCAATTACTATGCAGGCAAGTACAGATGAGGACAGTGAAGAATAAGAAAGACAAAAATGGCACCAAAAATAGCTTCTGCCTTTTTCAGAACATGGGAGGCTTCACTGAAAATATCCATTACTTCCAGAAGACTGCTGGAAATCCTATTATGACAGAGGTAGGTGGGTGGGTAGGTAGGTAGGTAGATAACAGAGGTACATGTGTCTCTTAATGAGTAGAATTATGGAATTAAAGAAGCCTGTTATATTTGCCACTTAACTGATTTTGGTTTACTGAAAAAATATTAGCTTCCTTGACATTAGTACCACTGCACAAAAGAGGGGGACAGTGCCTGTTAAAAAAGCATTAGACGGTATCAGCAGTCACCAAAAATGATATTTCAGCCAATGTGGGCAAATGCGGTGTTGTACCTAGCATATTTGTCACCCAAAGCAGATCATTTTTTAACACCCCCCTCCTCCATCACTGAGAGCCAGTTTGGTGTAGCAGTTAAAGGCACCAAGCTAGAAACCAGGAGATTGTGAGTTCTACTCCCGCCTTAGGCATGAAGCCAGCCATAGGAAGAAGGCAAGGGCAAACCTTTTCTGAAAATTGGTGCCAAGAAAACAGCAGGGGGCAGTCATCAGGAGTCAAAATGTTTTTCCTCCATCATGGCTGCACCATGCCCTCAACCGCCAAAGAGCTGATCAGCATGCCAGCAGCAGTGACCCAACTGTACATCCGCTGCTGGCCTTCAGATTATCTTCAGCAGCAGCCCCATTATTGTCTGCACCAGGGGCAGACCGCCCCCCAGTACACCACTGGGCACATGATGAACATTATACTTAAATTGTATTTAAATATCTAATAAATAAATACATTATTTTCAGAACAGAAGAGGGGAAGTATGCTGAAAGAGTCTACTCAAAAATTCCAAAACCAGACCACTACCACAGTTCATTTTATTTACTATCTTTGTCACACTTTTACCAAGATGTTATGGGTGATGTGCAAAGGAAGTTATCTCATGCTATAAGAACAAGTCTCTAGTGATCTTCACAACTCACAGGGGAGGTTAGAATGAGATATGCTGGCTGAGTGAACACAACAGGCTAAGGAGGCATGTTGTGGCTTAGCATGATGTATGAACCCAATTCATGACATAAGAAGGCTTCTAAGAAGCCTCATAGCTAAGCAGGGCTTGAAGCCTTAATAAACAGAACAGATGATAAAAGCACACAAGCTCTCATATGCCCCAAACCCAGAATCAAGATGCTGTACCAGAGCTAGCATGCATCTTGCTGCAATACTGTACCATCTGCTCCTCCATAATTCAGTGTAGAAACGCTGGCAATAGTGCTCAAAGACCTTCTGTGGCATAACAGAGAGCCAAGGGGTAGTGTCAGAGTACTCTTTCCCCTGGAAGTGCCTTCAGTGCCATGTTTCAACAATCTGTTTTAGAATCTCTAGCTCTGCGGAGATGTCATAAGCACTATTTGTACTACCAATCTTATCATTGGTAGTAAGACTCTGACACTAGAACTCAAACCAGGAGTTTTCCTCCCCCCATAGAGATCTGGGAAGCCCTAACTTGGAGCTTCTCCTGGAGACTGGAGCACTTGCAGCCTCTGACTTTGCTCTGCTTACTGACGCTGTACCATTTCAATAGGGAAGATTATAAAAAGCTACACGGGTTTGGCTGGGACCTTACCTAAGCAACAGTGGTGTAACTTGCTCTGATGCATTTCTACCTGGTCTTAGATTGTGATTCCCAGCTTTCATACCAAGTTTCCCTCTTCATGGCTGTCAGGGCTGGCCCTAACTATTTGGCAGAGTGAGGAGGAGACATACAGAACTGGCCAAGTATTGTATGGCAAGGATGCCATCCCAGGGTGAAAAAGATTCATCTGCCAGTTCAGTTGTTTTTATATGTGGAATGGCCTGAGGGTACCATCCTTGCCTCAAGCAGCAAAATATCTTATGCAAGTCCTCAAACTGTCTAATACACAGACTTGACACTTCTAATTTTAACTCATATGACGTTATTCAAAGATTTGTAGGGTTTATGTCATAATCCCCAATTCACAGAACTAATTTTTTCAAAATTCTCTGAGAAAAGGAAATTACTAGTAACAATCTGAGTCTTTAACATAGATTTATGTTTACTAATTTGCAGTTTCAAATACATTAGATGAGAGAGGTTTGTGTCTTTCATTTTATAGAGGTGCCACCACAAAAACAACACTGTGCTCGTTATATCACAGAAAACAGAGGATGGCCTTGCACATTTGAAATAGAAAGAGGCATCATGGCCCTAATTTAGCCCAAGCCTTAAGAATGTTATTAGCACAAAATACGATTCTTCCAGGGTTTTTCAAGAAAAGACTACAGGTTGGAACAGGTGGAAGATGGATGGAAGCTGATCCAGCAACAAATACATACTGAATTATGATACTAGTCTTAAAAGCTCTAATTAGTCCTTTATTCTGCAGACTTTTCAGAAGGCCCTTTCTGATATTTGCCTGAAGAACTGGATGAAAGAAGAATCTAGAATGTGAGGAATATAATGGGAGACTGACATCTAGTGTGGGAATACAGAATGGTGGGTTTTGTGTAAAATAATCCATACAGTATTGTTATTTCTTTAAAAAATGGATAAATCGCAGAATCACAAATGAAAGTAATAATTTTCTTTTATATTTATATTATATAACTACCTTCATTTTTTACTATTGTGCATTGGCTTGTATAATGACTGTAACTCATTTTGATGAGAACAATAGGAAGAGAAGTTCTTTTATAATCCTAAAAGTGTAAATAAAGACAACCACCACAACTCCCTTGTGTGGTCACAGTGGCTGCTTTCTGCTGATGTAGAAACTAGTGAAAGCAACACTGTAATAATCCTCTCACTCCTTGCACTATCAGTGTTCAGGCTTTAAGGGTCCTTGTTTATATCTCGGATCCCCAGTATGATGCCACAGGCGCTAATGCTCAACATGGACATCTCCTTTACCAGGCCTGTTGCCCCACTATACTTTTTATAATTTTTAAAGACAGTTAAATTCTAAGCAAAATTAAAATTAGTCTTTATTTCTAAAAATGCCTTTAGATATCACATATTTTTCTAAAAAGTAAAAGTGAAGAACATGGAATCCCCTGTTTTGTTTGTACTATTCTTACCCACCCAGGAAAAAAAATCAGCTGGTAGTTTATGATGAATATCCTGGGGAGCTAGAGAAGGTGACAAAGAGCAGACTCACCTAGTAAATTGTTGTTTTATGCCTGGGACCATCTCTGCCATTTTGTAAACTGGCCATTTCAGCCTCCATGACAGCCATTTTGTTTAAGGACCCACCCATAACAAATTGTCAGATGCACCCACGGCTCAAAAATGTTGGGAGGGTCATTGGTTTATGTATTCCATCTAATCACTTCAAATATGAAACTATAGTTTTGATGGGCCCCCTTCCATATATCATCAGGGAAATTGACCCCATTGCCCCTCCTCTTCAAAAACAGCTCAGGTGGGATCTTCTGCCTTTTTTCCTTTTTTATTTTCTAACTGTCTTAAGAGGTGGTTTGAAGAGCAAAATAGGTAAGTGTGTGGAGACTTATCTATTTTGCACTTTTTGACAGAAGAGAAATGGGAAATATGTTTTTATCTATCTGTCTGTCTTAGGGTGCTCTTTGGGCCATGAAACAAGGGCTGGGACCACATTTGGCTAATGAACCCAAGATTACTGGCCCCAAGTTGGACAAGACAGCTGTACCCATGGGCCAGAAAGAGGAATCACCTGGTTTGGGGAACACCAAGGAGTGCCATCTCAAGCCCTGTGCCACAGCGAGTCACCCTAGCACCAGAGTGCAAAGCCCCTGCCGCCCCCACCACTCCTGCCACCCTGCAATCTGCAGGCCTTGCTGTGCCTAGCTGACCTTTGCTCTCTTCCTCCCACTGCTGACAAGGTGTGCCTGGCCTGGCCCTATGCGAGGCATCTGATGCCATGCCTTCTTCCCAAGCTGCTTGTGCCATGCTGCAAATCGCACAAGTTGTTCTTGCAATGCTTTGCAAAGCTTCTGCAGCCTTCCAAAGTATCATGAGAATGGTGTGCACAATTGGGAGAACAGTGGGTTGAGGCAGCACTCCTCAGCGGCAGCAACACTGGGGCTGAAGTAGAGGCCCAGGGGTGGTGGCATCTGGCTGAGGCTGCTGAAGGCCTCAGGTCTCTACTTCAGCCCTGGTGCTGCTGCTGCTGAGGAGTGCCACTGTGCAGAGTGGTCAAAAGGGCAGAGACAAGAGGGAGATAAGCGGGTGGGGGGGAATTGAAGTGCCCCTGTGGTTGTAAGTGTGGGTGGGCTGCCAAGCACCCAAATTTTGATCACATGACCACGGGGACATGGCAATGGCTGTAATTTCGGGGACCAGGCATAAGTAGTATACATTCAGCACAGCCGTAACTTCAGTCACTGAACAAATTGTTGTTAAACGAGGACTACCTGTACATTAGTCTGCATTTATGTATTTATGTATTTATGTATTTATTTATTTTTCAAATTTGTATGCCGCCCATCTCCCCCAATGGGTGACTCTGGGTGGCTCACAATAATAATAATTGGGATCCACTGGGATAATTTATAGTCCACCTGAGACCTTGAACTTTCTTAGGTTTTTCCTGCTAAACTGACCTTCACCGATCTGAAATATCTCTCAAGTACAACTTTTCTCAACTACATCCAGTTCCACTGCTTTATTTAAATCTCCAAAATTCCTTCTCCCCAGAATGGGCACCAACAAGAAGCATTTTAAAACACAACTTTGTTTTGGTGGATACTCAAGAACTTGACCTCTCCCTTAGTCCTTGCATACCTGAAACATTTCTTAGATATTTTCCATATATCCAGTTCCACTGCCTGATCAACCTTTGCAACCTGGAAATCTCCAGGATTACTTGTACCCCAAGTAGACACTGGCGAGAAGCATTTTAATAAGTTTGTAATTGTGGATGTTTGACTGCAGGTTGCTAAAATTAACTGTAGATTCACATTTGTGCTTGTCACAACTAAGAATCAGGCTTCTTAGTCATTATTTATATTCTCTACCGCAGATCTCAGAACTCTGATTAATGGAAATCAAGGGTTGAGCTGCAACTATATGAGTGAGTGAGTGATATGGGCAGTGACTAAATTTGAAATATAAATAAATAAATAAAATAAAAATATGCATTGTATTAAAATAATGTTTAAGCAGTCTTACTATAAATGAGATAAGCACAAGGTGAGGAGTTTCTGCTGTGAGAGGTCTTGCTGAACTATATTTTTCAGCACTCCCAAATAGCATGGCCAATGATGAAGGATAACAGTTTGGCAACATCTGAAGACTCACAGCTTATCAGGTCTGCAATTTTTAAAAAATCGTAATATTTTATGCTTGTTGTTGTTCAATTGTACAGTTGCTTCTTTGTCACCCAAAGGACACTATTTCATCAGCAGTATCTGTGCATAACTGCTTCTTTGAATTCCTGTAAGCTCATCCTTGCATCATCTATGATAATAAATAGCCATCTTGTTTCCTGTTGGCCCCTTTTTCAGTTGCCTTTGATTTTTCGAAGGATTGGGATCATTCTTTATGACTCTTGCCTTCATGTTGTGTCCAACGTATTTAAGCTTTAGTTGCATTATTAGTGCTTCTAATGAGCAGGCTAGTACTAAGTGATTTGTTCTTCTAGAACAAAATTACTTTTAATAATTTTCTCCAGTACCACAATTCAAAAGCATTCATTTTTGTTTGTTTAGTCTTTCTGATGGCCCAGCTTTCACAGTCATATTACAACTGGAAAAAAACAGGGGCTTGACACTATGTATTTTTATTAGCAGTGATATCGCTGCACTTTAATATTTTATCAATATCTGCTATAGTTTTTCTCCCAAGCAGATGTTTTCTTTGTTTCATGGCTACAGACACCATTCCTGATCTTTGAGTTAGGACAAGAGTCTATTACCACTGCAAATTGACCTCCACCTATTTGCATTGGGTTTGCCTTGACTGTTGACATAATCTTTTTTTTTTAATACTGAATAGTAGACAGCCTTTTGCACTTCTTTCACCTTTAAAAAACATTCCTTAAATCTCTTAAATCTTCCTAACTCTTAGCCATAAAAGTGAAACCATCAGGATATCTGAGGTAGTTAGTTTTTCCAGCAATTTTTATTCAAATTTCACTTGCTTTTAATTCAGCACTTTCCATTATATATTTTGCCCATAAGTTAAATAAATAAAGAGTTAATGCATTCTTTCCACAATTTTGAACCAGCTAGTTTCTTTATATTCCGTTCTAACTATTGCTTCCTGGTCATCTTAAAGATTCTTCAGTAAGCAGATGAGATAGTTACTCATAATGTGCTGTGATCTACAGACTTAAAAGCCTTGTTTAATCAATAAAGTAAAAATAGATCTCTCTTTGATACTCTTTTGTCATTCCCATTCTCCATAAGCACTTAACAATGTGATTTCAGCTATGCCTGCCTCTTCTGAATGTGCTTTTACATCTGGCAGTTTTCATTAACCACCCTTTTTTGAGTAATCTACATATATACATTGGATTCATGCCTCATGCTAAGCCACACAGATAGTCCTCGACTTACGACCACAATTGGGACTGGAAAATTTGTCATTAAGCAGTATGGTCATTAAGCAAGGCATCACGTGACTGTGACTTGCCACCTTCCCAGTCAGCTTCTCACAAGCAAAGTCAATGGGAAAGGTGGCAGGGAAGGTTGCAAGTCAAATGGTGATCATGTGACCATAGGACAACGCAATTGTTTTAAACGCATGATGGTTGCCAAGTGCCCGAATCACAGTCATGTGACCACAGGGATGCTGCAACAGTCATAAGTGCAAGGACCAATTGTAAATCACTTTTGTCAGTGCCATCATAACTTCAACCTGTCACTAAACGAATGGTCATAAGTCGAGAACTACCTGTAATGTGGGTTGTTTGTTTTGGCTTGGTGTATTGCTTGAGTGGTTTATGAATTAATATTATATAAAGTGGTTTATGACTGAGTGTTATTTGTGAACTAAGCCACTGTAATTGTTTTATAAACCAGATTTAAAACCATCTATGTGTGATGCATGAACCAATATATAAAAAGACAGCTTTCTGTACAATATTTCTAGGTATGTGTTCTTCTATCAGATGCCTTGAAGACTCAACCACTCTTAAATCAAGTTCTTATGCTTTAAATGGAAGCTGCAAGGTCATACATACAAAAGAAAAATTAATTTCTCAACAAACAAACAAATGAAAGCCTAAGTGAAGTGAAAAAGTACCATATGGGATAGCTCCCCCACTGGCCTTACTATAATCTCTGTATCTATTTGTAGGTTTGCTACACTCAGAGACACTCTACAAATGTCCTCTGCCTGTAATGAAACCAGAAATATCACACACGCCTCCCTTCGTTCACCCTTATAATGGCTAGGCATCTATTTATTAAGTAGCTTGCTCTCTGCCTCTTTTATAGTGCCAAGCTGGCACTTACATGTGATCAATAGTGATTAATAATTTGACATCCCTAATTTGGTTGTGCACTCCTTTCTCCTTTTCATGCCATTTTACTTTGCTGCCCTTCCCACGAATCTTCCCATTGAATAAAGCCCTCTGAACAGAGCATCCTTTTTCTTTTTACTGAAGCTAGAAGCCATTTATTATCTAAACAGCTCCCAAACACTTCTGAGTGCCTTTGAGTGTGGGGAGGGTGGAGAGAGAAAGAGGCCCTGCTTTAAGTAAGCCTCTTTGTTAGCAATTTTCCAGCAGGCATCTCAAATGGTATGAGCAAAGATAGGCAAGGCCTACTAAAAACAAGAATGTGAATCTATAAATCTGCATTAGCTGTGATAGTTCTAATGGTGGCTTGTGCCACTTCAACTAGAGTGACAGTATAACGGGTATATACATTACCCAAACGCATTTTCAGTGTTGAACTGGAACCACAAAGACACATTTTGTACATTAGGACTTATGCACAGAATTAAGTGCAAGGATGTATTCTCTCCTCTTCTGTATGATCAATACTTAGATATAAGCTTCTTAGTATATTATGTAGTATAAAATGCCATTTATGCTGATAGTGTGACACAAAAACATAGATACTGATATTGATTTTTTTAAAAAAAACACATATTGCTATCCCTGTTCCCAGGAACGGAAAAACCATTGCAGCAGCTCCCTTTTTTATATGACAAATATGTATCTACACACACACAAAGATTGGTATATAGGGACATGTAATATGACAATCATCCTATGGTAAATATACCTGAAAATTATCATTATTTAAATCTGACCCTGCCTAGCCATGCTGATTTCATTTTTAAAGTGGAAACAGAGACATCATCTCAAGAGAAACAAGAGATGATCTGTCATACACATATGTTCACTTCTTAGGGGAGAAACTTTCTGCAGTTTTCCAGTATGATATGGAAGTATTGTACTAGATTCATAAGCCACAGACAGATTTCATATTAGTTCTGGGGGTTTGCAATCATACATCACCCTATTTGAAAAACGTTATACAGTAACAGAGCCAGAGAAAGTTCAGAAGAGGGCCACAAAAATAGTTGAACACCTTTTTGATAAGAAAAGTTAGAAAAATTGGGACTCTATCATTTAGAAAAAAAGCAACAGAGTGGCATAACTGTATAAAATCATGGATGGTGTGGAAGAAATAGAATAGGAGAGATCTTTCTCCCTTTTCAAAACACTTAAGATGAGGGGTCATCCAATGAATTGGGAGGAAATTGAAAATACACACAAGAAACATTTCTTTACACTGAATATGATTAACCTGTGGAATCCATTACCACAAGACATTGTATTGGTCATTAACTCGGATAGCTTGGATTGAATACATTCATGGAGAAGTCTGTCAAGGGCTATCAGTCTTAAAGACTAAGTATTATCTCCAGGTTGGGTCCAGTAAGCCACCAAATACCATTTGCATGGTTGGGAGTGTGGTATATCTCCTGCTTGTCAGTACCCCAAAGTCATCTGGTTGGCCACTTGAGAAGATGGAGTAAGATGGGTTTTGGCCTGATCCAGCAGGGTTATTATCATGTTTTTACGTATGTCTCTTTCATCCCGGTTGCAGTTTTCTTTTTTGTAAATGCACAAAAAACTTTGCATACTCTTGTACATAGCTTTCCCTAAAATACATTTAATTGTGTGTACATTTTCCCTAATATTGACTTTTGTGCACATTATTTTAGTTGCAACCCAAAATTGAGAGTAAAATGTCATCTACTTAGTATGTTTCAACCTGTACATTATTCCAGAAAATGAAAATTAGATCAGTTTGCTTAACACTGAAGCCATTAATAATATCTAAGATAGCCAAATCATATACTGTAGTACCACATGTGGTAGACTCAAAAATACTGGAAAGATATATACAGTACAATGCAAATCATTTTGGAATTTAAATTTGAAATGAAACCACAACTTTTCTTACTAGGAGTAATTTCAAAAAAAAAATCAGCAAGAAATACCACAATTTAATGAGATATACTGTATGCTTACAAAGAATAAATTTTGCACAATACTGGAAGAAAAATATAATCCCAACAATAACTGATTGGGAACTTAACTTGAAGAATATGCCGCAATGGCAATATTAACAATATATATTCACAACAAAGGTTTAACAAAATTTAAACAAGAATATTCCCATGCATACAATATATCACATAGCATGGTAAATATAATCACTTACAATTTGGTTTCTAAAGGGGCCTAAATGTTTATAAATATTATAATTAACAGATGCACAAAAAGGGTAAATTAGAAACCTATTTTTTTCTTCTTTTTTTTTTCATTTTTTACTGGTGGTCTAATTGTTGTCAGACTTGCTTTGTTTGTCGTCTCTTTCCTTTTTCAATATGTACAAACAGCATTAAGTAACAATAGAGTAGTGATCTTAATATTAGTAATCAACCTAAGATTGAAACATTTTATATCAATATTTTGATATAACCTGCAGTGGTTTTTTATTGTTATACTCAACACTGAATAAAAAAGCCAAATACTATCATGCTTATTAGCATTGATATTTTAAACCATAATTAAGATTGATATTTCTTTCTTTTATTGAATATTCAATTAATTAAACTAGTTAAACATTAGAGTTAATAATTTTTAATCAGAATTGTATAAATACCATAGTATTGAAATAATATAAGGTATGATGTAAGTTTTACAAAACTATGATTGATAGATAGATAGATAGATAGATAGATAGATAGATAGATAGATAGATAGATAGATAGATAGATAGATAGATACCAACCCTGTGCGGGCAGGGACTTGCTAACCCAGCCATTTTCTTCTCTAGAAATCTAACAAAGGCTTTCCCATGCTTTCTGGTTTGCTTCAGTGTGTCAGTTAAATTCTTCTCCATTGTTTATGGATGTTTCACTATGTTTATGTCCCATTATTTAATATTTGTTGAGTTTGTTAACTTTCCATTATTTGATATTTCCCCAAATATTAAAAACAGTGTGAAGTTACCAAAAAAAAAATGCAAGAGAGACCTTCTTAGGTACATTAACAGACAGAGTGCCAGGCTGGTGTAGTGGTTAAGGCACCAGGCTAGAAATTAGGAGGGGGTTAGTTCTAGTCCCACCTTAGACTTGAAGCCAGCTGGGTGATCTTGGGCCAGTCCCTCTCTCTCAGCCCTAGGAAGCAGGCAATGGCAAACCACTTCTGAAATCTTGCCAAGAAAACTGCAGGGCCTAGACCAGGCCATTACTGCCAGGAGTTAATGCTGACTTGAAGGCGTGCGCGTACGCATACACACACTAACAGAAATAACCCTCATACATGCAAACCTAAAGTGATGTAGACCAAGAAAAGCATTTCCAATCAACATCACAGGCTGGTTAGTTAGTTAATTAGCATTTTCCTCTCAGGAACAAGCAGATACTACAAGGGAAGAGTGAGGCCATGAGGGCAGGAGGTAGCTGGTGCCTGTCTTCCATATTCCCCTACAGACTAGCTCAGTGATAGAGCACAGTAATGAGAATAGTAATGAAGACACTCATGCAGCAATATAAAAAATGTTGCAAAGAATATGGGAGGCAAAACCAATGCTTACGTGGAATTATCCTCAGTCTGCATATTCACATACATAAGCCCTATATCACACCATCATTTTTCAGTGATGTTCTTCCAAGGGAATGGAACAATGATGCATTATATATCTCCTAACACAGGAGTGACCCTTCTCTTGTCATGCTTATGCCCTGTTCAACTGCTTGTTCTCTGTGGGTTGCATCTGGAGGCATCCCACCACATTTCGTAGCCGTCAAAGAGCCATGAATTTGTTTGATTCTTAGGTTTAAAAATGAAAACTTCTAAGACAATAGTTCATAGCCTTAAGAGCCATGAAATTACAGGAAATGGCTGTGAAATTTTTAAAGGATGTTTACTACTCCTGCCTTTCACTTCTTCAGCTAAATGGGAAATTAATAGTAATAATCGGAAACAGGAGGCCTGTGGGTGGATTGAGATAGAAGCCAATGCCTACAAGAAAAATATTTCAGGATTTTGTGGACAAGTAATTATTTTTACTGCTTTTTTTCAAACAAAATCTATCTATGAACTTTACCTTTTACTTGTATGTTGCCTTCCACTGCCAGCCATCCTCATCAACCACTTTAAAATAGTTGAACATGCATTTTGCTGTAATGAATGTATAACTGTTACAGTATTAACTATACTGTTCTTAGAACAACTCATAATGAAAGGTGAATGACATAGATTGGCACAATAACTGATTGAACATTGTGGTTCCAAAGTTGCAGTAATAAAATCCAGAAGTTTCAATAATTTTTACCATAAGAAATTAGAGACAGAATGGGGGGCGGTGGGGGGTATCAGTTTGGAGAAGATCCAGCCCCTTTTACATTTACAGACTTTATACCTCCAATCCCTGATTGTGATCTGATTTCATAACCATTGTGTCCAGGACATCATTACTACATTCACAAAAAGCTTGAATACCATAGGAATGATGGATTGCATGGTTGGTCTCCCTGGGAGATATAACATCCTTGGAATCAGAATCATATAGAAGTAATAATATTTAAGGATATACTTCTCCTTTCATATTTAGAGATGTGATCATTCTTCAGTGACTGCAAGTAACTCTGCAAGAAAAATAACTGCTAGCGTAGAATATGGCCTAAGGAAAGTATCTGTGCATAAGAAAGTTCCATACAGTATTTAAATCTGATCTTCTCCAAGATCTCACTAGATGGCCTTGGATAATGCAGTCTCTGTTACCCTTAGCTCCTTCCTATGAAATACAGAGGCAACTAATATTTACTACCTTTACTAGCTGCAGCTCCGACTTAACATGGCTAATCTCAAAAAAGTAAATTCGATCAGACCTGGCTGGGACTTAAATAGGAGACCCAAACTGGGAAGATGAAAAACATCCTGGAATGTGGCAATGACAAACCTCTTCCATATTTTTGCCAAGATTCCTGTTGTAGTCTTCTTGTAGTCACTAACACTGAATTGAACTTGAGAGTGTCTTTGTCTTAATACTTACTAACCAACCTTATAGAAATGTCACAAAGAATACTTATTTCATTAAATTTAGATGCCACCTACCATTGGTTCAGAATTGGGTGGCACCCAATTTTAAATAAATAAATAAATAAATAAATAAATAAATAAATAAGTTTTTAAAGCAAACATGCATTCTAAGCCCATGTCTTCTGAGCTGCATTCAGCCCTACAAAAAGTTTGGGTAGATACACCGACCTTCAAATATTACCAAGCTGCAACTTTTAGTATAGCAGAATAGGGGGACTGTTAAATATATGACTGGAGAATAATCATGTTAACCATATTCTTTTTGTTATATTTTAATTTAATTTCATTAATTCAAATCAAATAGTTTTGGATCTGGTCCTTTCTCACTGTTGTTTGGTCTTCAGTATGCTATTTAAAGGTCAAGTATGACCTTTGGCCAAGAAAAAGCTGTACATTGTTACTTCTCTATTATAAAACCCAAATATTTAGACAAATTTTCATTTTAAGACAGCAAGGAAGATCGCTAGTATCTTATGTTATTCTTTTAATTTGGCAAAAGCTTTAACTATTATACAACTATTATCAGCACTAAATATATTTTCTGGTACTCTTGGCTGTGATGAAACATTCTTTATCTGCAATATGCACCAAATATGCAAGTTTATTAGAAATACATTTGATCCTCCTCTTACTTTAATGTCCAAAAAGAATATTAGAGACAGGAATCTATCTTCTAAAAATCATAGATAATTTATCAAAATTTACAATGCCATAAAGACTAGTGCATTCATACCAATGTTGGCTTTTATTTGAAAAGTTCATTTACAGGGCATGTAACAGTAATAAAATTAGCAGAAAGAAGTTCAGTCAAACTGATTAGCACTGGCAAATCATGTAAATAGTTCTGCAAATACATGATTTTGAGAGTTTATTCATGTCCAAAATGAGTAATCCCTGAAGACCTAGGGCTGATTTGCACATTTGAAATCTGCCAATGGGTTATACTAAAAAAAGGGGGATCTGCAGTCTCTCTATGCTCTGCATACGTGTGCTCATTCCATATCATGATGCTAGTCATTATGCCTATCCATAAAGTCAGTATCATTAATCAATGGGTCTCTTTAAATGAGAATAGATTATTTTTTTAACCTAATAGTTTTATGGGAAATGAAGCTTTTTAAATAGCAATATGTATTATTTCCATTTAGAATAGGATAAGCCAATGTTATGATGTTGGAGAGGGGGGGCTCATACTTTACTGACTTAGGGCCCTGGTCTTCTGCCCTTATTACACCAGTATTCTTATACAGTTCTCATACTATTCCCAGTCATTCATAGTCCTGACTACAGGACAATGTATCTTAACAAAAATCAACTGCATTGGTATGCTTTTCTGAAATATTAACATATAATTCAACATTTAATTTGCCATAATACTCTTTTATTTTTGTTTTTAGACTTTGGGGATATAATCATTACTCATTAAAAATCAGGAACTAAACAGTAACACAAAGGACATCACTGTGTTTTGCCTTCACAATGACATCTGCAGTAAATTATTTAATGACTTAGCCAAAATCTGATAGGTTTAGTTTTGTTTTGCTTTTTGGGTGGGGGAAAGAAATAGAGATCTTTAAGCACACCTCTCTTATGAGAGAATATTCTTGCCAATCATACCCCTATTGAATACTGCAAGGCATCCAGAAATATAATCTTTTGGCGGAATACTCATTCCATAACAGTTGTACCTTTTTAAAAGAGGGCATTTGAAAAGAATTTGTTCTGCCCCAAACAGCTTGCCAATTCTAGAAAGGCAATGTCTTATTTCCATGCAGTAATGTTTCCAGGAAAATAGGACTAGTGACTTGGAAAGAAAGCAGGCTTGCGAGAAGAAAAGGTAATAAAAGCTGGCTGTGTATTGTTAGCAAACAAATTACAGAAAGAGCCGTTGACACAAGTACAATAAAACATTGCTCTCCACTTCATGGCAGGGGATTACTTAAGAAATAAAACAAGATTTGGTGACTAACAGTCCTATATGTAAAAATCAAGAAATTAGCATTGCTTGTCTGAACTTGCTTGATCTTTCTGGTGGAGTACTCCCAATATTGGCCAAGACCCAAAAGACATATACATCTCTCTCTACACTTACAGTGATTTTGCATTTTTGTGATAAGTAGCTTTCCCCACCATTTTCAGGATGATCAGACTATCTATCTATCTATCTATCTATCTATCTATCTATCTATCTATCTATCTATCTATCTATCAATCAATCAAATTTGTATAGCTACCCATCTTACAGAAAAATGACTTATATTCATCCTCAAGCTATAGCAAATCCAGAAACTCCATCTCCATCAGATGTTGAGGAGAAAAAGACCAATGTAGTTGCAGTTCTGAAAACCATCAAACTGAGCCAATCAGAAATTTGGGCCTCTCTTATGCTGGTCTATGATCATAATAAAGATTTGATCTAATTCTTTGCAAAACGGGCAAAGATCTTTCTAGACAATTGTTTCTACCAATAAATATGGTTATTGAATTATTTGTTGTTAGAGATATATTCTGCCTTTTCTTTACAGGTTATAAGTTCAAGGTGATACACATAATGTTCTTTTTTCCAATATCCCCACAATAAGAAGCCAATGAAAACTGAGCAGTATGATAGTTTCTGGCCCCAATTGCCCAATAAGCTTTCATGATTAACTAGGAATTTGAATGTGCTCCCTGTGGTCATGATTCAACACTGTACTCAGTATAACATTGTTATGCTATAGGATAATATTATTATGCCACATCCAGCTGTCTTTTATAAAATAAGTGGATTTATGGCAGGAAAATAGAATTTCTCTTAACACAGACTGGGATTTGCACTCCCAGTACGTATAGAGGGCAGCAACCGAAGGAAGGCTGTTCTAGCCTAAGCCTGTCTGTTCTGGAAAATGTCAGCAAAAAAGCCTTTATCATAGGTCTGCTTCTTGAGTGTCTGTTTTAAATGGAGCAGCTAGGAGGACCTTATGCCTGGAAAGCAGGCACCACTCAGTTCATCTTACTCTCTTTAAAAGGAAATTTTTACAACTCCACTGAAATACACAAAGGCACTTTGACTGGGGAAGTGTACTGGCATAGGGAGGAAACTGACTTATGTACAATTGAATTTCAGATATTTTGACTGTGGAGGACTTTAATTTACATCCTAATACTGGTGACATGCCTGGCATGCCAAGTGGCTTGGCATTCAGCTCTATCCTCTAGTTTTGCCTCCTTGGTTCTATTCCTATCATTCTCTTTTGATCTTTCTTCTTTCTTCAATTTGCTTTCTCCAAAGGAGGTGGAAGGAATTGGAACTCAAAAATAACTGATGTAATAAGATGAGAACAGGCAGTGTTCATGACTGAGACAGACTTTGCCACATCTCCCAACAACGTGAAGTATGAATACACTGGAGGCTTCCAGTGAATACACTTGGAAGAAAGGCAAGCTAAAGCTGAGAAGGCAGAAGGATTAATGGAAGATTTAAAACAGACAGAAGAAAGCATTTGGACAATGCATAATTAACCTGTGGAATTTATTACCATACAATGTCACTGACTTGGATGGTTTTAAAAGATATATTAAGGGCTATTAGTCTTGAAGACTCAATGTTATCTCCAAGTGAAGTGCAGCACGACTACCAGTACTAGTTGATGGGAAAAATGGTGTGAGTATGGTATATCTCCAGCTTCTGCTAGTGAATACCCCAGAGGCATCTGGTTGGAGCTGTAAGAAACAAAATGCTGAACTAAAAAGGACTTGGCCTGATTCAGCATTTATATGTCGTTGTGAGTATATCTGAGCTTCTAGCTTCAAGAACAGGATTCTGAGTACTTCTTATATTCAAGATGAAAGGCAGGAAGTCAAAATATTATCTACCTTGTTCAACCCAATTTCCTCTGGGGTGAATCCAATGAAACAAGATCATTTGTTTGGAGGAGGGTTACCTATAGGTAAAACACATTTTGTGGGGAAAGGTTGAAGAAATGGGGCAAAGATTGAGGGGTGGAATGGTGGGGAGGCATGATGGCATGATGAAAAGTTGACATGTTGAAGAAGGCAGACATGTTCTTTATCACTCCAGAGGGGCCTGAATTTAACTGGCCTAAATTAAGGAGGATGAAATGTTAGATTTTTTTTTTTAAGTAGTAGTTTGATAATAGCATCAACTGGTAAACTTGAGGAATGTGGGGGGAGGTCAAACAAGCAACTGGAAAGATATCATGGGATTACAATAGGTATGGCTGTATTGTCCTTTCAGGTTGTGCTGTCCAGTGCAATCGATTGATATTATGAAGAAAATATCAGTTTCCTGTTCTGAAAATAAAACAACAAACTTCATTTGGTTTGAAAATAAATCCCTATTTGTAAATGGGATTTATTTTAAAATCCAAGAGGTGGGGAAACATACAGTCTGGGCAGTCATTCATTCAAGTCCAAATTCAAGAAGGAAATCTAAAAACAGATTTATTTCTAAATGAGTTTTGAAATGCGGAAATTGCCACAGGCCATCAATAATGTAATTTTCCATATCCCTCAGTATGTCTAGCACAGCCAACCAGAATACGTAAGCCCATAAAGGTTGCACATTCACTCGCACACATGTAAGGATCAATGATAAAGTGACCAAATGGAAAAAAAGGGCTGGGCTCCTTTGCTTTTAACATTGCCTTAACAACTTTCTGAGAATGTGCATCCTGGATAAAGTCCACAATAGTTGGGTAGAACTACGGATTGAGTGAAAGATCAAACCATTGCTATAAATAGCATCTGCTGAAGTCTCTTTCCATAGTATGTAATCACTTGCTCCATGTCCTAGTGCCAGACATTATATTTTCCATTACTGCTGCTAGGCAGTGACATGGAGCAGAGATAGGGAAAAGCACAATGAGATGACACAAAGGTGTGAACTCCACAACCACCACACACGCAAACATATTTAGGTTTCAGTGGCAATTCCAGTGGTCTTAGGAATACTACATCTCCTAAATAAGTCGCCTTCTACTCTACTTGAACTGTTATTGTTCCTGTCATTGGCAGTCTTACAGATTAATGTATCACTTTTTTAAAAAGCACTTTGATTTTGAAAAATGCTAACAAGCTTTTTTTCATTCCATTTAAAAGAACACAGAACATAATTTAAGCAATCTCCTACCTTAATCAATCTACTGCAACCATTTTTTCATAATACATACAAATCTTTTGTACTTGCAGGAGAGCTATTTTAGGCATGATGTGTGTGAACTATGGCCACAGATGTTGCATCTGCTAGATTAGGTGAAGAATAGTTATAGAAAGGAAAAAATATTCATGCTTATTAAGGTAGGATAGTAAGAGCACGAAGACATCTGGCCAATCAGTGGTAAGGCCAATGAGAGGAGACTGAAATAATTCATGAAATACAATACAAGGAGTCCTTGGTGCTCAGAGAGCACAATCAAGCTCAAAGAGCTTTCAAGGACTCCACAGTTCAGCCCTAAGCTACATATATTCTCTTCTATTGGAACAATACAAGGACTTTGGACCTTGGAGTAGCAGTGGGAAACCATACATATGGAGACAAAGAACTGTGGAATCCTTGGTGCTTCCTGAGCTTGGTTGAGCGTGTCATTTCCTGACTAGGTAACATCATCAATGCTAGTGAGTGTGGGGTTTGCTCCCTATTGATATACAATACTTTGCCTTGCCAGCATTGGTGGGGGTGTGGTTTTCTCCTTGGTAGTTCCTTGATTAGGGTGTAGTTTTCTGCTAGATTGTCTGGTATTAATTCCTGCTTATCTGGTTGCTGGAGAGGATGTGTTCTGGTCTTTTTGTTTCCTTAGTTTTTTTATTGTCTCTTTTGAATGGTGCATAAATGTCATTTATATCTATGTGTCTACTGATGGCTGATTTGTCTGAATGCCAAACTTCCAGGAATTCCTTCGCATTTTTGGATTTAGCTTTGTCTAAGATGCAGAGTTTCCCAGTCGAAACTATGGTTGAGTCTTTCCATATATTGTGAGATTAAGGAGTTTTCATCATGTCTTCTGACTGCTAGTTGGGGTTCATGGATGTGCTCTGCTAGCCTTCTGCCTGTCTGTCCTACATAGTGGCTGTTACAGTCTTTATACTGTATGTTGTAGATCAGGGATCCCCAACCTCTGGGCTGCAGACCGGTACCAGTCCATTGCCTGTTAGGAACCAGGCCGCACAGCAGGAGGTAAGCGGTGGGCGAGTGAACAAAGCTTCACCTGTATTTAAAGCTGCTCCCCATCGCTTGCATTACTGCCTGAGCTCCACCTCCTGTCAGATCAGCAGTGGCATTAGATTCTCATAGGAGTGCGAACCCTACTGTGAATTGCGCATGCGAGGGATCTAGGTTGCGCGCTCCTTATGAGAATCTAATGCCTGATGATCTGAGGTGGAGCTGAGGTGGTGATGCTAGTGCTGGGGAGCAGCTGCAAATACAGATCATCATTAGCAGAGAGGTTTGACTACACAGAGACCGTAATAAATCAATTGCTTGAAGACTCATATCAAAACCCTATCATGTAATGTGCTTGAATCATCCTGAAACCATCCCCGCCCCCCCGCCCCCCGGTCTGTGGAAAAATTGTCTTCCACGAAACCAGTCCCTGGGGCCAGAAAGGTTGGGGACCGCTGTTGTAGATGACCTGTTTTTTCTTGTTGGGCTACTGGGTCTTTTGGTTTACTTAAGATGTTTTGGAGGGCTTTAGTTGATTTGTGTGCTGTGGTGATGCTGTGTGGTTGTAATAGTCTGTTGATTGTTTCTGAGATGTTTTTGATGTCTTGTAGTGTTACCCTTTTCATAGCTTCATAGCTGTTGATTGTGCTGTAATGGGTTGAGTGGTCAGGCACTTTTTGATAAAGTTATGTGGGCATCCATTTTGTTGGAAGATGTTGTATAGGCAGTCTGTTTCCTTTTTCTGCTGTTCTGGGTTGCTGCAGTGCATCTGTATTCATTCGTCTGTATGTTCTTACATAGCTCCTCTTGTGTTATTGTTTTCTTCTTCCCTTGTTCCCTTTCCTTGTTCCCTTGTTCCCTTACAAGGGAAAAAGAAAACAACACACTACTCTTCCTGGATATCCTGATCAGCAGAGGAAATGATGGCAAATTAGAAACACAAGTGTGTCAACAAAAACCCACCCTAACCAAGTGCTCCATTACCAAAGTAACAACCCAACCTCCCACAAGATGTCTATGATGTCTGTGGAGTTCAATATTTTATTTAGATCTGTCACTTACTTATACTTACTTACACTCAAGTAGCAGGCATCTCTTTATTTCATGGCTCGAGTGACCATTCCTATGAAAAGTATCACCAGCTGTTTCTCTGCCTATTCTCGATTGGCATTGACTATTCACATAATCTTTTTTTTTTTAAAAAAAAGAGCAGCAGACAGGCTTTTACACTGTTTTTCACCTTTACTAGAGATTCCTTAAGTCTTCCTCACTTCTGGCCATGAAAGTGATATCATCAGCATGTCTAAGACCGTTGATGTTTCTCCCCACAGTTTTAATTCCATTTTTTCTTCTAGTATTTTTCATTTCTTCTACATATAAATTAAATAAATAAGGTGACAGGATACAACCTGGGCACATGTCTTTCCTGATTTTGAACCATTTAGTTCCTTCAGACTCCACTATAATGGTTGCTTCCTCATCATCATGCTGATCCTTCAAGAGGCCGAGGAGATGGCCCAATGCACCCGTTTATACAGAAGGAAGTTCCACTGGATTTCTTGGGTTGCAAATGACTATAGAGTATGAGGCTGCCTTTTACTTTTCCTCAGCTTTCATCTAGCTAGTAGCAACCAATCCAATATGCTGCATTGCAGAGAAAGAAGAAATCCTATCATCTCTCCTTTGGGTTTTCCCCAAAGTCATCTGCCTGGCAGCTGTTTTATCATGCTAATCATTTCGTGCCAATTAATTATGATAAGAACTGTAATTTTAAGAATGACTGTCTGGCCCTGTTTGTTTCCTCCTTCTTCCACAGTCTTGTATAAGCCTGGGGACAGGAATGATCTTACTACTGTTTTGAGGAGACTGCTCACAATAAAATTGCTTTAAATTGATAAATACTTTCAGTACCTCTCATATGGAAATCAAATCACCTTGTCTAGATTGGGCAATCCATTGTTAGTGGGAATGAAAAGGATGCACTATCATAATAGTTAGAAGTTTGTTATAAGTGAAATAGATAATAATGGATTCTGGTACAGGCACCTAAGTTGAGAACCATGCTGCTATGATTCAGAAAAAAGGAGCAGTGGAGAAGAAGCTAATACTTACTAACTTGTAGCATTTCCATTCAAATGACCTTAAAAAGCCAAGAAAATGTTGTGATTCAGATTCTGTACGACACATTCTGAAAATCCTAATTAAAATATTATGTTAAGCTTTTAACTGGCATATAGCATTTGTCACATTCATTCAAATGAGGAAAAACAGCTCTGGGGGAATATCTGTATCCTGGAATCACAATGTCATTTACTTTGATTTCCTGTTTATAATGTGTGCACTGGCTAGAACTACCAGATTCAGACTGCAAAAATCCAGCCAGAACTATACAGCAGCGAAGAGATACAGACAATATCCATTATTTGCTCCTATCTAACAGACATCTGGATCTTTGCTGCCCAGAACTGGTAGACAGAGTACTGTCTGATTACAGAATCTGATGCAAGTAATGTTAGATGAACTCAGGCAGAGGTTCCAACCTTGAACTGGTATGCTAAAGGATGCCAGTGGACAGACAGTAACTGATTCAAAGGAGATCAAACAAAGATGGAAGGAGTATACTGAAATATTGTACAGTAGAGATGTCAACATCCAAGATACCTTAGAAGATATTCCCTACTTTCAAGAACTTGTAATACTAGAAGATGAAGTTAGATCAGCACTCCAGTCATTACCAAGTTGGAAGGCTACAGGAACTGATGGAATACCCACTGAAATATGCCAGGCAACAAAAGAAGAATCAGTCAAGGTTCTAACCAAGCTTTTCCAGCAAATCTGAGGAATGACACAGTAGCTAACAGACTGAAAGAGGTCAGTCTACATTCCAATGCCCCCCAAAAAAGAGACTTAACAGGGTGTGCAAACTATTGTACTATATCCTTAATTTCACACGCTAACAAAACAATGCAGATTACAGCCCCACATGGAAAAAGAGATACCAGATTTTCAAGACAGCTTTAGAAAAGGCTGAAAAACACAAGACGGTATTGCTGATGCATGGGAGATAACTGAGAAAGCTAAAGAATACCCAAAAGAAGTCACTATGTGCTTCACTGATTATAGAAATGCCTTTGATTGTGTTGATGATATCAAGCTGTGGAAAGTGCTCAGGAAAATGGGAGTCCCAGAACATCTCACTGTATTTATGAGAAACTTATATACCGGTCAGGAAGCCACAGTACTTCAGAACATGATGAAACTGCCTGACTTCAGGTTGGCAAAGGAGTGTGACAAGCCTGTATATTCTCCCCTTATTTATTCAACCTATATGCTGAATATATATTAAGGGAAGCTGGATTGAAAGAAGATGAGCATTGTTTTAAAACTGAAGGAAGATACATCAATAACCTGAGCTATGCTGATGAGACTACCCTGATAGCCGAAAATGCAAAGGATCTGTAAGCCCTAGTAATACAAGTCAAGGGGCGCAGTGAAAAAATGGGACTAAAATTAAATACAGGTAGCTTTTGAGTTACAATGACAATTGGGACCAGAACATCTGTCACTAAGCGATGTAGTCATAAAACACATCATGTGACTGCATCACTTAGTGATGGCAATCCCAGCAGTCCCAGCTGCCATTGTGCTGTCATAACCCCAAGACTTCACAGGTTGTTAAGTGTGAAAAGGTGAGAATCTGAGGCAAGGAGTGTGTGGGGGGGTGTAGGTGCCATGGGGGGTGGGGAGTGCCATGGGCAGGCACTAGGGAGCATGAGTGGGCCGGTGGGGGCTGCAGGTGGACCAGTGAGGGCTGCAAGCTGGAGCTAGGGAGCCCTGGGAACTCGTACTCTGTAGCGGGGCTCCTTAGGAGAAAAAGCAATGGGAGAAACTTACGACCTTCCCTGCTGGCTTCCCCATTGACTTTGCCAGCACAGAAGGTCGCAAATGGCGATCATGTGACTGCAAGATGCTACAACTGTCATAAGTGTGAGCCAGTTGCCAAGCACCTGAATCATGATAATGTGACCACCAGGGTGCTGCAATGGTCAGAACTTCGAGGGCCAGTCATAAGTATCACTCATTTAGTGCCATCGAAATTTTGAACAGTCGATGAACGAGTGGTTGTAACTCAAGGACCACCTGTATAAAGGAGACCAAACTAATGACAAATAGTATAACAGCCAGCTTTAGAAATGACAATGAAGATATCAAAGTGGTGGATAGCTTTTGACTTTTAGGATCACCCACCAACAGTAAAGGAACAAGCAGTCAAGAAATACACCACAGACTAGCACTTAGTAGAGCAGACATGAAGGCCTTGGAAAAGATATTGAAATGCCATGATATGTCTATACCTACAAAGATCAAAATCATGCAAGCCATACTATTCCCTATGACACTCTATGGAAGTGAAAGTTGGACATTGAAGAAGCAAGATAGGAAGAATATTAATGCCTGCAAACATGGACAGCCAAGAAAATAAATGGATCATCAAACAAATCAACCCAGAGTTCTCACTTGAGGCATAAATGACCAGGCTCAAATTATCCTACCCCAGACACATTATATGAAGACCTAGTTCTCTAGAGAAGGCTCTAATGCTGGGAAAAGTGGAAGGAAAGAGAAGAGGATGACCAACAGCTAGGTGAACAGACTCAGTTACAGTGGCAATGAGTGCACTGTTGGGAGACTTGAAAGAACAGATTAGGGACAGTCTGTCATCCCTATGTGGTCGATAAGAGTCAACAATGACTTGATGGCACATAATCAATCAATCAATCAATCAAAAATGTTAGTTGTGGTTTAAGGAACTAAATACACATGAGAAACTGTCTTCTACCATTTCAGTCAACTGGCCCATCTAGGCCAATCCTGCCCATTCTAACAGTCTGAGGTCTCTTCAGGATAACAGTAAGCATGGTTTTTATATTACTGGCCACTGCAGATTCCTGGGACTATTTATGCTCAGATAAATGTGGCATGAGCAGCAAGGTTCAGTTTGTGCACCAATTGCATCCATTTGTGCACTGGGAGGCTTTGCTCATGTTGACTTATGCCTTTTTGGATTACTCACATTTGGATTACTATAACATGCTCTACACGGGGTTGCTCTTGATGTGCATTTGGAAGCTGCAGCTGGTCCAGAATGCAGTAGCATGGGCAGCAGCAGGTGCACCTTGGTATGCCCATATAACACCGCTGTTCTGTGAACTGCACTGGCTCCCATTAGGCTTCTGGCCATGAGTCAAGGTGCTGGTTATCATCTATAAAGCCCTACATGCCATAGGGCCTGGCTACTTGTAGGACCACCTTTCTCCCATTGTTTCTGCTTGCTCCACCATATTTATTAGAGACAGCATGTTCCAGGTCCCTTCTATCAAGCAATGTCATCTTGTTGGACCCTGGAGATGTGCCCTCTCTGTAGCAGTCCCTGCTTTGTGGAACAGCATCCCGCCAGAGATCCAGATAGCCCCAACTGTATTAGCTTCTTATAAGGCTCTGAAGACCTGCCTGTTTCCCTAGGCGTTCAGGCCAGCAGGTTAGGCATGCTCAACTGTTGATGTGGTTCAATGACTAGGATGTATTGTTTACCTTGGCAACGTGGGTTATGTTTGTAATTGTTGGTTTTAATTTTTGTATGCTGCTCAGAGTCATTGTTGTGAGATGGGTGGCCATATACTGTAAATTACTGAAATAATCAAACAAACAATTTTGGTTAACAGGTTAACAAATTTGCTTTGTTTTTGAAAGCTGGTGTTATGTACTGGATAACAATGTGCAGTTACATAGAGGTGCACAACTTTCACTGGCTTGAGTGCTGTACTGAGGTTTGCATAGGGAGAAGATTCATAACTAAGTGATCTGATTTGAGCTGACAATGGCATATTCTAAGAAATGGCCCCCAAAACATTGCCGGCCAAACACACACACACACAAAACAAATCCCAACACACACAAAACCCCCAAACATTTTACCCCAAGCTGGTCTGGGGGCTGCCAAAGACATGATGGTTAATTGGCAAATATAAGGAAATCACTGTCGAAAAGGCCAGTGTATCCTGTTCACAAAAGACACCAAAACAAATAGATGGCCACATTTGAGTTTAGTATGTTATGCAAATCCAGCCTATGTGATAGGTAAAGGTTCAATATGTCACACACCCCAGGAAACTGGATTAACTGAATTAAGTCAACCATAGTTAGGACAGCATCATGCAAAGATAGACAATGGTTTTAATCCTATTGAAACGCAATATTTATCGACAATAGCTCTATTCAAGTTGTTTCTCAGGTGTAATACTCTTCAGGAATACATTTATTTCGTTTAGCCTCTGGCAGTTCCATAAAGTCATGTCTAAATTAACCTTTGGTCCCTGGTCTATGAGATAAATTTACCACCACCTCCAGCAAGCCCCCTGCCTCTTCCAATGAATTATGTTGCAATGTAAATGTGAGGAAAATTCATACCAAAAAAGGTATGCCTGTCATAGCTATGCAGGTTACTATAGCAATAAGTGCAACAGCTCCATTTTTGCTTAGGATCATAAAGTACAGCTGTTAACAGAAGGAAAATGTCATTTGATTTGTGCTCCTTAAGAAAATAATGGGAAAACTCCATTTTTACACTAAAAGGTGTTGAAGCAATTTAAAAATGATGTTATAAACACTGGCTTTTGTGGCCATACAGGGTATCTTTTTTTTAGCAAAGAAACAATCTTTTGTAATAGCTAATATTTCTTCAATGAGCATAAGTGACTAGAAGGGATTTTTTTCAATGGTTTTGATGGATGGTAGATACAGTATTAGCTATGAAACATATCCAGCCAGCATGAGGAGTGAGAATAAATAGTGAAAATGAACGTTTGTAATTTGCCAAAAAGTAAAACATTGTTTAGCATACTATTATTATATTTTTAAGGTCAGTGTGCTAAAATAAATTGACCTTGGATACTATGCATGGTGGTAGTGGTGGAAACAAAGGTTATTCCGCACACATTTTATATGTATCCCTATAAAAATATACATCTAAATATTTACAGTTTTAAGTGAACTGCTGTGCACACTGCTCTAAAGAACAATCCTATATTTGTTTTTTGCTCAACTTTTTAATTAAAAAAAATCAAAAGAGAATGGCATGCTGAAAAGAGATTTTTGAATACAAGTAGTCCTCATTTAATGACCACAACTGGGACCGGCAACTCAGTCATTAAGCAAAGAGGTCGCTAAGTGAAAAATCACGTGACACCACCTGTCCTTATAATCTTACTTCAACTTTCCTTTGCTTTACAGGCCTGTGAAGTTCGTAAATGCAGGCATTGGTCACAACGTTACTTTTTCATCACTATTGTAGCTGCAAATGGCTGCTGTCTGAGGCAGTTGTCAAGCGAGACATACCTGTAGTTGCAGCCCAGTGCTTTGTTTCGAAGTGTTCCCAAGCATCCAGAAAGAAATAGAAACTAAACTCGGGCTGGGAACAAGGATTCTGGGAGGAGCTACATTTTAGGAACATTTTAAATGACTGTGGCAAGGTGGTGGGAGCAAAGGTGTTCTTTAGAGTGGCCACTTTAGCTTTGTTTGTGCTGATTTGTTTGCTTTGTTATGTTCTTAGCTTTAAGAATTTGGGTCTTGCCTCAGCCTTCTCTGGAAGAGTGTCCTTCTATAGAGATAGTTAAGGAACAAGAGAAAAGGGACCTTGTGTTGAGAAAAAGAGGCAGAGCTCATTGCAGAGCAGAGTTTAAAATGCATGGGTGTCCGAGAGACTGCAGTTCGGAAGTTATTATTAACCATCAAATAGCTCCACCTAGAGCCCTGTTAGCAATTTTAAAAATAAAACCCATAACCCTAAGAGCTCAGTCAATCTAATGTATACAGTGTTTGTTTTTTTTTTTTAATGAAGTACATATGGCAATAGACTGCTAAATATTTGGCCTGGACTGGGATGGCAAGTAATAAAACCTAGAATAATGCATTTAGCACACAGCTATGTATCTGCTGCATATGCATCTACAGTATTCAATTACTGTTTGCCCAAACTACATAATTAGTGCCATAGACAACTTCATGATTTGCATATGGGTGCGAGAGGAAAATTTCAGTAGCCTTTTATATGTTTTAATGTTAATTTTGATTGCAATGTGAATCTAAGTAAGTACCTTGTATGCTATTGGTTGAATTTTACTTGCTTATTGAACTAACATTTAATAAAGCTTTTAGAACTTTGAAGTGACTTGTGTTCTGGTGTGTCTGTCTCCCGTGTTTAATGAGGTTTTTTCCCTGACATGGGCTTCCTGTTCTACTGAAAAAAAATAAGAAAGTGGATGCAGAAGTAGCTTGTGTTTCCCTGAGCCTACTGGAATTCCCAGCCCTGCAAGAAATTATTGGCAAACAGGAAGAAAGTATGAAGGGATCTCATTTACTTTAAAGACATCCCCCAATATACAGAATGTCCTTCCCTCTTTAAAGGCTGGGCATATTGCAATCTTGCATGATTGTGGCAGTTTAAAAAATCTAATAAATATGTAAATAACTTAAATTTCAGGCCAAATTATGTTTTATTGTTATTTACGTGTGGAAGCGTCAAAATATTGCTATGTAAAATGTTCCTATTCCAGATTCCAGACATCCAGCCTTGCCTTTTGCTCCCCATTTTTGGGGGAGCAAAACAATGCTATTATTTTTCGTGAAGAGCAAAAATATCTTAAATTGATATTTTAAGTAATGTTATTGTTCTTTCAGTCTAAGCCAGTGTTGTCCAAACTTGGCCACTTTAAGATGAGTGGACTGGCTGGGGAATTCTGAGTGGACTGGCTGGGGAATGGCTGGCTGGGGAATTCTGGGAGTTGAAGTCCACTCATCTTAAAGTGGCTAAGTTTGGACAACACTGGTCTAAGCGATAGCAATGAATCTTCGTCCTTAATCAAATAATATATGGATTGAAGTTGGATATAAAAATGTCTTCCTACATTCTCAAAGAACATACAGTAAGTGATTATTTCTTTACAATCTACAGGTCTTGCCTGAGGCTTGTCTGAGACTGATAAAAAAAGGTAAAACCTCTTTGAAATTGAGATCAACTTCTCATGACCACATGGACATGTCCATGCTATTTTCTTGTTAACAGTATAAAACCGGTTTGCCACTGACTTTTTCTGAGGTTTTTTTTTTTTTTTGATACCCTCTCTAGTCTAAGCCATGGGATTTCTTAGTAGTCCCGCATCCAAGTATTAACCACGTTAGACTTTTCTTTAAGATCAGCCATGGTTGGCTAGCAGCTGCTTCCCTACTGGGACAACTGAAGCTGATGTTACACCCCAACTAGCGTTACTAAGCATGTTTGTAATGAGAGCAAAGAATGGGATTAATGGTACAGAAGTAAAGGGCCTAGGCATGAGAGCGTTGCATTTTTGCATCTTAATACTCATTTATTTTCAAATCTTCATTGCTAGAAATGCACAGGTACAAGCTCACATCTGAACTACAGAGTGGCAGTAAGAGCAGTGAAGTGCTCAGACTTTTCTATTCTCATTGTGTCAAGAGGGGTGCTATCCAGTGGCCTTGGGTAAGATTGCCTGCTCCTTGTTAGAGAGCAGGAAGACCTGCTGTCTGGTTGTGGTGACTTGTTGCCACAGCATTTTGCTAATATTCACCATAGCTTTAACTCTTCACGGGCAGAGTCTGAAGTGGTGGCTGGAGTCACCTGTTGCCGTATTACCTGAAACTCCTTAACCTAGACTCCAGTGGAGTGGGTAGGGGCCAAATGCGCTTTCGCACTGATGGCTTGGATTCATTCCTGTTCAGACACCTTCAGGTGCTGGGATAATGGTGATGAGCTGAGTCTAGGAGGTAGTCAATGGTTCTTTGGGGTAGGGGCGATGGCAACTGCCCTTAAGGAAATGGTGGTGTCCTGACTCCAACCTTCTTTTTGGGAAAAAGTGAGAGAGTAGCCAGTTACAGCAAATCTTGAAGGAAGTTGATCATCTAAACCAGAGGCATCAAACGTGCGGCCCACAACACTCCCTAGTGTGGCCCGAGCCAGATTTAAATGCAGTTGGGGAATATTTAACAAAATAACATAAACATACAGTAAAACATAGATTATATTACATTTTAAAGCTAAATAATAATACGTTTAGTCGCCAGTCACGAAAACTCTGGGCTTGCAACTCACAAGGAGTCCTGCACAAGCTCACTGCCTTGGCTTAATTGCAGCAGCCAAGATTGCTTGGCACTGCCCCAGTGTGGGTTGAGCAGGAGCACCGTGTACCGGGAGTTCCCTCTCAGTCTGAGCTGCAGCACACCAAGTGACCTTGCCGCTGCAGTTAAGCTCAGGCAGCAAGCTTGGGCTTTTCCCTGGGCAGCAGGCAGGCAGGCAGCCTTGCACCGGCAGCCAACCTGCTCCAGACCCCAGAGCTTCCAGCACACGAAGGAACACCTCTCCCAAAACAGCTGAATTAATATCTCTACTGCCTTCAAAAAAGGGTGAATTTCCCTCCTCCCTCCAAAAGAGGGTGAATTTCCCTCCTCCCTCAAAAACAGGTTTAATTAATATTTGTTGAGTTTTGGGCTGCACAAGACCCAGGATCATTGGTAACTTTATTATTAATTTAAAAATTGAATTTTTTATAAAGTTTAAATATATCCAGAGGAAGAGGAAAAAATGGGGGGAAAATGAAAGAGAGAGGATAATCTAAATGTTTTTTGAATAATGCTTTTGATAAAATAGTTTCTGGCAAAAGATGCCAAGTTTCTAGCAATGAATATTAAATTAATTTTGAATCTTTTTTAGTGATGTTTTGTAATATTTTGAATCAATTCAATATTAAAATATAAAATTGTTTGCTTTTTATATATAACTACTTTCTACCTGATTTGTGTGCATGTATGCAACAAATATACAGTATATAAATACACATAAATATTGAAAACAGTAATAATTTGTAGTAATACATTTTTAATGTATTAGTTATATCTAGTTCCTATCTGATTTTAATGTGTTGACATATTAATAAACAAAGAAATATATAAACACATATGGTTTTCTAAGGCAGTATGTGACCTACAGGGTTCCTTATGTCCAGTTTAATGGCCCCCAGTAGTTTGACACTACTGATCAAAAACCTTTTCAGTCTGGATGCAGATCAAGGCAGAGGATGTAAACAGCACCAGTCATTCCAGTAGATGACCTTTGTCATGACCTGATACACAGCTCCACATCTCCATCTTGGGATGGGCTGCCGATGCTGTGGAAATCTTGACCCAACATCTGAAGGCTGTTAAAGCAAAACAGGCTGAAGCTGAACCCAAGCACAACAGGTTTGCTCAGAGGGGTTCTGTGCTGGTTCTAGTTGTAATTCTGGAAAGGGGAAAAGATGGCATTCCCTCTGAAGGAGCAGGCTTCAAGCTAGGGATTGTCCTAGGTTCATGGCTATGATTAGATAGGCAGGTGGAGGCCACCATCAGGGACCATTTGCCCAACATTAGTTGGTGCGCCAATTGAAGCTCTTTTTGGAGCGGGAGGCCCTGGCAAGAGTAACTCCCACACTTACCACCACAATTGGATTACCACAATGTATTCTACATAGGGCTGCCTTTGATTCCAAAAGCTACAATTGGTGCAAAATACAGCAGTCTGCTTGCTGGCAAATTAGAGCCATTATAGCCATGTAACACCCATGCAGAGGGCCCTAAGGTTGCTGCCCATAGGTTCCCAGGTTCAATTCAAAGTGCTGCTCTAGCCCATAAATCTCAACACGGCTTGACTCCTAAGTACCTTCAGGATCACATAGTCCTTGGGGAAATGACGCACCCGGTGTACACTCCCTAACAAAATCCCACATTACTGACAGGTTAAAAGGACAGGGGTAGTGGTCAGTGGTTTTTTTTTCCTCCCTTCTCTGTGGCCTCCCTAGAAAGTCAGATCAGCACCCATCCTAGGGGTCTTCTAGACACTAGTGAAAGCAGAGCTTTTTCAGAACACTTGAGGAATGATGAGGTATACCATCTATCTTATAGAAGAGCGTTAAGACCTGGTTCTGCCACCTAACATGGGGATCTAACGGGGGCTCGTATCACTGGGGTGGTTGGTGGTTTGAGGATGCTCTCTCTGTCTTTTAACCTTGTATATTTTTTTGGTAAAGATTTTTAACTGTTTTATTGCTTTTTCATTTGTAAGCCGCCTAGAATCACTTATACAGTGAGATGGGCAGCATGTGAATTTGATTAATAAATAAATAAAATAAATTATTGCAATATACTGTTTCCTTGTTCTTTATTATTGCTTTGGTTTTAATAGTTTATTGTTATAAATGTTTGGGAATCCATGCAGATTATGATGATATATAAAAAACAAATACATATTAAGATCCCAGTCCTTTGCAGAAGGTTCAGAGTTTTAAGCAATCTGGTACTTTCTGGATATATTGGACAAAGCTGACTGGAAACAATTAAGTTGTTATTTAATATACCAGAAGAATATCAAACTGGTAAAAATATAATTATTCTGATTTCTAGTCTTATCTCCGTGTTCCTGGAAAAATCAGTATCTTAAAACCAGGTCACCAAATAAATGGTTACATTAGTTATTATATAAAACTATCAATGATCTTAGCAGAGCATCATAATTGCTTGTCATCTACCTCATGTAACAAAGAGTTGCTTTGATTTATTGTTTTGTCTTCCTAGTACTTAACGCTCTGATTCCTTTCTTTCAAGAACTAGACTAACAAGCCTCCACTCTCTGCCCTCATCCATTTGCTCTTGGCATATGGCCAGATCTAAAATTCTGGCTTTTAAAATACTTACATTTGATAAACTTGGTTTACAATAAAATGTTGCAGCATATTCTCTTTCAGCAAAAAATGTTCATTTTTAGGTTATCTTAGATAGTCATGCCCTCTCTAGAATACAGGTAGTCCTCAACTTACAACCACAATTGGGACTGGAACTTCCATTGCTAAGCAATGTGGTCATTAAGTGAGTCATGCCCGATTTTACAACTTTTGCCACAGTCATTAAGTGAATCACCACAGTCGTTAAGCAAATCATGCAGTTAAGTGAATCTAACTTCCCCCACTGACTTTGTCAGAAGCCCCCTGGGAAGATCGCAAATGGCGATCGTGTGACCCCAGGATGCTGCAACTGTCATAAATACATGCCAGTTGCCAAGTGCCTGGATTCTGATCACGTGACCGTGGGGATACTGTGATAGTCATAAGTGTGAGGACCGATAGTCACTTTTTTCAGTGCTGTCATAACTTTGAACGGTCATTAAATGAATAGTCATAAGTCAAGGACTCCCTGTATTATAAACTATAAAGGGCTCAAGAAGAGTTGGCCCACTGTACCCTATTTTAAGCTTCTGTGTTTCTTTTCCTAGTGATTCAATTCAAAATAGGCTACATTTCTTCTTGCTGGATTGGGAGGTTTACTGTAGGTTTACATTTTTTATATATATATATATGTGTGTGTATGCGTGTGTGTGTGTGTATACTGTTAACATAGTTTTCAAATAACCAAAGCAACGTCTATATACACAGACATCACCACATGGAGTACACTGAAACCAAACTGACACTATTATCGGTCCAAGGAGGTGGAAGAATTCAGTTATAACAGCAAAGACCCGGCCAGGGATTAACTGAAGAACAGATCACAGACTGCTCATGTGCAAGGTCCAAGTTAAGCTAAAGAAGAAGACAACAGACAACCAGTTTCCACAATATGATCTTGAGCATATGCCTACCATTTTCAAGAACATTGGGAATTGCTCTGAAGTCCTGAACGTCATGGACAGGGAACCAGAGGAACCCTGGAATGAAATCAATTTGTGAAAAAAGACTGCCAAAGATAAAGAAACAGAACAAAGCAAACCGGAAGTCAGAACAAATGGTGGAAACTGCCAAGAGAAGCCAAACTTAGGAAAGGCAAAGATCTCAGGAACAAGCTTAACAAAGAATTTCAGAGAGCAATTAGAACAGATGAGAGGCAATATTTTAATCTGTAAAGACATCAAAGATGGAAAAACAAAGTAAGTTTTCCAAAAGATCTCTGAACTCAGAAGGGAGGTTTGAACCCCAGATTGGTTTGCTAAAGGATGCTAATGGACAGATAGTAACTAATTCAAAGAAGATCAAATAAAGACGGAAGGAGTATACTTGAAGTCTGACAGAAGGGATGTCAACATCCAAAATATTTTAGAAGATATTCTTAATTTTCAAGAACCACTAATACTAGAAGATGACATTAGATGCGCACTTCAATCATTACCAAGTTGGAAAGCTACAGGAACTGATGGGATTGTCAGAACCCACTGAAATATGGCAAGCAACAGAAGAAGAATCAGTAAAGGTTCTAACCAAACTATGCCAGCAAATCTGGAGAATGACACAGTGGCCAACCGATTGGAAGAAGTCAATCTACATTCCAATAAAAAAAAGGAGACTTAACAGAGTGTGCAAACTATTGTACAATACCCTTATTTTACATGCTAGCAAAATAATGCTTAGGATCATCCAACCCAGATTAGAGCCATACATGAAAAGGGAAATGCCAGATGTTCAAGCTAGTTTTAGAAAAGGTCAAGGAATAAAAGACATTATTGCTGATGCATGCTGGATAATTGTGAAATTAATTACCACTAAAGACCGCCATTGGAAGGACTGATAATGAAGCTCAAGCTCAAGCTCAGATACTTTGGTCACCTAATGCAAAGAGAGGAGTCTTTGGAAAAGACCCTGATGCTGGGAAAGATTGAAGGCAAAAGGAGAAGAGGACGGCAGAGGATGAGATGGTTAGATAGCATCACTGAAGCAATGAGCATGAAACTGAGCAAACTCAGGGAGGCAGTGAAGGGCAGGAAGGCCTGGCGCAATATGGTTCATGGAGTCATGAAGAGTCGGACACGACTTAACGACTGAACAACAACAAAAAAGACCGCCCAAAAGAAGTCAGCATGTGCTTTGCTGATTATACAAAGACCTTCCATTGTGTCAACCATATCAAGCTGTGGCATGTTTTTAGGAAAATAGGAATCCCAGAACATCTTTTTTTAATTAGAAGTTTTTAATCTAATAAAACACACAAAACAAACCAGATAGAAAATAAGAGATAGAGAAAAAAGAAATTGAAAACAAAAAAACCAAAAACATACAATTGTGCTTTCCACCCTTCTTTCTATCAAGTAATCGTCATCTTAAACTTTTTCCCAACCTCTTAGTTTTAGGAATCCCAGAACATTTCATTGCCCTCATGCAAAACCTATACGCAAGTCAGGAAGCCACAGTACGGACAGAACATGGCAAAACAGACTGGCTGCACATCAACAAAGAAGTGAGACAAGGCTGTTTACTCTCCCCTTATTTAGTCACCCTTCATGCCTATGATAGGATCCCAATTAAGTTAAGGTACAAACCACAGACCAGGAGGCTGAATACTTTTCCTTTGATATGTACACAAGGTTGTTTATTATACCAAATACACAGTTCTAATGTGTGTGGTGGATTGCAGAAGAGAGCAAGGTTCTCAGGAAGGAGGGGACACATTCCAAGAAGGGCAGAGAGACAAGAGACAACCCAGTCCGGAGCTGGAGCGTGGGAAGTATAAGAGGTTTAGAATAGCCACTCCCTAGAATCTCCCAGAGTATATCTACTAGTTGTAGCAGTAGAGATTTGTCTAGCAAGATTTTGTCTTTATGGTGCAAGCAATAAAGGAACTGAACTCAGTTGGACTGTTTCCCTGTTGTTCTTGGGCTGGGCCTGACAGTATGTTAAACCTAATACATACAACTAATCTACTTTCAGTTCCTATTAATATATTTATAAGTGATAATGTTATATCTATAAGTGATAATCTTTAACAAAATTACAAATTTCCATTTTACCCTGTGTTCTTAATTACCCATCTTTTCTAGCACTAAAGGCAGTAATACCACAGTTCTTTCCTAGTCTTCACCTTTAAAGACTGGGAATTCTGTTCCTTTTACTCAGGGCTTAACATCCTTTCACCTTACACTTAGCCCTATATTATCTTCCACTGTCAGCAGTAAGTCCTGCTGAAGTTTAGCCTTGTCTGTGTTTCCTTTTACTGAGTTGCTTCTCTGTCTCTCAGTCCTCATCAGTTTGTAGGAGGGAGAAAACAATTACTTGTTGCTGGCTGACTGTAGCTGATTCTGCATTTTTGGAAGGCTTACGAGTCTGTAAGGCTCTGCTACTCCTTTCACAGCTGGAGTAGCTTCAGAGTCATGTTACTCACTCCATCAACTGTTTTAGTTTCACCTCCTCCCCACACAACTGGCTTCTTTAGTTCTCCAGCACAATCACCTTTCTCTCTTCCACCCACACCCAGCACCTTTTATTTCTCTTTTCTCCCTGCAGTATAGGTGTGGTCCTTTGCTCTCTTAAAGTCCCAAGGAACACAAACCATAAGGAAGGAAAGCTCATATCCACAGCCTTGAGTCTTTCCTTCCACATATATATATAATGAAAGAAGCTAGATTAGAAGACGATGAGTCTGTTTTTAAAATTGGAAGAAGAAACATCAGTAACCTGCTGTTACTGTTACAATACACACGTACACATACACATATTTTAGATATGTCAATTTCTAGTTTCCCCCAATAAATTATTCCCCTTAATTCACAGAAAGATGTATGTTGAAAAGGACAATTTCCAATATGAAGACAGTACATTAGTGAGAAGTAGCTATGGAGTTACTTATTATAGGAGAATTACAAAGAGTTTCATCTATACCTCCAGACCTTTTTTTCCAAAGTACATCAGCTGGGCTTCTAGACCATTTACTCTTTGCTTAGACTTGGAATCTTGATTATGAATAAATGATAATCCAGGCTTTTCACTAGAGATCACATGTACTTACATATGATATTATCAGCAAGAGATGACTACAGGAGACCTCAACAAGCCCTATTTCTTGAATGTGATTCTTGGATTGAGGCAAAGAGACAGTGGGGAAAACTACACAGAGTATCTGTAGCCGGTCCCAGCTTCCCCTTCTTATTCTTTAGAAGTCTAAAGCGCTGTTTCGATAGGAATCCATGAGGTGCTTTATTGGTGTTGTTGTTTTTGTTTATAAATGTGATTTCTAAAGCAGCTTTCCATCCATTACATATCCCTTCTGGAAGGTTTTCGATCAGGATGGAAACCTATGACCTTTCAGATGTTGCTGAACTACAGTTCCAAGCACTCTCAAGGCCAATACTGAGATGTTTGGAACTGTACTTTAGTTCTCCAATCCTGTTCTAGATTGCTTAAGGAGGCTTCAAGGTCTCATTACCAGTGTTTGGTTTTCTTCTGAAGAAAGTTAAGTTCAGTGAATTGTTTAAATATCATCATCCCATACAGCCTAAAAAAGTTGCTCTTTATTAATTGGCAATGAATTAATGAGCAGCATTTGAATCAAACTTAGCAATTTAGTGAAGCTAGCTGGCACACACCAAGGAAAGAGTGTACTTACATCTCATTCACTTTATCTTCTGGACCTTGCACTTGTCCAGTAACCGTCCCTTGTCTGGTATTTTTAACCCAGCCAACTACACCTGCTTTCCTAGCTTTATCCTCTGTGTACTGGTTTGGAAAACAAACAAACAGAAGAAGAAATATTCAGCATGCATTTAGTACTCAAAACTGTGATAAAACAGTTCAATCTCAAAACTTCAGTTTTATTCAGTATGATTTGCTTCTTAATGGCCCAGCTTTTCTGTAAATATTCTGTAAATATGTGTAGGGTGGTCTAAAAATTATATTCAGAGCATCTTCCAAAAATAAGAGACATGAGAATGTTAAAGAGTCACACAGGTGTTTGAACAACTTAAAAGGAGAGAATCAATAGATTGAAATCAATTTAACAGCAACAACATTAATTCAACTTCAAAATAAAATAAAATAAAATAGCATTAAGTAGGTATCAGACTTCCCTCCTAATGATCTGGACTGAAAGTTTTTTACACAAAGAACAAGTCTCTCAGAGTTCTGATTAGTAATACTTATTTAGAAGAAGGGGTAAGCTTACAGTACAAGAATTCCAGGGTGTACTTTATCTTCCATGAGAAACCTACATATAAGCATTTTGATGTGGCAATTCTGTGTGTTCTTTGTTGGGTTAATTAGTTATTTATTTAATGAATTTGTAAGGCTGGCCAACTAAAAAGAAAATGACTCTGGGCAGTGTATAACAAAAGTAAACAACGAAAACACCATACATTAAAAAATCACCCAGGATATAAAATACAGAACATAAAATGGCAACCAAATGCAATAACTGAACAACCAAACAGAGACTCCACTCAGTTGGATACAAATGCATGGAGAAAAACCCAGGTCTTCATGGCTTTTCTAAAGGCGTGCAGAGTTGGGGCCTGTCATATATCTTCCTAGGTCCCATAAGACAGCAATGTTTAAATGAAGGCACTTTGAATATGTCCTTCCTGTGGGAACATGTGGACAAATATCCTTGGCAGAAAGCAGTCCCACAAGTAGCCTGGTCCTATGCCATGTAGGGCTTTAAAGGTGATAATCAGCACCTTGAATCACATCTGGAACTCTTCTGGAAGCCAATGTAGATTGTGGAGTAGTGGTGTCACACGGGTGTAATGACCTGTACCCATAACTATCCATGCTGCTGCATTCTGGACAAACTAAAGCTTCCAGATGGTCTTCAAGGACAGCCTCATGTAGACTTCACTGCAATCATTCAGTCAGGAGGTGATTAAGGCATAAGTGATCCTGAGCAAGGCCTCCTAGTCCAGGAACAGGTGCAACTGGCACCCAAAATTCAGTTGTGCAAAGGTCCCTCTGGCCACAGCTGCCATCTGCTCTCTAAGCAGGAGCTGAGAGCCCAGGAGGACCCTCAGCGTGCACACCAAGAACTAATGATAGAAACACTCTGGTTCCTGGATCTGGGGGACCTAAAACCTATACCTACACCATCTTTGCAGGGTTAAGTGTCAACCTGTTCTTCCCCATCCAGACCCTTGTAGCTTCCAGACACTAGGACAGAACCTCAACAGCTTCACTTGGATGGCTGGGGACAGAAATGTACAATGGTGTATCATTAGTGTACTGTTGATACTTCACTCTGTATCAATGGAGGACCTTGCCCAGTGGCTTCATGTATATATTAAAAAAGAGGCAGGAGAAGGTAGAGCCCTGAGCACCAGTATGGATCCATTTTATTCTACTTTGGTCATCACACTTTACAAAAGATTCAGGCAAATTAGAACAGGTTCAGAGAAGGCCAATGAACTTGATCAAGGGACTGGAAACTAAATCCTTTGGAGAGAGATTGAAGGAGCTGAATACTCTTGAGAAAAAATGACTAAGGTAAATATGATAGCATTCTTCACATATCTGAAAGGCTGTCACACAAAAGAAGTTCAATATCTGTTTTCTTTCATTCCATAGTGCAAGAGCCAGAATACTGGATTTTAAGTTAGAGGAAGTAGATTGCAATTAAATGTTATAAAATCATCCTATTGGTAAAAGCAGTTAAACAGAGGAACCAATTACTCAGAAAGATTAGAGGTTTTCTTTCAATGGATATGTTCAGGCAGAAGCTTGACAGTAATCTTTCTGGGATGTTTTAATCTGGATTCCTACACTGGTAGGGGTTGGATTCAGTGATCTAAATGGCCCCTTCCAATTCTATAATCTAGGCTAAATATTCTTCTCCAAAATGTGCTTTTGAAAGAGAAAGAGACATACACGTTTTAATTTGGTGTTTGGTACTTATTCAAAAGTATTTAATGATGAGAAGCGTATACTCTTATTTTTCATACTTGAAGTTTGTAAGAAGTTATGTATATCCCACATGGAAGGCTTTTACGAATTAATTATGTTCATCAATTATATTTGCTGAATTAATTACTTTGGATTGCAAAGAGCACAGCACATACAATGGCACCCAACAAGAACATTGCCAAATACGTTATTTTACCTAGAACCGCTTGCTACCCTTGCATTTCTCCACATCTTTCTCATAATAATTAAGACTAAATCTATGCATGCAGCAGACAGTGTGGTAGCATGCTGAAACAGAAAGCTGGCCAGTAGCATACAGAATTACAAACACTATTACATGCTGAGGATACTGCCTTAAATGGCAGGAGAAAAATTCGAAGACAAAATTGACTTATAAGGAGCACAACACCAGAACATGCAAACACAGTCTGGATCAGGCCTCTTAAAATCCTCCATCAGGCTACTGTACAGTAAATTCCTTCTTCTCTCACCAATCCTTATGCTCCATCCCTTTATATTCCCTGCTGTTGTTTGAAAGAAAAGTATAATGCCTAGAATCCAGTCTGTATTAGGAAAGTATTTGGGTATATTCCCACATTTTCAGAGATTTGTTTCCTTGATCACCTGTCATCAGTTTTTTATGGAACTTTGCTGCCTCCGTGTGTGTGAAAACTCATTTTTATTTTGGCCTAGTATGACAAGATATGATCACCCGAATGCAGTTTTAGAAAAAAGAGAAGCGACATTTAGCGAATGGGGCATGTGTTATAAGGGTGAATTTGATGTTGTATTCTATTTCTCTGCTGCTTTTTAAAAATAAAAATATAAAGTAATTTTGGGTATGTGTTAATGCAACTGAAGAGGCAATTGAAGTGAAAATACAAAGCAATATAAATGAAAACTGAGGAAATGTACCCATAACCTATTTATAGGGTTTACTGCATATTTGGGAATAGTATACCCAGATACTGTAGGTGTGAGTCCTCTCCCTTCCCCCCACTAGCATATCAACATGGGAAGGGGGGAGGGAGGGAAAGGGAAAATAAATAGAAAATCTCATTAGCTGCTGATTTTACCAGTTATCTAGAATATAAAAAAATGACCAGAAAGGGCTTTATACAAATTTCTGCAGAAAACCTGAAGCAAATAACAAAAAAACTACCATATAGGAATGAATACATAGCCCAGCCGCATCTGATTTGAAACATCAAATTTCAAAAAACAGTTTGCGTGTAGCACAGCACAGATAACCACTATACAGTAAACACAGGTCTAGTTTAGGGCATCAAGAATATGACAAGACTTTTGCTACTACGCTCTGTTTTCTCTAGATACACTGTCTTAATCAAAAGTCTCCAATGAACCACAGCACATAAACTCTGCAAATACTGTTATAAAATTTAGGATCTGAACTATGGTTTGTAGTTGCTTTAAGATCCTGGTTTCTTCTGAGCCTGGTGCTTACAATTTCCAAGATAAAACATAAGGGATGCTTCTATGGCAGGAGAGAGGAAAATCATACACTGAACAAATATTCATCTGAATTTATTTTTTTTTTAAGTGAGAACCAAGTAACTGCGTAATTTGCACTATGTGCCCAAAACAATTTGGACTAAGTCCATTCAGATGGTTATATTGCATTTTACTCATAAAGTTCTGAAATTACTTTTTTATTTGAAAGAATTAGTTATCTTTTTTGCAGCCAAATCCTGCAGGCTTTTCAGAAACAGAAACTGTACCTCATCACATTCCTGTTGATCTTCTCGCCACTGCAAAGCCATTTCTAATGCACTATAGGCTTTAGAGTGTGAGGGTCCAGGAATAGCAACAGTGTTACAAATATTTTCAGCATCAAAGTTCTCATTTTTGAAATCTGTGAATTTCTGTTTCAAGCACTGAGTACCGGGCTTTTTTGCACATTTCATTGTTTTCGGTTTCTTTTTGCCATTTTCACTGCTCATTGCTGAGAAATAATGCAAAAGGATGTCTTTGTTTCTCTTCAGTTGTGAAACTGGGGATGTCCCAATTCCAAACTCCTCTGCTAACACTGTCGCAATTTCACCTTTTTCCAACCTTTCAACAACCTTTATTTTGCTTTGGAAAGTGAACACAGTCCATTTACGTTTCTCAGTCATTGTGAAAAATGGGCTCTTGCTCATCTGTAATCCTTCCATGTTGCACAATCTTAAGTATAGGTAATGGGAAATGCAAGATTCCTGTGTAAGTCCGTGTGACCTTTGTATAGCACTTACATTCATACGCACGTACCTCTTTTCTTTTCTCACGTGGCTGAATATATATTACGTTACTTATACAACTAATGTTCATAAAATCAGGGTTCTACTGCAAAAGGGTTTCCATTAAAGCATACTCTACAGTCATATGATACTTAACTGTCCAGATTAACTGAGAAAACTTGGCATTGCAGATTCCTGAAGTCTCTGCACAGGCTTTCTATTTTTACTCTCAAAAATGTTATAGAGAAGTGATGCAAAAATGATGTACTTCGTGTTGCCTTACCATTCTGAAACAAACCCCTGGGAAAGAAGAATACAAAGAAAATAAAACAATAAATACTTGCTCAAACTAGTGGAGCAACATTTCATTTGCATTTATGAAACATGCTAGAGGCATTATATCAACTGCCAGAAGACGGCCAGACAATTTTTATTTTGATAGAAGGTTTTGTAAATTGAAAAGTGATGAAGAGTAACACCTGTTGGGAAACAAAGATAACCGATAAAGCAGCTGGTGGAGCAAGTGAGATCCAGATGAGCAACTGAATTCAGTGGATGATGGCTCAACTGGGCTCTCTGTTAATAGTTACACATCCGGGTTATGGAGCAGCATTTGGGGCTAAGTGTAATATTGGAAAATTTCTCACTATGATATTCAGTTGTTTTTGCTAAAATTGTTCTGTACTGCTTTACTCGCTTCTTTCTTTTGGGATCATACAACAAAACAAAACATATAAAAAAGCTTATCATCTGTGTTTTTATTATGCTACTTGGCTGCTCCTCTATTGATTTTACTCAGCTATGATACAGGGTAGGAAAGGAATAATAAAATAATAAATTGAATTAACTTTCATTTATGTAAATATGTTTAAGATCAAGTTTTCCAACTTATATAATTACAACTCACAAATTGAATAACTATAATGTTAATTTAGCAATTAATGAAATTGTAGTATAATTGTTTTTATGTCATATAGATAGAAAATGTTTAAATCAGAACTATTACATAGATTACATATGATGATGATACAGATATAGATATAGATATATTGCACTACAGCTGCTGTAATCTTGGAGATGCTTGGCTACACAATCAAGAAGAATAGCAGTACATACTCTCCCTGGAAAGTGAGTTTGGAGGCTAAGATCAAGGCAACTTGGAGAGAAGTTAGTAAGCTAGTGAAACTACAGACGAGATTAAGGATAAGACTTGATGGGTCTGACTCCATCTGAAGCCCTAGAGACTGCTAAACAAAGGCTCACAGCACTGGCTACCAGGCTAAGGAGATACACTAGAGAAGCAGAGGCCAAAAAGATAAATGCCCTGTTCTCCAAAGAACCATCCAAAGTGTACTCCCAACTGCAGTGCAACCACACAGTAACAGCAGAGCCACCAACAGCTGAAACTGAACAGTACTGGAAGAACACATGGGAGAAAGAGAAGACACATATCATCAGTGCAAAGTGGCTGCAGGACCTGAGAGCAAACCACAGCAATCTCCCAGAACAGGAACCAGTCACCATCACAGTAGCAGACATCCAACAGCAGATCAAGAACATGAAAAGCTGGACAGCACCTGGCCCAGACATGATCCACCTACTAGCAAAAGAAACTAACAGCAGTGCATAAATGCCTAGTGGCACAGATGAACAAGCTGCTATCAGCAGGCTCCCACCCAAACTGGCTAACACAAGGAAGGACAGTGCTGATCATGAAAGACTCTCACAAGGGGATAGCACCATCCAACTACCAGCCAATAACCTGCCTTCCCACAACATGGAAAGTCTTATCAAGTATCATAGCTGCCAAACTACAGGACCATACAGGCCAGTACATGAGCCCAGCTCAGAAGGGCACTGGGAACAACACCAGAGGCTCAAAACATCTGCTGCCCATAGATAGAGCAGTCACCTGAGACTCAAGGTCTAGACAAACCAATCTGAGCACAGCCTGGATTGACTACAGAAAAACCTATGACTCAGTGATACACACATGGATCTGTGAATGCCTGGCACTATACAAAGTCAACAGGACACTAAGGACCTTCCTCAAGAACTCAATGGGACTGTGGAAGACAACACTGGAAGTCAACTCAAGACAGCTCACACAAGTGGCCATCAAGTGCAACATATACCAAGGTGATGCACTGTCCCCACTGCTGTTCTGCATAGGCTTGAACCCCCTCAGCCAAATAATCACAAGGACTGGATACAGATACATGTTCAAGAGTGGAGCTACCATCAGCCACCTCCTCTACATGGATGACATCAAGCTGTATGCTAAGAGTGAACAAGACATTGACTCGCTGAGCCACCTGACACAGATCTACAGTGAGGACATTGGGATGTTATTTGGACTGGAGAGAAGTGTGGCCAGATGGTAGTAAAGAGAGGGAAGGTAGTTAGGACTGATGGGGTGGAACTACCAGCGGGCCACATAGCAGACATAAAGACCAGCTACAAGTATCTTGGTATCCCATAGTCACATGAGAACCACAATGCGGAGGCAAGGAAGACAGCAACATCCAAGTTCCACCAAAGGATAAGACAGGTCCTGAAGAGCCAGCTAAATGGGAAAAACAAGATCCATGCCATTAACATGTATACCCTGCCAGTTATCAGATACCCTGCCGGTATAGTGAGCTGGCCAAAGGAGGACATAGAGGTTGCCAATGTGAAAACCTGGAAGCTCCTCACAATGTACAGAGGTTTCCACCCCAAGTCCAACACCCAGAGACTTTACATCAGCTGGAAAGAGTGTGGGAGGGGTCTGGTGAGTATCAAAGCCACTGTCCTGGACGAAACCCAGAGCATCCAGGAGTACATCAATAAGATGGCATTCAAAGATGAGCTGCTGAGAGAATGCCTGAGGGAGCAGCAGACATGGGAGGAAGTTCAAGCAGAGGAAGTACCATGGCAAGACAAGCCCCTTCATGGGATGTACCACTGACAGATAGCTGAGATGGCTGACATCCCATTACTTCCCCAAGCTGCACCTCTCATTCCTTCCCTAAAGCTTGCGTCCCATTCTTGCAAGACCTGGGGAAGACCAGAAAGTTTCCAAATGATCATGAGAATGGGACACTGGCCTGCAGAAGGTATGGGACATGCAGCTTTGGGAAGGAACAGGACGATGGGATGACAGCTTTAGGGAAGAAATGAGAGGCATAACTTGGGGAAGGAACGGGACAGTAGCTTGTAGAAGGTATGGGACGCGTGGCTTGGGGAAAGAATGGGACAATGGGATGACAGCTTTAGGGAAGGAATGAGAGGCATGGCTTGGGGAATAGTGTGAGGCGGCAAAGGCCAGTGGTGTGGGGCTTGAAGTGTCATTTCTCAATGGCAGTGGCAGTGCTGGGGCTGAAGGCAAGGCCTGGGGATGGTGGCAGCTGGCTGTGGCTGCTGAAGACCTCAGGCCTCTACTTCAGTCCTGGCCCCGACACTGCCACCAATGAGTGCTGCTGTGCAGGATGGCCAAAAGGGCATAGATGGGGGAATAGATGAGTGTGGGTGAGCTGCCAAGCACCTGAATTTTGATCACATGACCACAGGGGCACTGCAATGGCCGTATCTTCAGGCACAGGTAGTAAATCCATTTTTTCAGTGCCTCCGTGTTAGAAGGAGTGTGGCATAAGACATGGAATATGGAAAGGTGTTACATGATCCGGCACACCCTTATTTGGTCAAGTACCTCTCACAAAAAGATTGAAATCAAGGAGGAGCTTTTTAGATTGCGCTGAGGAGATTGCTGCCACACCTTAAACAGAGCGATTAAAAAGATGGAAATCCCAAGTAAAACATCTTTACGATTGGATAGAACCGCCTGAGGAGTTCCCTGGAGGTTCAGAGGAGGAGTGGACAGTTTGAGATGTTTAAATAGCTGGTGCACTGGTTTGGGTAGAACTAAAGATCAAATGGAAAAATGGGGGTTTCTTCCTGAGGACAAGGATATTTATTGTGAATGTGGCGCTATTCAAACAATTATCCATCTTTTGCAGTGCCCCTTGGGACCAACATGCACACAGAATGACTTGCTGGTCGGAAATACCTTTGCCATCAACGTGGCCCAGCATTGGGCAAGAATTATGTAAATCTATGTTTTTATTAAAGTTTTTAATTTTTTAAAATTTAGATTAATAATGACCTCCCTTCCAGTTCCTGCATTTCTGACACGAGACGAGACGAGATGAGCACCTCTGTAATTTCAAACAGTCGCTGAATGGTTATTAAGTGAGGACTACCTGTAGTGGTGCTAAGTGACAGCAACATCAGGAAGGAGGAATATGAGAAGCTGGAGAAGTACCAGGGTCTGAAGGAGGAACTAGAGAGGATGTGGAAAGTAGTGGTCCCCGTGGTGGTAGGAGCACTCGGGGCTGTGACTCCTAAGCAGGGAGAGTGGTTCCAGCAGATCCCAGAAACAACATCAGAGCTCTCTGCTCAGAAGAGTGCATTGCTAGGAACACTAAGATATTGCACAGAACCCTCGAACTCCCAGGTCTCTGGTAAAGGACCCCAGATTGAGGAAGAGGAGAATATTTATAAACACGCACACACACAGCGCATGCAATTTTATAAGATGTATCCAAGTTATTATATAGCAATTCAGAAGTACTGATATACTATATGGCTTCACAAGTACATGTGAAGAGACATATTCTCCATTCCACATCTTTTAGATCTGGATCTCAGCTATATACTTTCATGTTCTTACAATGCTGGACTCCTAACTGTGGTATGCCCTACATAGAAGCCCAGTTGGTGTCTATTTTTATATTATTTCACTGCCAGGAAAATATTTTTCCTATGTTTTTATGGTTATGTTATTACACTCAATTTTAATCTTCCACTTTTCATTTTAAACTGCTTAAGTCATACATTTTGTTTTTAGTTTTAAGTTATTCCTTTGTTATAAGTTATATGTTTTGTTTTTAAGTTGTTCCTTTGTTTTAAATTATGGATAGTGCATTTTTAGTTCTATTTTTATAATTGTGGTTTTAACTGTTTGCTCCCTACATCAGAGGGGGCATCTTTTGGTGGGCAGGGCCACACTTAGCTCTTTCTAGACAGGAAGAGCTGCAGGATGATTTATATAAATAAGCAGCACCAAGTTTTTTTTTTTCTTTCTGGGTTTGTGTGTGCAGTCCTAAAATTGCAATGAAAGAATCTTTGATTCAAGTATTCTTGGTAAACTGTTTTTATATTCAGGGAGCTCAATTGTACCGACAGAAGTCCTACACAGTGCATAAACACAGAACATTTCAGCTGCAATTCTACAATAATTTTATTCAGAATGACTGGTTTTGAGCTCAGGAGGACATCTAAGAAAATAAGCAAAGGACTGAAATATCCCTGAAAATATACGGCCAAAACATTGTAGGAATGCTCACAGATACTATCCTTAATCGCTGCTCAAATAAGATTTCTTTACAGTGCTTTCTCTGAGGCAGAGAACACTTACTATAGATCAAACTGTGCCTGTTCCTACACCACTTTGTATCTCAGTGAAGTGTGTTTGTGCAGTTTTGAAACATGGTTGATGCAGGTAAATCCCTTATGTATAAAATGCATTAAGAAAAAGACTCTTCTGCTGATTAGCTTTTGCATGAAGGAGGATTTAATAACGTAATCCTTTACTGCCAGTCTGAAATGATATATCCCCGAAAACAGTTCTTAAAACACAAACTACTCCTCGTAAGCAGTTGAGCAGCCCTCCTGCGAAGACAGCATAGGAAGTAACCGTTCTCGCAACCGGGGCAGCGTTGAGGGAGCGGGGGCGGGGGGATGGAAATTGCCAGTGCCCTTCCTGCATCCGCCCCGCACGTGTATTACGCTAAGATCCTTGCCGGCTCTTCAATTCACTTCTGAGACACACTGAGCACGGAAGCTCTTTTGAGCATGCACGGCCAGCATGATTTGGCAGTTAAACTCGCTTTATACAACGGTTCTCCTTGCCAGTTTTTCTCCGTAACCCGAGAGGGTAGCTCACGCGCTCTGAAGCTATTTTTGCCAAAGCAGTTCTCTCCCCGCGGCCCCTTTCCTTCCCTAATAGTTAGCTTTCGCATTCTTCTCCGCTGCTCACCTTGAACCCGGCCGAATACCTCGTAATCCACCGATTTGAAGATCCGAGACATGATACCTGCAGGGAGAAAAGAAGCGTCACCCCCACTAGGAAAGGACTGAGAGCAAGCGACTGTCAGCGAGACTCAGCGGGCAGAGGCCGCGACGGAGACTCACAAGGCTCAAGATTCACTAGAGGGCGATCGCCCACCCGGCTAATCCCGGTCAATTCAGTAGGCTGAATCTCTCTCTCTTAAAAAAAAAAAAGGAGTATTTTAGGGGAAACTTTAAAGAGTTTTGCTCGACGTAACTTGTTCTTTCCCTTAAACTCTATTAGAACTGGGCATAGGGAAGTGAAACAATCCTCAAACTAAGGAGAACAAGTGAGATCCCTATGAACTCCTGAAAAAGAAACTTTGCAGTGCCTGCATTCCTCTTTCTTCCCCATTCTTTTTTCTTTTGAATGATGGATGTTAAATTGGATGCCTGCTGATTGTTTAATGCATGTACTATCCATTCTCTCCTTATGTGTGAATCCTCAAAAGTTTGAAGGGCTGCATCAAGGCCTAGTGTGTATACAAACCATTATCTGATTGATAACCCTGAAAACCAGGACAACCTTCATAGGCGGAGGGCTGAAAGATATAAAAGCTGGGACTGTAGGACTGGAATTAGCATGAATTGATGTATATATAGTAGAATGTGATAGAGAGACGAGACTATTTAAGAATGGTATTTTTTTCTAATGTTACACCTGTATGATCCATTTAGTATCCGAAGTCTGCCCAAAATTCCCAGGTGATGTGTAACTAGGAGACTTTGATGGAAAAAGAGCCAAAACTTCCATAGGAATGTTATTCTGTTACCTATTCTGGGGGGGGGAAATGTGTATTTTGAAAATAACTTGGAATGTCCATTTCTCAGCCACCCAAATAAAGCAACTACATCAGCTACACATAACTGGAAATCTTTGATACAATAAGACTGGCAGAAGTCATATTCTGCGATGTATTTTGGTAAAAAAAAAAAAGTGTATTTTGGGAGATGGCTCAAAATGTCTCTTTCAAGTGAGGCAAACTGACCAGATTGTATTCATCACATACACCCACTCTTTGTTTAGCAACTACCTCAGTTAGCCATCATTAACAAATATGACAGTAATAAAAACATTCTGACCAATGCAGGCATTTATGACCAAATTTCATTCATCTGACCACAATGTACTCCAGAATGAGAGTAACGGTGTAGCTGTATGAGAGAATTTTATCTGAATGAGATGGCAGCAACCAGTGATCTTCATAGCATCTCTCTCTCTGTCTCTGTGTCATGTGTTCACTTAGTGACCATTTTGCTTAACAACCTGGTTGTTGTAACGGAACTCAGTTGCTAAATGAGGAGTGGGTATAACTAGATCATGTAAAATAAGACAGAAATCTTCCCCCAAAATCAGATTCTGCTACCTGTTCTAGCCAAAAGTCCATTTTGGAAAACAACCCAGATACCTACTTCCCAGACAACCAAGTCAATGAAATCTCACTGGTCACACATGAATTATAGGTTTTTTCATTAAAATGCTGATTTCCCAGACAGCCACACTAAGTCATCAGTCATGTATAACTAGTAGGCCTTGCTGTGTTAAGATCTAAAACATTCATGGGAAAAGTTCTGTTTCTTCTTTCATACCATCAAATCACTAGGACCATGAAGAAGTACACTCTCTCATAGTGCTGTGCTGGGAGTTACCTGTAAACTACACATGTTTTAGCTGTTGTGCATAGGGCTTTGATTGGTGATAAAAAGAGATTTTAGCAAACAAAATTAACAGTAATTTTTAAAAAGTTTCCAGTTGCCTTACAGTATTACTACTCTAAGCAGTATCTCTTGACCCCCAAAATATTTAACTCAAACAAGCGATGATTAGCTTGTTTATTTAGAGGAAACTTAATTTTCATAAAGAACAACCTTCATTTTTATCTTCACTTATACTCAGTGAAACTTGCCTCACTCGGCAAGGATGGAAATTAAAAATGGAACTGTAATGTTTTATTAATCCATTTTAAATTCTTGAGATTAATTAACTTAAGATGCCTCCAATTAATTGGAAAGATTTGAAACTTTTAATAAACTTTATAAAATAGGGCAGCAAGTACAGTTTATAAGAATATTTCCTATGATCTCACTCAAGAAATGCCTTTTCCAAGGGGGCACATATTATAATCAAACAACAATCCTCTAAAAATGAAATATGCCATTTTAAAAATGCTAAATATACAAATGATATATATGCAAATGTATGCACTTTGAAAAATTAAGAAATAATTATAACTTACATTTCTTTAATCAGATTATATGCCCAGCTAAATGAACATCTAGACAATGTTTCAAAGAGGACAAAGTGATATGTTGAGAAGAAACAGAAGGCCTCAGATAAAATTAGAAGCAAAGCAGAACAAATAACTGACATGCAAAGAGTATTTTAGGCATCCTGGTGTCTCAAAGGCACTTAGAAGATTGTGTTTTGCATACTTTACTGAATATCCAACCAATGTCAGGTTTCTTCTTCAAAACTCTCTTCTATCTTCCTGAGTAGAAAATAATACCCTGCAGGAAGCCTCCTACCCTACAGAGCTGAAGTATGGGAGAATGCTCAGAGATGTACTGTATGTTAACAGATCTCACCCAAACCTCCTTGTTCTGTTCAATTTCTGGATGGAGGTCTGTTCTGTATTCTTTAAAGTCTGGTGGGGCTGAAGAGGCAGCAGTCCTCCAAGGAACAGCAAGTGGTGGGGGAAAGCAATTACTTTCAATAATATTCTACAGCAAGAACTGAAATAAATCACCATTAGCATGATTGGCACTTGAAATACTGGGTTTGGGCCAGTTCAGTAGTGGTTTTTGATAGGAAGTCAAAATTCCAGATGCCGATGTAATTTCTGATAATGATAGGGATTTTGTGGCTATTGTGGACCCTTTTCAGTTGGGGTTCAGGCCCGGATATGGGTCAGAAACAGCATTGGTTGCGCTTTTTGATGATCTCTGGCGGGAGCAAGATGGAGGTAGTGTGTCCATCCTTGCTCCACTTGACCTCTTGGCAGCTTTCAATACATTTTGATCATTTACAACTCTTACTGATAAGAGTTCAGTGTTAGGCAGTTGTCAGCAAAAGTTACCAATCATTCAAGTGAACATGTACTGTAGTGCTCAGGAGCAGAACACACAGAAACATACCAGAACCAGCAAGTCTCTTTTCCCAGGCCAGGCCCATACAGGTAGTCTTGAATAGCCTTTAAATTTAGGAGGGCTGCATTGTCAATCTCATGACCAGAACCAATCCAAAGACTGAACTTACCTTTTTACCCTAGGTCAGTTTTTCTCTCTTGCTGGCTGGAGAATTCCGGGAGTTGAAATCCACATATCTTGAAGTTGCTAAGGTTGAGAAACACTGCCCTAGAAGATACCCATATCAGCTTTACTGGCTTACTACACAGGACAGTTACATATAGAAACAAGACATTCCATCTCTAGTTCTAGCCCTTCCTGTTACAGATGGCATGTGGTGCTTTTCTGAAGTTTGATGCTATTCTATAATTTTATTCCCTTTCATCTCTCCATTCTTTCCACTTGGTTTAGTCTTATTCATTTATAAAATTTATAAAGCTGCCTGACTCCATTGCAACTCTGGGCAGCATACAATGTTAAAATAATTCAAAAATACAAACAAAAGAACAGGCATCAACACCCCCCCACACACACAAACTGCCATATAACATAAGAGGGGACCACAACCATTCTAGATTTTGTGGTTTAATTATTTAATTATAAATGAGGTTTTATTATTGGAGCCTATGTATATTTGGTTTTTAAAATATTTTTAAAGCCATTTCAAATGTGTCTAATAGAAATTAAGGGCTTTAAAAATAAATAGGCATAATGTCTCCTTCTTCCTGATTTTAATCCTCCATTTGGGTCATTGGAAAATTCTTATTTTTGACCAAGAAAAGAACTAAAAAATTAGGGGAAAATTGTAAATGCTCTGCTGTAGATTATATCGCCCCAGACTCAACATGAGTTATTTAAAATCGCTTCAGTTGGTACTTTGTAGAATTGTTTCTTAGGAAATGGGGGAATTAATTCTTGCCCTTTTCATCCAATAATGGCAACCATGTGGCTGCCCTGGCCCACATGAAAGAATTTAAGCAACAGGGAAGTGTGTGGGTTGTCCTTGACCTGGGTTTAAATGTGGTGGTTTGCCATCAATTACATCTTCCAGAACTGTGAATCAGTTTAATGCATTTTCAGAAACAACCCACTGTTTCTGCAACAAAGAAGCTGTCATTAACAATTCAGGATTGTGAGATATTTCTTTTTAAGCAGACTTTTCAGTCAAATCTTGCTGAATAGATTCACATCACAACCAAGTTTCATTTAATACATTCATTTCCATTGGACAATGACTCCAAAAGTTGAAAGAGCATGTGCTGTATTTAACTTTGTAGGAACAAAGGAAAATTTCTCCAGGATTTTTTTTTTTCTAAAACTGCCAACACATACACACATACTTTTTAGTGCAAATTCTCCTCCAGCAACTTATAATACATATTTATAAGTAGTATAATAATGAAATGACATGTTTTTTATCTTTTTCAACACATCTACATTTGTGCTTTTGTTTAATTCTTATTGTCCAGGTACATATTAGGCCATCCCTCGCTGGACAGGAGTAGTTATAAGATCATTTCAAATGATTCAGTATGCCAGTCTGAATTCTAATTGTCACTGTAGAGATGTTCCCCAAGACAGCATATTTGCTTCTTTTCATTTCTTCTTTGAATGTGGAAATTACTACTCATGTCTAACGTGCAACTGAATTTATGCATCAAACCAAGACATGGCATATTTAAGAAGACATAATGGCTGGTTCATATTTAATGCTATGCCATAAATTATAATTTATAAACCACAATACAATAAACTAAAAACAAGCAAATCATGTTATGATTTAGTGTTCTCTCAGACCACTTTATATAATCTTGGTTGGTCTCAGGCAAAAAACTTCATTGCCCATTTATTTATTTATTTATTTACATATATTTATATTTCTCTTTTTTTAAATAAATGTTATTTTTTTTTTAAAAAAAGTTAAAATACATAAAAATCAACAAAAAGGAAAAAAAGCCATAGAAAAGAAAGAGTAGCTTCTGACTTTCCTTGGAACAGGTATAAATGTAGAATATGTTCACCTCTTACTCTAGTATCTAAAAGTTTACATAATAAAAATAGTTTTTAATCTAATATTGAAGAAAGTCTTAAAATCAATCTATTTCAATACATATGATTTGTACAAGATATTTCTATAACATCAATAATCAAATCCCAGAATCAAAATTGCATTTTTCTGAGTGTTAAGCAAAAACTCTAAGAGTGGTTTCCAATTAGAAACAAAGCTAGACAGTGCCCTGTCTTTGAGCAAAGTAGTCAGTTTCACCATCTTCGCCAATTCCATTAATTTCAATTCTTCAGCTGTAGGTATTTGTGAGTCCTTCCATTTCTACGCATATAAATGTCTCGCCGCAGTTATCATATAAAGGAATAAATTTCCATGTTGTCTTTCCATTTGTTTATCCATCATACCTAAAAGAAAGGTCTCTGGTTTCAATTGCAGGTCTAATTTCAAAATCTTTTGAATCAAAATACATATCATATTCCAATATTTCTTAGCCTTTTCACAAGTCCACCATAGGTGATAGAATGTACATTGACACTGATTACATTTCCAACAAACATTTGAAATTCTTTTATACATCTTTGACAATTTATCTGGTGTCAAATACCAACAGTACCTCATTTTATAAAAAAATTTTTTTAACATATAATTAAGAGTGAACTTTAAGCCTTTATTCCACATATTTTCCCACTGGTCTAACATTATGTTATATCCAAAGTTTTTTGCCCGTTTAAGCATACAATCTTTAACATAATCATCTTCCAGATTCATCTTTAACAAAAGTTTATACATTTTAGCAATAAGATGTTCATCATTAGTGCACAAAGCATATTCAAACTCAATTTTCTCAGTGGTAAATTCATAACTTCTTTTATCTATTTATGTATATTTATATTTCAAATTTAGTCACTGCCCATCTCACTCAAAGAGCGACTCTGGGCGGTTTACAATAAAAATGAGAATAAATACTAATTAAAATACAATAAAACAGTGTTCTTAAATAAAATGCATTTCAAGGAATAGATGGTAAATGAAAAGTTATTAGTCTATGGGAGCCACTTCAGGGTGCTAATCACCCCCAGGGTTGGTTACCCTTCCTCCCACCCCACCCGAGTTGGCAGAGCCAGGTCTTCATCCCTTTCCGGAAGGCTGGGAGAGTGGGGGGAGAGTGTTCCATAGGGTGGGGGCAATGGCAGAGAAGGCTGTCTTCCTAGGCCCCATCAGTCGACAGTTTACTTGAAATTGAGTTGCAGTATAATTTAAACCAACTGCCCAGCTTTTGCAGGATACCAAAAATAATTAATTGGAGAGGCATGGCTGTCTATCTTTATCCTCTGACTCACTCAAACTATGGGTGGGCCTTTACTAGGGCTCACTGTAACACCCTTCCATCCACATTGTTACAAGGCAATTGTTGTAGTTCCCTGTGGCTCATAATTTCTGCCCATTTGGCACACAAGAGGTAGAATTTATTACCCTTTTTTACCCTTTTGATACTCTCTTTTACCCTTTTGTATGATATTGAGCTCAAATCTTATTTCTCCCCTTTTAGCAGCAATCTATGGTCAATCAGGTATTTTCTATGTTGATTTTCTTTCTGATAAGGTCTATCACACAACATATAATGTTATGAAGTATTTAGCATCAGGGGTCCAGCAAGGGGTCAGTTGTGAGAAATTAGATGAATTGCTGTATACACTTATTTGTTGTTTAGCTCTTTTTTTTCTTTTGCTTTATTTGCTGGCTAAAGTCCATAATAACATTAAATTGGAAAAGTGTTGTCTCAGCTAATTTGAACTTGGAAATGCCAACATGCCTATGGACAGCTCATGTTATTTATTATTATTAATTTTATTTTTTCCATTTTCCTGCTCTTTACCTTTTTACATTTTTTTAAGAATGGGAAGCTGGCATGCTGCAAAGCAAAGCAGAAGTTTTTACCATCATCTTTAGTTTCAAGAATGCCTTTGGACTTAGCCTTCCTAAAAAATAAAATGGATAGCTGCACCCCAATACGTAATTGTGAAATATATCCTGCACATAAAAAGAAAAAAAGATTAAGGAAAGTACAATGTGTTCTTCATAAGAATTGGGAGGGGATAGCAGGTAGCATTCAGAAGGACTGATGCTTTGTAATTGCTTATATAAATATATATGACAGTACATATTTGCTTTGCAATATTTATATTAATATATTATAATTTATCTGTTGTGAATGGGCAAGCCTCTGCCTCCAGTAACTATTTTGCAAGAGCAAAATGATCTAAAAATTCCAGTGTAATAGCCAACCAAGATGTTTCTGTACCCCTCATTTTGTGTGATATCTGAATCCAGAATGCAGCCTATGTTTGGTTATTGAATAAAATGGACTGATTGCCATATGTATTTTGAAGCAAATTCATTCAGATACAGTTTTAATTCTATCTAGCAAGGTGCTTTTGTGATATTAAATATTGCTTTTCTTTCTTGAGGCTAGAGAAAATAACTGGATTTACATAGCATCCTAAATCATAATATGTTTTAGTTCTGGTTTAAAGTGATGTGTGAATACACCCATTGTGGCTTTTAGCAATATGCTTTTATTCAATGAATCATGGTTAAATCTGTTTTAGTGTAAGGTGTGAATACAGCTTAAACTCTTCTGAACACATTGGCTAAGTCAAAAATTTCCTGAACAGAAGAAAGCGTTGAGGATGCTGGTGTTAGCTGATTAAAAACAGCAGGCTGTCGGGTGCAGAAGTGTGTCAGCAGTTTGCAGAGCTGATAACCACAGCAGTGGCAATTCTCTTCAATGGAGCAAGTGCATTTCTTTCAGTTTTAAAACTTGGATCTCTTCATTTGTTCTCCAGCTGAATACCAGGAAATGACAGGTGGTGCTGATACTGTTTTGAATACTATCAGTCAGTATTCCTCCCACTTAACAAGAAAGAAAAAGTTAGTGTTGCAAGCTGTGCAGATAGAATTTTAGGGTCAGGATATTAAAGTACCCATTATATGAGTCAGGAACCGACTGTGCCTTTTTCATGTTCGATGGAACTAAAATGTTGCAAAAACTGAACAGATGGATTTACGCTGATTCATAGCCTATCAAATATTTATTATAGAAGTATTGTCTTTTTCTGGCTCATTTAAAAAAGCACGTCAGGAAGGAGGAAAAATGTTCAATTATTTCCTTTTTTAGAAACAAAAATGCAGTGCTCACATCAATGATAGGCTGTTGAAACAGCCATTTTAATCATTGTGGAAACTCCTCAGTTTTCCTATTCAAAACTCTATAGGTGAAAATCAGCACTCTGAATTGTACAGCAACCAATGCAGCACCTGCAACATTTGTGGTATATGTGAGAAGTGGCTTTTACCCACTAGCATTTGGGCTGTTACATTTTATACAAACTGCAGTTTCTGAGTAGACTTCAAAGGTCACCCATGTAATGTGCACTTTAGTACAGGCAGTCCCTGGGTTAAGAATGTCTGACTTACAGACAACTTGTACTTACAAATGGACTGCCATAAAGCCTTTGAGTTAAATACAATGGTTTGTAATAACAAACACACACACAACTTTGTAACACTCATGAAAACATTGCAGAGTTACAGCAGTTTGTCAGCTCGAGGAAGGAGAATGCCGTCTGCCATTTTATATACTATATACTAAGACAAACATTTGACTAACTGATGCTAAATAAGAACTGAATGTACCTGTTCTGACTTACCTACAAATTTGACTTAAAGACAGACTTAGGAACGGATCTTGTTTGTATCCCAGGGACTGCCTGTAATCTAATAAGGAGGTAATAAGAGTGTGAGTCACTGTAACCAGGGCCCCCTTCTCCAAAGACCACAAATGGCACACCAACCAAACCTGGACAAAGACCCCCATAGCAATATTCTTCGCTTGCCTATCCAGTAGTTGCTGCAAGTCTAGAAGGGCCCCCCTCCACATCCACACATTTGCTTTTTAACTGCTACTCCATCTAGAATAACCACTAGAGCGGGGCGGGGGCGGGGAGAGAAGCTTTTTAGGCAAATAACAATTTGGTTTTGCTGGGATTCCACTTCAGTATGTTTCTCCCAATCTAGATCCTTATAGCCTCTGGACATTGTCAGGACTTAGGGTTAGGGCCAGGACAGTGATGTGGTGAATGAACAATGTATGTTAATCATGGGTAGTTCATGTAGAGCAGATACTTGGAAACTTATGGCTCTCTTGATCATTTTGTATCTCAACGCACTGAGATTCCCTGTTCAGACTCTGGAACTCCTGATAACTTAACCCAACTTTTTAATGAATAACTACAAAAGAATTTCTTTAGTCCTGATGACTAGGCAGCAGAACGGTGTGTATAATTCAGTGATGGTTGTATGATTTTGCCGACATAATGGTGATGAAAATTAACTGCATCACCTCCACAGAGTAGGCATTTAGTGCTTTTGGATAATAGTCCATCTATATAATTTACACTGTCATCTCCCTATTTAATCATTCTCCTGGTCATTTAAAAACTAAGAGAATTTTTGGCTCTGCTCAGTGTGAGGAGGTAATCAGGTGTGATATTTTCAAGCAACCTGGGCATTTTCCCATTCTAGAAAGCCAGGGAGTTTAACAGAATTGGTTACTGAGGTGACAGGAAAATCTTGAAGAACCACTGGAAGGTGCTTTTGACCCATTAGTCTACTGAGATTGCCCATTCCTATAGATGCTCTGAACTGCAGTAAGTCAAAATCGCACCAGAAACTGAGAATCAGATTTGTATTTTCACATATGTCAACCAAGTCAGTAACAGGCATTGGAAATATGTATTGTGGAAAACAATAGATTTTACAGGATCGCATTCAAATGCCCTCTGTGAAAAAAACTACTGAAAGATCTTTTTTTTATTTCACTTGTCATCCAAAGCATTTTTTCATTTCAAACAACAGCAGTTTATGTCATGAAAAAACACTTTTCTAAGTAGAACTGCATCAGGAATTTGAATTTGCTTCTTGCTGTTACTTTACAATAAAACTAGGCTGCAGCTGTTGCCTGATTACTAGGTGATTTTGGAAGAGAATTTCAGTTAATGATATTTAGGAGATAGCTGGAGATAACATCCATCACTATTATCAACAGTTATCGATGTTAAGGGATAATTTTGCTTAGTTTTATAGAATGTATTTTTATTGGTCAATGACCAAAATAAAATTTCTGTCCTTCTGTCTATCATAATATATGCTATACTGGCATTTTACTGAAGAAGTTGGTGTTCCAAATAGGTATCTTTCAAAAGAAGAAATTTCACCCAATTTAGTTACAATGGTTTGGATTCATATATAATCATACTTAGAAAGGAAACACTGAAATCAATGAGACAAATTAATTGGACTAAGGCTATGTTCACACATTGTGCTAAACCATACTGTAATGTGGTTTATTTGATTTTGGATTAGCATGTTATATGAAGCCAGCTATTGTAAACTATGGCTTATGGATTATCACTGGCGGCCCCATGTATGGCCTTCAACCCCATTTTTGTGACTTACAAGAATTCTCCAATATTGTACTATCAACCTCTGGCAACAAATTGTCAAAACACAGCAGCATTATTTTCTGCCTTTTCAAAAATAAATGCCAAGTAAAATAGGTGTGTTAAGCCTGCCATATGTTTAACACATCTATACTTTTTAAAAACATCAAATCCAAAAAATGTAAAAAAAGGGGGGGTATATCCCACTCTTCTGACAGCCATCATGCCTTTTTGGAGGTAAAAAAATGGACTAGATTTCATTTTGCAATTGCAAGTGTTATGTCTATTGAAGGAGAAGGTTCATAAATTAGCATCCCAATCTCTACCTCCATTAGTTGAAAAAGACCCTCATCTGCAACTCTGGAACTGCTGTCAGACATCTGCTTAATTCAGACAATATGCTAAGCAAACTAGAACTATGCTTGCATATCAGCATATATCAAATAAACTACAACAGGAACCAAATCAATACAATATGGAAAACACAGTATGTGATTTTATGTGTTTTAATTCACTGTGATCTTTAATGTTCTTTTGCTCACCCACATTATTAGAAAAAAGCCTTATCTGAAAACACTACATTGCAAATAGCAAGCTGCAAGACTGCCCTTCACAGCTGGCTACCTTACATTCCAGACTGATGTAGACATAAAATCCTATCTTCACAAGGGAAAGATATCTCAGTTCCTCCTCCTATTCAGGGGACAGAAAGTTTAAAACCAAGGCAGAAATTGCTGGGCTGAGGAAAGAGGAAAAATATGATTCTTAGAGTCTCATATTAAAGTTTGGAATTTCCAGGAAAAAGGGATGTCCAGGAAAATTAAAGCAGAGAAACTTTAGCAAAGAGGCTTCAGGTACTGTTACTAGAAGAATAGGTTAACAGATGTAGGAAAGAATTTGCATAGTTATTTCTCTTTATTGTGTCTATTAATAAATACTCTGCTCAAGCTCAGTAACTGTGGGTATTTCAGGTTTTTAAATATATCTCAGATTTTATATGAGGAAATAATTTCTTTTTAGGATCTTTTGAGATTTGGAATAATAATTTTTAAAATCTGCTCCAATCTCTTTGCAATTAGTTTTTTTTTTAATTGTAGCAGGGAAGCACGTTCTTGTGGTCTACTTGGAGCACTGTATTTTCTACTGCACTGTAATTCCCTTTTCAAGTTGCCTTGTCCCCATTATTTGAAGAGATCTGTCTTAACTTTTTTCAACAGGGAATGTTGGCATTTTATCATCTCAAATTTAAAAGAGGTGCTACAGTTTATCTCTTCATTTAAAAAAAAATGAATATTGTGTATCTCTTGCAAGATTGGTCAATCCTCCAAGAAAGATCTGAATCTACCTCACAATGCTACCTCACAATGCTATACAGACCAAAAGTGACACCATAAGAACTGTTTCTCCCTGCTTCCTCCATTTTTTCCGTTTTAATCATCAAAAAGGCAGCAGAAGTCTGAGAACTCTGTCTCTCGTACACAAAGGGTAATGGAGTAGACACCAGTTGAGATGCCACCTAGAAAATAGATGACAGCAAGAGTCACCAAATTGCTACCCAAACAGGATGCAGGGCCAGAATATGAAGACCCAGAGGGCCTCTGGGAGAAGAGTTTTGAGACTCCAACCTTCTACCATACATGTTCAACCAGTTTCCACTATACCCCATAATAAAGATATCAACCAATGAAATGTATTTAAAGTAGTCAAAATGATTTTAATGTGTAATTCATATTTTGCAAAGTCTTGCAAAACTACTCTCTCCAAGCAGATTTACAATTTTCTAGTGAAAGATATGAAAATTCTCTGCCTGTGAAAATTAGCCCATTTGCTTACCATGCAGATAATCTATTTCGGACATCACAAAGGCATATGAAATTAATGAGTAGAAGCATAATAGCAGAGTAAATAGTTCATATCCAGCTATAAGTGACTACAGAGCAGCTCTTAACTGGAAGTTAATAAGACTATAGTAATTGCAAGAACTTGAAGCTGAAAGACTAAGGTACATTCATTTATTTCAATTAATTTCTTCCTTTCTTGTCCTCAAGGCACAGTAATGATTACAATTTATTGCAATATATTTGATTCTTATTTTAGATTAAAAGTGTGGGGAGGAACCTGCTCAAGGCCACATATCATACAGCAAGTTGAGTCTTGGCTTTTCTGAGCACAGTATATTTATAAACAGAATCATCCATAGTGGTGGTCAAATAAGGGCAAATGATGAGAGCAACTTTGTGCCTTTATAACCCCACCTCCATCCCTTTTGTATGATTCCAGTTTGGGAGATTTACAAGGCATCTTATTCATACAATGTGGATGACATTTCTCTAAATTATCACTGAAATTACATTTGTAAGTGATCCAAGAGAAAGAAAGTGTGTTTGTGGACCCTTCTGCTGCTTAAAAAACAATTATTGTGCATCAGACTTGCACACTACTTGGAAGTAAGTCACATTATTCAACAGAACTTATTCCAAAAAATCTTTACACTTTACAGATTAATTAATATATAAATGTAATAGTTTTTGGTTCTTTTGAACAGGATACAAACATCCCAAAGAACAATTTATCTAGACACTGCTGATTCAAATTAAATCTTCTCCCATAACTAAAGGCAAATCTATTTGTTAATGTGAGGTGTAACTATAGAATTACAGTGGGCTAAATCCAAATTAAAATATTCTTAGATTAATTTGGTTAGATTTACATAGCATGCAAAGTTTGGGTTTAACGGTAGGTAATTAAGCCATTTGGTTGATACCTCACAATATGCCATAAACCATTATGCACTAGCTCATGCAATTCAGGGTGCTAGTACTCCCCTTTAAAGTCCTGAATGGCATGGGACCAGGTCATTTGCGGGACCTCTCCTTGTGGATATCTGCCCATCCCACCAGTTTAGATAGATGGGCTGCTCCGGATCCCTTCTCTTAAATGTTGTCTTCTAGTGGGACCTTGGAGGTGTGCCTTCTCTGTAACTGCCCTGACCCTTTTATTGCTGTTTTGTTGTAAGTTACCTAGGATTATTGCATATAAGATAGGCAGCCATATAAGTTTTAAAATAAATAAATAAATAAAAATTTTAACGCCATAATTATATAGTGAACCATAAGCCATCTGGCTGGGTGACTTTGGGCCAGTCACTCTCTCTCAGCTCAACCCATCTCACAGGATTGTTGTGGAGAAAGTAGGAGCCAGGAGTATTAGGTATGTTTGCCGCCTTGAGTTGACTAAAATATATTAAAAAAGGTGGGATAAAAATGTAATAATAGTAGTGTCTGTTAACATTATCATTGTGTCATGCAAATATTGTCATGGGCTAAATGTTTTTTTTTCCTACAGCACAGGTCAAGTGATGGTAGCAATAGAGTTATTTCTGGAAAGGAGATGAAAAAAAATTCTGCTATTGATCTTTGTGTTCACTGGTAAGTGGGGAAGGCAGTTCTTTTTGCTAGGAAGGAAGAAATGTAATTTCTTGGCAGCCCATTTTTAAATCAATGATTTAACAAGTATTCTTCTTTTTCAATAGCCACAGGCAAACTACTGATATTAGCTAATATGGTTTTACCTCTTGGGATGGAGAACAGCCAGCTGCAGAACAAAGGAACAGACAGTCCCCTAGGTATGAACTTTCAAGTTGCGAACTTCCACTGATACAAACAAGATGGACCCGGAAGTCAGAGCTGGAAGTTGGGAGAAGGCGCGCCACAAACTAACCCTTTCCCACCATCTCCTGATTTCCAATTCCAACTTCCGGTCCTGACTTCTCGCATGGCCAGTTCTGTTTGGTGTGTGGTGACTGCAAATTGCAGACTGCAAATGTCTGCAATTAAGCACAAGAGTGCTGATGGGGAGGGGGGTAGAATGAAGAAACAGCAATCTATTATGATTGTCATGAAGATGGAGATATTGAAGAAAACAGAGAGGGGGAGAAGATGGTGAATGTGGCACGTTCCTATTGCATGAAACATTCCACAGTTGGAACGATCATTAAGAACAAAGACAAGATCATGGAACATATCAAAAGTTCAGCACCTATGCAATCCACAATAATAAGCAAGAGGAGAGGAAAAGTGATAGAAGAGATGGAGGTGCTGCTTGGCACGTGGATTGAAGACCAGCATCAGAGGCATGTGCCACTTAGCCTAATGCTGATCCAGGAGAAGGCTAAGAGCTTATTCCATGACTTACAACAGAAGGCTGGTGAAGGTGCTGCTGAAGAGGTGTTTGCTGCAAGCCATGGGTGGTTCCACTGCTTTAAGGCTTGTATGAATCTTCATAATGTGAAAGTCAGTGGCGAGGCAGCAAATGCAGATGAGGCTGCAGCCAAGGAGTTCCTGGAAACCTTCAAGGAGATCATCGAGTAAGATGGTTATTTGCCCCAGCAAATATTCAATGTAGATGAAACGGGGCTTTATTGGAAGAAAATGCCAGACAGAACGTACATCAGCAAGGAGAAGACCATGCCAGGCTTCAAAGCTGTGAAGGATAGGCTAACTGTGCTGCTAGGTGGCAACACTTCTGGTGACCTGAGCTTAAACCACTGCTAGTCTACAACTCTGAAAACCCACTCTGGTTTTTCTACCATTTCATCCCAGAAGTGGAGAGGTACTGCTGTGTGAAAAAGATTGACTTTAAAATTCTGCTTGTGTTGGATAATGCCCCAGCTCATCCACCTTACCTGGATGATTTCCATCCAAATGTGAAGGTTGTGTATCTGACTCCCAACACCACCTCCCTCCTGCAGCCAATGGACCATGGAATGATAGCAACCTTAAAAAATACTATCTTCGGTGCATGTTTAGGCAGGCAGTCCAGGCAACTGAAGCAGACTCCCAGATGACCTTGCACCAGTTTTGGAAGTTGTACAACATCTACAAGGCCATCAAGAACATTGATGCAGACTGGCACAAGATTACCCCTGCGAACATGAACAGGGTGTGGAAACATCTGTGCTCTCAGTTCATTCATGACTCTCGTGGGCTTGAGGTGGCAGAAAGGGAGTCGCAGGCTGTTATCAGCAACTTGGTTCCCCTCAGCAAGGAGCTTCAACTTGACCTGGAGGAGCAGGACTTTCATGAGCTGCTAGCTGCACAGACAGAGGACCTCTCCAGTGAAGACCTCATGGAGTTGGAGGAGCAGCAAAAACAAGAGGAAGAGATTGAACCATTGAAGCGGTTCCAGACCAAGCTGATGCCAGAGGGATTCAGCTTAATTGAGAAAGCGCTATCATGGTTTGAGATGCAGGACCCTAATGTGGACTGCTTCACCAAGGTGTCTGCAGCTGTCCATGATGCAATCCAGTGCTACAGTGTCATTTATGAGAAGACCAACACTCAAAATTCACTGGACTGCTTCTTCAGGAAGGTGGAAAAAAGTGCTGTTTCAGTTACAGAGGACAAGCCTAGGCCATCTCCGCAAGCGCCTACACCATCACCACAAGTGCCTACGCCATCACTGCAAGCACCCATGCCATCACAAGTGCCTACATTGATGCTGCCGCTTATGTAAGGTATGAACTGTGCATATTTTTATGCTTGTTGGACTTGCAAACAAAACGGACTTATGAACAGCCTCTCAGAATGTAAGTAGGGGACTCTCTAATGCAGGAAGAACTGTGGTCTGACTAGACCTTCACCTTCTATTCTAATGGATCACAAACTCTTATTGTCCATACAATTTATAGCATCTATGCAGCATGTTTACCACTTATAAATTCATAGTGCTGAACTTTTGCCTTTATTCTTCTGACAGTAAAAAAAGAACTTTTGAAAACAATAGGATTTCCCATTGTAAGAATGAATCTCAGTGGTCTAACTACTAGAAATGATGTACCACTGTTCTTGCATTTTATGAGTTTTCTAGTGACTAGAAGGAACAGGTGGGGACAGATCATCCTGGAAAAAATCTATCTATACAGTCGCTAACAGTGAACACAAACTTGATGGCACATAATCAGGTGACTGGGTTCCAGTAATAACCAATTCAGTAAACCCAACTAGTAAGATAGCATCTTTTATAAGTCAGTTAGATTCAATGGAAGCAAAAGAAAAAAATATTTATGTTTTATGCTCAGTGTAGTATCGATTGGCTTAGTATGATACTAACTCATGGTTCATCTCTTAATGTGTGGTGTGAACCTGACCAAGTGTCTTATTCAACAAATCATGGTTTAGTATTAATAACTAGTTTGACAGCTTCTAAAACGATATCCTGCTTAAACAGAGTTTACTGAATAAACCTGAATTTGCTAGATTCACAAACCACCTTAAGCAAAAATCAAATCATATTATGGACTAGCACAATGTGTGAATCACACTGCATACTCACAAAGGCTCCTCATCCTACAAGATATGAAGGCTATGCAGCGCTTTAATTCAAAGCGAAAAAGGTGTTTCAAAGCACGTAGGATCTGCCTGCAGCTCCTCAAACCGAATGTGCCTTTTCCGGGGTTTGCGCTGCAGCTGCAGAAGACAGTCCCACGATCTTGGGGAAAGAAGCAGATGCCTTAAAGAACGGCAAGCTGGTGCTACCTGGGCGAGAGAGCCCCCACCCATTTCAAAGCACGTTTCTCCTTTCAAATCCCTACAAGTTACTCTTTCTTTTCTTCATTATCGCTAATCCAGGTTAAACATCCTGCTTGAAGTTTCCCAGTTCCCCATCGGCTGCTCGCATTCCCCCCCCCCCCCCGATTCAATCCACCCTCCTTTCTCTTTCCTTTCCCTGCCTTTCGGGTTCATTAATTTGCCAGCTGCACTCGAAGGAAATTTGGCTGACTCGCTTTTGAAGTGTCACCTCAGGCACCTAATTTTCTCTCGCCTCTCCCTTCGCGAGTCATATCTATAATCTCGGTAGCAGCCAGGTTCTTCCTGCCTGTTATTTTGGCACACGCATTTCCACAGTTGAGAGACGTTTTAAAAAAATCATCCTCGCAGTCGGGGAGGATATGCCGGGACCGCTAGGTCCGTTGGAGTGGGGAGCTCGAGCTCCTTCCTCCCCGACGAGCGCGCTGGAGGGCCGCCGCCGCCGCCACTCAGCTTCAGGCCGGCGGCCGCTTTGGGTTCGCGCCCCCGCCTCTCTCTTCAGCCTCGCGGCTCGTCAGTCTCGCGTTCTCCTTCCAGGGAACTCATCCTCGTCTCCTCCCCCTCCCCCGCAGCGGAAGTGACCTCCGCGTTGCCCGCCTGCTCTGCCAGCAGTGCTGGGCGGCAGCCGCGGGAGACGGCGACAGCAAGGTCGGCGCTAGTTGGTTCGTTCGCTCTGTTGCTTCGTCACCAGGCGCCGCTGTGTGACAGACGCCCGAGGCAGTCGGGTTCGGTGGCCGGGCTGCCAACAGCCGGGCCGAGCCGGCGGGCGACGCAAAGAAGCCGTAGCGGCAGCAGCGGAGCCTTCGGGGCGGCGGGAGGCAGGCGGTTATCCAACAGGGCAGGAAGGAGGCGGCGATGGCCATGGCCGGCGTCGGTGCCGAGCCTCCGCCGCCGCCGCCGCCGCCCCTACCGCCTCCAGCCGTACAGAAGGAGCTGGTGTACAATAAGCTGCTGCCCTACGGCGACAAGCTGGAAGTCGAGGCCGGCTACCTCCTTGCCCAGATCAAACTGAACCTCAGCCGGGCCGTTCAGCTTCAGGAGCTTTGGCCCGGCGGCCTCTTCTGGACGAGAAAGCTTTCCACGTGAGTGTAGCCGGAGATGGGGTGGGACGGGCTGCTTTTTGGGTAGAGACGGACGGGTGATCATAGGACGGAGCCCTTCCCTTCCCTTCCCTTCTGACTCGGAGTGTAATATTCGGTGTTGACACACTCCTTCTGTTACTAAGGCTTGGGGCCAATACTTTCATCAGCCCCGAAAAGTCCAGCCTGGCTGGAAGTCCACCCTTACCCTCCAACCAGCACTTCCCACCCCTCTGAGTCTGGATGTTTGCATCAAAGCAATATTTTCTTTCCTTTTTTCTCCCCTCTTGTCAGTGAGTCTTCCATTCACAGTAAAAATAAAGAGAGGAGGGAAACAGGAATTTAGGACATGTGCATTAAGTAATTAATACTCTGCTAAAAGTAATAAGAAGCTAACAAAAGGTCATGAGCATGTTTTCTTGAGAATATCTCAATTTCTGTTGAAGTAGGTTTAGGATTTAAGACTAAGAATCTGAGGGGACTCTCCTTTGGTAGGCATTTGCCCCTAGAAAGATTTTTGTTCTGTGTGTGTGCTGGTGTGTGAAATATATATTTATTTCTCTTTGGAGATAAATTGTATGAATGTCTTCATTATCATTGTTTTTTAAAAAGAGGGTAATAGAGGTTGGTCTGGTACATATTGAATGATTGTACTGTACAGCTATACCATTCCATCTTTGTCGATGTTCTGTCAGATCTATTTAAATTTTAAACTGCTTTCTCCTGAGAGCTTGGGATGGATAACTTTATTTTTTAAAAAAGAAGTAGTTATAATCCATTCTACAAACAAAAGTGTATTTCACAGACATTTGGAAAACTGTAGTTAAATAATTATAAAAGCAGCTCATATGAGCAACTGAAAAGAAACAGAGCTGTGTGAGTGGCCAAGCCTGGAAACAATAACTTTCTGTTGAAGATGGGTCAAAGGATGCTTGATCCTCCCTTTCCAGAAGCTCTGTTTAGCTTTTGGTTCCTACTGACAACTTATAACTTAAAATAAATATCACCTCGTCCAGAAGATTACTATTTTAAGCAAAAAGGAATAGTACGTGAAACATTGCCTTTGCCGTATTTTCTGATCGCAAAGCTTTACTTCTGTGAATTGAACAAAAATGCAGTTTGTTCCAAATTTAGCATCTAAAGCAGTGGGCAGTATATTTTTAATTAGATCAAAATTGTATAACACCCATATTCTGGAGTTCCTTGTACTAAGAATTACATTTTGCTACTCTCTTTAAGAAGCAAGCTGAGTTCTATGCCACATGTCTTCCCATTGTCTGCATTACTCCAGCTTCTTCAGAGTTTTGTTTGGTGGTGTTTATGCAAGTGACATGATCAACTGGGGGAGGAGTCGTAAGTAGTTGTAAGGTTGCAACTTGGCTCTTGAAATAACCTTTTGACTGGAGCATGTGCTGGAACCTTTTCATGGGAATAAACTGCCATCACTTCAGCGTGTGCAACAACTTGGGTGGGCTAATGTTTTGTCATCTAAAGCCTCATTTGGACTTTAGAAGAAAATGTTTGTGTTAGCTTACAGTATTAATGGTAATAGTTTATTTTACTTTCTAGTATGCAGCTAGTAAATCATACACTACTCATTGTTCCTAAAAATAGTTTATTCTTGTCAAGACTAGGATACGGGTTTTGTTCAGTGACTTCAGAAGATTCATGCTGCTTTTTGAAGCTGAATTATAATATGACAATACTTCTAGGTCCAAAACAGACATTTCATTTCAGTACACAGAACAAATCTAAGAAATTCTGCTATTTGTGGTAGTAGCAAATGTTTTATTTATAAACAATTTACTCAAACTTCTGTAAGGGAAAAAGCAGTTCTTCAAATTAAAAACTTCTTTGTCTTTTGGAGAATGATAAAATACTTTTGACCTGTATCCTTCCTAGGACTATAAAAGAGATTAGTTTATAGTTGTTACCTGCTGTTTATGAAGAAAGTTAACATTATTCCATGATTTATTTATTATTTACTAGGCTTGCATACTGCTCCAGTCATGACTGGCTCTTCCTATAACAGGTTTCTGTACTAAATTAATAAAATATATTTATTTACAAAAGCTAGTACTTAGACAAGCCAATTAATTATCAAGGTAGTAATGTTTATTATGCATCCAAGCAACAACTTGGAAATATAGCCAAACATTTATAATCTATTGAAAGTCCCACTATACTTTTGGGCATCTCGTTATATTTAATCCCCTTCTAATAATTTTTGAATAGTCAAGCCCTTTTATATAAACCAGCGAAATACTTACATTACATTACTGTCTCCAAATTCCGAAGGGCACTAACTCTAGCACGTTGCAATGCTCTTCCCACAGCAGTTTTGGAGGGCCAATACAAAAAAGTCCCATATGAGCTGAGATTGTGCTCCTGTGGACAAGGAGTTATTGAATCTACAGCTCATGTCCTGCTATACAGTACCATCTATAAGGACTCATGGACCCATTTTATAACTCCCTATTTGGTAAAATACCTGGGAAGTTCTGATCTTTTTTATGTACAGTTGTTGCTATCTGATCAGTATGATTCAGTTTCTTTGAACATAGCTAAATTTTGTTACACTGTCTTTAAAATTAGGCAAACTTTGATTGCCCACCGTTAACTGTAATATATTATCATGTTTTATTTAATTTTTAATGCATTTTTATTTGTAATTGTGGTCTGTGACCATAATAAAATATTGATTGATTGATAAATAGAAGAATTGGTGTTATTCATGTTTCATGGGCCTAACCATAAATGGTAGATAGGTTGTGTGTAATAGATTGCCACTTTGGATTTTGTTTAATAGTGCTACAATGATATTTTTCAAAAAAGAAGGAAAATACAGGCATGGACAAAAGACTGAATTTATCTGTGAAACTCATATCATACGATCAAAAGTATAAAGCTGATGTCTTTAACTGAATATGTTCACATATCACACCATATCATTGGTTAATCAAAATTTACTGAATAAACAAAAATTGGCTGGTATTACAAAATGGAAGGGGGAACAATTTGAAACCTCACTGAAAGACCCCTTTTCCCAAGGATTCCTCAGTTAAAAGATAATTATGATAGGTAGGAGCGCCGCTAACCTGTAAGGCACCTTTGTGTGTCACATGGCAGTTGCGGCTTCCCAGTGGTTCATTCTCCCTTTTCTTCTACAGCACATTCACAGACACATGGAGTAGTAACTGGATGAGCTTCTTATCCTACCATTCCCATCATATGGCACCTTTGTTCAGTGTGCAACTTGTATACGTGTTTGTGGCAACCTTGATAATAGGCTGTTCCTAGTTAGGCTAAACTTCCTGATACTTCCTAATTTGTCTAGATGAAAAGATTTTAGCCCTTATACCAAGGGCTTCTGCCCAGGTTTAGGAATACAGAAAGAAAGATTTTATTTTATTTACTTACGTACGTACTTATATTTATTTATTTATCATTTTATTTATTTATTTATTTATCATTTTATTTATTTATTTATTTATTATTAAATTTATATGCCACCCATCTCCTCCATGCTTTGGATCTTCCTGGCCAAAGCCCAGAAATATGAAATTGAAAGAATGTTATGGAAATCCTAAAACATAAGGGATGGCTGTATAACTTTATAGCTTTGCATGTGCGGAAGTTTTAAATGAGAACTAGTCAACCCTGTGACTTGTTGGGTCATCCTTTGAGAGAAAAGTAGTGTTGTCTGATGTGACCAGAATGAATGTTAAATTTTAGGCTGACCATATTTTTTCACCCCAATGCTGGAGGGTCCCGTGATCATCTAAGAAGAGTATAAATCATAAATAGAAAAATAATTGTATAGGCAAACAAACTTCAATAATAAATCAATATTTACTTTCCTAAACAGATAAACCATGGGCAGGCAAAAAAGCAGTGGGAGTGGGAGTCACTTCTGACTTCCTGCTGGCTTCCCCATTGACTTCACTTTTGGGAAACTGGTCGGGAGCATCGGAAATCACAATCACATGACTGCAGGGATGCTGCAACCGCCACAACTTCGTGAATAAAACTGGTGCAAACATTGTGGAAATTTCAGTTCTACAGGAGTAATGGGTCTCAGATTTTTTACATATTCTTTAAGTTAGCGGATTTTAGATACTTTGATTCAAAACTTGTGGTATAATGCATTGTTTGGGCTAACTTGAGAGTACAAACAGATAAACACAATGGGCGTTTTAGCAGTAGATTCCCTTCTGAAACCAATGAAGTCAAATCTCTAGCTATAGCATGGATTTATTTTTGGAAAAATCAAATTGAGGGAAGCCAATAATCTCATACAGAATTCCAAGTAAAGTCAGTACAATCAGCCTAGCTAAACGTATTACCTGACAGAATAAGATCTTGGGTTTCAATAGATATTCAGGGTTCATAGCAGAGAAGATGATTAGGCCCTCTGCTTGAATGCTGATAGATAGGCTCACCTCAATATTGCTTTCTTTTTCTTCCTTCCTTTTGAACACTATCTTCAGTTTTATAGAATAGAAATAATAAGTGCAAATCTTTGGAGTTACTGACTGTTGCTTGGCCCAATCAAGAAAATGCTCATTCTTGGGTATTCTAGATCTGGCAGCAAATCAGAAATTATTGGGTAACTAAATCCATCTTTCTAATAATTTTTCATGGAATGATAAATGTGTAGTCTAGTTTTCAGTTGTGCCATTGTAAAAATAAGATTAGCTGGAAGAGCCTTTCTGGAGAAATGAAAACTGAATTCCGTTTATTTTGACTTTGCAGCATGCCACTTTACCAGATAATTCAGTGATATTCCGTCAGACTAAAAAGTGGGAGTTGGTTACAACTGGGTTCATACAAAATGCTAAACCATAAAGCACACAGTACAACCAAACAGTGTGATTTACAAATCAAATCTGCAGGTCACTTGCTGGTACTTAGATTGTTGAGACTGATAAATCTCTGAGTAAGTGATTTCTGATTTTGGTTTTTACTTTTAATAACAAATGTTTTCTTTTTCCAGTTCTATTTATTATGCTGTTAATCCGCTTTACCAATTTAAAACATCCAGAGCATCTTGGAGGAGGCTGTTGGCATTCTCCCCTCAAGGCACCGATTGGGTCAATGTCTATTGAGTTTTCACAGTGTTGGAATACTGAATTGCTTGTTTCTTTATAACTCATCACTTAACATATATACTGATTATTTTTAGTGTTTTAACAGAGAATTATGCATGAAATACTAAAAAATGAGCAGAACTATTTGTTATTACACAGTCAGTGCTAGAGAAAGGCTGAGAAAGGCTGAAAACATAGTTTTCCTGATATTTATTGGTATTCCAATAAAAATATAGACTCTTTAGAAATGTGTCTACACAGCAGATACATATAGATACTTTGTTACTTGAAAAAAGGAGATGAAATACAGCTTATTTGGTTATTAACAATAACTATTGTCCTTTAGGGTTTGATGTGACTGCATAAACATCAATCTTGGAAAATATTCTTAATACTCAGTATTCTTGGACAATTGCATATAATAAAGATGAACATATTTCTGACAGATCAAATTCTTGTTTAAAAGCAACTAATACCATGCCTGTCATTATAATAATCAAGGTGTGTACAACAAGAAGGGATTTGTTTCTCACGGCATCTTGGTTACTTTCTAGTCCATTGCTCTCTCAGCAATGGTAGAAAAAGGATAGGGTATGCTGGAGAAGTTAATATTCTGTATAAATCTTGAATGTGTCACTGTAAGTGACTTTGTTTACAAGAAAGATTCTTAGAGTTACATTGATAAATATAAAATTACTCACATGGTTGCCTTACTAAGATGTTTTGAACTTGAGTAGATGTAGCGTGACATTTCTTCTCCAGTAACCATCTGGTTCTATCTCACTGTGTTTACAGCAAGATGTGTTTTCATTCTAATAGGAGTTATGTACTAATGCTGTCACAACGTGCTGAAGCAGTGCCCAAAAATTTGATTTGGCTTTTGAAAAGTCCTGTGACTGTAGAAGATAACCATATTGACACTTCATAGTATGTTGTAATTGTATTTTAATTGTCATTCTGTTATTTATTAAATTTTTATTTATGTTTCTAAGATGAAGTAATGGAATTATTGAATTTTCAGTGTTTGAAAAAATAGATTTACTAGATTACCTGAATACCAATTTCAGTTTCCAATGTCAATTTGTGGTCAGATATTTGAAATTTTGCAATGTAAGATTTATGAACTCTGTGTTATGATGATAAAAGCCTTGACTGGTACGCAGGCAGTAGAGAACAGCCTGCGGTCAGCAAAGATGAAGCACTTGTTACAATTAGCTGGGCAAGGTGAAGTCATGATGCATAGCAAGGAGTTATAAGGCCAAGAAAATGGCTTTGTCTGGGTATTTGAATGTTAGGGCCTCGGAATATAGGAGCAGATTAATGAGAGCTCTAAAATGAGCTCTAATCCATAGCAAGCAGAGTTCTTAAAACCAATTCTTACAGGACATGCAACTTTTACTTCAGTTGCTGGCTGCATTGAGAATGGAAATGATAAAGTATTGTCTCATTCTCTGCTTCTGAGGCTAATGATAGCATTTGGTGCTATAGAGATCTCCCATATGGCTTTCCTGACCTGAGCTGTTCTTAATTTCCAATACTGTAGTAAAGCATCAGAGTCAAAATTCATGATGCTTTTAATAGTTGTTTAAAATCTAAGATAAGGTTGCACTTGTCTTCCTTATTTCAGTGTAGATACTACAAATGTTGCAGCTACTTCTTAAGGTTATTTATTATTATATAGTACTTTACAATATGAATGAGGGTAAAATGATAGATTAATTTGTGTGTCCCCTATGATAAAACTAATAAGATCCTCCTTGGTAGTACTGAGTGTACCAACTTATCAATTTAACAACAAATAGTTACCCTATCCTGTTCTTTATATCCTTTGTGCACAGAGTCAGAGCCTTGTTAATAGTTGGTTCCACAGCTGGTTTATCCATGCAGAGCAGGATTGAGTTCTTGTAGGGCTGATAGAATGCTACATGAAGCTTTGGGGTGCCCTGTCCCCAAGAGGCAGGACAAGATATGCATGGCCTGGCTTAAAGAGTGTGTGCAGTCAGGAAGCATGGCTGGGTTTGGAGAAAAAGAGACTAGAGGAGGGAATCCCAGTTCTTGGCAACCTATACGTAAGTAGGAGAAGTTGGTGACCTGACCCACCTGACCCCCCCCGACCCCCGAAAAAAATTTCTGATGTCCCCTGGCCAAAGTCAGATCATTGTAGGAACTCAGTCTCACTTTGCCTGGTCAAACTAGCAGCCACACAGTTAGGCTTCTTCTCCTTACAACTGCCAGGTTTCTCCCAAGCTGGAAGAGAGTAGCCCGCCCAGATGGGCTATAAAACTTGAAAGGAAACCACAGGCCAGCAAGGCATCTGGTAGTTCCAGCACTTCTGCAAGACCAGGTCCTGTGGACTTTCTGCTTAGCCATTCTCTATCCAGATCGTATACCACCCTACTATCACACCCAGGCCTCACTGTTGCTGCTTGTCTTTAGCCCAGCTCTACAACATTCCTAGATCCCTTGTCCTGTGGCCCTGCAACCTGTATGACCTCCTGTTTCCCTCATGGACCAGCCACTTCCAGAATCTCCCTGCTATGAGATCATCTATTCCGCTCAGAGATAACCTTTAACCCTATTCCCAAGCCCTACTGCTGACCTTGAATCTGGCTTTACAATGGCCCTGCCAGCTTGCCTCCAGCTCTGCAACCTGCATAGCCCCCTGCTAACTTTGATCTGGCTTTGTGACCCCAATTGGCTCATGACCCTCATAGATTCTTAACCAACAATTAGAAAACCCTTGCTGTAGTATATAACAAAGGTGAAGACTTCCTTGGGAAGGGAGGTAAACGCTCAAGTCCTGGTTACTATATGGACACATCCATGTAGTGTTCTTGGCAACATACGGAAATAGTTTACTGTTGCCTCCTTCAAGCATATTATAAATCACTTTAGATATCTCTTGATTATTAATTCTCACGCACATAGGCTAAATTGGCAGTACTTAAGGGCAGAGAATCTGTCTAAATAGAAAAATACATTTAAGGTATCTTTATTTTTAGTTACTTTCTAAATAATTTTTTAAAAAGACTTAATGTATCACAACACATTCTCCTTGGTGGTTAACAATTCTTGTTGGAATAAGAATTCCCTTAAGTTAAAAACAAACATAGCTAGGAATAGGAACTGATGTGCAATGCTTCATGAATGTTGAAATTGTATTTAGAAACTACTCAGTCTTGCTCCTCCCATTCACTTTTTGATGTGACAAAATGAAAAACAAGAAATCATTCTGCCTGACGGGAACAGCAATTTGACAGCATATTTGAATGCTGACTTTCCTGTTCAACGCTCTCGTATAAGGGTTCACTGCTTGTTTAATATGATGATCCCTGAAGGAAAATATTTGCTGGAGAGCATGCATATAAGAGCATTTTATCAACACATAAATACTAAGAAAGTAAAAGCTGAGCCAAATAACAGGTCTAGCATATATGAACTGCAAATAACAAGTATTAAAAACAAAGAAAAGGATGTTTCAAATAGCAGTTCTGTTCCATTATCATTTCTGGAATTAATGCTTCTAATCCCTCTATATTTTGGTGGAGGTCATAATTGTCTCCACAGATATACAAAAATGAACACATTAATCAGACTTGCTTGTTGAAATAGCATGTTTCTTATGCTAAAAGGGTCAGTTGTATTTCATTTTCTTCCTCTGTTGTATGTTTAATTCCAATCATGCTTTAATGAATAAAATATATAAACGGTGGCAAAGATTTTTTGATGAGAACCCCATAAAATATTAATTAGACACACAAATATTCTGATATTAGAAAACATTGCAGATGAATGCAGAGCCAGCTTTTGTTGTCTCATGGATCACAGTTGTGATTTGCAAACCTAAGTGGTACAAGAATATTTGCTGCTTTACAAATTTGCTGACAATAAAAAGTTGGTTTCCCATTTTCTGACTTTTAAAAAATGTCCTTCAAAATGAATTCACATATTTAGGATAAGCTCTAAGCTGTTAACGCATGTTTTGAAATAGTTAATTTCCAGTGAATATAACAGTTCAATTAAATTTTTTAGACAAGAATGCTCAGTGCATATAATAACTGCTTAATCATTATTCATTATCTAGGATTTTTCAATACGTTCTCTTTTGCCTTAGATGACTGGGGGAAAAGCCACCTTTTCTGTGGTAGCACCCTCAAAGGTTCATTTGGTGTCCTTTCTTTCTGTCACTTGATGAAGATCTTATTTGCTTGGTCCTATTGCATGAGCCACTGAAGCAATGAGCATGAGCATGAAACTGAGCAAACTCAGGGAGGCAGTGAAGGACAGGAAGGCCTGGCACGATATGGTTCATGGGGTCACAAAGAGTCGGACACGACTTAATGACTCAACAACAACAACAACAATACATTACCATATACCTCCCAATTGATAGGATGTGGACAACAGTATTTTGTTTTCAAGGTAGTTTCTAAACTGGAGATCTTAGGTTGCATAGAATAGTGTGACCATCCTTGGAGCAAATGTAGGCTTCTGTTTTGTTTGGGGAATACTGACCAAAATGTGCTGAAACTGATTGGTATTATATCCTTACCATTAGCAAGGAGAACTGCCTGTGGCATGGGTATTCCCAAAGCTGGTAACCAGTCCACACCTTTCTATTTTACTAAAGAGTGGTGTGTGAAAGCCTTCATTGACAAAGCCAAAATGGATGGTGGAGGTTCAATATCTGTGAGTCCCTCTGGTGATGACGATGACACATGAAATAATGCATTTGGAATGTAAGAGGAGTATATGATAATAATAATGAATTAATGAATGAAATGAAAGAAAAAAATAGGTGTATCATGTGCCTGTGAAACTTAAAGAAAGAGGAAAGATGTAATAGACCTGGATGAAGGTAGCCTAATCTTGAGGAATGGGATTGATTAATACATTCAGGGAAGTTAAATACATGATAGAATGTATGACTTGGTGTCATCAAGATTGCTGTGGCTGCATATGGAAGTAGGAGTTCATAAGCTGGTGATAGTAGGCTGTTATTATTTATTGAATGGTGATACTGAAAGAACCAGGGATGAGTTGTTGGAAATACTATGCAGTATTCTGAATTAATGCATTGCAGGGTTTGGGAGTTTGGTTTTGGTTTTGATTAAGTGACATGCATGGATAAATAGGAGTGAGACAAGAAAGTACAGAAAATGACTGGGCTATTGAGAGACTCAAGTATGAATGAATGGTGATCATCTGCTTAGAAAAAGTCTGTTCATTTTAAGTATATGACTTAAGTGTGTGTATCCATGAGTACAAATGGAAAAGGAATTAATCAAAAATGTGACTGAATGATTATGTATAATAACAGAGAATGAATGAAAAATCATGTAAGAGGTTCTGGTTGTTATTTATTTATTTAGGGGGGAACATGCTTTGGTAGTGTCAGGAGTGGATTTGGGGAAGAAAATGGACAAGGAAGAAATGGAAAGAACTGAAAGGAACTAGAGTGAAAGAACTATTACAAGACAAGGAAGTATGATTCCTGTGTGAGAAAGTATTAGAAGAGACACCATTTCCCAACAGAATGAACTTCTTTTGTGTATATTGCATGTATTGTTAGTTTTGCTATTGCTGCATATTCTCCAAGTTTAAGTTCCCAATCAGTTATTGTCAGGATTGTCTTTCTTCCAGTGTTGAGCAAAGTTTATTCTCGCTGCTGTAAGCATATATTTGATTAAATTATGATGCCAATTTTTTTCTAAGATTATACCTAATAAGAACAATTGTGGTTTCATTTCAAATTTAAATTTCAAGATTTTATGTATTATTCTATGTTTGTCTTTCCAGTACTTTTGAGTTCTTTTACATGTCCACCATATGTGATAAAATGTTCCTTCTGTTTCATGGCATTTCCAACATTTATTACTGTATGATTTGTCCATCTTAGATATTATTGATGGAGTTCTATGCCGTCTGTAAAACATTTTGTTCCAATTTTCCTTTAAGTTATAACATAGTATGAATTTTATAGATTTAGTCCATATTTTTTCCCATTGTTGTATTGCAATTGTTTCTTTGAAATTTAGCATCCATTTTGTCATACAGTTTTTTGTTTGTTCTGTCTCTGTATCATATCTAAGTAAGAGTTTATATATATCCCCTAATAGGTGTTACTGATTCTGCTGATAGATGGTATTGTTTAATTGCTCATGAAGCAGAGATGTTACATGGGCATACCAAGGCATGCCCATCACTACCCACACCACTGAATTCTGGATCAGTTAAAGTTTCTGGGTGGTCACCAAGGAACGCCCCATGTGGAACATGTTGCAGTAATCAAGCTGTGAGGTGACCAAGGCCTGAGTAACTCTCTGAAGGCCTCCCCAATCTAGGAAAGGGCATAACTAGTGCACCAGATGGTTTTTATTAGCTCTTCAAGGTAGTCCAGATCAGGAAACCAAAACCAAGAATACTAATACTGGTGGTGGTGTGTCCTGGGTGTGGGTGCAGCTGTGGTGTGGGTGCAGCTGGTGTGGGTAGTGGTGGTGTGCAGCTGGTGTGGGTCTTCCGGGTTGTGTGGCCGTGTTCTTGAAGTTTTGTTCCTAACGTTTCGCCAGCAACTGTGACCGGCATCTTCAGAGTGCAAGAGCACAGACAGGAGCATGAATAGTACGATGTTCAGAGGAATAATGAATGACAAAATAAACTAGATATAGCTATATTTTCCTCTTTTCTCCTTTTTAATTCTTTTGCCTTACTATTTCTTATCCTTTTTCTGTAGTTTGCATATTGCATAACCCCAAAGGGAATACACTAATAGGTCTGTATATAGATATGTATGCATGTTGTCTTGACCTGAATTCATTATGAATTATTTTATTACTCCCAGTGTTTGTTTTTTCTGCTTTGCTATTTATTTTGATTATATTAACTTTTTTATTTTTTGCATTATATGCACTACCATGGGGACAATAATAAAAATAAATATCTTACCTACAGTATTTTAAATTTTCTTTCTTGCAGGTATCTCCGGCTCTATGGGAGAAAGTTTAGTAAAGAAGATCATGTTCTTTTCATCAAGCTGTTGTATGAACTAGTAACTATTCCAAAATTGGAGATCAGCATGATGCAAGGTTTTGCTCGACTTTTAATAAACTTGCTGAAGTAAGTTTTGCTTTACTTCATTCTTCTATATCAGTAATGATCCATGGCTGAAGATATGGATAATTAGCGTTAACTAAGTGACAAAAACAAATGTCAGGTTTGGTTGATATTTTGTTTCTGACCTCATGATGTTCTTACAAAGGCAATCAGAACTAGCTAAAACCTAGCCAGGCTAAAGCAGTAAGTATCCTTGCTTTTCTCCTAAATTTAGGAAAAGATTAGAGACTTAGTCATAGCTGTACAGCCTTGCAATTTCAAAAGGCATTTAAAACCAACTGCTGTATACCTCTAATTTTTACACTTACAATCCTTAGATATATATCCACATGGTATTTCTGTTTCCCAAAATTACACTGATTTAGGAAGTAAGTGTAGAAAAGGGTTTTGCTAAGCAAGAATCTAGATCAATGAACATGTAAGTGCCAGTTTTGATATAACATTGATGATATCTCAACCAGAAATGATGGAGATGGACTGTTGCGGTTTTCTAGCTTTACATTTATCCTTCTTTTTCCCTGTTAGTTATCCAACAATCTAGATGGTAATTAACTTGTTTGAAAGTTTGATTAACAGGTAATTCTGATTAAAATCTGGTTTAGCTGACACCATTGTAAGAGTTAGATCTGGATCTACAATTTTAAACAGTTATTCAGAGAGGCTTTCTTAAAATATTTTAGGTTGTCAGCTTACTGACAACCTAAAATATTCTAAGAAAGCTTCTCCGTGTAACTGTTTAATTCTCTGTGTAACTATGTAAATCTTCTGTGTAGAAGAGCTGATGTCATAATTTGTTTTTTTTGTTCATACCCTTTGAAGGTTATGAAATGGGATGTCAGTAATGATTCAACTTCAATTTCTGTATGTATGTGTATTTTTTTAACTTAGAAAAAAAGAACTTCTGTCAAGGGATGATTTAGAATTGCCCTGGAGACCACTTTATGAAATGCTGGAACGTATATTGTATTCTAAGACAGAACATCTTGGATTAAATTGGTTTCCAAAGTAAGTTTTTAAAGGTTTTGTTTTATCTTCACAGTATCTTCAAACTATTCTTAGGTTGAATTGTGTTGCTTGTAATGTACACGTTTTCTTTCACTGATCTGAATCCAAAATAAATTTTAAATAATTTCATTTTTCTTTTATTGCAGGCTTTCACTTCTCTTCTGTTTTTTTTTTTTTCATTTGCTCTTTGTGGCTCACAAATAAGCAACATGGTTATATTTCATTAGGTATACTCTAGCTAGTAAAAAAATTTTGGTAGTGCTCTCGGATCTGAGCTACAAAAATCCAAGCAGCCATTAAATGGTAGCAAAAACCTAAAGAAAGCTCTTTGTGGATTTTTATAGTCCAGACCTGATAGCCCTATTTTCGGAAAATATTATTCAATGTTTATAAGATGTGAATGAAAACTGACCATTCACAAATAGAAAAGTACATAAGCCCTATGCAAACACTTTGTAGGTTCACCGGAGGGTCTAATGTGATAGGGAATGTGGGTATGTAAGTATTATCACAGCAAATAAAAACCTCTTTTGTGCTTTTTACTCAGCGTGGATAGGTCATAGATTTGAGGAATGAGAATCTTGGGAGTTGGGAATGAATTTGCCCATATCCTTCCCTGCTTTTAGCCCTGCCTGCACAAAACTATATCCACTTTTGGAAACTAGCACTTGTAGTAGAGAGGAGGCATATCTTAGATGCGCTTTGCATGTGTGATGACCATGTTTTAATCCATTGCATCTTTAGGTAACAGCATTATGGATTGTAAGGCTAGAAAAGTCCTTTACTCTAAGCCCTAGATAGCTGACGCCAGTCAAAGCAGATGTTACTGATTTAGGTTTATCTGATTTAAAATGTAACATTGCTTCTATCTACCTCTATGAGGAAAATTCCTTTCTCAACTTTGAATGGCAGGGATTTATCTCAATAGTAATTCTGCTCCTAGAATATTTAGCTGGTCAATGTAAGGTGCAGTGTTTCAAACAAATACATTTCTAGCCTTGCTACTGCTTGCAATCTTTTAAACAGAGATGCTAATAATTGCATCTTGAACTTATTTTGCAAGGCATGTGCTTACTTCCAAGTTATGTTCTAAGTTAATAGTTCAGGCTTCAGTCGGGCAAACTGAATTAAGAAGTGCTTACAAAATTTTCTGCACTTAGTCTACCTTTGAACAACAGATTACCAGATAAAAAACTGAAAAGAGACCGAAAAAACAGCAATAAGTCTCAAAGCAACATTTCCATTTTTAAGGCAGGCTAGTTTAGAAATTAAATGGTGCAGTGCGACCTTTTCTCTCATGGTGTTCTGACAACATTGCTTACATTTTATATTTCACTTCGGGTGAATTTGGAAGAATGAATTAAAAATAAAAGGAATATGAATAATATCACTGATTTTTTTGTGGCTTTAAAATTATTTTGTTTAAAATGCTACAATTGCCTTTTTCATTATTTTGTTTTAAAATCTTTTTTCTTTATGTTCAGTTCATGTCGACCAGGCTTGTCTTCACCTAAAACATTTGTGCTTAATGTTTTACATAGGTGGTAAGGACAATTATTTTGCTTTTATTTAGCTCTGGCCTATGTGTTTTCTTTGTGCATGGCCTGTTCAGTTGTAACATTTGTCACGTACATGTAACTTCCTGCATATAAAACTGAAAATCCAATGTTAACATTACACCACAATTTATGGGAATGTCGCACTGTATTTAAACTTAATTACAATAAAATATATTTTGTGTGAAGTGGCTGAAAATTATAGATATTTGCTAATGTCTGTTAACAAATAAATTATAGTTAAGGTGCCTAAAATAAATTATACTTTATTTTAGGCATAATTTGCACAAAGTTTTAGAAATGCATGAATATAGTTTAATACATAGGTTGGTAGAATGACTAAAGATATAAGAGAAGAAAGAGTTATTTGAATTTAAAGTTAGTTTATACTTGCAGTGCATTTGTGTTAACAAGTATAATATATGCTAACTTCAATAGGATGTACATACTAGTAAGTATTTTTAGGATTGCAGCCTTAAAATATAATTATTTGCCATTGTACAACAGATTCTTGGTGTGAAAAAAATTAATAGTTTAGACAAGTGCTCACTCACTGCATTCACTCAGCTTGCTTAACCTAGTCAGCCACTAACTTAGTCATATCTTCTTACCACTGAAATGTGTATACCATAATCACATCACCTGAATCAGGGATTCAGGGATTATGACCACTGCCTGGTATTCAGGAGAGTATTGGCAAGGCTTCACTACATCAGTGGCTTCTTCACTATTCAGCAGGCAGTACTGGACATGGCTTGGGTGCTGTAGTCGATCACTTTTTGAAGCTTGGCAGCAGGTTTTGTAATGGAGTGCCTTGCATTTTCAGCCGAGTACACTCCCCCCACCCCACCATCTTTCCTTGGAAGATTAAGTAGGCGGGTCTTGAACACAGCCCCTTGATTAATTAGGTTTTTGGAGCTGCACAATGATAGACTTGGGGAAAAATAGTGGGATTTACAATTCCCATAGGAAAGCAACATGGCTTATTTATCATATACAGGTAGTCCTCACTTAATGACTGCCCTGTTTAGCAACCGTTCGAAGTTACACCTCTGAAAAAGTAACTTTATGACCAGTCCTCGCACTTACAATCATTGCAGTGTCCATGTGGTCACATGATCAAAACTTAGGCACTTCACAACCAGCGGGTATTTATGACCATCACAGCATCTGCAGTCATGTGATTGCCATTTGCATTCTTCACAGCCAACTTCCAACAAGCAGAGTCAATGGAGAAGCCGGCAGTGAAATTGCAAGTCATGGTCATGTGATGTCTCACTTAACAACCCATGGTGACTCACTTAATGACCACAGCAGAAGTCAGATCGTAAATCCGTCATGGTCACATGATGTCTTGCTTAACAACCGCATCCCTTAGTGATGGAGTTGCTGGTCCCAATTGTGGTTGTTAAGTGAAGACTACCTGTAATCTCTCAGGATTGCTTCAGATGCTTTTTAAGCAGTGTGGAAACTATTGCATTCTGATCCTGTATTGTGCCACTTTGGGCCATTTGTGAAGGAATACTGTCTGGTGCAAGAGTGGGTGATATGATTCTTTCTCATATTTCTCTCACCTTTTTCAGTTGGAAATGATGCTGAGATATGAAGAAACTATGTCATCTCTTTGCCATCTCACACATTTATTTCTTAAATAATGTAGCTGTGATATGGCAAAAAACATTTGAATTGTAGACTAGTAATATGGATTGCAGATCAAAATTGTTATCAATATATGGTAGATGGGAAATTCTGGGTTAGGAGTGAAACAAAACCACTAGAAGCTTTGTCTGAGATAAGAGCTAAAATGAGCAATTCACAAATAATATAACAATTATGGTTTTCTTGAAAACTTCTAGAGATATCTTAAAATTTAAGCTCAAAACTTCAGCCAAACCTTACCATTTTTTTTCAAGAAAAGATCCAAATTATTTTTCCAGAATTACTTATTTTCATTCTTAATAAGAAACAAGCCTATAGAATTAACTTATGATAAAACCACTATTATTGCAAGTCCTTCTTCTTACTCTTCCTTTCCAGAAGCCTGGGTGAAGTAAACAAATGTTGTCACTAGGGTTTGGGTTGAGCAAAGATTTTTAAAAATAATTTTGTTGTTTTAATATACAAAAATTAAGGGAAGGAAGAGATAGAAAATGAAAATAAAAAGCAAAAGCATGTTACAATACATATTTTTAGAGCCAGTTTGGTGTAGTGGTTAAGGCACCAGGCTAGAAACCAGGAAACTCTGAGTTCTAGTCCCACCTTAGGCACAAAGCCAGCTGGGTGATCTTGGGCCAGTCACTCTCTCTCAGCCCTAGGAAGGAGGAAATGACAAACCACTTCTGATATCTTGCCAAGAAAACTGCAGGAACTCTTCCAGGCAATCGCCAGGAGTCAACAATGACTCGAAGGCACAAAAAATCCCAAAACAAAGTAGATTTTTTTTTAGAAATACCATTAAACCTTGATTGCATGGAATACTACGTAACATTATATATAACAATATTATATCAATATATTACAATAATATTATATTGATAAAGAGCCAGTTTAGAACTAGAGGATAAACACGTATACTGTAATCAGCCCAAGATTGTAAACCCAGAGTGACATTGTCTTTCTATCATTAAAAAAAAATACATTTTTTTTGCTACATCCCATGCTTGGTAAATCCATAATTTTTCATATAGTGATAAACTCCAAATTTCAGGTATATAATTCAATTTCACATCTTAAATCATATTGTTTTTCCAAAGACCATATTAACAAACACATGGATATCAAACCAAAACAGGAGGATAGTGGGACAAACCCATATCCTATGCATTAATTTCCCTGCATTATTTTACATTTCCAGCTTAATGTAGTTAGTTGGCAGCCAGTCATTTTAACTCATTCTTCACAATATCCAATAAACATGAACAAAATCTTTTGGTGAATTAATCTTATTTTAAAGTCCTAGAAAGCATAATATTCTTTACAACCTTAACCATTGATATAATATGGGGTATTCTAAGTCTTTATTTCAAACCTTTTGCAAAAAACTTGTTTAAAAGAAAAAAGTAGATTTGAAATGATCTAGAACATATAACTGGACTGAATTGTGAAATTAAAAGATGTCTTAATTGAATATGCTGCTACACTGTAATTTTAGACAATCCAAATTCCTCTTGCAGCAACTCATGTGATTTAAAAACTTGATTAGCAATTGATATAAATTGTTAACATCTCTATTATTTCATGAATTCTGAACGAAAATAATTACCTGCAGTTTTCTAATGAGGAGTATAATTTTGGCCTTCAGGAAAGTTGCAAATACCTCACTTTTCCCCCAGGCACTGGGGCCAGGATGTTAATGGAGTTCTGTATGGATGTAGGTGTGTCAGTAATGTCAGTAATTAGATTTTTCAGGAGCCTCAATTTAGGGTCTTTTTTTCTTTAATTGATTTTTAATTTGGATCATGTTTTTATTTATACTTACCGCCCAGAGTTCCACTGATAGATGAGTGGCTATATAAGTTTGTTAAATAAATAAATAATAAATAAATAAATAAATGTAATTTATTAAGTAAACAAGGGTCAACTCATTTATTTTATTTGTTTCAATTTATATAGCCTCCCATCTCAACCTTGGTGCTCTGGGCTGCAAATGACAGTTTAAAAAAAATCACAATAAATACAAATTGGCAACTATGATAAAAACTATCATAGCCATCCCATGGGCTCTGTCATATACAGTATTCTGACTCCAATATTTCTGTCCCAACATCTTCCAGATATGCCTTGTGATATTCAGTAAGTACCTGTCAAGATAATAGAGGTGTCACATAACACCTCTCTGATTGTGTCCATGGTGGTTTTTGGCCTTGGTCACTAGGATTCCATAAAAAAATAAAACTCAAAACATATGTCCAGTGATAAAGCTGAACACTAGGAAAGTTAAACTCTCTGTCACATGATTGCCAAAATTTGGATTAAAAAATTAAGGGGTTTGTCTTTCTCATATGAACTTTCTTATTCATTTGTCAATCTGTTTAAAATAACGGTACTAACATGGGAAGACCTCTAAGTACATATACCGCCTTTGAAGTAATATTTTTATAAATTTTATCTTTCTGCATAAACTTATTGGGATTTTTACCTATATGTATTTTAAGTATATATTTTAATTATATAACTATATGTTAAATAAAGATATTTAACTATAAAACTATAGATTTGAGAATAAAAAATGATATGTTTACACTGACAAATAAAGACGTTTTTGGGAGAATTGCACTAAGATATTTAAAAGAATTCAAACACCAAGTAAAAGCCCAATTTTTACAAATTTCCATAGATACATTAGTGCCTATAGAAAATGTATGATACCTGCATCAGCTAATTAAGTAACCTAATAATTTACCAAACTCTTATACTATAGCAGTAAATTTTGGCATAGTTATCAATAATACATAACTTTTATAATGACTTTTATGTCCAGAATGTCCTTTGATTGCTTGATAAGATAGGCCATTGATTCCAATATCAAACAAAATATAAAAGAATATTCTTGAAAAGTTCCACATGATGTAGAAATAATTTCTTTTAATACCTGGTTGAAAGATAAATACCACATTTTAATCCAGTTACTTAAAAAAAAAAAAAGGAAATTTGGTCAGAAGTTGTACCAAAAATTTCCAATTACTATATCAAAGGCCTTTACTTGTCCAACATAAACACCACCGCAGTTTTAAATTTTTGTGAATATATATTTACAATAAGAATACAGGTAAACCTCGCTTACCAAAGTTGATGGTTCAAAGTTACGATGGTGCTGAAAAAAATAACTTTACCACCAATGACTGCATTTGTGACCTTCACAGCGTCCCTCAGTCATGTGATCATCATTACAGGCAGTACACTGTGCTTGACCTGTTGTTTTTCTCCCCCCCCCCCGCAGAGCAGAGAGATTGGAGAGGAAGGGATTACAAGAGAGTAAGCAGGCATACAGTGGGGAATACACTGGGCTGTTTGTGTAGCGCATTTGCAGCTACCAGTGCCATCGCATTCCTTTCTATGTGTATTCCCCACTGTGTACTTGCTTACTGTTTTGTAATCCCTTCCTCACCAATGAATGTAATTTTTTTTTTTACTCAAAAGAGCATCATTATAAGCCTCCAGCAATATTGCAACCGTAAGCGCAAAAAAAGCAAATATATGTTTCATACCACTCAATAGGATAGCTGTAGTACTGTGGACTTTTCCTGTTTTCATAGATTTAATAATAACTGTTATTTCCTGAAGAGATAAACATACAGCTAGAAAAACCTCTTGATTATGTATAATCTTTGGAAGAATTATGTTATTTAATAAATGATTAATCTCATCTCATTGATCTTTGACTCACTATGACAAAGTGTGAAAATAAAAAATTGAGATTTTATTAGTTTACAATAATTATATATTTTACTTGGAGCTTCCTTGATAATATGAATAATATTTTGTTGCTGTTTCAGTTGAGAGGTCAGTAATTTACCAGCTCTTTCCTCTCATTTCCACTATCTTTGCTTTATATGATTCAATAAATATTCTGTATCCAGTACATAGAGTGAATTAAGTTCCAATATAGCAGATACAGTGGGGCAAAAAAGTATTTAGTCAGCCACCAATTGTGCAGGTTCTCCCGCTTAAAAAGATGAGAGAGGCCTGTAATTTTCATCATAGGTATACCTCAACTATGAGAGACAAAATGAGAAAAAAAATCCAGAAAATCACATTGTCTGATTTTTAAAGAATTTATTTGCAAATCATGGTGGAAAATAAGTATTTGGTCACCTACAAACAAGCAAGATGTCTGGCTCTCACAGACCTGTAACTACTTCTTTAAGAGGCTCCTCTGTCCTCCACTTGTTACCTGTAGTAATGGCACCTGTTTGACCTTGTTATCAGTATAAAAGACACCTGTCCACAACCTCAAACAGTCACACTCCAAACTCCACTATGGCCAAGACCAAAGAGCTGTTGAAGGACACCAGAAACAAAATTGTAGACCTGCACCAGGCTGGGAAGACTGAATCTGCAATAGGCAATAGCAGCTTGGTGTGAAGAAATCAACTGTGGGAGCAATAATTAGAAAATGGAAGACATACAAGGCCACTGATAATCTCCCTTGATCTGGGGCTCCATGCAAGATCTCACCCTGTGGGGTCAAAATGATCACAAGAATGGTGAGCAAAAATCCCAGAACCACACAGGGGGACCTAGTGAATGACCTGCAGAGAGCTGGGACCAAAGTAACAAAGGCTACCATCAGTAACACACTATGCTGCCAGGGACTCAAATCCTGCAGTGCCAGACTTGTCCCCCTGCTTAAGCCAGTACATGTCTGGGCCCGTCTGAAGTTTGCTAGAGAGCATTTGGATGATCCAGAAGAGGATTGGGAGAATGTCATATGGTCAGATGAAACCAAAGTAGAATGTTTTGGTCTAAACTCAACTTGTTGTGTTTGGAGGAGAGAGAATGCTGAGTTGCATCCAAAGAACACCATACCTACTGTGAAGCATGGGGGTGGAAACATCATGCTTTGGGGCTGTTTTTCTGCAAAGGGACCAGGACGACTGATCCGTGTAAAGGAAAGAATGAAGAAAATAAGTATTTGATCACCTATAAACAAGCAAGATGTGTGGCTCTCACAGACCTGTAACTACTTCTTTAAATGGCCATGTATCGTGAGATTTTGAGTGAATACCTCCTTCCATCAGCAAGGGCATTGAAGATGAAACGTGGCTGGGTCTTTCAGCATGACAATGATCCCAAACATACCGCCCGGGCAATGAAGGAGTGGCTTCGTAAGAAGCATTTCAAGGTCCTGGAGTGGCCTAGCCAGTCTCCAGATCTCAATCCCATGGAAAACCTTTGGAGGGAGTTGAAAGTCCGTGTTGCCCAGCGACAGCCCTAAAACATCACTGCTCTAGAGGAGATCTGCATGGAGGAATGGGCCAAAATACCAGCAACAGTGTGTGAAAACCCTGTGAAGACTTACAGAAAACGTTTGACCTCTGTCATTGCCAACAAACGATATATAACAAAGTATTGAGATGAACTTTTGATATTGACCAAATACTTATTTTCCACCATGATTTGCAAGTAAATTCTTTAAAAATCAGACAGTGTGATTTTCTGGATTGTTTTCCCCATTTTGTCTCTCATAGTTGAGGTATACCTATGATGAAAATTACAGGCCTCTCTCATCTTTTTAAGTGGGAGAACTTGCACAATTGGTGGCTGACTAAATACTTTTTTGCCCCACTGTATACTGTAAAAGTTTTATATAGTTCTGGTGTAGGTTGTCTTCCATACATACTCAAAAGGTTTCTTTATTGTCCAAATTTTGTTGTTTAGATTTTTTACTTTTATTCCATGAAGTGTATGCAGTAATACCACCAGCTAAATATGAAAGATATTCAAGCCACCTATGTATAATGTTTAAATGGTCCTAGATGGTAATTAGCAAATTTGAAAAGTATTTGATCAGCTGTATTGCAATAATGAAAGCCACTTTGGAGTACTAGTTAAGGCACCAGGCTAGAAACAAGGAGACTCTGAGTTCTAGTCCCGCCTTAGGCACAAAGCTAGCTGGGTGACCTTGGGCCAGTCACTCTCTCTCAGCCCTAGGAAGTAGGCAGTGGCAAACCACTTCTGAAATCTTGCCAAGAAAACTGCAGGGACCAGTCCAGGCAGTCACTAGGAGTCAACACTGACACAAAGGTACCGCCCCCTGCCCCCAAATTGCAATAATCTTCTTCTGGATCATTTATTTCTTGTTAATTGAAGTTAAACCCCTTTTCCAGGCCCTCAATTTCTGCCTCCTATTTCCCACTGTGAGCTGGAGCAGAAAGGTGAGAGGCAAAACAGTGTGGATTTCCTTTTCTCCTGGAAAAGTAGGCTTGGAATAAGCATCTGGCAGAGTTACAACAAGCTCTTGCTGTTTTGATTTCTGACCTTTTAGATAGTATGGTTTGGTGCTTTTGCCTCCCTACTGTCTACAGGCTTAGAGTAAAACATAAAAAGAGGAAATTTCCTCTTCTTGTACTCTGTTTTTGCAATGTTCCATGACTTCAAAGGCAGGACTGCCTCTTGATGTATCACATATTTATGATTTTTTAAAAAATGTGACAGTAAGAGTTTCCATCTATATCTTTTGTTTAGCTTCTTGCTTCTACACTTTTGCCTCTTAGGTGATTCAACTCCCAGAATCTATTTTCAAGTTGTAAGTCTGAAGAATGCTATTGAATTTCCATCTTAGCCAAAGTTATGTTTCTTTTTCAGACAACCTAGGCTGAAAATGGCTTGTATGCTAGACAGAATGTAATACTGCTGGAAGCTTCACTGTCCTGAGTGCAGTGCAATAAAGATTTGAATATTAATGCTTATTGTGGCAGGAGAATATTACTTATTTTTGTACTGTTATTTAACTCTAGTAGGTCATAGGTGTCATTCAGGACTAAAACTGCATTTTTAAAGTAAAGAAGGAAATAGCATGCTTATGATTTTTGAAAATAAAGAACAATCTTCTTCAGTATGTCAGTATTCCTGCTTAAAAACCTTAGAGAAGTGAGTTCATGAAGATTTTTAAAAAATTCAACAAAGAATATTTTTGTATTGTCGAAGGCTTTCACGGCCGGCGTATGATGGCTGGTGTGGGTCTTCCGGGCTGTGTGGCCGTGGTCTTGAAGTTTTGTTTCCTAACGTTTCGCCAGCACCTGTGACCGGCATCTTCAGAGTGCAGGAGCACAGACAGGAGCAGTTCTCTCTGTGCCCAGGGTGATGTGACCCTTCAAGCAGCCACTCAGTAACTCAACCCCCCCACACACACCCCCAATCCCCCCTTCCCCTCCCCCTCAGATCTCTATAAATACCAACAGAAGGGTCACATCACCCTGGGCACAGAGAGAACTGCTCCTGTCTGTGCTCCTGCACTCTGAAGATGCCGGTCACAGGTGCTGGCGAAACGTTAGGAAACAAAACTTCAAGAACACGGCCACACAGCCCGGAAGACCCACACCAGCCAAAGAATATCTTTATTTATTGTTTTTCTTATTTTTAAACATTTCTACTGATGCTATTCTAGTTTAATAATTAAAAAATAAATTCAATATCAGAAGCTAATAGAGGTGAATATGTGTAGCTCAGGGTTGAACTGTGGAGTCCTTGGGGTTCTCTGAGCTTGGTTCTTTTCTTGCAAACGTTTGCAAGGAAAGAACCAAGCTCAGAGAACCCCAAGGACTCCACAATATCAGAAGCTCCCAAATAACTCTGAAACATAGTAAGATTAAACGAGAAAGCAGTAGCAACTATTAGACGCAGCCAGAGAGAGAAGAGTATCTAAGGAAAAATACTTTTTTAAATGATAGCTGTGGCGGTACTGTCTACATCAACACAGTGAACTTTATTTATGAAGATAGAAACCTATCTTAATTATCTTATGAAATGGGCAGGTTAATAAAGGAAGAATGTGTTCTTAAGATACTTTGATCCTAAACCATTTAGAACTTTAAAAGTCAGATTGAGATACTTGCTGATAAAGGGGATGGTGGTGGTTTGTTTAGTATTGACTAATGTAATGTGATCTAGGGAACATGTCTTGTGAATGATACCACTTTAGCTGAAGATTTCACATAGATGAAGGTGTCACCTTTGCAGAGGTAGACCTATGGTTAACACACTGAAGTAATATAACCATAATTTTTCAGAAGCATGAATTGCTTTGGCAAAGTCATTCTTACCTTAAGATTTATGCTACTGACACCTCAAAAGACTTGATGGGAGACACTTTGAACTACACATACCATTTTAATATCCTGGACAAATTTATACTCAAGCTGGTTGGGTGACTTTGGGCCAGTCCCTCTCTCTCAGCCCAACTCACCTCACAGGGTTGTTGTTGTGGGGAAAATAGGAGGAGGGAGGAGTACTAGGTTTGTTCACTGCCTTGAGTTATTTATAAAAATAATATAGGCGGGATAAAAAATAATAATGTGATGTGCAACACCATATAGTATAATTGAGTTGTCATGTCTGAATTAGGGAGTAAAAAAACCTATTGCTACTAGGATATTAATAACCCTATACCCCAAATTTCTAGACTTATTTTTCTGATTGGTTTCATGTAGGATGTTAGAATTCATAGAAAACAAAACAAAGCAATGTGGAACTCTGTAGCAAAACTGTTTTGTGGAAAAGTGGGATTAGTTCCCCAATACTCTTTTTTGAAACATATGCATCAGATGAGGCCAGAATCATGTAGACTATTTACCTCAACGTAGGTAGCCAGTCCAGAAGACTGTTTGCCAAACTGCTAAGAAGTTTCAGTGGCAAAAATGCACCAGAAAACAGCTTGAAATAAGTCTAGATAATCCGTATTATAGAGCATTTGGAAATAAGCCACTGCTTGAGCGCCCTTGAATGCTCTTGTCAATAAATACAGCAGTTGTCCAGGGATAGTTCCTTTGTACATAGTAAGGTATACCTTTTGAAAACATGTGGCATCTCAAAACATTTATACTAACGGGAAAAAACTGGCAAGTAGGTTTGCAGGTGTGATGCAGTTTACTCAATTATATTTCTAAACTTTATTATTATGTGACTTTTTGTTTTTAAAAACTGAAACACACTCTGTTGAGTATTTGGGATATAAGGAAAAACATGATCCTATATGTGGCCCAAGCAGTACTCTAGGAGAAATAGAAGCAAAGTAAAAAATCAGGCAAATCAATCGTAATACTTGTAACTAAATCTGTATCATTAAGTAAAATTAACTGCTGCATGTACATAGACAATGTATCATTGAATCAATATCATCTTAGACTTTGCATAATTATGTAACTATATTTTTATAAGGTAGAATACTATAATTTTTTTTCATTTTTTGCTCTCCTTTTAGCTCAGTAGAAAGTGTTTTGAAAACCCTTGTGAAAAATTGTCGACTGTAAGTACCTTAGCCATTTTCAATCTTTTATGTACTTTTTAAAGTCTTAGATATTGAGATACCCTTGTATGTATATGTAGCTTTCCTCTTGGTCCTTTATGAAGTTGAAAAAGCTATATGTGTTCATAGGGCTTTGTTGCCAGTAACAGGAATCCTCTGATTAGTTCTACCTTTTTTCCACTTCAGCAGTGAAGTATGTGATCATTTGTGTCAAGCAAATACGTTGGTTATAATGCCATCAAAGTTTATCTAAAATTGTTTGGAATCTCCCATTACTGAAAATTGCCCCTACTTTATGTATGAGGGACAAGCAGTAGCTGTATAAAATGACTATTTGGCTCTTACATTTCCATGATTATATTTCAAGATATAATATCTTAATATATAATATTTATAATTATAATTATATAATTATAATATATTATAATATATTATATAATTATGTGGAGCCCACCAGCATTGAGTCCCTGATTATCAGAGCCTGGATATGATGAAGGGACATGTCATCTGGATGGAGGATCACTATATGCCTTGCTATTTGCTCTATAGCAGTGATGGCAAACCTTTTGGGCTTGGTGTGTCAAAAATTCGGAAAATGCCTAACTTGACTCTGCTGGCATGTCACCCCCACCTGAACAAAAGAGAAACAATTCTTTACATATTCATTTATTTAAAAAAAATACAGTCCAATCATGTATGATGCTATGTATTATACTGTATAAAGAAACATCAAATAATTACAAAAATGAAATGCGAGTAAAACAAACTCAGTTTCTTTGGTAACTCAAACAGGGAGACTAGTTGTTGTCGGGTATTGGTGAATGCTGGTGTGTCAGCTGTGACACCCGTGTCATAGGTTAGCCATCACTGCTCTATAGTGTACTGGAGTCTGGGAAGAGACCTCGAGGTCAACTGCTCAAGTGCTACAAAGATGCTGTGAAAGAAACCCTATGCCACTTGACATCCAGCCAAGAGAAGTAGATGCTGCAGCTGCTGACAGAACCCGCTGGCAAGCCTGTGCTATGAAGCCTCCACTGGCTTTGAAGACAGGCACCGCCAAAAACTGATAGAAAACCATGAGCGGTGTCCCAGAACAACACTCAAAGTTATTACAACAATGGACTTCCAGTGCCCCCATTGTGCTAGACTCTGTGCTTCCAGACTGGGACTGCAGAGCCACCTCCATGTCCGCAGATGAATTGCACAACAGCATGTCTTCTTCAAACCTGAAGGACTCCCATATTATTTCAAGATATCTCTTGCATTATTTTAAAATGTTTTAAAATCTGCAGGATTGCAAAATTACAATGCATATAACTTAAATAATGATGCCTGTGTTAGATCATCTTTAGATGAGAGTCTTTCAGTGATTTCAGTGCTTTTATTTGAACTGGACAAATTCTAACTCCGGGCAATTACCTTGAGATTCTATTAACTTTGTAGCTGGATTGCAAGTTCTTTCAGAGGATTGTGCAAAAGGCAATGAGAAAGTTTCTTTTAAGAAATTAGAGTTCAGAGATATGCAATGCTTAAGATTTGATTTTGAAAAACTGCTCAGAGGGTTAGGAGCATGAGTGTAAGACATATTGTGACTCATTAAAATAGTAACAGGCCTGTTTGAATCAAGTCCAAAGTATTGCAGAGTCTTGAACTCTTAAGTTTAACAGCTTGTCCCAAATAAAGAGAATTCTGTCAGTTTGGTTTCTGTATTTTGGAGACAGTGTAGTATGGTATAATGGTTCAGATGGTTATAGTGGTTGAAGTGTTGTCCTGCTTCAAATACCTTTTCAATCTTGGAGCTTCCTGGATTGCTTTGAGCTACTTTCTGTAAGTCCAAGCTCTCAGAGCTTTTATAAATATACAGTAACATGAAAGGAAACTGTATTGTGCATTGTCTTGCGCTCCCAATGGAAAGATAGCATATAAAAGTAGTAATAAAATAATTGTTTGAGCATTGTAATATATCTGGCATATTATCAGTAGAATAAACACTAATCTGAAATTGTCACTAACAATTAGCCCCTTCATTAATCTTTTATAGTTAGAGGGGAAAATGTGAACAAGATCAAGATAAAGAGAGTGAATTCTCTGTCTTCTCCCATTTTTATTGATCCCATTAAAGATAGTCACATTTGCTAATGGGGAAGTGGAGTTGCATCCAGTAGCCATGATCTCTTTATGTTCAGTGTAGATAAGAAGGGGGACCCTACTAGTCTTTGATGTACTGCTGTCAAGTTCCTTAAAATGGACTTTTGTGAAGGAGCCTGATGTACATATACTGATAATTACATAGGGTCCTTTTTGTGAGTGCTGGGCCAGTGGGGAGGGATAACTGAGGTGTTCTTTCAGTGTATGAGAGGCTTCATCCACAACTTCCAAGTATAATCAAAACATAAAACCTTTCTTCCTATGTTAGTGGCTTTCTCCAGTTGTTTGCCACAGTTTCTGTTCTTCATGGCATACTATCCCTGTTCACATAAATGCCATTTAGTTATTTTGGCTAACCATTTATTTATGTCTATCCTTCATGCTTTTGTCTAATACTTTTCAAAAACATTGGCACTAGCACTCGTTATCATTTCTTGTAACAGAGAATTTCATACATTTAATTATTGCTGAAATGTTATTACTTGAATATTTAACAGAATGTTTTCCCTACAGTCACCTGAGTATTAAAATTTGCTAAATGGATCCTTGTCTGTTTCCCAGTTGGGATTACTGCATTTTGAGAAAATATGGGAGAGGATCTTCTTGGATATAGAATTCTAATTAAGAAATGCCCTACTGCATGAGATAAAGCTGGCAACTACAGTGATTTTATTTCCATGCTGTGAAAATCTAGCTATTCAAATCTTTGGTCTCAGAAACATGTTTAGTTTGTACTTTTGTATTTTTATGATTTTATTCATGTTTTTAATGGATTATATTTCAGAAGTATTGATAGGACAGATTATAAATAAATAAGTAGTACATGTTGATGCAAAAATCCCTCTTCTTGTTAGTTATTTCCCAGAAAATGCCACAGCAGAGATGTTAGATGAATGGCGGCCATTAATGTGCCCTTTTGATGTTACCATGCAAAAAGCTATCACTTATTTTGAATTGTTTCTGCCTACCACTCTTCCTCCAGATTTCCACCACAAAGGTTTTAGGTGAGTTGATCTTACTACTTTGCAGCATTTTCGTATAATGATCTATTTCATATAAAGCTGATGTTTGTGAATTTGAGCTTAACTAACACATGTAATAACTACCATTGTACTGCCTTGATACTTCTATTTTGAATGCTAAATTTTAAGGGGTAACATCTTTCTAGTTCGCCTAAAAGTTCAGAATTCAGCAGTCATATAACTGATAGTGGTTTTTTTTTCATTTAAAATTATTTATTGAATGAAAAGCAGTATCATTCTACCAAATCATTGCTTAGTTCAGTTCTTGATACAGTTCTGGTGCTAGAAATTCTGAAATGTTATTAGTTTGATGTACCAACCATAATAAATATTTGAGTCTGAAACAAAATTATATTGAAGTTCTGAGCCTTAACAGACTAGTCCTCTCAGTGTTTTACCTTTGGTTCAAGCTCCTGGACCTCTCTCCAGGTGAGGTGAGGCTGCTCATTTGCCAGAATCTCAAGAAGAGGGAAATGCTCATTACACCAATAATGCCTTGTCTTTTACAAAAATCAAAGTAAGCTTGAAATGCCTTCTAAGCTTAAATGGCCTTTTGGAATGCTTTGCACGAGTGTGCAGCAGTCTGCCTAATTAAGTTCCCGTCGCTGACATGGTTGAATAAGTTTGGCATCTTTGGCACACTCAGTGTAATGTGTAGCTTGTCAGTAATATTAAACTTCAAAGATTTAAAAAATAATATGGTGAATTCAGGTTTTTTAAATCTCCTTGTGACGTCCACATTCGGCCAAGGCTTCCTGCTGGTAGTTCACATATCCATACAGACACCCCAACAAACACTTTGTTTTAGTAAGCAGTTAAGTAGAAGGTGAGAATAACTAAGATAGTTTAATTTCCCATAAGAAAATGTCTCTGTAGGAGCTGGATTCCTTTTTTCAGAATGGAAAGGAAGAAGTAGGAGAACTTTGATGGAGCAGGCATAATGACTGGCATCTAATATGGATCTAGACAGCAGTGGCTTTTGAAAATGGGTTATTTTAATGAAGAGTAATGTTGGCTGGTTGTCCTAAATTAGACTGGATGGTATATCATGTTGGATGACACACTGCTGAAGACTTGTTGGCTTGAGTGCAAGTCCAGAGAAGATTGCTAAAGAAAGTAATTGGGTGAGATTCAGAAGAAGACTCACTGAAGACAAGAAGAGGAGGCTGTGCTGTGGGCCTGCTACTCAATGCAGATGAATGTCCAAGAAGTGTAGGTAGATGAAAGAGGTCATGTTCTGCCAACCAGAGTCAAGAACAGTAGCCTGTGCCAGTCTGCGACAGAAAGAATACTGCCATGTCTTTAAAGTAGGATATAAGTCTGGTGTTAGAAACAGCCTGGTGAGATTAACATAACTTGAAAATGCAGCTAGAGGAAATTTAGGCTGCAATCTTGAGTACAGAAAAATTATGTTGCAATGCCTTCTTAATCTCAAGCCATTCCAATGAGTTGGAGCAGAGATGATCTTGCCTTGTCTACTAATAAATAATCTTTGCTAACTTGCTAAAGAATATGGTGAAATCAAAAGTAGCTTGACTACTTTGATGTGTTTTCTAAATAAATGGAAAAAAGTCCCAAAGAGGTGATTTTGGCACTGCGTTATTCACCAAATACTGGGAACTTACAAAAGCCCCCGTGACACTCCTTTTGTTACTAAAGCATGCTTACAGAAACTGGACTGGACTATATGAGAAGTGCCCAAGAAACTTTGGGCTTAGAATTTCTCAGACACTAGCAATATGTCAAATACTGTGGGACCTATTGCTTATTATGGGAAGTGGGAATTTTAAAAAGGCAAGCTCAACAATAAGGATTTCCAGCCCCTTTGGGCTGCTAAGTACATTTTAAATCTTAAAAAAGTAAACTGGGATCTGGGCTACTCAACAAATTTCTTTAGAAGTACATAGCCAATAATGAAAAGTGATGATCCACCTCCCTTTCTCTGTGTGCAGTTTGCATATATGTGTGCACTTAATGTCTCTAAGTATTCTCTTTTTGGGTTTTCCCCCTGACATTGTCCTGTTGATACGGCCTCTTTCTTTAGTTTTGCACTTCTCTCTAGATTTGTTTTCTTCTCTGCACATTATCTTTTCTAAATCCTATTTCATATTTTTCTACTGCCTCTGCTAGTCCCCATGCACTTTGCTGCTATATTCTTTATCGCCTTTCCCAGGTCCCATGCAATTTCCCCACTTCTTAAGGTTCCTTAGCTTACTTGGTGTCATAGACCATTCTTCTATCTTGCTATCTTGCCCTCCCCTCCCCCACCCCCAGTTCCTTGATGGATGTGCATGCTGTATGAAGAAGCCCCAACCACTAACATACTTTTTTTTGCTTTGGAATGTTTCTGGATCTGTTTGAGAGCATGAATAATTGAAGATTGGGAGAAGAGGAGGTTTAAAAAAAAAAAAGTTTGAAGGGGTTGCCTACTTAATAAGTGCACTGCATTGCCAGTCTCCTTTCAAAATATTATTAATATTTATAGACACTCTTTGAATTTCAGTCATGATTTCAGGACTAAGTGGTATCTTTCATACCTAAAACTTACTTTCCTTTGGCTTTCAAATTCTTACAGAAAATTAGACAGGAATTAAATTACTGAAAGGTGGCATGTGAATGGAGTAGATATATACTAGAGGAAGCTCCTCACAATGTACAGAGGTTTCCACCCCAAGTCCAACAGCCAGAGACTGTACACCAGCCAGAAAGAGGGCAGGCGGGGTCTGGTGAGTGTCAGAGCCACTGTCCTGGATGAAACCCAGAGCATCCAGGAGTACATCAGTAAGATGGCACCCAAAGATGAAATGCTGAGAGAATGCCTGAAACAGCAGCAGACATGGGAGGAAGTGCCATGGCAAGACAAGTCCCTGCATGGGATGTACCATCGACAGATAGCTGAGGTGGCTGACATTGGGAAATCCTACCAGTGGCTGGAGAGGGCTGGACTAAAAGACAGCACGGAGGTACTGATCATAGCAGCACAAGAACAGGCACTAAGCACCAGATTCATAGAAGCAAGATCCAAGGTGCAGACTGTGCAGAGAGGTCTCAGAAGCAGTCCAACACATAGTTGCAAGGTGTAAGATGCAGGCAGGAACAGCATACACTGAACAGGACAACCAAGTAGCTGAATTGTGTACAGGAACATCTGCACAATGTATGGACTAGACCCTGCCAAGTCCAGATGGGAGATTCCACAAAAGTCGTTGAGAATAACTGGGCTAAGATCCTCCGGGACTTCCAGATCCAGACAGACAGGCAGGTACTGGCCAATCAACCAGACATCGTGGTAGTAGACAAGGACCAGAAGACAGCAGTGGTGATAGATGTAGCAGTGCCAAGTGACAGCAACATCAGGAAGAAGGAGCATGAGAAGCTGGAGAAGTACCAGGGCCTGAAGGAAGAACTAGAGAGGATGTGGAAAGTAAAGGTCAAAGTGGTCTCAGTGGTGGTAGGAGCACTTGGAGCTCTGACTCCTAAGCTGGGAGAGTGGCTCCAACTCTCTGTCCAAAAGACTGCAATGCTAGTAAAAGCTAAGATACTGCACAGAACCCTCAAACTCCCAGGCCTCTGGTAAAGAACCCAAGATTGAGAAGGACGCATACCACCCATAGGGGTGAGAGGGGAATTTTTACATGTATCCTGCTTTTTGTCTGTGGAGGTTTTAACAGTATTCTTCTAAAAGAAGGTTGAAATCACATGCAGAGCCTTTGCAGAGATTTGGTCTTTCCATAGGAACAATAATCTTTAATAGCAAAGTCTGTCTTCATAATTAATCGACAGGGAATAGAGAAAAGGCAACATTTTGTGCCTCCAACTCCCCCCCCCAATCTCCCCCTCCATCTCTACATTTCTGGCTGCCCTGCACCCTGCCCTGCATTCAAAACCACACAGCTCTGGGGCTGCTTGCCATGCCCTGGGAAGCTGCAGCTGCCCCAGCCCAATCCCAGCTGCGGTCGCCCTTGCCGCCCTACGCTCCGCCGCTGTTAGCTGACCTTTGCCGTCTTCTTGCTCTAAAACCCCCCTTTGCCAAAAAGCTACTGGGAGGGGTTGGGCTGGGCTTCTGCTTTGTGCTGCCAAAACCAAAAAAAGCCAGCAGCCCCGCCCCGCCCAGGAGCTTTTTGCAAAGAGGTGTTTTGGCACACGGCTGCTCAGGTGCTGCTCCTGGTGTTTGTTTTTTGGTGGTGTGCTAAAAAGCTTTAGCTCTGGAGGGCTAAGGCTGGCCTGGTTGCCCTCTCTTCCTGAGAAGGGAGACCGGTCTACCTGCGGAAAATGGAAGGGAGAGACTTGAAGGGGGCTGCAAGGGCCCAGTTTTCCTGTCTGTCTCAGCCAGAGGACACTCCCACGAGCAAACCGGTCTACCTATGGTGGAAGGGGAAAAAAAAAAAGGAGAAGAAGGGAAGAAGGGGGTGCTGCTTTTTTTTTTTTTTTTTTGGCAGTGTGAAGCAAAAGCCCAGCCCAGGAGCTTTTTGCCAAGGGGCTTTTTTATAGTTTATAAAAACTATAAAAAAGGAAGTCTGTGCTGTAAAGATTATTTCAATAATTATTTCATTTCTCAAAATCTACAGCCAGCAATATGAATGGAGGCTTGTCAGGTGGAAGGAAGACTGCTCTGTATGGCCTGAAGTGGGCTAATTTTGAACATTCTTTTTTTGCCCTATGCCTAATAAAAATCACTAATACTGGGTTTATTGAGATAAGATATATGTCACACGCACACACATACACCGGTTTTGAAATCTATAATGTACTAAGTATGTATTATTCGATATTGGGAACAAATTGTTTTAATGTATTAAAAATGTTTTGGTGGGATTTCATTGTCTTGCAGGCTCTGGTTTGATGAATTCCTAGGCCTTTGGGTTTCAGTTCAAAATCTTCCACAATGGGAAGGGGTAAGTATAGTGTCCCACCTACCTCCCCACCTCCTGTTACTACAGAGATGGTATATAGATAATTGGACTAGAAATAACAGTGCCTTGAAAGATTGTCATAATTTTAAAGTTTTTACTCTTTTACGAGTTGAACAATTATAGTTTTTGGATATTATTTGTCATGCTGTGTGGGGTTGTTTGTTTGTTTTGAATGCTAGTGTTTCTTTAGGCTGAAAATCCAAGCCTGAACTCATGTAATTGCTATAACTTCTAAAACTCTCAAATCGCATCAATGTATATGATATCTCTATGCATATTGTGCAGATACAATATGATTTACCATTAGCATTACAGTGGTAATGATAAATAATATATTCAGCTATCTAAATGTAAATCCCACAAATGGGCTGAAAGTAACAGAATGAAATGTAATTAAGATTTAATGTGATGTATAAATCCAGATAGTGAACAAGTTTAACCAGAACTAGCGAGCCAGTTTCTAACTGTGGTTTATAGCTAGCTTCGTTACTGCTAGAGGAGAAATACTATTCTGCGATAACTAGCCCTGGAAAGAGACGAGTGATGGAACTGCACAAAAAAGAACCTATGCCTAAAATATTTTTGAAATTCTGAAATATTACGACAGTGCTGTATATCCACTGCTCTTTATAACCAACATTTGCTACCCAGCTCACTGTCTGTGAAAATTGTAACATGTATCAGAAATATTCTTTCTCAAGATCTTTCTCCATTTGTTGAGGAGGTTAGGTCTATGTAAACCTTGGCCTTGCTGAACCTGTTTTTTCCTCTGAATAATGGGACAGCCGTGCAGCATAAAACTCTAATCAGGGCCTAATTGAAACTTATCTACTGCAAATGTGTAGCTAACCTTATTAAAACATCTGATGGAAATCTGGTTAGTAGAAGTCATTGTTATTATTTTCTGGTTGTTTTCTAGTTTCTGTGAGAAATCTGTGGCATTCCTGATGTTGCAGCATAATAGCTCCCCACAGCTTCAGTCGGGATTCAGCAACACCTGGAAGGCCACAGGTTCATCATCTCCGCTATATTACCTCAGTCCCAGGATCTACTACTTTACCTCCTAACAAACCAAAAGCCCCTCTCAGTCCTGTTTCTGCATCTCAGTATCATAATTATTCCTTTTCTAAACATTCTGTATGCTTATATTTCTCTTCTTGTTAACTCACTTTCTACCTGTTATGCTTTTCAATATCTCTGGGTAATTATCTGGTTTTTTTGGCTCCATTTCTTCTCTGCAGGAAACCAGTTTTCTCTGCCAATTTTATGGGAATGTCTGTTGTTCTTCAGACACCCGCTTTACTTTTTTGAGCCTGAATGTGGACAAAGTGCTGTTTCCTGCAGGCAGTTCTGTGAATATGAAATACCTCCTCAATTAACAGTACTGTTTACTTGTGAAACTTTAGTGTCAGTTCTGTGCATCTATTCAGTGTTCAAACACCCCTCACAACTTTTGTTGCTATTAAAGTAATTTTCTTCTGGTCACTGATTTGCAACTTTTCAGCTGCTTTATGATTCCATGTTGCATGATGCTGAATATTCCAAAATGTGATCCTACTTCTTGAGGAAGCTACAGAAAAGAGCAGAAATAAACCTTAACACTGTGCTGAATGTCTGTGTTGTATCATGAAAATGTGGTCTGTGCTTTTTTCTTTCTAGCATTTAGTCAACCTTTTTGCACGTTTGGCAACTGATAACATAGGCTACATCAACTGGGATCCCTATATTCCAAAGGTAATATTTAATATGAAAATAATAAAAATACTAACATGAAGATCTGCCAAGTGCTTTCTCTGCTGATAAAACATGCAGTTTTAATACAAAAGAGATACATGTTCTATGTTAATTATTTTAGTTCTGAAGATAAAACTTGTGTACCCTGTCCTAAGCATATTTATTACTTTTAAAAGCATTTATCTTGTCAACATAGTTGGAAAGCTGTAATGTATCAATTTTTGTGATTGATCTTGAACTTTTTATTGGAAGGGCAGAATATTTTTTATTCTCTCTCTCTTTCTCCCCCCCCTTCATATTAAACTTCTCTCTTTTTAAAAGTCTAAACTATATTTTAAAGATTTTTGTTGATGTAAAAGAAAAAATGTGAGTAAGAGTGTTATTTCTACTGTTCTATTCCTTTTAAAGTATGGTAAACAACATTACCATACTGGGGTCTTAAATTATAAACTACTATCATGATATTTGCTGGGATTCCTGTTTCCAAATGTAAAGTATAAAACTTTTGAAGACTTATATGATTCCCAATTGCAGGAATGTGATAGTAATAGGGAAAACAGTGATCTGCTATTTTTATAGATTTTAGCAGCCACAGCAACTGTCGTATTTTATAATTTAACTTCTGTGAACTGAAGCCAATTCAAGCCTTAATTACAATATTTTGTTGCACAGTTTTAAAATTCATTTGGGCTATGATTAGCTATTGCCAGGCTTCTCTGTATGGCCAGTAACACTGAGAGCTGAGTCATCAGATTTAGTGCTCAGAGCAGAATTCGGTTTTGCAGTACTTGATACTTTATTCATTTAAAAGAAAATATCTAGTGGGGTGATTGTATTTCTTTAGCAAGTTATGTAGATGCTTTCCAGATGCTTCTGGCATGCATGGATGCATGCCGACATCTATCCTCCCTCCCTCCCTCTCTCTCTCGAGCTTTAATCAATTTGTCAAGATATGGAAGTGTCTGCTGTGCAATAGGAAATGTGCATTAACAGAGAAAGATCTCAGTATAGATTACTAAACAGGAATTGCAGTTTTCTACCATATGAAATTATTCCAAGAATTTAATTTGGAAAATGTCCCAAAAGTTCTGTGCCAACAGCAATGCCATCCCCTTTAATCAAGCTTTTGTTTGCAAATAGAGTATTTTGGAGGCTAGGTTTTGAACTTAGAATGTCTTGATAGTCTGATTACATTTTATAACAAAATTCAAATATTATTCTTGACACAGTTTTGTTATTTAATTCTCAAATGTCTTTTACTGCAGATATTTACTAGAATACTGCGTAGCTTGAATCTTCCAGTGGGAAGCAATCAAGTGTTGGTTCCACGATTCCTAACAAATGCTTATGACATAGGGCATGCAGTTATGTGGATCACAGCTATGATGGTACTATCTTTTTTCTTTTTCATAAGGATCTTTAAGAGGCTGTATGGTTATGTAGACATGTAAATAAGTCAAGTTTTAAATTAATTACTACTTTAACATCAGATTCATGAAAATAACCAAGAGCTAAGATGGCTAGTTTCTTAAAGAAATCTGTGTTCAGACAGAATTATTGTCTTTGGAACTATCTTGGTATACAAAATAGCAGTAACTGCTTTATACAAAGCATATGTCCTCAGGTATGGCTAGGACAGTTCATAAAAAACACCCAAGAGAATTGATGGAATGTCTCTGTCCCTTGCAATATTCAAAAGGGAGCATTATAAGAAATGGTCAGCACACCTTTAATCACATCTTGGCTATAATTTAGTAGAATGTGCTGGGCAGATAAATTGTTTATTCTGACCAAATAACACGTTGGTCAAATAACATTATCAGATAACTAAATTCTAGCTTCTCAGCTAGGTGATTATTGTTCTCTACTGTAGATAATTGTGAGACCACAACTTGTATCCCCTTATGTGCATATGTACAGTATTTAAAACATACAGGTAGTCCTCACTTACCGACCATTCATTCAGTGACCAAAGTTACAACAGTGCTGAAAAAAAAAACTTTACAGCCCATTTATGACCTTGTCTGACACACACACACTCATACACACATACACACCCCAGAGCGAAGAGATTGGAGAGGAAGAGATTTCAAGAGAGTAAGCTGTTTGCTGTTCTACACATCGAAAGCAATGTGATCATGCCGGCAGCAGGAAAGGGTCAGGCAAAGGAGAGATTGCCTACAGAAATCACTTGCTTTTTTTCTCACCCCCTGCCCCTAGAGTGGAGAGATTGGAGGCGACAAGTTTTCAAGAGAGTAAGCTGTTTGCATAGTGTGCCTGTGTCTCTCAGCCCTGAGGTGCTGGTGCAATTGCATTGTTTTCTATGTGTACAAGACAGTAAGCTGGCAGACAAGAATTCCAAGGGTGGGGGAGTAGTTAGGAGGCCAACAAAAGCCAAAGGTGTGAAACTGAGTAGTCTTGTCTCTTTTGGGCCAGAAAGCACAGTCATGGTCACATGATTTCCCACTTAGCAACTGCTTTGCTTAGTGGCAGAGTTGCCAGTCCCAATTAGGGTCATTTAGTGAGGACTACCTGTAATGGCGATCATGTGACTGAGGGATGCTGTGAAGGTTGTAAATACAGGCATTGGTCTTAAAAGTTATTTTTTCAGCACTGTTGTAACTTTGAACGGTTGCTGAACAAGGTAGTCAGTAAGAAAGGTCTACGTTGCGTTTATTGTACAAGTTTTTTCCTACAGTGAGAACAGGACCACCAATGCACCCAAGCAATAAAAAAAAGAAGGAGGAGGGATACTTAATCAGAGAAGCCATCAGTATTTATAATCCTTCTCTCATATTCCTGCCTCTTTAAATTTTGTTTATCTGAACTTTCTATATGACTTGTGCTTCAAAAACTGGAGAAGAGAGATTTCTCTTCCCGAAGGAACTGATGTAAGAAGACTTTCTAGCCTGTGAGTAGGAGAGAAGTATACTCTTCAGACTACCTGTCTCAATTGTAGGGAAAATATCTTCACAGTAATTCTAATGTCCCATTTAGAGAATCTGTGAATTGTCAGCAGACATTAAAGTGGTATATTTTAAATAATGTCAATGAAAGAGAACAACCACTTATTTCTAGGAATGGATTAAGAGGAAAAATTATATGCATTGTATATTGTAGGGGTTCTGATACCTTGTGATAGCTATTCCATGATTAACTTAAATTCCAGCTTTGCCTTTCTGGAGGTAGAACATCCATCATTCACATATATGCATATGTTGGAATGTGGAGGCCATAACTTTGATATCTGAAAAAGGTGGGCATGCTGAAACTGAATTTAAAATTACATTACGGACTTGGAGTTGTATCAAATAGCTTTGTTATTTCTGTGTTTGGACAGGGTGGACCAAGCAAGCTTGTACAAAAACATTTGGCTGGGTTATTCAAAAGTATTGCATCTTTCTACCATCCCTCAAATAATGGCCGTTGGTTGGTAAGGATATATCTGTTTTTTCTTTTAATCTTGACACACAACTTTAAATATTGTGTTGATGTAGAATTTTGACAGTATCCATTTTCTTCAGCCGCTAATTTCAACAAAACAATGCTGAATATGATTTTAAAACATATTTTAAGAGCAGCAGCAACTCCTCCTCCTCCTTCATAGTGCCATCAATATACATAATGCTTATAGGAAACAGAGTTAATCCATTTGTTTTTCTAGAGACGTCATGATCTAAAAACAGATGCAGGACTACAGTAAAGAAGCTGGTACAATTAGGGCAAGAATATGCACCTATTTTTATAAAATTAAATAGGGTCCTACATACTCTTCAGAAAAGATGACTATTGAAGAGGCCCTGGAAGGGAAAAAGAGGTGTCATCACAATAGTATTCTGGCAGAATTTCCAGATACGAGCAATAGCAAGGATGAAAGGACCAAAAAAGCCAGAAATTTAATTTAAAAAGTAAATTACAGACTTGACTTTAAAAATATAACTGTCAAAATCAGTGTTCCATTCTACTACTGCCCCCTGAGTAATGGATTATTTATTTATTTATTTATTTGTTATTAAATTTATATGCCGCCCATCTCCCCCACAGGGTGACTCTGGGCGGCTTACAATTAAAAACCAAGACAATAAAAACAATAAAAATATAAATACCCCCCAAATAAAATCACAAATAACAACTCTATAAAAGCCAGTATACAATTCAAGAAGATGGGGGAAGCAGTATCAATCATCCCACCAGCCAGTTCCAGCAATGCAAGCTAATAATAATGGCTGGATGAGAATATATAAGACGTATTATGTGAAAGGTTAGTGATGACAAAATACAGTTCTTTACTGAGCCTGAAGCATCAGTATTAGCAGTACTGAACAGTACTAATGAGGATTTCCTTTCAATATAGCTCGAAACTATGTATGAACCAAACATAGTAAAGTTCCATAGGTAATGGGAGATTGAAGGGAATTACCTTATGGCTTCTTTCTGGTGGTAGTGACTGCATTAAGAGCTGAATAACATTATGCCTGATCCAAAGTTATTTAATTTCAAAACCAGTACAATGTCCAATTAAGTGAATTTTGCAGTTGGTGATAAACTAATCAATGAAGTTGTTAAACGAATAAAAATTAGATGAGTTAAATCTATTTTCTTTCTACAGAAATCACCTTGGAATTTATATTTATAAATAGTAGTAAGGTACAAGGAACCAAACAAATAAGGCTAGTATTTTCATGAGATGCATCATTCATTAAAGTTCAAGACACAAGAGTAGTCCCTACGTTAGAAGTTGTCATGCTGTTTCAGCTGCTGACGTCATGTAGGCTCAGAGAGATTATCTGTGGACGAAGTGCATGTGTTGCTCTGCTTCTAAATAGGAAGTAGAACTGCCTTGGTGCTTGATACCAATCTAACTGCTTGCCATAATGCCAAGATATTGAAGTATTGAATTGAAGTAGGGATTATGTAAGATAAAAGCTACTTCAAGATGCAACAAAGCATCAGCTCTGCCTTTGCTCCTATTGAGAAGCACCACTGCCTGCCAGCTGCAGTTTGCCCATCTCTTATTCATCCTAATGAGCTTTTCCACTAAATCCCATTGTTTTTCAGTGGAAAACAGTTCAACACTATGCATCTCCCATCTGTTGTGTTAGATTGGATTAGACTTCTGTATCCTGGTATCCTTCAGTTGTACTTAGACTAGAACTATTAGAATCCTGGAACATGGTAGCTGGAGCTGAATGCCCGCTTAGCATCCATTCAGAATTGCTGTGGCTTCAGCAGAGGAATTTTATTTAGTGAATGAGTTTTGGGGGACGGACAATGAGTATCATGGGGCTGAGGAAGTAAGAGAAGGCCAGCTGCTTTTCCCAAGAGATGGGGTGGAGGAAGCACTATCTGCCACAATAGCACCAGGAAGTGAATGGAAGAATATTGTTACTCTGCAGTGATACCAGGGGAATAGTACTGCACTCAAAACCTCCCTGACATCAAATCCCAACTCTGTACTGAAGGTTCTGGTCCATCTCTCATTCTGCCCAATACATAAAGTATCTTTCAAAACAGACAGACATAGTTGACTGCTGATTAGAGGGTCTAGATTTACTTTTTCTTAATGCCCAGAATGTAGAGGTCAAAATAGCTTTGGCTCTTTTCCTTGCTTCTAATTAACTGAAATGGATTTTGTTGCCTTTCTCTGGTAGAATAAGCTAATGAAGCTACTTCAGCGTCTACCCAGTAGTATAGTCAGAAGACTGCATCGTGAGCGCTATAAGAAGATGAGCTGGCTAACTCCTGTGCCTGATAGCCATAAGCTTACTGACCAGGACATAACAGAATTTGTAGAATGCATTATACAACCTGTCTTGCTGGCAATGTTTAGCAAAACTGGAAGTCTAGAGGCAGCCCAAGCTCTGCAGAATCTTGCACTAATGCGTCCTGAGTTGGTAATCCCACCAGTACTTGAAAAGTGAGTACTATCTGGAAGCCCGAAAAAGAAATTTAGTATCTAATTTTTAGATAACCAAGAAAAGTTATTCTAAATCAGCATTTTCCCAGTGTATGGACTTTAGCTTCCAAAATTGTTAGCGATGGCCATATTGGCTGGGGAATTCTGGGAGTTGAAGTCCCCGTACCTCAAAGTTCTCCAGTTTGGGAAACACTGTTTTAAATCATTGTGGGGTTTTTTGGAAAATTTAAAGCTCAGGTTGACTAGAGAATCTAGAGTTACTGGTTTTTTTTCATGTTTACCTTTTCAGATGTATGCTATATTATCCTTTTCCTTGCTTTAGTTTACGTTGCAATCCTGCATCACTTATTTTATGAGTTTATTTTTTAAAAATGTTCATGCTGCCATTTCTGTTAAAACACAATTTAAAACCTTTAACAACAAGATTAAAGTTTAGCTACAAATTCCCTCACTTTGAAACTTCCACCTTTCCATTTTTACTGGCTTAAACAAGAGCAAATATCATTTAAGAGGTGCAAAAAGTGTGGCTTTGCCAGCATCTCTTCTCTGCGCCCTAGAGTTCCTCAGGAATGTATAGGGTCAAACATTTTGGACTCTTTTTGAAGTTGACATGTTAAATTAAAAATGGGTTTCTTCAGCCTTGCAGATCCTTAAACACCCATTTTTTATCTTAAAACTCCTGAAATTCCTTCCCCAAATGCTCCCTTTTTTTAGAATGGAGCCTTCCACATGTCCCACAAAGCCTGTTGTAGTCCTTGAGTAAACAGAAGTTAAAGGTATCTACAGTGTAATTTAATTTTGTTGCTATTTAATGTTGCATTGTAGATGTAGTAGAAAATGTATTTGAAATCCACTCTCTATTGTTTTTTTTATTTCCTAAAGTTGAGTCATCAAAACATACATCTAGTTAGAATTTCTGCAAGCAGAGTGCTGTAATGTTAATGCCTTTTTTTTAATTCAGAGTGCCAAAATATTTAAGAGTGTGCGTGATGCCGTAGTCTTGAAACAGACTCTGTTGTTTACCTGTCCATCTCCCTATTCATGCTTTGTGCAATATGAATATATCTTGTTCTGAATCTGCCAGAATTCTGTAGGTTCTAGTACAAGAGCCTCCCCTGTGTTATCTACTAAAGAAAACACTGCCATAATGCTGTGAAGAACAGATTTTGATTATTCTGGGTATGGACCAAGAGGAGGTAATACATAATACAGAAGCAGTATGTAACCATAGAATCATTTTAACAAAGCCTGAAAACCCAATTACAATTTTAGGAGCTTCCAAGAACATATTATATATCCACATAAGAAGGCTGACCTCAAGTGGACAATCTTTTTTGGCCTGAAAACCATACTTTCTGTCCGGCCTGAGGGCTGTAGGAATGTTGCTGGTAATATTAAGCAAGCATCCATTTTTTCTTTAAATTTCCTCCCAGGAAAAAAAATAGAGTGGTGTTTCTGGTGGGTTTAGGGCACCCATTTTACCCTGTAAATCTGGGAAAGTTAGAAAAAAGGTCTGGAGTGGCCTGAGCATTGCCTATGTCTGGCTTATCTTATTAGCAATTGCAAGTAAGACACTATAAATGATACAAGTCTTTTGTTTTTTTCTTTCATAGAACATATCCTGCATTAGAGACATTAACAGAACCTCATCAGCTCACAGCTACGTTAAGTTGTGTAATTGGTGTAGCTCGTAGCCTGGTATCTGGGGGCAAGTCATTTCCTGAAGGTCCAACACACATGTTGCCTCTGTTGATGAGGGCATTGCCTGGTGTGGATCCAAATGACTTTAGCAAATGCATGGTGAGTGTAATAATTTCACACGGTGTTATGTTGCAATCAGATCTATCTTAAGACTACAGATTTCCACAGGTTTCTTGCTTCTATATTTCAGCTTCTTCCTTATTGTATACTGTCTGCACATCTGTTTGGCTACCACTGTTTCTTCCTCCTTTTGATTGCATGGGTAGAGCATACAGCAGAAGGAGCAAATAAGACAAAGGCTGACTGCAGTCTTTTCCAGCTTATGCGTTTTATGCTAAATCACAGTTTAAAATGAGATTCCTCAACATAATTTACATCTCCCTTGGCACCACCTGGATTCAGTGCTACCCCTGAAGTTTAAAATAATTTTTAAACTATGACATGCTACACAGTAAAGTATCATTTTTATTTTCAGTAATAATTGTGGACCTTATATGAGGCCAAAAGACATTCCAATACAATCAAACATGTTTCATGGCTAAAAATTCAGCGTTTTGAAGCATGCTCAGCTGCCAGAATAAAAGAAAATAGTAAGCTGACAGTAACAGAGAATTTACTGGGAGTTTAGAGAAGATGATGGCAAGCATCTGTGTGAGCCTCTAGTGGCTTGTAGGGATTGATGTTTCCCCCCCCCCCCCCCGTGGTGTGAATGTGTTTTGCCTTTCAGAGTGTTAGCATGTTTAGCTGTGGTGTCTTTTGCCTGGTGAGCTGTTCATTGGATTTAAGCTTTGTTAAGGTGGATTCATGGTTAGCAGTTAGAATACAAATCCCATCTCCATTGTGGGGAGATGGGTGGGGACAAGTTTACTAAATAAAATAAATAAATAAATCTCTTGTTTTGTTTTTGGTTCTTGCCCAGGTCAGTTTGCTTATAGATAGGAATAAACAGTGGAACATAAAACCATAGTTTCAGAACTGTTTAGACATCACCTTTGCTCTATATCTGTGGTTATTAGATAGGGTTTTTTTTTAAACACTGCCAATTTGCTTTCTGGGAAATGAGTATTTATAACAAGCTATGCCGGCCATGACAACTGTTTTATGAGTGGGGAATCTCCTTCCAACAGCTGTCAATTGATGAAAACATCACATTTTCTCAAAATTCTACTCACCTAAAGTGCCTGGTAACCTCTGCTTTAGTGTATATGGAAATATGAATAGTAGAAACTAACTTCAGTTTTGTACTAGGTGTAGTCTGGGTACCTGAGATGTGGGAATATCAGTTTTCCCCACCTATAGATACAGATTTGCCATACAGCGTTTCAGACATTTGAACTGACTGTTCCTTTTTAAATTAAAATATATACTTACTGCACACTGAAACTTTTTTTTTTTGCATACTTTATTAGATCACATTCCAGTTTATTGCAACGTTTTCTACTCTCGTGCCTTTAGTGGATTGTTCATCAGTACTACAAGAGAGAAATGATCTCACAGAGGTATAAGTTTTAAAAGTTTAGCAAATAACTTTTAGTATAGATATGAGAATATAGAACGTAAAAGAACATTAAAATCATATATTTTGCTGCTTGTTATTTGTAACTACAAAATTAAGGTTTTCAGTAGGAAAAAAACAAATTATATGGTCTAAATTTACAAACAATTTTGTTTTGTTTATTTATGTTCCCTTGATTTTAACTTTTTATTTATGTTCCCTTGATTTTGATCTTGGTATTTTGAATATTTGTAGAAACTGAGATTTGTATGTTTTTGTGTAATACAAGGATTGTGTCAAGAATTAACTAAATTTTGGAAATTACATCTTAATTTATAGGCAGTAGAAAAACTTTTTTTTCCTTGTGTTTTGAAATTGTAGGTGGAGAGAGAACTGTGCTCTGCTACTGCTGAATTTGAAGATTTTGTACTGCAGTTTATGGACAGGCAAGTAGTAATGGGAAACAGCATGCTGGTGATGTGACAACCCTATGCAATGCTTTGGACACTGCAAGTCTGTGTTTCATAGTCATCTATGTTTCTAGTTTGAAGCTATTCTGAGGGAAAATGTTAAGCGTAAGAGTCAGAAAATGACAGAGAGCTGGATAAGTAGTTTGGCTGATAGCTTTCAAGAAGCAAAGTTTATAGGGGGCAGTATTTTTGGATAGGGTATCTAGTGATTGTCATGTGGCTGTTGTTGTTTTTTAGCCAAATACAACTACTTTTCCTCCTTCTCACTTTTGTGATATAGAAGACCACATTTGAGATGTTTGTACATCTTAAGGGTGAAGAAATTTCTCTCCTCTCTTTATGCAGTTCTATAATTTGATTGTTTTGTTTTGGTTCCTTGATTTTTTGATAATCAATTGAAACACTAATTGTCAGTCTGTCAAATAAATTAATAGCCCACAAACTTTTTTTTTATTAGGCTGCAAGCTCCTATGCTTATGGGTTAGTAGAGTAGAGAAAATAAAAGAAAATGAAAAATTTATCTCTGGTCTTCCGGAGTTAGTTGCCAGAAATGACTGTGAGAATATATTATGCAAATTTTATAGCATAACATTAAAAATAACATTCTACTTCAGCCCATACAAACAACAGAAAAGCTTGCAGTGATCTTTTTACTAATTCTGTTACTTGATTTTTTTTCCTATATAGATGTTTTGGACTCATAGAAAGCAGCACATTGGAACAAACAAGAGAAGAGACTGAAACAGAAAAGATGACTCATTTAGAGAGCTTAGTGGAACTAGGCCTATCTTCTACATTCAGCACAATCCTTACACAGTGCTCAAAAGAGATATTTAAGGTATTTTTCATCAAGGGGAATGATTACAGAAATCATATTATTTTCTTAATTTTTATAGGACCAAAGCTTCTGAAACTTTTAATTTTTTCATGTTGTTTTGAGTTTGAACAAAGAAATATAGTTGTTTGAACTGCATTTGTGGTGTAAAAAAATAAATAATGCACAGTGAAAATAAGTATAGTGACCTGGGATTTGAAGAACATTTTCAGTAATACACAAAGACTTGGGTATGCCTAATGGACTTCTTTATTTTATTTTGTTTAGAATGTCCCTAAGCCAACATTAATTGATCTTGAAAAATTCAGTAAGGTTAATATTTGGATGAGAGGCTGTCAGGAGATCTCAAGGTTATAGGCTAGACTGGGAAGTAAAAAAAGAACAGATTCTGGAAGAAGACAGTAGCAAACAATTTCCATTTTTTTTTTTGCAAGAAAATAATCCAGCTATGCCTATATAGTTACCAAACTCAGTAAAAGGACTCCTCACCTTTATTTTGCTTAAAATAACATGCCATGTCACAATCTCTGAATTCTCCCAGGATTAGTACAGAGTTGGAAAATAGCATAGCTGAGTTGGTACTAAGGCCAAAATCTCCTGCAGAACACTAAGTTATGCACGTAGCTTTTTAGGTTTAGGCAGTTGTTTTTTGCAATCAGTACTAGATCTTCTGACTTTTGTAATGGAAAATCTGTATCTGGACTGGTGGTAGAACTTTTTTTCTGCTATGCTTGCATTGTATACGGAGGGTTTTATTTTTGTTTTTTGGGGGAGGAACATTCAACTAGCTTAGTCCTCACCAGCATTTTGATACTGCAGCCCAGATACAGATATCTTGCTGGGATAAGAAAATGCCAACTTACTAGTCACTGATCCAGAATATATTAAAAAATTATACTGTAGTATAAAATAGACCCTAATGTTGTAGTGCTTAGGGGTAGCTGCACTCTTAGAGGACCCTGTGGTTTACAGGTGGTCCTTGTTCAGCAACCACACATTCAGCAAACATTTGAAGTTATGATGGTGCTGAATGAGGAGACTTATGACCAGTCCTTGTCATTGTGGCTGTTGCAGTGTCCCTGCAGCCAAGTGATTGCCATTTGCGACCTTCACTGCCAGCTTCCAACAAGCAAAGTTAATGGGTAGCCAGCAGGAGGTTGCAAATGCGATCATGTGACATCACGCCTAACAACTGTGCAGGATTCACCTAATGATGGCAGCTGGAACTGCTGTTGTAAGTGCAGTGTCCCTGCAGTCACATGACATCTTGCTTTACAACCGCATCACTTAGCGACGGAGTTCACGGTCCCAATTACCATCCTTAACCGAGGACTACCTGTATCAAGATTAATGTATGTTAACTTATCAAAATACATGGCAAATTAGCAAAGTTTAGTAGTAATATTTTTCTGTTTTCCCATAAGCTTAGCTTGGATGTACTTTTTAAACAGTTGATTAAAATGTAACTGACTTCTGTGTTCTGCTATAGAAAAGAACACAGTTCAGAGCCAATCCTTTTTCATCTTAGCTTGTCCATTAATGCAGTAATACAGTGTGCTGCATAATATTTTGAAAGATGGATGTGAGGAAGGGATAGGACAGACTCAGCCTGAATCCAGCCAAAGAGATGCTTAGTAGGCGTCTTTAAACTGTTGCCACACACCTGAATGATTCATAGGTCACAAACTAGATCATTTGCTTATATCTTGGGTATAATGAATGGTATCAAAGGCTGCTGAGAAATCTAGCAGGATCAAATTGGACCTGGATAACCTCACAAGCCTCTGTCACTTCCCCAGCCTGCATCCAGCATTCAGCTCTGAATAAATATGAATGATTTTATCCTCCAGATGTTTTGCAAATTCATCATAGCAGCCTCATAACTGATCTTCCACCTCATTCTTCCCTACAAGGTCCAGGTCACCTTAAACAAGGCTGCTGAGATGACTATCCACAGATAAATACAGAAGAGCAATGACGTTTCACTGCTCTTATCCCCATGATGTAAGCTCAAAGTGAGCTCATACCAACCTTTGGTCATATTCATGCTTCATAGTTTGCCAGCATTGTTCCAGGTGTTTCTTTTGCTGTTTTAGTATACCAAAGAGTTCCTTCTGATCAGCAGATCTGTTTGGTCTTGTACACATTATCCCTTTTGTTTTTTTGTTTAGGTTGCTTTGGAGAAGGTTTTCAATTTTGCTGTTTCAAATATTTTTGAGACAAGAGTGGCTGGTCGAATGGTGGCTGATATGTGCCGAGCTGCTGTGAAAGTAAGACTGTTTCTTCTCCTCCCCTTCTTTTCAGTTAAGATCTAACAATAACAACTCTGTTTTGTTGAAACTAGAATGTTTTGCCAATTCATCAGCGCTCTCCCCCTCCCATACAGACCTAAGATAGAATATTCTTTATCTAGTCCTTAGTACTTTTTTCTTTGCAGAATCAAGGCCATTTAGTAGAAGAGGTAAGTTCTGAATTTTTGCTGTGGAATGCTCATTATTTTGTCAGAATATCTTAATGTACATTTGGTTCTTTCTGACATTTCAGTGCTGTCCTGAGAAGTCTTTGAAGCTTTTTGTACCCCATTGCTGCAGTGTTATAACACATCTTACTCTCAGTAAGTTTCAATAATCTAATGTTGTAACTTGTTTATATGTGTAAGTGTATATTGCCTGTTGAAGATTTGAAGTATTTTGTTTGTAATTGTGTGTAAAAAGTTCTGTTCTGGAGAAGGAATATTTGGGAGATTCTAGAACTTACTGCTCTTCCTTCAGACCACACCAACCCAGCTTTTCTACCAAGGGCCAGAAGTTTTCTGGAAGTAAAACTTCTAGAACCGGAAGTCGTTTCTAGCATTCTGAGCATGTACTTCCAACAGCTAGAGAGAGTATATACAACATTCTGTCCTCTGATTTTATTCTCAAGAGATGGAGACTAGTTGAAGCCACCTAGTAAACTTCCATGGCTCAGTATGTGTTTGAACCTGAATCTCCCTGGTCCTTTCACCATGGCTAACTACTATATCACAGTAACTTTGATGGGTTAGCATGAGAGAAAAGATTGGCATGGGATCATCCAGTTACTGATTCAGTTATTCAGTAGTGTCCCTAATCCCAACTCTCTCTATTATATTACACTAATATAATGCATCAGTAGAATAGACATGATAGACTATAGCTGAAGGCACAAAGTGTATCCATGTCTCTTGAAGTTAGGAGAATATTAGAGATGTAAGGTCCTGAATGCTGATTTGGAAACAATCATAGGTGGGTTCAATGCTGGTAGGCTTCCTTCATTAGAAACTTGAAGCAGTATCTTCGCAGAAGGGAACTCTGCTGCTTGAACAGTTTACCTTTTCTTCACAATTGGAAACATTTAATATACTGTAAGAAATTAATGGGTAAAATAGCCCCTATTCTCTGATTTAAAAAATTCTCTTTCTCTCCTGTGTCACATGTTGGAGAAGAACAGGAGAGAACCTGTGATCCATCTATGAGGCCTGAAGTATATCTTATGTCTATAGTTTGAAAGATAATCTGCAATATAAAAAAAAATAAGCCATTCACATGTCTATTAGTTGAAACAAATACATAATGTTCACTTCACATGTTAATTTGAAGGCCTAAACTGCTGTGTGTGGATGGCACAAAGACATCTGTAAACATATACAAGCAACCACATATTTCATCTAAGCTCCTTTTATGTCTTTTGCTTAAATAATAAGATTTCTCAGAAATCAAAATGGGAAACAGCTGAAGGTAGAAAAGGATGTTAGTTATTCAAGAACATTTAACTTGGTTTTTAGGAATATGCTAATTTGGGAAGGGAAACATATCTTCTGAATGATGAGTTGGTGGAAATTTCTTATATAATTATTAGGCAGCCAATTATATAAGACAGCATTCAAACAACTCTGGAGGTAACTTATTTAACTTCTTTTAAGAAAATGAATTAAACAATGTAGAAATAGGTGTAAGAAAGAATTAGAACAGAGATATTTTATATATTTTTCATCCTATAACAGAATAGAGGAATCACATGAGCCTGTGATATGTTATATGTTTATATAATTTTTGTACTTTCTAGTTGAGTCATAATAAATTTTATAACAATGGTTTTGTCAAGATAGCTTAAGTAAGAATCTTCAGAATTGTAAATATGTCATTACCAATACATGCTGCAGGATAGTAACATCGGGGCTTAATATATTTCATATCTAGATGATGATGTCTTGCATGATGAAGAGTTAGATAAAGAACTCCTCTGGAATCTTCAGCTTTTATCAGAGGTATTTATGAGAAATGCTAGCTTTAATTTTCGATGTATTTTGTTCATGTTTTGGTTTCAATACAAAATAACAAACAGAAGTTTCCTTACGAGGTGTATACTTAAAGCAAAAACTATCTAACTAGACCTGTGTGCTAGACTGCATTATTATATGGTCTGCAAAACTCCTATGGACAAGAACAGTGAGTTTTTAAATCTGATTTGGGAGAGGAAATATAAGAACTTGCAGCTCTAAAGCTGTCAGTGAATAATAGCAGGTGGAATTTTGTTCTCAAGTGTGTATGTGTGCCCCTACTTGGGAATTAATTCATAGGATCATAATGTTGGAATGGACCTTGGAGTTCTTCTCCAGAGTCCAATCCCCTGTCCAGGTATTTGAATTCATTCAAAGCAGCTAGGTGTTCTCTCATCACTTCCTTGCTTATTTTGACCTGTGTTTCTCTTCTGCCCCCCATGGTTTGGCTTTTGACAGGTTGAACCACTTTTTCCTTTTGTGAAATACAAAAATAGAAATTAAACAATTCAGACATTTCCCTATTTCCCATCACCATCTTGCCATCTGCAGCCAGCAGATGAACTGCTTCCTTGACTTTCCCTTATTCTGGACATATCCAAAGAACACTTCTTTGTTATTTTTGGCATTTATTGCAAGCCTGAGCATATTCTGACCCTTAGCCTTCCTGATCTTATCCTTATTAATATGGGCTGGTCCCTGATATTCTACTTTTGTTATATGCCCCTCTTTCCATTTTTTAAACTTAAGCTTTTGTTTCTCAGCTTATCAGATAGCTCTTTGTATAGCCACACTAGTTTCATCAGGTATCTCCTATTTTTCTTTCTCTTTGATAGGTCGGGTTTGGTAGGTTGAGTTTGGGCCTTAATTATCCAGAATTTCCTAACCCTCCCTCCCTAGCTCCCAATACCTCGCAGAGCTTTCAGTATTGAAAGATACTCAGAAAATTTAGAACCCTCTGTGTTTAAATCATCTTTTATGGTAAAGGCCTTTCATTTTCCATTTCATTTCCTTCGGCCAATTATGACATTTTTCTTTTAGAAATGTGTTTCAGTCATGGAGCTGTTCAATTACAGGTAGTCCTCGCTTAACAACCACAATTGGTACTGGCAACTCTGTCACTAAGTGATGCGGTCATTAAGTGAGACATGTGACTGTGACTTGCAAATTTACTATCAGCTTCTCCATTGACTCTGCTTGTTGAAAGCCGGCTGTGAAACTCGCAAATGATGATCACATGACTATGGGATGCTGCGACAGTGATAAATTCCTACTGGTTGTGAAGTGTCCGAATCTTGATTATATGACTGTGGGGATGCTGCAACAGTTGTAAGTGCAAGGACCCATCATAAAGTTACTTTTTCAGCGCTGTCATAACTTTGAACAGTCACTAAATAGGGCAGTTGTTAAGCAAAGATTACCTGTATTACCAATTTCAAGGTCATGTTCCACTGTTGGTATCTTTGACAGTTAGGGATGATTTCAAGGTTGGATGGGGAGATAAGTAGAGGGTTTCAAGAAGATTGGATTTGTCTGAAGTGCAGTGCCAGCACAAACTGTAAGTCAAGGGTGAGTAAAATTAAAAGAGTAGGCAAACTGCTGAAATGCATGTCTATTCTTAAGGAAAAGAAGACCATCCTATTGGAAGGCCAACCTGGTAGGTTGCAGGATTAAAAGGAAAAAATGGATCAAATGTCTCTTCTGAACTATACATTCACATGAATTCTGTTGGGGTTTATTTCTGATGTTTTGACTTTTGCTAGATCACTCGTGTGGATGGGAAGAAGTTGCTGCCATACAGGGAGCAGCTTTTGAAGATTCTACAACGAACCCTCCATTTAACCTGTAAGCAGGGTTACATTCTGTCTTGTAACCTACTGCACCATCTTCTTCGTTCTACTACACTTATCTACCCCACAGAATACTGCAGTGTGCCAGGTGGTTTTGACCAGCCTCTTTCTGAATACTTTCCTATCAAGGCAAGGATTTTAACTTACTTAGGACTAGAGAATTTGACTGCATTTTTAAAAATAAAAGTACTAAACAATTACTCTGTTGCATTTCCTTGAAGATTTTTCCAGCTCAATAGCTATGGAAAGTGTAAGTGAAAGATGCTATAAGAGTAAACATGTGTAATGTCAATTTTATCATCAATGTATTATTTTATATCTTTATTTGGATGGTAGTACAGATCATCTTGAAGGGATGGGTCATGAAAACCAAAATTAAATACATCGTAGTTAGTAGTTAAACAACTACAGGCTGGTTCAAATGACAGGAAATTATTAAGTATGCATTTTTTCTAGTAACATTCCCTATCCTACAGTGTATAAAATTGAAATATTCCTTATTTCATACACTAGGTAGTACTTTCCCATTTCATTTTAAAAAGATATTTTTAAACATATTACAGGATAAATTAGTCTATGCAGTAAACCTGTTAATTCTGTAGCATGTGTATCAACGTAGTCAGGTTGATACACAGCTACAGCTACACAAATACAATTAAAGAATACCAAGCTAAAGATATATGCATATATTTTATATTTTTATAGTTTAAAATATGAAATACTAAAGGGCAGGGATGATATTAAGTATGCAATAAAAAGTAATTTTTAAATGTAATTGCATTGTTCTTAGTTTTATTTGGAAGTGCAAATAAAGGAATTTTCCTATATGTCCAGACAGTGGCAATGCCAAGCAGCAAGATATAACTAAATAATTATAATGATGATATCTCAGACTGCTTAGAATGAAAGTTGAGAACTGAGAGTCTCACTTTATCTCTTGAAAAGAAATTACATAAATTTTCCATTTGCCTGCTTGTTTATATTTATGACTGTCTTAAAGGAGCAAATTATCAAGTAGTAATCTGATTATTGGCATGAGAGGGATGAACATATACTGAAGGAAACTGTTTTCATTGGGAAGAATTCAGTAGATACCATCAGTACACACAATTTAAAAAATCCAAATAATCCATATTGTGCATCATGAAAAATGGATTTTGCCAAATGTTATTGTTACTCAAGAATGAATATGCTAATTTTACATAATGTACTATGGTTTTGCTAGCCATGTGAGTAGAGAAAAGAAATACTCAGGATACTGGCTGCTGAAGAAATTGACATATTCCTTTTTATGGAACAGATTGCCCAAAGCAGGAGATTTTTTCCTTTTTTTAATCAAAGTCTAAGCTGACTTTTCCCCAGAAGAGAAGAGCAGATTAGGAAACATGAATTTAAGATCCTGTTTGCATATCATTTTGGATAACCTCCTTAAAATTGGCTCAGGAAGTACCATCCATCAAATTTTATGGTTGCTATTTATAGCTACCCTTCATGTGGCATACTTAAGAACTTTGTTACTCTGATGACTGTTCCAGGCAGAATTGAAAGTGCTGACCTTGGCCTCAAAAGCAATGAATGGCATGCATCCAGTGTGTGTTTAACACATGAGTCTCTACCCACTCCATCTGAGTTCATGTGCCTTCTTTTGCTTAATGAATTTGAAGAGGGCTTTTCTCTGGGGGTCCCTCTATCATGAAACTCTTTCTGTCCTGTAAGAAGGTAGTGCCTTTGTGTAATTATATCATTGGAACTTCTCCAGCTTTACTAAAAAAAAAAAAAAAGAAGTTTGATTTGATAAAATCATCTTTTGCTTTTTATACTATTGTGTTAGCAACCTGAGTTAAATTGGGGAAAAAAGTAATGTAATTTTTTTAAAAAACCATCAGTTTAGCTCTTTTTAAAAGAAAGCCTGAGAGTAACTAATGACCTGAACATCTGTATGTATGTATGTACTATTTTTATCCTGCCTTTTATTTTTTTTATTTTTATTTTTATTTATATATATATATATATATATAGAGAGAGAGAGAGAGAGAGAGAGAGAGAGAGAGATCAACTCAAAGTGGCAAACATATCTAATACTCCTGCCTCCTATTTTCCCCACAACAACAACCCTGTGAGGTGGATTGGGTTGAGAGAGAATGACTGGTCCAAAGTCGCCCAGCCGGCTTTCATATATACATATTCTTTCTTTGGCAAGATGTTTTCAATGAGTTTTTTTACCCCAAAATTGCTCCAGGCCAACTTTCCAGTTATCAAAAGTAGGGTACTATTAACTAAGTATTAATAATCTTTTAATTCATCTCTTGCCAAGTCAAGTGTTCAAGGTCCTTTTGTCTGGAATAAGAATTTCATTGTTAAATGTTACAACTTGTGATAGTTTTCTAATTTTGCTAAAGGCAAAATGCACACCCTTGTGTTGTTTTTACAGGACTGGGGTAAACCTGGTGATCTACAGAAACTTAATATTCAGTGGCATGTTCCTTCAGCCGAAGAAACTGCTTTTTCCTTTGAATTGTTGGATTCTTTTCTCCAGCCAGAGCTTGACAAACTAGAGCGCTATGCAGATGGAGTTCTTGAAATGTCCAGGTTAGACAGATCCGTTACTGACTGGATTTTTTTTTTCAAGTTTAACTAAGCTAATACAATTAAATCCCAGAATAAACCAAGGAGATTTACTCAAGTTTGGATGAGTTAGATTTACTCAGAGTAAATTGCTAGCTGCTCTGTGGAGCTGATGATGAGCTCACTAACTGCCAAAAGGCATTATATTCAACAGCTTGGTAACTTTTCAGCTACTCCAGGATTATCATCCCCATGTTACAAATGGGGAGGCAGGGATACATTATGTGTCTGTTTGTTTATTTAGAATATTTGTATATCAATAACTCATGGTGATTTTCAGAAATATTTGTTTTATTTTATGTTTTATTTTTATTATTTTCTGATTTAGATGCTACTCCAATAATATTGACTTGGAGTGGCTAACAATAAATCCACAACAGAGTAAAGAAATAGAAAAAGTTAAAACTTATATTCTGTGTGAGCTGCTGAAACTTATTTTGATTGTGGTTGCATAGATATATGTTTAATAACAATATAAATAATAAGTAATAACTAACTATATAATGCACAATTATACAATTCAGAAAACAAAAATGCAATTCAAACAACCTTTAACACACACACAGACACCCCCCCCCCCAAAAAAACAATTAAACACAATAAGTGGTTCATGATGACCTTGGACAGATTGTGCCTGAGTGGCCTTTCCCAGTTCTCCAATCCAGAGGAACTGCTTGGCCCATTGAGGAACTCCAGGAGATGAAAGGAATCAGGAGACATCTAGAGTGTCACTGGTGGAAGGGAAAGAGTAAATCAGACTGAACAGAGATAACAACTCATGTTTGAACCTACACTGTGGCAATAAAAGTCATGAAACATTAATATTTCTTCACTCTTACTGCACCCTCAGATGGCTGGCCAGAGAATCTTTTTAAAATTACCAAGTTCTGTTAGCCAAAGGATGAGCCAGAATAATATTTCTTAGGTTACTATAAGGAATTTTCTAGGCATCTGAAGGATTGCTTAGATTTGCTTATCCTGATAAGATGGCTGAAACTGCATTTTCAGTCCTGAAGAAGTGGACAAGATTCTCTGTGAGGTTGTATTCTGGATCCATGCCATTCCTGGTTGATGAAAACTTTCAGGAAGGTGACTAGGATTTGGGTCAGGATGGTATTAGATACATTCTTGAGAGAGGGGTTGATCCCTACTGCCTTGAAGGACATAGTGGTCTAGCCCCTCCTCAGAAAACTGTTGCTTGATCTAGAAATTGTGGATAATTATTGGACAATCTTCAACCATCTTTCTTTTTGAGGAAAGGGTTTTGGGAAGGTGGTGGAGCTGAATTGCAGAGAGCCTGGGAAAAATACATGATGTGGACCCATTCCTGTCTGTGTTCAGGCCTGAGCATAGTACTGAGACTGCACTGATTGCATTTGTGGGTAACCTCTGACAAGACCAAGTTAGGGAGAGTATAACCCTCCTGGTATTGCTTGATCTCTCAGCAGCCTTCAATACCACTGAACATGGCATCCTAATGGTTCCTGTTGGTGGTGCTTTGGGGGAGATATTAAGTCTTGTGTTCCTTCGTTGTATGGCACCACAAGGCTCAATCCCCCTCCACTCGAATTTGACATCTACTAAAGCCATTGAATGAGGTCAGATATCAACATGGGGTCAGAGCCTGAGTATATTTGGGATTGCCTATTCCCAATTCTTTCTGTCTGTCCATTTAGATATGGTAGTGCATGCTCTCTCCATATTCCTTCCCTCAGGGAATATCAACAGAGATCATGGAAATGAGCCTTCTGAATTGCTGCCCTTCTGTGGAAGAGCATTCCCATGTAAATCCAAATTGTTCTTACTCTATTGGTTTTTAGGAAGACCATTAAAATTTGCTGTTCCAGCAGGCTGGGGGGTTGGGATCTTTTAATGTTGTTCCTTGGAGCATTTGTCTAATGTAACTGATGTTCCCAGTGTTTATATACATAGGTGTACTTTAATTTTTGTTATAATTATTATTTTTTAATCTTATTTATAGATATTAGTTACAGTGGGGCAAAAAAGTATTTAGTCAGCCACCAATTGTGCAAGTTCTCCCACTTAAAAAGATGAGAGGCCTGTAATTTTCATCATAGGTATACCTCAACTATGAGAGACAAAATGGGGAAAAAAATCCAGAAAATCACATTGTCTGATTTTTAAAGAATTTATTTGCAAATCATGGTGGAAAATAAGTATTTGGTCAATATCAAAAATTCATCTTGATACTTTGTTATATATCCTTTGTTGGCAATGACAGAGGTCAAACGTTTTCTGTAAGTCTTCACAAGGTTTTCACACACTGTTGCTGGTATTTTGGCCCATTCCTCCATGCAGATCTCCTCTAGAGCAGTGATGTTTTGGGGCTGTCGCTGGGCAACACGGACTTTCAACTCCCTCCAAAGGTTTTCCATGGGGTTGAGATCTGGAGACTGGCTAGGCCACTGCAAGACCTTGAAATGCTTCTTACGAAGCCACTCCTTCGTTGCCCAGGCGGTGTGTTTGGGATCATTGTCATGCTGAAAGACCCAGCCACGTTTCATCTTCAATGTCCTTGCTGATGGAAGGAGGTGTTCACTCAAAATCTCACGATACATGGCCCCATTCATTCTTTCCTTTACACGGATCAGTCGTCCTGGTCCCTTTGCAGAAAAACAGCCCCAAAGCATGATGTTTCCACCCCCATGCTTCACAGTAGGTATGGTGTTCTTTGGATGCAACTCAGCATTCTCTCTCCTCCAAACACGACGAGTTGAGTTTAGACCAAAACATTCTACTATGGTTTCATCTGACCATATGACATTGGTCCCAATCCTCTTCTGGATCATCCAAATGCTCTCTAGCAAACTTCAGACGGGCCCAGACATGTACTGGCTTAAGCAGGGGGACACATCTAGCACTGCAGGATTTGAGTCCCTGGCGGCGTAGTGTGTTACTGATGGTAGCCTTTGTTACTTTGGTCCCAGCTCTCTGCAGGTCATTCACTAGGTCCCCCCATGTGGTTCTGGGATTTTTGTTCACCATTCTTGTGATCATTTTGACCCCACGGGGTGAGATCTTGCGTGGAGCCCCAGATCGAGGGAGATTATCAGTGGTCTTGTATGTCTTCCATTTTCTAATTATTGCTCCCACAGTTGATTTCTTCACACCAAGCTGCTTGCCTATTGCATATTGCATATTGCATATTCAGTCTTCCCAGCCTGGTGCAGGTCTACAATTTTGTTTCTGGGTGTCCTTCAACAGCTCTTTGGTCTCAGCCACAGTGGAGTTTGGAGTGTGACTGTTTGAGGTTGTGGACAGGTGTCTTTTATACTGATAACAAGGTCAAACAGGTGCCATTACTACAGGTAACGAGTGGAGGACAGAGGAGCCTCTTAAAGAAGTAGTTACAGGTCTGTGAGAGCCAGACATCTTGCTTGTTTGTAGGTGACCAAATACTTATTTTCCACCATGATTTGCAAATAAATTCTTTAAAAATCAGACAGTGTGATTTTCTGGATTTTTTTTTCTCATTTTGTCTCTCATAGTTGAGGTATACCTATGATGAAAATTACAGGCCTCTCTCATCTTTTTAAGTGGGAGAACTTGCACAATTGGTGGCTGACTAAATACTTTTTTGCCCCACTGTATATACGCTGCTTAGAATCTCCAGTGGTGACAGCATATAAACCAGACAGACACATAGACAAACAGATGTTTGTTATCCAGTGTAATCAATCCAACAAATAGGTTAGATTGTTTAATAATACAGGTAGTCCCCAGGTTAAGAATGCTTGGTTTACAGACGACCCATAGTTAAGAACGGAGCCTGTTGTAGCAAAATTCGAGTTAACTACACAATGGTTCGAGTTAATTACATAATACTATTTATACAGTATTATACAATAATACTGTTCCAGCTTACATACAAGACCCTGGGAATGGAACTCGTTCTTAAACTGGGGACTACCAGTACACTTGCTGGTAAATGTGTATTATGTGGCCATGTAATGGTTTGGCTTTTGAAGTAGTGGCTTGCCTGAGCCTTCAGGGCTGATCAGAAAATTAAGCATGATGGTTTAATAGCATTACCTAATCTTGTTGTGGAGGTCAGATCTCAAAGCTCTTTGAGCACTTTTTAAATAGAGAAGTGAAAAATACTTCACCTAAACATATTTAACATTTACTTTCAGAGATGATGTTCAACAGGGTCTTACTATAGTACACAATTGCCTTATTGGATCGGGAAACATGCTGCCACCTCTGAAAGGAGACAAAGTGCCTCACATGTAAGTAAACTTTGCTTTATGTAGATGATAAATAGAATCATTTAGATAAAAACTTCAGAGACTGTTGTGTGCCTCACTCAGGATTCTTAAAATATGTGCTGAGAATTATTCATCTGAAATTGTACATAATGAAAACATAGAAAACACTTTCCAATCCTATCCTATGGCCTTGATATTGCTTGATTGTCTCCCATCCAAGTACTAATCAAGTCCAGCCCTATTTAGTTTTCAAGGCCAGACAACATCACTAGGTGCTAGCATCTACACAGATGTAATATTTAGTACAATAGTAATCAAGAATTATACAACTTCCCTATTATTTGACTTCTGTCTTCATTTTCCTTCAAAACCAATTTAAATGATAGAAAATCATAACTCTTAGTCTTAGAAATTGTAACAGTAATTACTGTTTTATGAAATTAAATTCACAGCATCAAGAGCTCTTGTTTAAAGAATATGTATGTATTATATACTGTACAGGGTTCCAAGTCTAGTGTCATTAGAAGAGATCAAACTTTATACTGGTGTTGAATATGGTAAGTTAACACTATCGCATAAATGGTAGAAGAAATTTGCTGTTACTTAGTGCACGATATTACTGATCTCTTATTGAAAGAAAGTAATTAACTTATTTATTTTTTCTGTGAATCTTAAGGAAAATATTATTATTATTATTATTATTATTATTATTATTATTATTATTATTTAATAACTTTGTTGAATTTAATATTGTATGCTGCCAGACTCTCAACAATTCTGGGCAGCTTACAACAATCAAAGACATTACAATAAAATCAATAAAAGATAAAGATAAAAGATGGCAAGTATGACTCTGTGTGTGTGTGTGTGGGTGTGTATATTAAACAATTAAGTATTATTAGATATTTTGTATGTTTTACAGTCTAGAACTGGGAAAAGCTTAGAAGCTTATTTTGACCTATCTAACCTGAAATGAAGTTTTTGGTTATATACAAGCCTTATGGGAGCATGCATATCTTAAGTATGCAATTATATGTGTGTATTGTACATACAGATCTTTTCACATACTCACATAGCTTTGCTGGAGATAAACTTTTTCCTTTGTTTTTATTTTGATGTTTCTGTACCTGTCCTTGCAACACATAGTAATTTAGAATATAAACATTATAGATAATGAATGGTCTTACCTTGCTTAGATTTGTCAAGAGAGAATTACAGGGAAAGAATCTGCAAAGTCACAAGAAAACTCCTACGTAAGTGTGTTTTTAGTCATTCTGTTTGCTCTTATTTTCACTGCATTTGTACAGTAGTTCAAAAGGTTTATAATTTGCACTTAAAATCCAGATGGCAAATCAGACAGAAAACAAACTACTCCTCTCTTCTTCAGTTTAAATAAATGAACGGTGTTTGATTTTGATGTCTTGAGGTTGCATGAGTTTGTTTTTTTAATGGATCTCAGGTCACAGTTGGCAAGGTTAATGTGGAGCAATGGATGGAGCTTTCTGGTGTCTCTTTCATTTTTGGAGTGGGGGATTGGAAAATTTTATTTGATGGGTGAAAACTGAAGAATGTTCTTTTTTTCTATTAAAAAAATGGTAGGAAAGTGTATTGCTGTTCCTTGGCAGCTTGCCATCAATATGGCAAGGGTCCTATAACTACGAACAATTACTTTATATTGCTTTATTTAATTGAATTTTCTCTTTATTGTGATAGATTTTGTACTTGACAACTCGGAGGATGATACTAAGTCTTTGTTCCTAATCATTAAGGTATAGTTGCCATTTCTAATGTGTTTTCTAACACATTAAGTTGGATGGATGGCTTTTTCTATATAACTCAACTTCTTGTTCTACAGATCATTGGGGACCTCTTACATTTCCAAGGTTCCCACAAGCATGAGTTTGATTCACGGTGGAAAAGTTTTAACTTGGTGAAGAAATCAATGGAGAATAGGGTTAGTATTTAATATAAGCAATTTATCTACATAAGTAAAGACTTTGAGGAATCTAGAGGGAGGTAATTTTCATAGCTGAAAAAAGGAATCACAAGTAGCACTAAAAGTAAAAAAATGATTGGCATTTAGTCAAAATCAAACTTTACACTGTTTTTGAAAAGGAGTGTTTTAATTTTAATGGAAGGTTCTTATTCATACAATTTTAGAAGAACAGTACTCAGTTTAAAAGAGATGAATCACATTCCTATTTGCTTACAAGACATTTGAGGGCGTGAGAAGGAGTGGGGGAGGCATAAAGAACTAGGTAACGGTGCCCCCAGCTCTTTTCAAGGAACTATCTTTGAGAGGAATGTTGCAACTTGGAGATCTGCCATTTGGGACAGATTTCCAATAAGCCTCTTAGTAAAATCAAAATGAGTCAACATCAGTACTATTTTGCATGTTGTTTCCCATTTTTCAACATGTCTCAATTAGAATTTCCTTTTGATAAATGCCCCACATCCTTAAGCATTACATTACTGAAAGGGGTGAAGCATTGGGCCATAATCCATTTAAAGTTGATTAATCTGTGAAAAAGATAGCAAGTGTACTGCATGCAAATATGTGAGTATTTGACTTATTTCAGATCTATAATAATTATCCTCAAACTCAGAAGCAGTTTGTCAGTTTTGTTTTATGAATAAAGAAAACTTAAGTTCCACAATTGGTTTTCTTCATTATTAACCAATAGTAGATACTCATGAGGAAAAACAGAAATATAAGGCAGGAATTGGGTAGTTTTTCAATATGTATAAATTTATTTCCACATTCATTCTGATTTTTAACTGATTTGCCTATTTTCAGCTTCAAGGCAAGAAACAGCATATTAGAGCACTGCTCATTGACAGAGTCATGTTACAGCATGAGGTAATGTTTTTCTACCACTGCATGTGAATCTGTAGTATCTACAACTTGCATTTATAAAGTGAATAGATGCACAATGAAAAAAAAATCTAATTTGCCCATTTCTCTTTAGCTAAGAACTCTCACTGTTGAAGGCTGTGAATATAAAAAAGTACATCAAAACTTGATCAGGGACCTTCTTCGTTTGTCTACAAGTTCATATGGCCAGGTAAGCATATGCCACCTCTCATTTTATGCAAGCAGAATACTAATGGCAGGAGTTTTGAAGTAGGTATTTGCAAGGAATGGAGTGCTATTCCACTGTTAGTTTGAAATTTCTGTGAGAACTCTTTCTGTGCTAGACTTAATCTTCAGGATGTTATCCTGTGCATCTTTATTTTAAGGGCTTGTAACATTTCCTGAATGGCATTTGCTAATGCCATAGAGCCTCATGATACCTTGTCTATGTGATTACTTTGAGTCTATGCAGCAGCTACTGCCACTCAGTGGATGACAAGAGGGGTGGGAGGGGCTTATGTGTAGACATAAGACTATACTGGATTGAATAGTTCAGAAAAAGCTGGGTAAGGGGGTCTGTGGCCCAGCCAATACAGTTCTAATCTGCAGCAGCAACACACACTTTTTGATTTATTTTCTACTCAGCAGAGGTGGGTTTCTACTCACGGAAACAAGCTGATAAAATTCTTTTGTAGAAAAATATATACATAGATGTTGCTTTATATTATTTTTGTTCAGAACCAATCACTATGTAAATTCAGGCTTATTTGTCCTTTGTTCAGCTTTTGTACAAATTTCTGTGGTGTTTTTGCCATAGGTCAGGAACAAAGCTCAACAAGCCTTCTTCACAGCGTTGGGGACTTACAACTTCTGTTGCCGGGACATCATTCCTTTGGTTTTGGAGTTTTTGAGGCCAGATGGGTACAGTGTCACCCAGCAACAGTTTAAAGTAAGGAATGTATTAATTTTCCTTACAGTAGGTTCTGTCAGTGCCATGGAGGGGGGATTTGGAGGTGCAGTCTCCAGCCAAAGAGACTATTTTGTTGCCCCTTAGGATCCCAGAATGAAATTGCCAAAATTCAGTGTTGAAATGACTTCTTTTTGGTATTGTAATAATTATGCCTCTCAAAATAAGAATGGAAATGGGATCAGGAGGTCTGTGGATGGCAATCTCCCTCCCACTGTGTGAAACAATGTTGCTTGAATCCAGCCATTTTGCAGTCATGATTTTGGTGGCATGATTTCAGGTTGTTTTTCAGAGTTTGGGTGGAAATAGGAATGGGGTTTATTTTCTAGAAACCTCCCGGCACCCTTACAACAGGAAAAAAGTTTGAAAAAATTAAGTCCCTCCCCTTCCAGTGCCATCACCGCACCACCAGAAAGTCCCCTGCAGTTCTCTGTTTGGTCAGGGAACATGTTGTCACTGCTGATCCAGGAGAAGTTGACTTAAATACACTTATAAAATTGTGGAGATGTAACTTAGAATGTTATACATTATGTTACATATAAGTAACAGAATATAGTGAATGAGGATAACATGAAAAACAAATATTATTAACTTCAATATATATGAGACTTGCTTCCTTCTCAATCTCTTGATGGGTTTTTAAGGTTGTAAGAGTGTAAATTTTAATGATACTTTTTATACAGTATGGGGGAAGGGGTGATTTTTTTTATTGACACATTCTCAGTTGAAACCCTGAGTTTGGACAGCTTTATGAAGCAAAATAAGCTTTTCTAGCTTTCAGGATTTATTATTCTATTTATTTTTGCTTATTAATGTGATTCATATGGCATCCATCTCACCATGGTGATTCTGGGAGACTAACAGCATTTAAAATCATAATACTAATAACACAAAACCACAATACATATAATGACAACCATGGTGAAAACCCCAATCTGCTGCAAATCAAACAGTGTCATGGGCCTCAACTAACAATCTGATCCCCATGCCTGGGAACACATCAACATCTTCATAACATTCTGTGAGATCTTACAAAATTATTGTGATCTTGTAAAAATTGGCAACATGTGAGATTTTAGCAGTTAAAAAGAAACATACTATTGGGGGAAGGGAAGCCGCAGACACTGTTGCTGGAGCTAATAAATGTTCTGGCAGATACAGGTATTGTATTGAAAATCCCTATTCTAAAACACCATAAAATAGACTTGCTTTTGTTGTTAAGTATTAAGTCAGTAGGATGGGGACAAGGGAAGACACTCTTGCTTACTCGTTTAAACAGTGTAGTAACTGAAATGTTTGGACATTGTATGTTTATTCTTTACTTTATAGTGTATCCTGACTTTTTGTATTACTTAGAAGCTTGTACGTTTAAGAAATGTGAAATTACAAGTATTTCCTGCCTTTTCATTATTTTATTTAGGAAGAAGTGTATAATCCTATTAAAAAGCAATAAAGCTTAATGGGATGATATTCAACAGCATTTTTGCAGCCTCTGTGTACATTATTGAGAGAAATAGTTATATAATGGATTGCTTTTAAGATATAGTATGTGAAACCCTTAGGTTGTAGGCATTATAATTATACTATTATAAACAAAGAGAGGATTGACTACTGTAATTTTCTAGAGCAGTAATTCTGACCGTAAGTTAATAATTCTATCCAAAATTTATTTTCCATAGGGTGCCTTGTATTGCCTTCTTGGAAATCATAGTGGAGTATGTCTGGCAAATCTTCATGATTGGGACTGCATTGTCCAAACCTGGCCTGCAATTGTCTCTTCTGGACTTAGCAAAGCAATGTCTCTGGAAAAGCCATCCATAGTTAGACTCTTTGATGACCTTGCAGAGAAAATCCATCGGCAGTATGAGACAATAGGACTGGATTTTACTGTAAGTGTGAAATAATTACATTGCTTACAATTGTTTAGGAATGGGGCCTGGTTACTTGAGGGACTGCGTGTCTCCCATTAGTATCTGCCTTGCCAGTTTGATTTGGCAGGGTTGGTGCACTCTGGCCATGATGGCATAAATATGTTACCTAAATTTGGCCGGTGGCCTGGGATCTAGCACTAGGGTATATATGTCTTGTGCAGGAAAGTGGGGAAGTAGGTGCCAATGCCAGTATGTTTGGATTAATGGCAGTGGTGCATTAGGTCTTACTTGAGATGTTATACTAGCAGTGTGATTATAAACTAGAATGTAAAAATTTCAGTTAAGAAACTGGGGGTACAATAATTTCCACATACTAGGAAATAATGTAAGTTTAAAATTATATGCCAGTATTAATAGCAGTTGCCTTTCATAAATGATCTGGTTTGGCCTCATACAGTTTGTATCATTTCTGAATTACTGTGTTACCAGAATAATATATGAAGAAGGCCAAATTCAGATGTGGCAAAAAGTATTGGTGCCCCTCCACTTTTTCCCAAAGAATCCCAATTTACCGTGAAATAAGTTGAAACTGACACAAGTAAATGGCATCCACCATTTTTTTATCCCATAGTTCATAGAGCAGGCATTTTGCTTTTGATGTATGACTTAACATTCTTGTATATGATAGAACAAATGAAAATGGCATGGGCGTAATTATTGGTACTCCTTAGACATTAAAATACATTGATTTTGGTGATCTCTCAAGCAGACAATTTATTTCAGTTATATCACAGGTGCCTTCAGTATCATAATCAGTCACTCAGCAAACTGGGATTTTGGGGGGAAAATGGAGGGGTACTGATACTTTTGACTGCATCTATATTTTGGAATATTAAGCCCAGAATAACAAAAGTAAAATTATGAACATATAATTTTGGTATGCTGTTCTGTGATGCTTTTGAATTTACAAAATGTTGTATCTTTCCCTGGGAATATTCACTTGTTCTGTCAGAATTTTTACATATGTCTCTCAACTTCTCCAGGTTCCAGAGACGTGTATTGAAGTTGCTGTCCTTATGCAGAAGTCAGTGGGTCAGAACAGTGAATGTACAAGCCTTAGTTCAGAAGAGATTCAGCTAGGAATTCAGCGACAGAAAGAAAGGAATGCTGAGTCCTCTCAGTAAGTGCAAAGACTCTCTAACAAAACTGAAATCCATCATTTGTAAAAATAAGGTTTTTTTAAAACTTTACTTTGAATCAGAAAAAAAATCTGGTTATTGCCTTTTTGTCTAACATGACTGTTAAAATGAAAGCTGATTATAAGCATATTGAAACAAATTTTGTTCGTTTGAAATGCTGCGTATATAGCCCTTTTTAGAGAAGCTGTCTGCTGATTGCTATAAAGAATTGCATTCTGTATACACTGGCCCAACCCAGGTGATGTCCTGTCTTTTCTTGAGATATTTTAATACATAAATGTTCCTTTTCATTTTCAGAAATTATGAAAATTTAGTAAATAAGCTGCTAGATTGTGTGAATCAAAGAAATCTGTAAGTATGAGGATATCTTTCTCAAAATGTGTTTCATGTTTTTTTTTCAGCGCTGTGGGTTGGGCAGCCTTAGAGATTGGTAGTCACAGCTCAGCTTTCTGACTGCAAGAAGCTTTCCAGTGATGAGATGACATCACTGGAACAGACAGGACCAATTTTTATGAACTTTGTGGGGAAAGAATATACCAGTGAGAATAAGAGCAGAGAGCATCTTGGAGGCAAACCATTTTTCCCTTTAAAACCCCAGCCAAGCCCTGAAAAATAAGTTGTATTGTACTGCTTATATTCTGCTGTAAAATGGTGGATTTCTGCAGTGTGATTTTGTGCTGGGGAGGGGGAGCATTGTTAAAGATGGACAAGGAAGTGATTTGACTCCCAGAGCCCTCCTTTTCCTATGATCACTTTTGAGAGCAAAAACAAAACAAAAAATGTGCTGCAAGTATAGTGCCATTTTATCACTGAATTTTGGGTGCTTAGAGCAGCTCCCAGACATGAACTGGCCACCTCAGGATCATATCATATCCCATTCCCCACCCAGTTTAGTGAAAATTCGGTGCTAAATTTAAGGATCATGCCTTCCAGATTTTAGTTTGTATAATTAGGAATCAAAGACATAGCAAGAATCCCAGGGAGGATTCCAGAGGAGAAAGGCAACTGAGAACCTGCTCCTGCTGGATCACCATTCTTCTCTTGTCAGTTATCAGTGGCTCTGTGAGAATGAATTCTGAATGTCATTTTTACTTAAAAAGTATTATTATCTGGTCAGAGAAAAAAACAACAACAAAAACTTTTCTGAAGGACTGGAAACCTTATATGGACTTTTTGCTGAAACCAGAAAGAAATGAAATGATTTATGGATTTGAAGATTAACAAAGACATGGATTAAATGAGGGGCTGAAGGGACTTGTACAACATCTGAGAGGGAGGAGGGATAATAAGATTGTAATTATCTGTTGAAAAGAAGGTCAGAAGTAATTTATATATTCTTTTAGTTTCTTTTTCTCTTTTTTTACCCTTCCTTCCTTCCTTCCTTCCTTCCTTCCTTCCTTCCTTCCTTCCTTCCTTCCTTCCTTCCTTCCTTCCTCTCTCTTTTGGTTTGTCTTTTATTTTGCAAAAAATTAATATATATATATATATATTTTAAAAATATTATTTATTATCATTTAGTAATTATTGTTCCAATAAACTGCATTGGTAGCCTTTGTATCATGAGAAGTGGTATTTATATTCTGAAAGAGAGAAATAAATAATTGTAATATTCAACCCTTACTTGGTCTTTTTCTATGACAGCTGAATTGTGAGATACTTTACCTTATCTATCTCAATCTGGTGCCCCTCAAATGTACAAGTCCCATAATTTCTAGTCAACAGCAACACCATTTTCACTAATAGTAAATAGTTATAAGTAGCTTGTGTTTAAGCAAGATGAAACTGCTGGAAATTATCTGAAGATGGAATATATACAGCTCTTGGCTTTTAATATTTATCTTTTAACAAGTCTGTATGATGTAGGATCTTAAGTTATTTGAAGTGGTAGCAACTTATGATGTTCTAAACTGATGCCATGGTCTTTTATGAAACCAGGGCTTATCAGAGTGGCTTTTCCACTACAATTTACTTTCCCTAGAATCCAAACAGATATCTGAAAATAAATACAAAAAAATGTTGTGCTGGTGGTGTTGAATTACACTTGGTTATGCATGTCAATACAGAAATTCCTTCTATAAAATGGTTGGAAGTTTGGTTTTGGTTTTGTTGTTTTGATAGGCTCTTGAAACATTAAGCATACTTCTGTAGGTTATTTCTGTGATTAAAAATGAGATGCGGAAAGATTCAAACATAAACCTTCCATGGAAGAAAGTAGCAAGCAGCTTACATTTGGGGGAATATCCTTTAATTGGCCTTTGTATCCTAGCCTTTTTCTATGGAAAATTGTTGATTGCTCTAGTGGTTTTGATTTCTTGCTGTTTTTCTTTTTTTCTTTTTCCTCAGTGAGATTTATTTTTAAATGCCTGACTTTTCTATAACTTAAATTAAATTAGAAATGTATTTATGCACACTGAAGGACATCATTTTAAAATTAAATCTTGTTTTAGAAATAATTCAGTTGTCTAAATAATAGTTGAACAAATTGTGAGCCTGCATTGAATAGTACATGATTATATAAATTGCTCCTGTAACTTGGTTTGATTTTCCCCCTTCCTTTTTTCTTCCTTCCAGCCCTTGGAAGTTTGAGCACATTGGCATTGGTTTTCTCTCCCTACTCTTAAGGGATGACAGAGTGCTACCTGTGAGAGCCATAAATTTTTTTGTGGAATGTCTCAATCATGATGCCTTGGTGGTTCGTAAGGTAAAAGGTTAACTGGTTTAGTTATGGTAAAACCTGTTTGCAGATATTGATCCCATTATTCATTCCTTAGGGTGGATTCACATGTGCTTTCTTCACATGTCAAAGTGGTATTTGCTTTTGATCTTATGAATGAGTTTCAATGCAATTTCAACGAGTTTGAATTCAATTCAATGCTTCCAGAGTACCATTTTCTTTCTAAGTAGACTGCCTGAGATGTGCAGGCTGGCAGAGTTGCCCAGTTCACACAGGGAAAGTCTTCACTGAAATACTACCCATTATGCTAGTGCAATGTCATACTATTTGTCTACATAGCTTGCTATCTATGATAGACATTAGTTTTCTAATCTTAGGCAAAAGACTGGTTTACCATCAGCTACGTAATCCTGCAGCTTTCCATACGTGCAATGAATAGGCTTTACCTATTTACCAAGCTGAAAACCCTTCCTTAAAGGACTTTTAATCCATCTATTAATATCTAAGGCAACCTACTTTAAAACTTTTAACATATTTAATTCCACATATTTAGAAATATTTTTAAGAATATAAAGACTTAAATGCTTAATATATAAATATCTGTAGAGAACCTAACTCTTTACATTGTTGTAACCTAAAGAACCTAAAGGAAGTAAAAAACATGTATCCCAATTAATTTTATATCCTGAGTACTTGCCAAATTGTTGAACCTCACATATAAAGGTTTTTTTGGAGGAAAATGATGAGAAGAGTAGGCCACTATATTTCTCCTTTCAATTATTTTAAATTAAAATGAGCCAGTTCTCTTTTTTCTGTGTAGATGGCAATCTCTGCTGTGGCTGGCATCCTCAAGCAGTTGAAAAGACCCCACAAAAAGGTGCTCATCTGTCCTTTCCAAATCAGTAAGTGCACTAAAGAAAAACAGCTACCATTCTGTACTGAAATTTTTAAATTAGTTTGTGTTAAGGGCAAAATATGTACTATGTATCTGTTAACTTGCAGTCTTCTGCATTCTATCATGGTCTGTCCCCAGATTCTTCTGCCTGATGTTTCAACTGTGCGATTTCTTTTTTAACTGGTCACCATGTCCACTGCAAGTTTAGTTGATTTTCATAGTTAATAACATTCAATCTTCCGTTGGCCCCAAAATACCGAAGTGCTGCATCTTGAAGTATAGTATATCAATAGAAGAGAATAGTGTATCTATGTAATTGCAGAGAGGTATTAAATAGTGGAGTCCTTGGTGCTTTCTGAGCTTCGTTGTTTGCTTGCAGAGGTTTCAGTACCCAATTAGGTAACATCATCAGTGCGAATGAGTGTGGGTTTGCTCCCTGTTTATATACAGTACCTTGCCCTGCCAGTTTTGATGGGGGTGTGGTTTTCTTCTTGGTAGTTCCTGGATTAGGGCCTTGTTTTCTGTTTGATTGTTTGTCTGGTGTTAATCCCTGCTTATCTGGGTGTTGGCTGCTGGAGTTTTACACAATTGAAAGCTAATATATAATTAGAAAAGATATACAAACAAGAAGGAAGAGAAAAAGAAAGAGAATTGTAAATTGTTTATTGTAGCCTGCTGTACCTCATGTCTTAAGTAATTTGCTAAGCATTCATGTGTGAATCTCCAGTTCAGATGTTGTGTGACAGAATTGTTAAAGGATTAATCCACTGCTTGTCAGATAACTGACTTTCAAGGTCCTGCAATCTATTTTCTAAACTGATAACATATTTTTATAATTTTAGTTCTGGAAAATAAAATGCTGATGAAAATAAAAGCTAAGAACTTTTTATATGACTGAAATCATTCTTTGATTGTTGTCCTTGCCTAGAGAAATGGCTACTACAATTTTTCTTACTAATTATCTGCTAAAATCAGAGCTTCCCCAGCTTTCTAAGATGTTTATCCAATTTGAGGGGATGGTAGGGAGGACAAACTAGCTTAGAGCAGCTAACTGGTAGGAAAATTGCTATTTTAATGTGTGTTTTATAATGGTACTTATTTTAGTTTTAAGAATATTGGTTAACATATTTGGTTCATAGTGCAGCTGTACTAGTTATGTTGCTATTTGAAACAGATGCTTCATGATTTTTGTTTTTAGAAAATATAATGATTCAGAGTTGTGTGATTTACTGGGGGAAATGCTGGCAGTTCTAGGTACTGAATGAAAATTGAAATATCAGCAGCTACTGATAAATTTAAGAAGAAATGCATTTTTCTTTTTTACAAACAGGTGGAGCCCCACGGCCTTCTAATATCCAGGCAGGTGACAGATCTGACAACCAATGGCTGCATTATGAGAGTGCTAATTTACCAAAGACTAGAGAAACTTGGGAGGCCTGCCATTTTGTGGAAAAAACACATTGGGGATACTACACGTGGCCTCAGTAAGTGCTGGCTTCTCTCTTTCTGCCCTCTTCCATAAATGAAAAGTAGTGGAGTTTCCATCCAATTACCTTACTGATATAATCTCTGTCCTGCTTATGCTTGGTTTGCTAGAGCAGTCAGTTATTCCTTCCATATATTAAATCCTTTAGTGTTTGTAATTCTGGTAATATAAAGGTTAGAAAGATGTGAGTCTAAGTTTGTACTTGCTCTTGCACAATTCTAAATACAGAATTGTGACTCTGAAACAGTGAACTAGGAAGTGGTATAATTACTTTTTATTTTTGCCATTCAATATTGTTTTAAGTTGTCTCACTTTTTTCCTCTTACAATTTCTAGAAATATGGAAATCTATGCTTCTGCAGAAGAGCAACCAAAACTTGGGAGGAGTAGAAAGGAACTTTCAGAGGTGATGTTATATTTTAAAACTCTGCTGGCAATCTATCTTGGTCTAATTCAATTTGAGCATATACTTTTTTTCTTTCATTTTATAACAGTGGTTAATATGAGAGGGCCTTAGATTATTCAAAGTTATCTGAATTCCACAGTTATTGTAATTCAAATACAAATATTAATAATTTGTTAATAGAATCAGTTATGTGCTTGGATTGCACAGCCCCACTGCGTATATCAAAATGCAATATAGAGAAATTCTTATATGAGTCATCACAAATGTATGTTCTGACTCTTTATCATATTACCTCAGATATAGTGATATTTTCTTTTTGAATGGAGTCTGTTCACACATTCAACAGACAGTTAGAAAGTGTTCAGTAACAATGTTTGGAGAAATCATGTGATGATCTTGAATACCTGTGTCAGGACTCTACATTAGGAAAAATGAAATTGCTTTTTGTTCTTTAAGAGAAGAGTTAAAGATATTAAGCACTGGTATGATATTAAATCATTTATCCATTTACCACAGCAGTGATTTCTTTGAAGCAGGTGTCTTCCAGTTACCTGAATTCCCAAGCCAGGAATTGTACTTGTTATCTTTTATATATGGAAAGCTTTTGATTTGTCCTGAGCAAAACCTTTCTCCAAGGTTTTTTTTGGATATGTGTGTTCAGTTTAGCATAATATCACACTAAATTCTGTAGCATGTTGATAAGTTACTTGTCAGAGCAGAAATTCTTTGAATTAGGTATAAGAAGATGTGGTATGACAATACTCATTCATTCAATTTTAGCTTTCTATAGAAAATGGTAGCATGAGGAGTTCTAAGGCTGAGAATTGAAGAACACTTTGTTCTTGCCAAGAATGTGCCAGTTACACATTTTTTCAGGTCTTCTGATCTGAAGATTAAAGTATCTCATTGTTTAGACCATATATTAAGTAGATTTTTTCCCAATGCAGATATGCTAAGCAATACTTTTTTAGTTCTGTTACACTGTTGTTTATTTTACTTTACAGGCGGAGCAAGTCATTTATGATCATTTTTCTGATCCTAATTTTGTTGAGCAGTTAATCAAGTTTCTTTCTTTAGAAGACCGAAAAGGAAAAGATAAATTTAATCCTCGTAGATTTTGCCTCTTCAAGGTAATTCATTAAGTAATATTTTGCTTGCTTCTCTAGAAAACATGTTGAGCCATGTGTGAAGCTCTTCAGCAAAATAACTATGCAGTTAAGCCTTTGTGATTGTGATCACATATATTACTCTGATTCTGAAGTTCATCAAAGTTTCATCAACCATAATTTATGAAATTGGAAATAAAAATTCTGGCTCAAGTGCTCTTCTTTACATATTGTTCTTTCTGGCTGGTATATAGCCAGTGTTTTCCATTATGTCAGGACTGGGGAAATTTAATTTAATGGCAGATAAGACAGGATAATAAGAAAGTGTGGTGAAGTGCCACGCTATTGGAACCAATCCATCATTTTCGGTGCATTGCCTTCTATAAGACCTTCATAAGAAGAAAGCCATTTAGAATGGTTGTAAAACTGTAACATAAAAAGTACCTTCTCACATATAACATACACTCACACTTATTTGTTAACTTACACCACACTCCATTTAGTTTGTGTTAAGGCAGTGGGATTTCTGATACAGTTTCATTGCCTTATAAATTTTCTCACAGCGTAATAATCTAATTTTCAAACTTGTGTGGAATTGTGAAGATGTGGTTTCAAGGACTATAATTCAGGAACAATAGCAAAATGCACCACTTATATCCAAAACTGTAATTTTCTTAATCGTGGTTTGCATATCATTTAATTTTGAAAATGATAGCCCAATTAGTGTTTATAGTAAATTGTATTACAAAGGAATAAAATATATGCATAACACTTGTGGCTTGGAAAAATTCCTTCCCTTCTAGGTATTGTTGATATTCAGCATTTTTAAAACATATTTTATCATTTTAGAACAATTGAATTAGGTGTGTATAAGTCCTTTTTGTAAAGGTAATAAGTATTCAGGCTTAAAGTCAAATGTGTATCTTATTTCACTAGGGTCTATTTAGAAACTTTGATGATACCTTCTTGCCTGTATTGAAACCACACTTAGAACGTCTTGCTGAAGATTCCCATGAAAGTCCGCAACGCTGTGTAGCTGAAATTATAGCTGGTTTGATAAGAGGGTCTAAACACTGGACATTTGAAAAGGTAGAGTACATATCTAGGAATTTTGCAAATATATATGATTCAAATCTCTGAAGAAAAGTATAAGGTTTTCCTTTGTCTGGTTACAGATTGGTTTTGGGGATATTCTAAATAAATAAATACATCATATTCATATATATATAGAGAGAGAGGCAGAGACAGAGAGAGACAGAGAGAGAGAGAAAGAGAGAATAATTAGGAGCCAGTTCGGTGTAGAGATAGAATAGAACAGAACAGAACAGAACAGAACAGAACAGAATAGCTTTATTGGCCAAGTATGTATACATACAAGGAATTTGACTTCGGTGCAAAGAGCTCTCAGTGTGTTTGCATAGCATCAAAAATGAGAAGAATAAATAATAATAATAATAATAATAATAACAACAACAACAACAATAATAACATTATACTAAAAAACTGTGCAGTCAGAAGAGGAGAATTAGAGGAAGGTAGTACTGTGGCTATTAACCAACATATATTAATTTTAAAAAAGGAAAAGCTATTATCTAACATATATATATAATATAATATAACATACATATCTAACATATCTAACATATAAGACACCAGGTTAGAAACTGGGAGACTGTGAGTTCTAATCCTGCCTTAGGCACAAAGCCAGTTGAGAGACCTTGGGCCAGTCATGTTGTCTCAACCCTAGGAAGCAAGCAATGGCAATGGCACTTTTGAAATCTTGTCAAGAAAGCTGCAAGGACTTATCCAGGCAGTTGCCAGGAGTCAAGACTGATTCAAAGGCACACGCACACACACGAATAATTTGTTTGAAATTAGGGATGTTTAAACATGGAATAGATATTTCTGTCTTGCTCTCTGAACTATTAATGCAGTCTGTGCTAAGACCTCAGTATGTGGGGGGTTTTGGTTCCTCTAAAACTAAGCTGCATGAGCTCAGGCAGAAATAGTTTGCCTATGTATGTTCCACCCTTGGAACAAAACAAAATCCTTTGTTGATGGAATTGCGGGTGTCATGTATTAGCAAATCATTTTTCTCATCATTATGTGCAGGTGGAGAACCTCTGGACAGTTCTCTGTCCACTTCTTAGAACAGCTTTATCCAATATTACAGTAGAGACTTACAATGACTGGGGGACATGTATAGCGACATCATGTGTAAGTCTTGTATATTATTTTTCACTCTGTCATATTATGAAAGCATTCTCTATTTATTTTTGTATTTTAATTGTACTTTCTATGTAATATAATAAAGTTTTTATTAAAAAATAAAGTATTTAAAAAAATGAAAGCATTCTCTACTCTTCTGATTACAAAGTCCTTACTTGTGTGTTATTTCAAGCATATTTGAAGGAAAACAAAGGTGGTCTTATCACAGCATTTCTTCTTAAGTTTCATAAAAATGCTTCTTTATCTTGCCAGTGAGTCTTACATTTACTATCCCTTAATTTTCACTTGCCATGGTTTGTGGGCAAGGCTTGCATTTTGGTGATATCTCTTTTTCTGTTGGTAAACAGATCACATGACTTGTCACGTGATCAAGAGATTGCTGCTATTCATTGTTGGACACTGGCTTCTTCTGTGACTATGGGGAAAATAGCCTATACTGAAAGAAAATTATAGCTTTTGACTATTTGTTCTAATTTTAGTTTTTATTTAGAAAGAAGAGTGGAAATTCTTTTACAATGACTTGTTACATAGTTCTATACATGCATACTCAGAACACAGATCCTAAAAAGGGTATGTGAGATTGCAATCTGGCTTTGCAAATCTAACATGGACCTTTACTATGGAGTAAACTCCTTTGCACTTGGTGAAACTCCAGGGTAGATATGCATAAGATTTGGCTTTTAAAAGGACTGTATCTGAAGTTTGGCATAGTCAGAAACATAACTAAACCTTGCTAAAATTGAACACTTTAAGATACCAGTCTTGACCTATAAGGCCATTCATGACTTGGCACCTGGATACTTGCAAGACCACCTTCTAATCGGTCAGTTTCACCCTGACCAAACTGCTGCAAACCCCACACTTTTGGGAGTTTTGGGGGCTGAGGCAAGGAGGTACTGCTTTTCTGTTGCAGCACCAACACTGGGGAACAACCTCACCATGGAGATCAGATTGACTCCCTCTTTTCTGGTCTTTCGAAAGCTCTTGAAGACCAAGCTGTTTCAGAGAGCTTTCCGTGATTTAATCTGATGTTGCCATCCTTTTGTTTCATCCTCCTCTTCCTCCATTGTATTGTTGTTGTGGGTTATATTGTATTTTTTTTTGTATGTAAGCTGCAGAGAGTTGTTTTGATTGCAGTGGTATACAAATATGTTTACCAAATAAACAAATGCATAATCTAATGTTCTAATACTGCAGAGGTATTATGATTTCTATACTATTTTGAAGAAATCTTTTTTGGATTCGTCTGTTGGGGGAATTCGTTGAAAAAAGCATAGTTATATTGATAAAATGCACTGTGTAATACAGCATAAATGTTTGGTGCTGAATTGCTTCTCAGCAACTTATGTTAAGATTTCTGTTGCCAGGAACTGATTTTGCCCCTTTTTCCTTTAAAAAAAAATGTAAATACAGGAGAGCAGAGATCCCAGGAAATTGCACTGGTTGTTTGAATTGTTGTTGGAGTCTCCACTGAATGGTGAAGGAGGATCATTTGTTGATGCATGGTAAGGAGAAAAAGCTTTACTCATTTATTAGCCAAAGCATGGATGAAAATAGAACTTGGGTTGTACAGAACATTTATTTGTCCTTGCTTTGGTATTAATCATATGATAACCATCAGAATAGCACTTTGTGAGTTGGGTAGCTATACACATAGTTTAAATAAAACAAATATATAAGTAATCATATCACAGTTACACTATTTAGGTGGCTATGGAAAAAAGGCTTAAATCTTACTGATTTGCTTAACAGTGTTGGAAGCAAGAATTGTTAAGTTGAGGTCCCTGGTCCTCAAATCTTTATATTTGTGTGAGGGTATCTCCTGGTCACCCTCTGACTATAGTTCCTAAAAAATCAGTGAAGCAGGAAATATACAAAAATGTGTAAACTAGTTTAAAAGACAAAGAATCCCCATGCACAGGTCAAAGAAAAAGAAATCTGAAAAGCTGTCACCACTTCTTTATGTGGGATAGGTCTCCATTCACTTTGCATCACTGTCCTCCCAAAAAATAAGTGAGGCCTCTTTTGGGCAACCTATAGATATCATGCAGGAATTTCATCCAATATTCTCTGCTACTTAGCCTTTACTGAACTTCAGAAAAAAAAGATAGCTTCCCTTTTCCTCCTATTTCTCCTGCTGCATCTGAGAGCAAGCAAGAATGTTTCCTCTTCTTTCCCCACAACACTGTTCAAAATTTCTGGGTCCCTTCTGCAGCAGAGTAGCTTGAAGAAGGGCACTAACTTCCCCTGCCCCAATATAGACCACAAATGCAGACCAGAGATGCAGGCATTTGTACATAAGAGAGAAAGAGGGAGTGTGGGTGACTCTCTGTGTATGGCTTATATAACCCTGCTCTCTCCAGTTTTGTTCTTGGGCTGAAAAGTTAGCCCTACAGACCTTAGGTAGAGGGAATATGGAATGGCCTTGAAGGACAGGAGAAAGAGATGCTATCAAGGCAATGGTCAGATAAGCAGGGCTTGAGCCAGGGGCAAGAAATTAATTTGAGAAAACATCTCAGACAAGCCCTTCCCTAGTTCACATGAACATAAAGAGAGGGATGAGGAAGACATTCAGATTTACAAGGTTCTGTTATTATAGCTGTTACAATAACACTAGTCCTGATCTATATGGCATTGGCATTGGATTCTTGGTCTGGTCTACCTTGTAGGACTGATACCTTATCAGCAAATACAGAGCTGGTATAACAACTGTACTATGAGAGGTGGGTTTTAGTGAAAGTAAATTTTGGGGTGAACATGTGGATTTTTTTTTTTTTTTAAATTGCCAGCAGCATATGACAATTATGCTAGTGGCATTTTAATACAGATAATGATAATGATAATATGCCACCCACCTCCCAATGATTCTGGACAGTTTCAGATAAAAAACGTTTTTAAAAAAGAGAAGAAATACAACTCTTTGTCAAGAATGACAAAAAACAAAATAAATAAACCCACATAGTTCAAAGGGAGGCTTCACTCACCCTTGCCAAAGGCCTGGGCAAAGAGCCAGGTTTTCAAGGCCCTTTGAAATATCAGCAGTGTGGGGGCTGTCCAGATCTTGGAGGAAACTTCATTCCATTTCTGTTACTTTTGTGAAGTTAAATTATCTCTGCTGAGGCTTGTGTGAGTAGATGACATAGATCAAGTATCTCAATGGCTTGACTTGTAAAGTAAATAGCGTCTCTATGAACAAGCACTGTTGAGAATGGTAATTTTCTCAGAAAGCCAGGATAGATATTTAAACATTCCAGTAACTGAATCCATCAGGAGATAGAGGTTTCTTCTCTTAACGGTACAGTAGAATGACAAGCAGAGCTCTCCTGTGCGTTTACACATATATGTATATGGACAAATTATAATGCTGTGTACATGATTCATACCAATGCAGCTTGGAAACCAAAATTAAGTAGTTCATTTGCTCATTGTAAGTGCTTATATGACCAACTTTTAAAAAACACATGTGGTAGTTGCTAATTAGCCCACTCTCCACTAGCTAAACATAAAATGACTGTCTTTTGTAAACAAGAACAGTGTAAGACATTTGGTTTTTGCCTTATCTTTGCAGAAGATGGAAGTGCACTTTTATATCATCACTTCACTCACTTTTTCTTCTTTTTACCTTCTAGTCGTCTGTATGTATTGCAAGGGGGCCTTGCACAACAAGAATGGCGAGTGCCAGAACTGCTGCACAGATTGCTGAAATACCTAGAGCCTAAGCTCACCCAAGTTTATAAAAACGTCAGAGAGAGGATAGGAAGGTTAGTATTAAGGCTATACTATGTCATATGTCCTTCAACCCTTAGATATTCCAGGACGTTGTCATTTTGTTTCTATATATTCCACAAATAAGGGAAAGGAAAAGTTATTTGATTAGTTTGAATTCAGTCTTTAAGGCATGAAGCTAAATTAAAAGTGTGTTCTTGTGTTTTATGCAGTGTTTTGACATACATCTTCATGATAGACATTTCTTTACCAAATACTGCTCTAACAAAGTCTCCCCATGTCCATGACTTCACTTCTCGAATACTTGAAAAACTTAAACCCCTTATGGAAGTGGATGAAGAAATTCAGAATCATGTTATGGAAGAAAATGGAGTTGGAGAGGAAGATGAACGAACTCAGGGCATTAAACTACTGAAAACTAGTAGGTGCTTGTATTAAATGTGCAAGAACCAAATTAAATGTTCACTTGTATTAGTTGCATACCTGTGATGCCATTTAAAGGAATGCTAATTAGAAGAGATGAAGTTATGTTTTGTTCTGTCTTTGAATTGAGAAGTTTGCTTGTCTTTCTTTTACTTGACAGTTCTGAAGTGGTTGATGGCAAGTGCAGGGAGAGCCTTTTCTACAGCTGTTACAGAACAGCTTCAGCTTTTGCCATTGTTTTTCAAGGTATGTAGTTTGATATACAGATTGGTCTGTTTAGGTGAGAGGGGTGATTTCCCAGTAACATTTAACATTTTGACAAGATGTGGATGAGACTACATTTAAATAAACAGGGTGTACCAAAAGTCAGGCCCCACAGACAACTTATTATATAGATTACTTTAAATGTTTGAATTGGTTACCATTTCTTTAAAACACTTCCTTACTTGTTTGATGCATAACCTTTGAGCAGACTGCAGGGAAATCTTTTAAAGGTTGCTGCTTCAGGATGCAGTCTGCCAGCTGTTAGTCCTGCTCATATCTTGCTTTAGTTACAGGGCTATGTAAAAAAGTTGTTTATTAGGGAAGTTTCAAAACATCCTACTTTGGTCCCAGACCATCTCCAGGACATGGTGAAAAACAGAATATTTTATAATATGTCTCTGAAATAAGTGTTTTGCTCATACCTATTATTATTATCCTTGCCTCTTAAATCTCTTCTCATGTAATTATGAGTTTCAAGATTTTGATTGGATATTTTCATATTGACAGATACCTGTGCTAATTAACTATTTAGAATATTTGCAGTTAAAAACATTTTAGCTATATTTTAATGACACAATAGTTTGAATTGCTTTCTGCTAATTGCACGCACTATATATTTTAAGCCGTCCCAGTATAGTACTTCTATATTAATTACACTAGTTTTCTTAGAGAGGTTAAGATTGCACTTTCCCAATGTGCCTTGCATTTGTTCAGTTTTAAGGATCAAGACTACACTAACTGTTGCTAACCTGTCCTCTACTTGTTTCCACAGATTGCACCTGTAGAAAATGATCATAGCTATGATGAACTGAAGAGAGATGCTAAGATGTGCTTATCATTAATGTCTCAGGGATTGTTATATCCCCAACAAGTGCCTTTGGTACTTCAGGTGCTAAAACAAGTATGTGACGCTTTTTAAACTGATGATTTTTAAACGGCATAATTACAAATCTTTAAGGACAACATTCTAATCTTGTGTTAGTACTGTCTTGATACCAGTGCTGAAAGACTGATAGCAAATATATTTGACCTGAATACATGGGGTCCCAACAAAAATTTACATTTTTATTAACACAATGCTGATTATAATAGAATATATGTATAGGGAGGATATATCTATGGCATATATCCTCTGGGTTTTAGTGCATTTCAGCTGGCTATTCTTGTAGAGACCGTCTGTAGCTCAACTCACCTTATCTGCCTTCATAGGATCCCTGTGATAATGAAATTGCAACTCCATGAATAGATTTGGACATTTTCACATTAGTAACCCAAAGTGAAATTACTAACTTTTTGTGACAGGAATGAAAATAAAATCACTTAGTTGAATAATAATAAAGGAGAAACACGGCACTGTTGGAATGTCAAATCTCTGTTTTGGGAAATGGATTGAGCTCAGCTGTTCTTAGCAAATTATTTCAGTTATTTTATTTTAGAAATATGTAAGGCTGTCTAACCCTACAATGAATGTGGTCAGTTACAGTGAAAGCAGTCATACAATATAATTTAAAAAGTACTCAGATGACAGAAGAAAAACAATCAAACACATAGGAGCCACCTCCCACTCTAACCAAAGGCCTGGAGAAAGAGCCTGCTTTTCAGAGCCCTTTGGAACACAGCTAGGATAGCAGCCAGATGTATCTTAGTGGGGGGATGGTATTCCAGAGGACATGTGCTACAACAGAGAAGGTATGCTTCTTAGGTTCCATCAGATGACATTGCTTAATGGATGAGACCTGAAGCATGCCAATTCTTCCTGAACATAGAGGCTAGATAAAAGCTACGGAAGACACATGGTCCTTTAGATAATCAGGCCCTAGGCCAGGAATGAGCATGAAACTGAGCAAACTCAGGGAGGCAGTGAAGGACAGGAAGGCCTGGTGCAATATGGTTCATGGGGTCACGAAGAGTCGGACACAACTTAACGACTGAACAACAACAACAATGCCAGGAAGGGCTTTATAGGTAATAACCAGCACCTTGAATTACACAGAAGCCTACTGGTAACCAGAACAGCTTATGGAGGAAAGGTGTTATATTGGCCTGATGAGATATGACCATAATGGTCTATGCCACTGCATTCTGGACTGGCTGCAACTTCCAAGTGGGTTTCAAGGGCTTCCCCTGTAGAATGTGTTGCAGTAGTCCATGTGCAAGGTAACCAAAGCATAAGTGACTGTCTGAAGTGCCTCCAAATCTAGGCAAAGGTGCAGTTGGTGCATAAGATAGATTTGTGTGAAGGCCTCTAGCCAAGCTGCTAGCTGCTCCTCAGGCAGGAGCTGTGAGTCCCAAAAGACCACCAAATTCCCCACCAGTTCCAAAGTGGAAAATGCAATTCCATTCAGGACTAAAGGTTAAACATCCCCAGCCTGGGAGGGGGGGGGGGCAAAACCCCACAGACACTTAGTCATATCAGGGCTGAGTTTAAGTCTGTTCCTTCCTATCCATTCCCTCACAGCCACCAGACACTCAGACAAGACCTTGACAACGTTGCCTGGTCAAGCTTGGTTTGAAATGTATAATTGGTATCATCCACATATTGATACCTGATCCCAAATTGGTGGATGATCTACCTGGCAGCTTCATGTAGATTTTATTTATTTATTTATTTGATCAATCCCCGCCCATCTCCCCCCAATGGGAGGAGATATTATTAGACAGAAGAGGATAGAGTATAGAGCCCTGAAGTACACCACACATCAGGGATTTTGGACTTGATTTCTCCCCTCCTGACTATGGAGATAGAACCATCACAACATTATGCCTCCCAATTCCAGTCCCCACAGGCAGGTCAGAAGGATGCTGTGTTCAATAGTATCAAAAGCCACTGAGAGACCAAGAAGAACCAGGCAGTTGCACTTCCCCCATTCTTGCTTTGCTAAAGTTTTCAACAAGTGCAACCAGTACTTCTGGGTGAGGTTCTATGGTGGACTAGACATCCCTGAAGGAGCGGAACAGCAACCAGTGGTGATTTATGGCCAGCAAAGTCATTCTGGATAAAGGAGAGACTGAGGAATCACCCACCTGCACCCTGGACTGCTGATCCTCATGAGGAGACTGCAGGATGGAAGTCTTGTGGTTTTCTCATGAGTAGAGTGGCGGGCGTTAGCAGAGAAAGAGCTTGCTCACATGTGCAAGCACAGTCTTTTAAAGGACACTGAGTTTCGACCAACCCTCACTTTCTTAATCACTTCAGGAAATAATCAATTTACAGTTGAAAAGAGGTCTTTGAAAACAGTAGGACAAAGAAAACTTGTCAGTGAGTTAACCTTCCTTCTAGATTATAAAAAGTGAAGCAAAGAGAAAAATAATATTTTTAAAAGACTTTAAAATAACAGCAAAGAGCTTAATCAACATTTTGTCTAAGAAAGTTATAAACGGATAAAGGGGACTGTATACATCTGAAAGATAAATATTTAGGCAAAAGTGCTTTTGGCATTACTTGGAATTCATTAAATAAACAGACTACACTTTCCTGGGAATGATGATTGTTTGACAACAAGTGGAAAAGATAATTGGTGGAAGTTACAAAATAAGGAGGTAAGTGTAATATGAGACAAATTGTGTCATCTAAACTACGGAAAGACAGATTGGACTAAAGCCTTAAGGGTATAGAGAAAGTGAAAAAGGAAACAAAAAGAGAAGTCTGCTTTTTACCTTCATCTTTGTAATTGACTTACTTTTACTTTTGGATTATAAATTAAAAGATGGCGACCACCAGAAAAGCTGCAAAGCAAGGTGAGGGAAGGAGAGACTCATTAGAGCAACTGACGGAAAAAGGAATTACCCCAGAAATATTACAAAAAATGTTTGAAGAAATGGGAAAGCAGGTATCTAAATCTGTCAAAAGTGAGCTGATTGATTTTGAAAGAAAAATGGAAGAAAGGTTCATAAAGATGAAAGAAGAGATGAAAGAAGAAGTTATAAAAAAAATTGAAGAATCTATAGGGCATCTTATGGGAGAAATTAAATTAATGACAAGGTGGAAATTTTAGAAAGTAAAACAAATAAAAATTGAGAGATGGAAAAGGACTTAGACAATTTGGCATTATTGGAATTGAGAGAAAAAGAATTCAGCCTGAGATTTAGAGCAGTTCCAGAGGATCCTGGAGAAGACACTAGAGAAAAGATTGTTCCATCTCTAACAATTTCTTTGGAATGGGATGAAGATGACATGGAGGCAGAAATTAACAAAGTCTATAGAATCAAGACACAATTTGCAAAACTAAGAAATATACCAAGGGATATTCTTGTGCACTTTGTCAGAAAGAAGACCAGAGATCAGGTTTTGCAGCAGCATTTCACTACTACACTGAAGAGTAATAACGCAGATGTGATTGTACTTAAATTTCAATTAGAAATCTGTGCAAACAAAATGAGTACTTCTTTTTGACTGACAAGTTCAAACAGACAAAGATACCATTTCGATGGGATAAATTGGAAGGAGTGATCTTCACTTTTAAACAACAGAGGCTCAAACTGAATTCAGTCCAAAAAGCAAGATAATTTCTAGAAAAGTTTAAAGGGGAACTGGAAGAAATGCAGATGGAAATGACAAAGGGCCCCAGCACTCTGCACCCTAAACAGCTACAAGAAGAAACTGAGGAAACTACCACTCTAGGCATTACAGATATTGACTTTTCTAAGTTTTTGGCATAAATATAGATTTTAAATGCCTAACGTGGAATATAAATGGAGCAAATGCTCCTCAAAAAAAGAAGAAAATTATTTCATTATTTAAAAAAAATTGAAACAAGATGTAGTTTGTCTTTTAAGAAATACATGTTAGAAAAAGGGATATAAAATATTTGATCTGCAAAAAATTGGTTTAAGAATTTATTTCAGCAGGAGTTAAAAAGAGAAATGGAGTTGTTTTGTATATAAAACCTCAACTGCAGCTAGAACTGATATTGATTGATGATTATGGGAGATATGTGGGGGTGGAAGCTACTTTGCATGAGGCCAAGACTTTGATAGTGGGAATTTATACTCAAAATGAGGATAAAATATCCTTTTACAAAGGACTTGGACAAACTAATGGACTTAGCATATGAAAATTGGTATTTAATGGGAGATTGGAATTGAGTAATTTGTCCCCAAAAGGACAGGACCTCTGAGAAAGTTATTAAAAAACAAGGTAAATTAGCAAAAAGTTTTTTTTGACATGATGGACAATCCAGAGCTTATAGATGCATGGAGATACAAAAATGGTGATGCAAAAGAATACACTTATTCTTCTGAAAGACACAGATCTTTTTCAAGAATTGATATGTGTTGGATACAAGTAGTCCCCAGTTTAAGAACAAGTTCTGTTCCCAAGGTCTGTCCTTAAGTCAAATTTGTATGTAAGCCAGAACAGTATTATTGTATAATACTGTATAAATAGTATAGTGTAATGAACTCGAACCATTGTGTATTTAACTCAAATCGAATTTTGCTACAATAGGCTCTGTTCTTAACTATGGGTCATCTATAACCCAGGCATTCTTAATCCGGGGACTACCTGTATCTAAGAATTTGGCTACTAGTGGAGATACTGAGATAAAGTGGAGACACTGCGAAAGGCTTTTTCAGACCACAATCCAGTGACTTTAGTATTTAAAAGGAAAACCAGTTCTTTCAGATGGAGGATAAATGAAACATTGCTGCAGAAAGAAACGGTAATGGAAGATTGTAAAACGAAGTTAAAAGATTTTTTTTGTTTCATAGTAATTTTATTAAAAATTATAATTACAACAATAAAAACTAATACAAACTAAAAAAAATAAAAGAAAAAAGGTGCAGAAAAGAAAAAGGAAATAGGAAAAAAGGAAAAAGGAAAAAGAAAGAAAATAAGACTATAGTACAGAAAAAGAAAAGAAACATATAAAGAAATTACTTCCCCATCATCACAAGTATAAACAATTTTAGTAACTTTTCACCTTCTCTTTCAATACAACAAATGTTCTCTTCTTCCCATATCCCATCTCTTATCTATAAAGATGGCCTGATGAGGGCTCGCATTGTTGGAATTGGCTGGTGGGGTAATTGATTCTGGCCCCCCCATCATCTTGAATTTTATAGTCTTTTTAGGTATATAGTCTTTTTATATAGTATTATTTTTTAGCTAATTTAATATGGATATTTATATTTTTACTGTTTTTAATGTTTGATCTTAATTGTGAGCCACCCAGAATCACCCTGTAGGGGAGATGGGCAGCATATAAATTTAATAAATAAACAAACAAACAAATCCTTAGAAACCTTGTCATTTCAGTTCTGATAAGCAATAATCCATTAAGGGTTACCAGACATAACAACATATCTATTTTAACCTCAATCAAATAAATCAACTTTATATTCCTTCCTTTTACTTTTAACAATCTTGATCTTTAGTCCATTCAAATAATGTCCTAGAACTTGATTTCTTTTCATTTTTTCTTTATCCCTTCACAGAAAATTCTTCAAAGCTTTAACAAACCTCTTTTGTAAATCCAAAATAGGAAAATTATCCAGGTCACACTCTTGGTTTGCTATTTATATATTTTTATTTATTTTATTTATTTATTTGTCAAAATTATATGGCAAGTGACTCTGAGCAGCGTACAAAAAAGCTAAAACAGTTAATAGATACCTAAACCAATAACATTATTATTAAAAAAACATATAAATGTATTTATAACTGCTGTCAAAAAGAACTGGAAGCTCCTTTGTAATCTTTTCTTATCTTTTTCTATTTTCTTTCTTATTCATTATTCTTTTTTATTTTCTTTGTTTCTTTTCTAATATTTGTATTGTTTTTATCTTGTTAAAAATTATTCAATAAAAATTATATAAAAAAATAACTAAGTGTGACCAGTACTGTCTCTGTGCTATGTCCAGGCTTGAAACCTGACTGAAAGGAGTCCAGATAATCAGTTTCCTCCACGACCCTCTGTAGTCACAGCCCCACCACCTTTTAAAAAGGTTGGAGATGGGATGAAAATTGTCCAGTACAGTTTAGTCCAGTGAAGGCTTCTTGAGGACAAGGTATACTGCTACCTCCTTCAAGTCAGTGGAGACCACTCTCTCCCTCAGTGAAACCAAGATTACAACAGAGACCCAACTATCACCACCAACCAGGAAGGACAGGGATCTAATAAACAGGTGGTTGGGTTAGTAAACCTGAGGATCCTTTCTATCCCCTCCTTGCTTATTAACCGCTCATTCAGTGACTGTTCAAATTTATGATGCCGCTGAAAAAGGAAAAGTGCTGAAAAAGATTTATGGCCAGTTGCGCCCATTGCAGCATTTCCACAGTCACGTGATGATTCGGGCACTTGGCAACTGTGACACATTTATGATGGTTGCAGTGTCCTGCAGTCCCATGATTGCCATTTGCAACCTTCACAGCTGGCTTCCAACAAGCAAAGTCAGTGGGGAAGCTGGCAGGAAGTCATAGGTCATGGTCACATGACATCACACTTAACTACCATGGGTGATTCACTTTACAACTGCAGCTGGAACTGATATTGTATGTCAGCATGGTCATGTGATGTTTTACTTTACAACTGCATCGCTTAGTGGTGGAGTTGCTGGTCCCAATTGCAGTGGGTAAGTGTGGACTACCTGTATAAGCAGTCTTTCTCAGTAAGTTCATCCCTGCCAAAGGAGGAGTGAAATGTGTTGAAAGACATGAAAGTAAATTTATTCATAATTTAAATGACTAGGAGGAATATATCAGTCTCTTTCTTATGCTGTAGCAGGCTAAAGATTGACATATCATAGAACAGAGGTGTGTAACTTTGTTCATGCTGAAGGTCACACTTAGCCTTTAAGCGAGAAGGGAAAGCAAGTAGAGGAGATGGAGATTAGCAGTAACCTGGGGAGATGAAAAGTTGGTGAAAAATTGGTTGGAATTTCAAGCACATTAACTACAAAATATTTAAAAATCAACTAGTAAAACTCTTATTATAGATGTATTCTGAAATGTAAATCTGGAGAGTTTTCTCCATATATGATCAACAGTTTCATTTAGGCTTTATCCTAGTTTATTTTTCTAATTTGTGTTGTTCTATTATTTTGGCCTTTTTTCTTTTTACAGATAGCAAAGAGTAATTCCTGGCATGCTAGATATACTGTGCTAACCTACCTCCAGACTATGGTATTTTATAATCTTTTTACCTTCTTAAACAATGAAGAAGCTGTGAACAACATCAGATGGCTGGTTATAAAACTACTAGAAGATGAACAGCTTGAGGTGAACACATTCTTGTGCTTCCATTTTTTTGACAAAATGTGCAAAATCTATTTGTGGAAAGAATGTGGAACCATAGCTTTGGGCATGATCTAGTCCAAATGTACATGCCCTTGGTGAGCAAATTAAACATAGTCCATGGCAATTTGTTATCATTCCTATATTTTCTTATTATTGCTCTTCCTAAATTCATCACAGTTTTACCTAGTAAGTTGTCCATGGGTCAGTAAAAGTTTTCCACTACTGCACTGTACATTTATTCCTCAGTGATCCATTAGATTTCCAATTTGTAATAAGTACAGTTTTTGCTAGTACTAAGACTTAAATGAAATATATGTTTAAATCTTCCCCAGTGGGAATTGAAAACAGTAGGACTGAAGATGCTTAACACTGAATATATCATACTCTTTTGTTCTGATTTATTTTGTTTTACATTAGTGCCAAATGTATTTCTTAATTATCATTTAGTTAGCTGAAATAACATTGTTTATGACATTCCACCTGCTGATATCAGATGATAAAAATGTTGTATGAAATAGGTATTGGAGACATAACAATTTTCTCAATGCAATCGCTTTAGAAGGGGTCCAGTCAACTTTTCTAAGGATTCTACTTCTTGTACCCAGATGTATAGACAATTCCTTATGAAGATTAGAAACAGACTTGATCTCATTAGAGGCCTGAATCTGATTTTGCCATCCTGAAATATTGGTTATATTTCAAGCTAACCTTCTTTGAAATTCCTTAGCTGCCTTGAGCTTGCAAGATAATTTAATTTCTTCATGGCTAATTGAAGTAAGGTCTAATCAAAGACTCTGGATTTTCCACTCAATATCTAATCTCAACCAGCAATGAGAAAGTTCTGTTGGAAATAAATAATGCAGTCTGGACCCAGTCTTACAAAAGGACCAAAGCTTTATTTTTTAAACAAGATTTTGCTGCAGCCAAATATCTTACCAGCATTTGCTGCCCAACATACAGTAGAAGAGCCCATATAATAGTCAGACTCAAGATCTTACTTACTTTCAACTCTGCTGGAAGGGAGTTTCAGTGGCACACCAATGGATGACCTTCTGTGCACTTGTCCCTTAGAGGAAATTGACTCAATAACACAGGTCCTTCTGTGTCACCCCTTATCAAGTTAATGTAAAAGTTTTATTTTATGTTGTTATTTTATTATTTTTCCATATCTTTTTATCCTGTTTTACAATTGTGTTTAATTTTGGTCACTAAATAATAATAACTCTACTACTACTGACAAAGCAGTAAAATCTATAAATGTAGGGCCATATCATTATACTTGATAGGAAGACCTTGGAAACAATTTGTTTCCCAAGTGTCAGGTATTTGAAAAAAAAATCAAATTTGTAAGTAATCTTAAAACTTGAAACATTCAATTCCTATTCCAGTGCTAAATAGCCAGGAGTGCTACTGAATCTATCTTTCTGTTACACATTCATTTAAAAAGTCATCCAGTAATGTAGAACAATTCACTCTTTTAAATTTTACAGGTAGTCCTTGCTTAATGACCATTTTTTCAGCTACCATTCAGAGTTATGATGGTGCTGAATTAATGGTAGTTACAACCAGTCCTTGAAGTTATGGCCGTTGCAGCGGCCCCACAATCACATGATCAAAATTTGGGTGCTTGGCAGCCTACCCGCACTTATAACCACAGGGGTGTTTCAACTCCCACACCCGCCTATCACCCCCCCTCCCACATCTCTACTCTTTTGGCCACCCTGCACTCCACTGCCTACCCATGCCACCCCTGCCACCGCTGCCCCCAGGTGACCTTTATCATTTTCCTCCTCCTGCTGGCCCAGGATCCAGGCAATGGGTGAGGGCACAGCCCTGGGATATGCCTAACAAGCGTGACAGGGCGTCAGAGCCTCGTCTGCCAAGGAAAGCTTGCCCAGGCCGGCCGGCGAGGATGCAGCAGAATGGAGCTGGTGGAGGAGCTAGGGTGGTGGTGTAGGCAGAGATGCCCTGTCTCTGCCAGCACAAGGAGTGATAGCCTGTAGACCATGGATAGCTCAGCAGGACAGGATGGCGAGGTGCGGCGTGCAGCATGCGCCGTCACCAGGAGAGTCCGTGACAGTTCCCTGGGCAAAGGTTGTGGTTGTGCAGGATGCACTGTGTGGGGTAGTAGCAGAACTAGAGGAAGCAGAGGGATGAGGGCTTCCCAGAGATGCAATGCACACACTGCAACTTGCATTGGAAGTGCTCCTGGAGAACTGGCCCTTCTTGAGGCTTGCAGGAGGAAGGCTGGGCTGAGTGAGCAGAGGGCCTGTGGGTAGGGTTAGTCTGTACTGGGCTCGCCTCCACCCCTTGCTGAAGCCTGAAGACCAGTTCTCCAGGAGCACTTCCAACAGAGCACATGCTGCATGCTGGGAAGCCCTTGTCCCTCTGCTTCCTCCACTTTGCTGCCATCCTGAACAGCGCCTCCCATAGAACCTCCACCTTTGCTCAGGGAGCTGTCTGGTCCCGCTGCACTCTCAACAGTCTGCAGGCATTTGCTCCTTGTGGCAGTGGAAGACAGGACTCCTCTGCCAACTCTGCCCCACTGCCTTCTCCCTGGCTGGGCCTGGCAAGTCAAACTGCTGCTCACTTGCTATGTTATCTGGACCTTAGAACCCATACCAAATTTGTAAAAGCTGTGATAAAACAATTTCTACATTTTCCCTCATTAAAAAAAAGTTATGAAGTTATAAGAACTCCTATGCTATAGTCCCTGGTTGGGTTTCCATGTACTGTAGTTTGCAGGACTTCTCCAAGATGGCAGCTTACTTCTGTACCCTGATCCTTTATGTGAGCATGGATATATATGGCAAAATACATTCTTATTTATTAATTTATATGGCCACCCATCTCACAGAAGTGGCTCTGAGTGGCAAACAGAGATTAAAAACCCAACTGTTGAAAACAAAAACCCATGACATGAAGTAAATGACACATTTCACTTCTAAAATCCCATCCACAACAGAGCTTGCCTAACCTCCTGGCCTGAACGCCTGGAGAAACAGGCAGGTCTTCAGAGCCTTATGAGAGGCTAATAGGGTCAGGGGCATCTGGATCTCTGGGAGGATGCTGTTCCACAAGGCAGGTGCTGCCACAGAGAAGCCATGACGCCTGGGTCCACAAGATAATACTGTTTAATAGAATTTGCTAGATCTGGTGGGGCAAGCAGAAACAGTCAGAAAAAGGCAGTCCCACAAGTAACCTGGCCTGATGCCATGCATGGCTTTATAGATGAGAACCAGCACCTTGAATTGCAGCTGGAAGCCTACTGGGAGCCAGTGCTGCTTGCACAGCAGCAGTGTTATGAAGGTGTAATGAGAAATGGCAAAAACTGCCCATGCCACTTCATTCTGGATCAGCTGCAGCTTCCAAATGCTCTTCAACGGCAGCCCCGTGTAGAGTGCACTACAGTTATCCATACAGGAAGTAAGTAAAGCATGAATCACCATGAGCAATTCCTCCTGATCCAGAAATGGACACAATTGATGCACAAGGCAAATCTGCACAAAGGCCCAACCAGCCGTGGCTGCCACGTCTTCAAGCAGGTGCATGAGCTTAAGTCCAGAGGACACCCAAATTATGCACCGATTCTGGCTGAGGAAGTGAACTCCCAGGCAGAGTTATAAATGGAAAATCTCCAGACCCCGAAGGCCTTAAAATCCAGTTGCTCAGTCTTGCCAGGGTTGAGCCGAAGCCTGTTCTCCCACATCCAGACCCTTACAGTCTCCAGGGAAAGGATCTCAGCAGCATTGCTTGGTTGGCCCAGGGTGTATATATACAACTGGATATCATCAGCGTACTTGCCCAGGGACTTCATGTAGTTGTTAAAAAGGAGTGGCAAGAGAGTAGAAATTTGGGGCACCCCACAAAGCAGGGGCCTGGGTCTTGACATCTTGCCTCCTACCAGCATTGACCGGAACCAGCCTATCCCCTATAACGTGCTTCCCACTCCCAATCCCCTAAACCAGGCCAGAAGGAAACCATGATCGATGGTATTGAAGGCCACTGAGAGATCAAGGAGGGCCAGAATGGATGCTCTACCCACATTCTGAGCCCACTAGAGGTCATCCTCAAGTGCCTATCAATGTCATCTCAGTATTGTAACCAGGCCTAAAACCTGACTGAAAACGATCCAGATAATCCGCTTCTTCCAAGGGCCATCTTGAAGGCCAACCATCTTCCCTGAAAAGGGGAAAATTCTAGTCTGGTATTTAGGGAAGAGTGTAGCACTGTCAGGGAAGGAACTCAAGGAATTGGCCTTCCTTAAGTTAGAAGATATAATATGATTTGCAAAAACATACCAAATTTAATCTACATTATCTGTTTCTCCAAAGGACTCATTTTATGTTGCTTCTTCAGCATTTCAGTATCCAAGTGCTAGTGAGATCTAGGAGAGTTCTTGAGATCAGAATTTTAAGTGTACTTTACTTTATCAAGATATTGTAACTTATTCCATTGCTTGGGAATATATGAAAGAAATGGTTTAGAAGCACAGGCAGTTGCAGTCAGGTTGTGCTAGCTCATCACTTCATATCTGAAGTCTGCCTTAGTCAACCTTTGGGTACATGATAAAGCCAAGCTGTTTGGACAATGTCCCAATAACTAAGAATCAGAAATGTGTAGTCCCAGTTAATAACTGTCTTATTGCCTTTCTTTGAAATATACATCTCTTTTAGTGCTCTGCTTGGCAAATTATAAAATTATATCCTTGAACTTAAATTCCAGAGAACCAAAAATAAAGCTGTAAGCCTTATGATAAATTACAAGAAGTTAACTGGCTCTTGAAATCCACTTCTTATCACGTATTATTCATATATATGAAAATTGTAATATTAAGTAGTTACAAGGATCCTGAAATGAAGAAGGTTGTACAGCTTATTAACATATTTTTGATGCAGCTAAAAGTTGAAGTGCTAATGAATTCCAGGATTGACAGTGGAATAAATGGTTACCACAGAATTACTTTATTATATTTTCCATAATAGTACTGTGTTCTCTAATGCCATTTTGATGCCATAATAATAATCATATTCAGTGGGAATAAATGCCAGCGCCCAACAAAATTTCTGTGATCTTAAGCTATTATAGGATCTATTCGAAAGATATCACAGTGCTATAAATACTGGTTGATAAGTTACACTCAAACCACTGTTTGCTCATTCTTTTGAGTGCATGAGGTACAGCTGGCCATGCTGGAACTTTGCCCTGTGTGTCTGCCCAGCATCTCAAATCCAGACCTTGTCACATTAAATGCTAAGATCCTAACAAAATACCTTTTTGTATTTACTGGAACTTAAATAAAACTCTCCTTGTGATTCTGGGCCTACAATCCTGAAGAAAACATGAAGAGAAACTCCAGTCAGACCTTACTGCTTAATACAGTGAACACTGACTCTGCAGAACAGGTGTACACAAAGAGTGCAGGTGACAGTGCCAGGGTTCATCACCCTCATCCTCTTTCACAGATCAGTCCTCACACATTTAGAGTACATTTCTCAACCTCAAGCAAAGATGTGAGGACTTCAACTCCCAGAATTCCCTAGCAGCCCAGCTGCTGGCTGGGGAATTCTGGGAATTGAAGTCCACACATCTTAAAAGTTGCTGAGGTTGAGAAGCGTTGAGTTAGAGGATAGTGCAAAGAGTTATTGCAATAACTGATGGTGTTATTTGATCCTAGGTGAGAGAAATGGCTGCTACCACTTTGAGTGGTTTGCTCCAATGCCATTTCCTGGTGATTGATGACCCTATGCAGACTCATTTTGAGCAGCTCTGTAAAAGGAGACTCCCAAAGAAAAGAAAACGAGACCTCAGTACTGTAGTGGATACCATTCCCCCTGCAGGTAAGGAGAGGCTCCCTCTGGAAGGTGTAAATCATGCTGGTTACATTGTCAGAGTGGTCTTCACTCCAATTTCTGATTATTTATTTCCCACTTTTCTACTCATAAAGTATTCAACATTTGAAAAGTGTCTGTTCTCACAAAGGTGAAGTCAGCCAGCAATTTCTGACAATCAGTGCAGTCTGGAGCACAGGAAAGGGAGACCTGCATTAGGGATTGTCATTGGAAACTACAATCTGAAGCTCCCTAAAAATAATGGAAACTCAGAATGACAATTGACATGACTGAGCTGCATTGGATTTAGTGCAAGTCACAGAAGAGTGGATTCTGCAAGGGAACGAAATGAGTCATGTGGCAGAAATAGGATATTGCTCTTACTTGGCAACAGTTCTGAGAATGCAGCACATCTGCATTGGATTGGATTACAGTAATTTTAAATACACAATTCTAACCTTTGCTTTAGAAATTAAGCAATAGAATCATTCTTTTCATCCTAGTGCAACTGCTATGTTGTAGGAATCTCATACTAGAAAGGCACTGACAAGTGGTTCTTTCGGTGATGGTTTACATTTAGAATATTATATTCTGTATTAGTTCTGCAATATGATATATTAATCTCCTGTTCTGCAGTGTAGGATTGCAAGCCTGAGAAATAGAATTCTCAGGAAAGGTGATTTGTGTTACACAGTGCAGCAACTCACTTCCAACAATGAGTACCAATAGGGGCTGAGGAACTCTGTGAGCCAATCGTATTATGAGGTTAAAAATTCTCTTACCGTTATTTTAGATAATAAAGTAAAATATGATTATAGCTTATATCCAAATTAATGTTCAGTGGAAGTGTCCCTTTAATGGAGTACTTACTTTTAGGGCACATCTGTAAGAAAACAATGGAAAAAACAAATGTTAATGATTCCCCTCCTTGCATGCATCCCTTTATACTCCCAAAAATCTGTTCAATAAGATTTAGAGAAAACTTTGTACAAGTGTGTGGATGACAGTGGTTTAAAGGGCTTCAGAAAGAAAGAGAACTGGTAAAAATCCACTCTTCCCATATCCTTTTTCTATAGATAGAAAGAGCTTGTCTGTTATTTGTGCAGTTGGAATTGAAGATTCCCATGCTGTTCCATGGGAAAATTACTTTTTTCTTGCAGATTTAGTTCAACGCCATGCTGGTGTGCTCGGACTTAGTGCATGTATTTTGTCCAGTCCGTATGATGTACCCACATGGATGCCTCAACTTTTGATGGATCTTAGTGCGCATCTGAATGATCCTCAGCCTATTGAGGTATGATTCATCTTCTCAGTTGTTGGAATCCTTAAACTGCAGCTTGGCCTCTTAAGTGGCTTCCTTTTTGAGAACAAGCCTTTCAGTCTGGTGTACAGAAAATTGTTGTTATAAGGATTGGTTCTTTGGGTTGTTTTGTTTTATTGTCTAGGTTTTAACTGAATGTTCTTGGTAATAAATATCAATAGAAGAGAATAATATAGAAGATAATAAATATCAAAACAGAGAAGAACAAAAAGAACAAACAAAAAACAAAAAGATAATAAATATCAAAACAGATTATTCAGTAGTAATTCTTTAAGTGGCTTTTTTGCTTTTTAGCTAGTTAACAAAGGTAACCATTTATAGAACCAATTTGGTCTGATTCTGACAATACTTTCTTAGTTTTATTTTATTCAAAAAGAAAAAAGAGTGAAGAATAAGAATAATCCTCTCAGATAAAATAATACATTATTTATATACTAAACAAAAACTTGTTGTCTATATACATTAATGTTTTGTACAATTAAACTTGTAACATTAAAGAATTCACTGAATAGGAAAAAAAAGAAATATATAAGCTAGTAAACACCATTCTTATATTACTGTGGTCTATAAATAATACTTCTTTTCAAGGTTAGGGTAACAGTAGCAAACATATTTCAAACATAATATTTTGAAATTAATTATTGGGAGTCTCCCAGGAGTCTAGAACATTTGAACAAGATTCTGAATAATGCATCTACACTTTCAAAACCTGGACCAGTTTCAGGGGCAAAAATACTGAAAAGAGTCAAGGTCTAGTTCTTGCTGTTTTACTAGTCCATAGCAGACTCCTTAAGGAAAGCCTTAAGACCAAGACAGATTATAGTTGTTTTAAAGACATTGCCTAGATCTCTCTCTGTTTTTCCCCATGCAGATGACAGTAAAAAAAACATTGTCCAATTTCCGGAGAACCCACCATGATAACTGGCAGGAGCACAAGCAACAATTCACTGATGACCAGCTACTTGTCCTTACTGATCTCTTGGTATCACCATGCTATTATGCATAATAGGGTGAGACTGTGTTGTAAAATCTGTACCCTTGGGCTATCTTGGAATGATCTTCTTGATATCCAGCTTGGCATAGCAAAAAGTCACCTTTCAAACAGTGCCTTGTAATTTTTAGACACATTAAATCAAACCAATACGGTCTGGCCTTTTCCTTCCTTCATATAGGAATCTCTTTAGAAATCTTGCTTAAAAATATAAAATTAGAATTTATTACCCTTTTAGCTTAAATTGGAAGAAAATAATCAAATACAGATAGGGAATATATTGAATATGGCATCAAAGACATTGAGACATAAATTTTGCTAGTTTTCATTATCTTGAAATCAGTTTACATTTATCTTGGATTATCTTTATCTTACATAATGATAAAACAGGGTTCATACCTTATTTACAATTTATGTGAGACTAGTATGGACAATATTTTGACAGCACAGGATGGTGTTTGCATATGGTAGTAAACAGGCCGTGACCTTGGCATAATGAAGAACAACTGCAGTGGATTTGACTGGCAAGCTGGTTCACTTGTTATTCCCTTAATGCAGAAGTTCTCACATTGTCAGTTGCAATCCCACAGGGGTCTCAAGCAACATGGAAGGGGGTCACATTTTTTTAAAGGCCAATAAGGCTTGCATAGGTAAATTGGGGGGGAAAGGCAAAACCTGAGGATCTAGTCATCTGTCAAAATAATGCATCAATCAAAAGAGTTTTATTTAACTCATTGTTTTAACTCATGAGGGAGGTTGAACAAATTCATTTATCATTCAAGGGCTCATGGTGTTGCAGAGTTTGAGAATCCTTGCCTTAAAGAATTGCCATGTGTAAAATATTTTCACTGATCTGGAATCCCAGAGGAGGAAAGAGAAAAGAGCCTCTTATGGGGTCAGAAACTGGAGAGTGCTTGCTTTCATGATCTTTGAATTGAATAGAGGAGACCTGCTTGTCATTGTACAGAATTGGTTTATAATCATGCTAAGTTATTGTTTATTGTTTTAGTAAATACATCACAATTAGCTTGGTTTGTACAATACATTAAACCATATGCCATACTTTATTTATTATTTATTTTCAAGGCTTATAGGTTGTTAATCAGTCAATCAGCCACAAGCATAAAACTCCTGAAATCTGTAATTTGGGTAAAACAAATACATAATAGTCAAAAATTAAAACCACAAACATACAGTAGAAACAATTATGTGCCCAAGGAATCAAACATTCCAAAGAACACTATTAAAATAGTTGCTCATTCAGAGGGATCGTTATAATAACCCTACCCCCAAAGCTTGGTAAAAATACCCAAAACTTCACCAACTTTCTGAAGAACAGGAGAGATTGGTAGTCTTCCTTGGCAGTTGGGAAGCAAAATAATGTATATTATTTTGGTGACAGATTTCCATTCCAGAGTCTATGCTTAGGAGAGGCAGAATGCCCTTGCTCTTGCTAAACATAGATCTGCTTTTGTGATTGTCAAATTATCCCTCTCTTTCAGGGACTCAGAAAAATAAGGGACTGCTTCATTTCTGCAAAAATAAAGGAAACTCAAAACTTAACTTTTTGTATATAGAATCCTTTTGGATTTGGTAACTCATAGACTTAGGATTGGAATCCTTTTTAAAAATGCATATAGTATGTCTCTTAGAAAAGACTAGATTTCTGTTCTACTGAAGAGAAAGGCTATGGCGTAGTGAAGGTCTCTGTGTGAATAGAATAATTGTAATTTTTCATACATCCATGCAAGTATCTTGTACTTAAAATAAATCCTACCTTTTCTTATGGAATGGCTAATATCACAATTTCTCTTTTTCCCCACCTTATATTCTCCAGACTTAAATTATCTCTTATATAAATGGATTGTTTGATGGTATAAGATGAATAACTGGGCACCCAACCATATAAGATTATGCATGCCCAACTCTTCATAGTACACTTGGGTATAAGTGTAGGTAGAAGTATCATCCCAATTTTTAAAAAGATTTCTACCTTTTTTTTCAGCTCACATGCAAAACCAAGCTATGCAGTGCTTTGTGCTCAGTTCCTTTTCAAATGTTAGCTTCTAAATATATACTGTTAATCCTTATAAGTTTGTGGCCAGATTTTCAATAAGATCCTTCACCCAGGTACTGAACTTTTAACCTTTCTCTGGTTTTATAGGTGGAAACTTCCATTTTTCCAGTTTAGTAGAGCCCATGGACAATAACAGATCTTTACAGTTGTTTTATTTCATACAGTGGAGAATATGTACATATGTTAATAGTGAGTGGCTAAAGATTTTTAAAATAAAAGGTTCTGTATTGATACTCCCATCAATACTTTCCTCATTCACTCCATCTCTCCATGCTGGAACAGATATTTAAGCTGCATTAAAACACAGAAGTACTGTATCTGTCCCCTCCAAATTCCTTTTTGGTCTGCAACTCTGGTGGCTATTGACTCACTACTTCACAACATTTTCAATATGTGTTACATAAATGTAAAAGATTGTATAAATTGTAGAGGCATTGCATTGGCAAAGTACTGTACAGTTTGCAAAAGTTTTACATAATCCATTTGTGAGATTATCTTGTAAAGAATCACATTTTTCAGTGTTAAAATACTGCTTTAGCTTTTGTATCTAATTGAAATGCCAATTTCTTCTGGTTTTTAATATCCCTGATTCCCATTAATGAGGTTATTTAGTCTTAGGTTTGATTTTCTTTTATCATTAATGAATGAATTGATTTTTTACCAGTATTTTTTCTCTTGCTACCATCCTAAGTAATGGTATATTTTAACATATGGTAAATAATAGAATGCAAAACTATCTCCCATTTTAGAAAACAAAAGCAACACAGACTTGAAAAAATATATTCACTCTGTATTTTTTCTTTGTGAAAACAGGAATATAATACACTTTTAAATCATCTGCCTGCTGGGAAAGTAAACATGGCAGGGTTACCTGGACAGTATGTCCTGAGAGTCAACAAAGAAATAATATGTATAGGGTAGTGCCAAATGCCTCCTCTTACTTTCAGTTGTGTACTAGTTTAAAGTTGAATAAATGAATTGTTTGTAAAATCTGTGTGTGCATGCCATGTTTATCATTCAGAGTGTCCTCTCAAGTAAATGCTTTCATTTAGGACAGGAGCTAACAATAGGAGCTAACATACCTAACAAGGATATTTGGGATCTAATTAGTCTCTTGAATACAAATGATGGTTTGTTTGCTTTTAGTTCTGAAAGTGCATGGGGGAAGTAGCCCCAGCACTTGAAAAGTTGTATTGGTACCCTTCATAAAAGCATTTCAATCTAGAGAGGTTTGAAAACTGTGGCATAACTTATGATGTTAAAAAACATGATTTGAATTATTCACATTTTACAAATCATGTCAGCTTTAAGTTTAGAATTAAAATGCACACATGTAATTATATTTACTTTTAAAACGAGGTACAATTTTTTCAGGAGACAAAGGTGCACAGATTGTTGCTGTTATTTTCCCCCTGTGCTTAGCACACAAATTTGATTTTGCTAATTTGGTTCTCTTAGGAAAAAGAAGAGTAGGATGGCTTCCAATCACAAAAGGGAGATTGAATTGTGCTGATTCTTGTTGCCAAGGAGATCTTTCTAGCTCAGTTCATCCTCTTCCCTTCCGGAAGGCAAGCCTTAGTTCTAATTATTTTATTTTGTTTATGCCCTGCGCAAAAATAATCAAAAGAGCTGGGAAGGAAATGTGCACACCAGTCTTGTTATTTCTCATCTTACTTTTGTAAAAATGTTATATTTATTCATGGTCTGGTAAACTCCTGTTTGAATTACTGCAGTCCCTCATATCTGAAAGTAATTTGGAAATTTTAGTTGGCATGATAGCCAGAATCTTGACTCACAATGCTCACTTGAATATCTCACAAATTTAAAAAAGCTTTACTGGTTGTCATTTTGCTTTGGGAACCAATTCAAAATGCTGAAGCTTATTTTTCAAATACGTGGTATTAAAATAGAGTAAGAAACTAAATGGGTGACACTGTTGCCATTACTGTATAAAGAAAAACCATTCTTGGAGGATTGAACATCACAAGGCTGCTTGCATCTTCTTCCAAGAGGCACTTCACTGAGGTCACTTCAGGATTGCCCTAGTGAGAAAAAATATTAACTCTGGAGAGGTAGTTTTCATGTTTCGTTTACAGGACAAAATGGTATAGCCCCTCCTGAAGTGCAATAAGAAGGCAACCTTGACTCTAGTTTTGGGAAATTGATTTACTATGATTATAGACAAAGAATGGCTGGTGGTGGAATGCATATTGATCCTGTTAGACAGTATGTGCAAGGGGAAGTATAGTGAGATTAGTAGGCAGGCAGCTACCAGGGAAGGTAAGCCATTTGATGGCTGTCCCCTCTCATCCCAAGGAGTACAGACATCCTCTTTATTAGTTGTGTGTTGTAATTTTGTTGACAATATTTTGATATATTGGCCCCATTTTATTCCAGAACAAGCAGCAGAGCCAGAAGTTGGAGAAGTTTAGGAACAAAAGTGATATCTGAGAAGATTACAGAGGGGTTAAAGCCTAATTGTTTATTTTTTTCTGTGGGTTACGTTAAACAAAGTTAACTATTACTATTTTTAATTAAGTTAAAGGAAATCTTTAATTCAGAATCTGTGCTGAAAAAAATGGCCAGATTTTGAAGTGTTCCCATGTCCAAGTCAGATCAGCTAGTGGGGTCATACTTGGACACCATTCAGTGTATACTCTGTCCTCCATAATAATACCTATTTGTTTCCTATAGCATATGCCTTCTCTAGTATAACCTCCAAACTATGGCATTTTGTATATACTTTGTTTTGAAATGTTCTATAAACTTTGTTCTGAACCATATACTTGACTTTGAGCAGTCAGCATTTTCATGTTCTGCACTTGTGTTTTAATAAATTTTATCTCTGCTATTTAGTCAATTTCTTGCCTAAAATAAACTGTACAAGGTTAACTGATATATTTTAGAAGAACATACGTACATAGAAAAAATATTTGCTTTTCCAGGAGAAGGAGCCAGCATGTCCTGCTGGACCTGCTCCTGCTTTTGCATTAAGAGTGTGATAATGAGCTGAGTATTTCTGACACAAAGTTTTTCCTTCCTCTCTCCCATTTTTCCAAGCGTAGCAGCTTGAGGACGGTAAAGGGGTTTGTGCATGGTAGAGGTAGTGCTATTGCTAAGACCTGCTCTGTTTTTAAGAACTGGCCCTGTTAACACAGATCATAATTTCAAGACCTGGAATAAAGGTGTACAACTTCCCTTGGCTTGGGGATTGCACCAGGATCTGCACTTCATCTGTCATGAAGTTCACAGGGGTTTTCTGAGAAAGTTGCTAATCTAATTACCAAAGAAGCAAACAGTCTAGACCAGTGTTTCTTAAACTTCTTTGCTCTCAGGACCCCTTCCCACTTTTAAAAATTATGAAGGACCCCAAAAGAACTTGTGTGGGTTCTACTTATCAATACTTACCATATTAAAAAATAAAATTGATGCATTCATAGAATATTTATTTATTGAATCATGTAAAGTAACAATATAAAACCGTTAGATATTAATATAAATAAAATATTTTTCATGAAAAAGCCCTATATTTTTTGACAAATAAAAGATGATGATGAAAAGAGTGACATTGTTTTAAATTTTTGCAAATATCTTCAATATCTGGCAAATGTCTTGGGGGACCCGCAGGGGTCCTCGGACCGCACTTTAAGAAACACTGCTCTGGACCAAGGACAGATAACATTTAGATGTACTGAGTCTAAACAAAGGGTTACCAGATGTTATAATACCAGGAAAAAAGTGGGCAAATAACTTTGCTATTTCGTGGTAGTTTCCTTCTGAAATTCAACAGTGGAATTTTTGTGGACCATATTCCTGAAGATTGTAGGTTGTACACCTCTTTCGTTAGATGTAGCATAACACTAGATAGTCTCCTTTTTGCCCTTCCCCTAATGACTATAGCATGTTGCATTCAACTTATTGAATAATACCAAGACATGCCAAGATCTGTCCTTATTTGACTCACTATTGAAAAAGAGAAAACAATTTGCAGAGGTGTTAAAAATTCTTCCATTCAAATGTGCATACAGAAAATTTTATTGGAGCTCTTCATCTAGGATGCAATATAATATGTTGCTTATTTAAAATAATCCTCAGCCTCCCTTTTTTCTATAGCAGTGTATATTATTCTGCTTAAGCCAAAATATATGCAAGCCCTGCAGCATTTGATGGGCTTTTATGCTAATTATGCTGGGGGGGTTGGGTTTTTGTCTTCAATTCCTACCCTAAGAGCTCTACCAACTCCATCTGCGGGTAGTAATGCGAGTAATAACGTTAGCTTTCATAGATTCCATTCCTTTTTTTTAAAGATACATTTTCCCTTGATATGTGGAATCTATGTAGATATTTGAAGGTATTAGGAGAAAAGGCTTAACTGTCCCTCATAAGATTTCACAAATCTTCCACCCTCTTTTCTGACCATTATCTTTATTTCTACAGCAGCACAAATAATTGTATATTTGTGATTTTCAGTGAAACTGTATATGGTTGGGAAACCAATGTCTGAGTGAGAAACAACGTATATAGCTGTTGCTAAGACACAAAAACGCAAATCGTGTGAGTCACTCAAACTTAAAAAAAAAAAAGGCTATACAAAACTATCCTGATAACTGGGTTAATTGGTAATCTGCCTATGCATAAAAGGATATGAATCAAGATTTAACATCTCCCTCCTTCTTTAAAAAAAATCAGCTGCCCATCATTCCAGAAATTTTATCTCTGACCAAAATGTTTTCAGCTGTCTGAAATGGTAGCTGCAGTACAATCTGTAAGCAAGAAAGCGCATGAGAGACTATTTGGAAATATTTCATAAATTTTTCTGTCCTCCCCATCCCTATCTGAATGGCAACAGCAGCTGGATCAACACTACAATAGGAGTAAAAAAAGTTAATTCACAGCTCATGTGTATTCATGACTAGGGAACAAAAGGGAAGGTTAATTTGCTACTGCTGCCCAGATGAATATGTATATTCCAACATGATGGAAACCTCTCTGATGCTTCTCTACAACCCAGCTCTGTTGAATATATAAGTTGAAATAATGTCCCTCTGTAGTGACACCAAACCAGATGAAGATACTTTCCTTTGAAATGTGAATTGTTTCTGAGTGCTGTTAGATTTCATTGATAAGCACCCTGTGCTTTTGCAATTAGTCATAATAGTTTATAGGACCCACATGACATTGCTCAGACTGCAGACTTATATCAGCTGTTGAAAGTCAGACTGAGCAGAATATCTGAATACAGAAGTTAGAATTTAAAAATAATTGACTCAGAAATACAGTGCTGATAGAAGTTGCAGCTGAGAAATAGGAAAGTTAAACAACAAATGGTGAAAAGTAACCATATTTTTGCTGTGAACATAGGGTCTCTGATAAATGTCCAAGAAGCAAGACCAGAATGTGAGCTCGCAGTGGACTATATGAAAATCAATAGCTAATTTGAAATGGGGAGGACACAGATAACAGAAAAAATCAAAAGCTGATGAGACAGCTCCCTAAAAACTAACAATTGAGATAAACTGAAATAATCTATGTAATTTATATACAGGTAGTCCTTGCTTACTGACTGCCTCATGCAGCGACCATTCAAAGTTATGATGGTACTAAAAAAATTACTTTGCAACTAATCCTTGCATTTGTGACTGTCACAGCTTCCCTCAGACATATGATCATTCCTATGCTTGCAACCAGCATGCATTTTCGCTTGCAACAGACTTAATACAGTACTGCAAAATCGTAACCCCAGGTGCAGTTCACTTAGTAACCGCATCACTTCACTTAATGACCGAAGAGGAAATAAGGTCATAAGCCCAGTTGCAGTCACATGATTTTCCACTTAACAACCATGTCACTTAGCAACCAAGTCGCCAGTTCCAATTGTGGTTGTTAAGCAAGGACTACCTGTAATGATACTGAACCAGATTGTAGTAGAAGGGTGAGGCCTGCAGGATGGAAGTTGGAAGGTCCCAAACTCCCTCTCCCAGGTTCCCTTTGGGTCTTCATGCCCTGGACCTGCCTTCTGCTTTGGGATAGTGGCTTGTTAGTTCCTTTCTATCCTCCAGAAAGTGCTTCACCAGGCATCTACCCCTTAACCATGTCGTGTGTGAGAGGGCTGTCCCATCCTGTGGTGCCTTCTTGTTGTTCAGTCGTTAAGTCATGTCCGACTCTTCGTGACCCCATGAACCATATTGCGCCAGGCCTTCTTGTCCTTCACTGCCTCCCTGAGTTTGCTCAGTTTCATACTCATTGTTTCAGTGATGCTATCTAACCATCTCATTCTCTACCATCCCCTTCTCCTTTTGCCTTCAATCTTTCCCAGCATCAGGGTCTTTTCCAAAGAGTCCTCTCTTCGCATTAGGTGACCACAGTATCTGAGCTTGAGCTTCATTGTCAATCTTTCCAATGAGCAATCAGGGTTGATTTCCTTTAAAATTGACTGGTTTGACCTCCTAGCAGTCCAGGGATCAAAATGCAAAAATTGAATTAATTTTAACAGTGCTACCATCTAGTTATGTAGTGTGGAAGCATGGTGATTAGAGGATCCAGCCCTTCTTTCCTCCATTGGGAGATAAACCAATGAAAGGAGATTAACAGAATCAAACATTTTTATATATATGAGGAAAGTGTAGACTTAAATATTAATATTAAATACTACCTAACAAATGTTTAATGCTGAAGAATATAAATAGTGGAATTGCCCAGATTAAGGGCAACAATTGGCAAATTATTTAAAAAGGCAAAATCCAAAAGAAAATAACAGTGCTCTAGACAGATCATAGGATGGTGCTAGTCTGCTACAAATAGAGATCTCTGCCCCATGATGCTACAAATTACAGGAAGATTCTAAAGGAAAGTTTATAGTTTTATGAACATGTTCTATGACTGAAGTCTGGTAGTAAACCTAACTTTTCATTGCTTGTTCAGAGTTTTAGAAAACATGGGACTTTAATGCAACACAGAAAGTAGAAATAAAATCCTAACACAAGGGCCTCAGTTACCTTGGACTTTTCCAGTTATCCTAGGATATTCCAGCCTTTAATTCAAAAGCTGCTGGGGAGAGGGAAAACCTTACTTTTACCCAGCTTCCATCCACAGACTTCTCATGAGCTTCCCTTTATTTTGAAAGGACCAAACCTTTTCTGTCTCCAGCAGAGGGAGGGGTTGGAGCAATTGGACTTTGTATGTGACCAAGAACCATGTCTCACTTGTGGGTGTGTGTATTACGGGAATGAGCTTGCAGCCTGGCAAATTGGCTATATTCATAACACAGATTTTTTTTCTTTTGTAAAGATGAATAATTTCTACATGTAGCGAAATCCCACCGGTAAGCACTCTGCACTAGACAAAGATGTATCATTAATATATCTTTATAATATACCTCCTTTCCTGTTTTGAGCTGCCTCTACTAGATTGCAAGTTTATGGATGGTGATACCTAGAGGACACTTTTTTGTGTTGGACACCTGCTTGTAATCTCTGAGTAATATTTAGGAAATTTTAAAATATGTATTGTTTTCCACCCAAAGGAATGTTGGAAAGAAAGAAAAAAATGGGGCTTTAGACTGTTATCTCTCAGCAGGATAACTGTCTAGCAATTGAACAGAACAGGACCGGATTTGGTGCAGAGCAGAACCTGGCAAAAATAGATCAAATCTGAAAATAAGATGGATCTGGTCAGAGCTGCAAAGAAACTCCCTTCCCCCAAATTTCCCCAATCCACCCTATGAGAGGCAGGTGGGGAGCAGCTCATATGTTGGCACCTGCTCTAAAGCACTTCCCTGGTCACATGACACCCATTCTTCCTAGTGGTACAGTCAACAATCACAGGAAGGGAGAGCAGCCATACCTGCTGGTGCCACATGTTACTTTGTTATACAGTCAGGTCCAGAAATATTGGGACATCGACACAATTCTAACATCTTTGGCTCTATACACCACTACAATGGATTTGGAATGAAACAAACACAATGTGCCTTAACTGCAGGCTGTCAGCTTTAATTTGAGGGTATGTACATCCAACTCAGGTGAACGGTGTAGGAATTACAACAGTTTGCATATGTGCCTCCCACTTGTTAAGGGACCAAAAGTAATGGGACAATTGGCTTCTCAGCTGTTCCATGGACAGGCGTGTGATATTCCCTCAGTACCCCAATTACAATGTGCAGATAAAAGGCCCAGAGTTCATTTCAAGTGTGCTAGTTGCATTTGGAATCTGTTGCTGTCAACTCTCAAGAGGAGATCCAAAGAGCTGTCACTATCAGTGAAGCAAGCCATCATTAGGCTGAAGAAACAAAACAAACCCATCAGAGAGATAGCAAGAACATTAGGCATGGCCAAAACAACTGTTTGGACCATTCTCAAAAAGAAGGAACACACCGGTGAGCTCAGCAACACCAAAAGACCCGGGAGACAACGGAAAACAACTGTGGTGGATGACCGAAGAATCCTTTCCCTGGTGAAGAAAACACCCTCCACAACACTTGGCCAGATCAAGAACACTCTCCAGGAGGTAGGTGTATGTGTGTCAAAGTCAACAATCAAAAGAAGACTTCACCAGAGTGAATACAGAGGGTTCACCACAAGATGTAAACCACTGGTGAGCCTCAAAAACAGGAAGGCCAGATTAGAGTTTGCCAAACGACATCTAAAAAAGCCTTCACAGTTCTGGAACAACATCCTATGGACAGATGAGACCAAGATCAACTTGTACCAGAGTGATGGGAAGAGAAGAGTATGGAGAAGGAAAGGAACTGCTCATGATCCTAAGCATACCACCTCAGTGAAGCATGGTGGTGGTAGTGTCATGGCGTGGGCATGTATGGCTGCCAATGGAACTGGTTCTCTTGTATTTATTGATGATGTGACTGCTGACAAAAGCAGCAGGATGACTTCTGCAGTGTTTCGGGCAATATTATCTGCTCACATTCAGCCAAATGCTGCAGAACTCATTGGACGGCGCTTCACAGTACAGATGGACAATGACCCAAAGCATACTGCAAAAGCAACCAAAGAGTTTTTGAAGGGACAGAAGTGGAATGTTATGCAATGGCCAAGTCAATCACCTGACCTGAATCCCATTGAGCATGCATTTCACTTGCTGAAGACAAAACTGAAGGGAAAATGCCCCAAGAACAAGCAGGAACTGAAGACAGTTGCAGTAGAGGCCTGGCAGGGCATCACCAGGGATGAAACCCAGCGTCTGGTGATGTCTATGCGTTCCAGGCTTCAGGCTGTGATTGATTGCAACGGATTTGCAACTAAGTATTAAAAAGGGAAAGTTTGATGTATGATTATTATTCTGTCCCATTACTTTTGGTCCCTTAACAAGTGGGAGGCACATATGCAAACTGTTGTAATTCCTACACCATTCACCTGAGTTGGATGTACATACTCTCCAATTAAAGCTGACAGTCTGCAGTTAAGGCACATTGTGTTTGTTTCATTCCAAATCCATTGTGGTGGTGTATAGAGCCAAAGATGTTAGAATTGTGTTGATGTCCCAATATTTCTGGACCTGACTGTATATGTGTGAAACAAGCACCACAAATCTCTCTGGGTTAGTCAGAAGTAAAGTTTTATTGGAAGCATTTGCAAAGGCTGGTGGGCTTCGTTGCAAATAAGAAGCCACACCCACATACACCCGGCCTAATTATATACATTCCCGATCGCAAGTCCTTCCCCTTTTCCCCATTGGCTAAGGTACTCTGGGTGTACAGTCTTTCTGGCCGCTCTAGGATTTCTTCCTGGTCCCTCCCACCTCATCTATGGTAATTGCTCAAGGTTTCAGCTAATTGCATTATACTGATAAAGATTGCTCCAAATTAATTTGTATTTACATTGTCCCACACAAGGAGACAACTTCCTCTCCATCTGCCACTATTTGATAACCATAATACTTAACACTACTTCCTTATCTCTCACACAGCTGCACTCTTAGCATGCTCAAGTTACTATTTCTTTGTCAATAATAACATATTTTATCCATCTCTCACATATAGAATAAAATATAAATGGCTTTGATGGCTGCTGATGGTTAAAGGGGTTGGAAAGCTCTGCATTCTATTCCTACCTTGCTTTCTATATCTCTAGTAAGGCTACAATTTATTCTATCAGATCCACCTGTTCTTCAGTGCAATGCTACATAAAAAGAGGACATTAGATCACCTTCTGGAACTATCACTTGAGGTCCCTTCCCTCCCACGACTGTAACGTCCTACCCAGTTTAGCTTTGATTTTGGTTTCCTAGTACATTGTCTAAATTATATCTAGCTTTACTAAGAAAAGGATAGCCTAGTTGATTTGTCTCTGTTTTCCTTCAGCCAAAGGATGAACTCCCACAGGATGGACATAGTTTTGATTTGAACAGCTATAATTTGTATCTCTAAAATAATAAATAAAATAAAAGCTTCCTTTGTCTCCCCAGAAAGCTCTGGGAGAGCTTCTGTCATGGCTGATGCCACTGTGCATCTGATAAGACCCAATCCTCATACAGTATTTGGAAGCCCCACAGTGCTCCATCTGAGAAAGTAACCCGACAGCTCCAACAGCCATATATGTCTCCCCCCTTCCCCTTCCCCTCCCTGCAACCTTCTTGCCTGATGAAGAACTTTTGAAACTTAGGCAATTATGACAAATTTGAAAAATTGCAGTTGATCTAATATGGGCATTGCCTCTATACATATTTCTTATGGCCAACATCGCTACTACTGTTTTCTTTTAAAAAAATGTTTTAGGGAAACTTCAAGAGTAACGCATTTATCGCGCATTCGATTCTGTGAATTGAAATCCTGCTTGTTATTGTTGAGCACCGGCTGGCTCTGGCTTGTGCCATTCAAAATGTTCGACAATTCGCACTCTTGGGATAGGATGGAGAAAACGGCACGCTGGTCTCGTGTGTTGCTCTGGGCATTTATATGCATGTGCACTTTTCAGCAGCATCTGCTACCACCTCTCCAGACGCTTGACTGAAGAGCCCTCGGGCGCCTACGAGTGCGCACCAACAATTTCAGAGCGGGGTTCCCCGAAAAGGAAAGAAATAGGAAGGGACCGAGTCAGCAGCTTTCATCGGGGCGAGGCGTGTGCAGCGTTCTGACTGCGGCGCTGTTTCTGGGCAGCGGAGGGCTCTATCGCGGTTTTCCGTGCCAGGCGACTGCGTGAATGTGCCACTGTCGTACGTCCAGCAATTCCCAGCCACGCTCCCGCTCGCCCGGGGGCAAGACGCCAGAGCAGCCTCAGTGTCGCCGAGGACGTGGAAAGGGGCACCGGCGCAGCGCGAGGGATATTCTCTCTCCCGGAGGGGGGGACTCCTTCGAGCCGGCGTCGCCTCTGCCCCGCGCGGCGCAGCAAGAAGCGCGACGTCATTTCAGCAAGCGCGCGCGGCGAGGCTCGCCGGGCTTGCCGCGCCGACCCGCTCCCTCCCTTTCCTCAGGCGCAAAGACGGGAGGGAGACGGCGGACGAGGTCGAGCCGCTCCCTCCCGCCGGCTATGACTTCACCCTCCGTCAGCCGCAGCCCCCACTGGAACAGCCTTCTGCCCCGGGAGCGGACGGACGCGCGAGGCGCGTGGCCCCGGCTGCCTCCACGGAGCCCGCGCTTGGTAAGGACAGGCCGGTCCGCGGATGGACGGAGGGCTTCGCTTCCGTCGGGTCGGTCGGTGGGTGGACGGAGAGCGGAGCATCTGGGGCGCCCTGGCCTGGAGGGTGAAGAGAGCCTCGGCCTCTACTAGCTCGATGCGCACCTGCACCCGACCGGCTAAGCTAGGCTGAGCTCGACTGGTCGGGCCGTATTCGAAATCGCCAGCCCTTCCTAACTAGGCCCAGCGCTTTTCTTATGAGCAATATAGAAGAGGGGAAGGAAGGGCATATGGAGAGAAAGCCAAGAAAATACCTAGGAAATAACGGGAACTCTCTAAAGGCCAGAAAGGTACTTCTGAGAATTTTAACACGATTGAATTCCATTCGAATCAGGGCAGCTGTATATTTGTAAAGCATGGGATAGTTTCAGAAAAAGAAAAACAACAAAACTAGCAGGGGATAAAGAAACTGGAATGAGCTGATATGCTTTATGTGGCTTTTTCTGCCATATTATTTTTAAAGTTAAATGACCACTCCTTAAGGTGAAAGGTCAGACTGAGCATGGGGATGACAGCTCTTTCAGATAAAATGACAGGTGTGGGACTGGAATGATGGCCCTTGACAAGCCAAGAGTTGAGATGGTGGGCATGGCTTCTGGTTCCTTCATTCTGTGCCCAGAGACAAGCTTTCCTGTTCCCATGGTCATGCTTTGGTTCCTCACATCCTACTCCAGGAGACAGCCTGGCCCCATATGTATGCCCTTTCAGTCCCACCCTGTCATTCCAGTCTCACACCTTCCTTCTGTTCCTAAACATGCCAGTACAAGCTCAGAAGCTGTTATTCCAGTCCTTGGTCTATAATTTCAGTGGCAGGCCTGGCTGGCCTTGTATTTAAAGGGCTGTCATTAGAATATCATGGGAGAAGGAGCAACCTCGCCAGTCTCATTTCATTTCAGTTCTAAAATGGACATTCTTGTACTTCATTTTAGAACAACTCCTTATTATATTATATTTATATATAAAGGCCAGGAAGGCCTTTGCACAACTCCATCTGGTGCATCAAGTACACCCTTTAATAGATTGGGGGGGGGACCCTTCAGACAGTCACTCATGCCCTAGTCACCTTGTGCAACATGCTCTACATGGGGCTGTCCTTGAAGACCTCCCAGAAGCTTCAACTGGTCCAGAATGTGGTGGTGTGAGCAGTAATGGGCATGCCTCAGTATGCCCATGTTACACCTCTATTGCATAAGCTGCACTGGTTGCCGATTTACTTCCGGATGCAATTCAAGGTGCTAATTGTTACCTGCAAAGTCCTATATGGCATAGGGCCTGTTACTTGAGGGGCTACCCATCTCTCATACCATCTGCCTTGCCAATTCTATCCTGCAGGGTTGGCACGCTCAGGGTTCTTTTAATTAAACAATGTCATCTGTCGGGACCCTGGAATTGTGCCTTCTCTGTAGCAGCGCCTGCTCTTTGGAATGAGGTTTTTCCTGAGATCTGTTTAGCCTCCACTCTGCTGTTGTTTAGAAAATCTGTGAAGACTGGCTCTTTACCCAGGACTTTGGCAAGGGAGTGTGAGACCTCTCACTTGCCATCTTTATCTTTTACTGATTTTGTTGTAATTACTTTAATTGTTCTGAGCCACACAGCATACACGTTTAATATATTATTACTATTACTATTACTATTATTATATTGTTGGAGTGAATACTGAGTGTAAATAAATGGTAGTAAATTGTTTCCTATTGAATTTATTATTTCTGATTTTTTTTCATATTTTTATTAGAGTTTTACATAATTAAAAGCTAATACAGATTTAGAAAAGATATATAAACAAAAAAGAAAAAGAGAACAATAAAGAGAAAAAGGAAAAGGAAAAAAAAACATAAAAAGTGACTCCCTCCTCCCTCCAGATAAGTATAAACATTTATAGTAACTTAACACCTTCTCTGATATTACAGAAAAAGAAACTGTTCTTCCCATTTCTCACCACTAAACAATAACCAAATTATAAAGAAAATGATTGATCAGTTTTACACAGCAAAAGCATTAAGACTACCAGTAATAATAACCCATATGTTTTAAGCTTAGACAGCTAAATCTATTTTACATTTTGACTTTACAACTTTCTCTAGTACGTAAAAATAAAAAAAATATCCCCATAAGCATAAAAAATGTCAATAATAGTAACATATATGTATATTTTAAACTTGATCCAATAGATCCCTTTTACATACTAACCTCTAACTTTCTCTAACAAATAGGAAATAAAAGATTCATCCCGATATAAAAAAACCTTTACATCATCTTGCAGTCCTGGTCAGAAAAAAGATTCCAATAATAACAACCCAAAATCAAAACTTACACAACTTTGAACTCCTTTTTCTTCTTTTTAAGAGGCTTGATCTTCAGTCGCTTCTTCAAATGAAGTCCCGCATAGTGATTTCTTATCATTTTCTCCCTGTTTGCTTTCAGAAGCACTTCACAGATTTAACGCTTCCCTTCTGTGGATCCAAAGTAAAATAACTCTCCAACTCACTCTTCTGATTTGTAATCTGGATATCCCCTTAATTGTTAAAACATCATACAAACAGCATAGTTTGTATATCCATTACAACTTCTTTCTCCATGTCGCTCTTGTAATCAAACATCTTTAAGTTCATTTTCAGATCTATAACATCTTATTCCATATCTTCCATATCTCTTTTATAATCTGGCATTTCTTTAAAGTCCATTTTAAACTCTTTATTCAAATCATCTTCAGCTTCTGTTTTATCCAGTAGAATCTTTTCTTCTTTGATAACCTCTGTTAGATCCAATTTTAAAAATAAGTCCTGAATGCATTGTTTCCAAACAGATTTAAATTCTTCTATAGTAAGACAATGTCCTTCCATTACGTTAGGGTATATCTTTTCTTTTAATTGCTCTCTGGTTCCCTCTAATTAACCTCCAAAGCCCAGTCTTATCTTTTGTTTATTTTCAGAAGCAAAACTTTCTCACAGTAGGTTTTCTTACAATTAACTCCAAAATCATCTGCTGTATTTTTATAAAATTTAAAACAGTCCATTAAAAAAAAAAAGTATTCTTTCATGTAGCCCCTTAACTGTCCCCCATCAGCATTCTTAACTTCCTTTTGCTGTTTCCAGTAGTTAAGATTTTTCTTTTTAATCTTTAAACTTACTTAAATCTTCTTTCTTCCAGGATAGAAGGAAATTATCCTGGTGTACAGCAACTTGCCTTTCAGAAGGTTTATAATTTGCAAATAAATAGTTAATAAGTAATTTCTGATGGTAATTAAAAGAGGAGGTGAAAGCAAATCTATTGTCTTTTTGGAGGCTCCAAACTGCGGCTTGGGCTCGATGTTTCCTGCAACTCCCAGAGCGCTCAACCCACTGGAGATTGCTAAATTGCGATCTCTTCAAAGGGAGCCTCTGTAAGGAGTACATATGGATGATCCAGTCATCACTTTTGTCCGGAGATGGTTCCAAAGAGCTGGATCTTTCACCAGCTTCTCTAACCTGCTATGTTTGTTGGCTCCGCAAAAATTGAGCCGTCCTCACTCTGCCATTACTCCCCCAGAAGCTGAATGTATTATTTCTGATTTTTTTGCTGATAGGAGAAGCTCACATGGGATTCTCTGCTTCAAGTGCCAAAATACCATGCGCATAGATTTTGGGTGCTGTTCGTTCCCTGCCTCTATTTGCATCCAGGTCATTGCTCTTCCAGTATGGCCAGAGTTCATTATATTTCCAAACTGATGCTTGAGGGATAGGTTTGAATTTTTCCATATTTTCTGATATCATATTCTTAAATTTAAATTAGTTGTCACAAAGTCTCCATGTCGATTGGGAGATACAAAGCTGTTTTAACCACGGATTATCTAGAGTTGTGAGGAACTGAATCCAGATCTTCTGTATCAAAAACACATCCTTTAATGCAACTCATAATTCTTTGCCCCTGAAGAAAGAATTGGAAGGCAGTGTTGTTGTGATCGAGTAAATGAGCAGTAAGGGATTATTTTTTTTACCAGATGACTCTAGCTTCAAGTGATATTTACCTGAGGGAAAAACAGCATGTGGCAATTTTAAAATATATGTGAAATGTTTCTTAGTATTTGATATTAAATCCAGGGTCATTCAAGTGTGCATGGGTGTGTTTTGTAGTAGGGTATGAGAGCTGAGAATCTTTTAAGGCAAACTAACAACTCTTCTAATATTTATTGACTAATTTTTGATATTGGGGGGTTATATTTGTACACATAGGCTTCACCAAGCATGGACCTCAAACTACCAATGTGAAGTTCACAATTTTGAAGTGGCAGGACAGCAGAGGGTTACTTTCTGTGATGATGAACCTGACGGAGTGGGCTGAAACGAAGTGGACAGATCGCTCAAATTCCTCAGCACAACTGCCTCCACCATCTTGGGGCAGCAATGACTCCTTTTCTTTCCAAGGAGATCTCCAGGAGATAATTCACACAGCCACTTTAGTTACATGTACCTTCCTACTGGCTGTCATTTTCTGCTTGGGTTCTTATGGCAACCTTATTGTTTTTTTGTCCTTCTTTGACCCAGCTTTCCGGAAGTTCAGGACCAACTTTGATTTCATGATCCTCAATTTGTCCTTCTGTGACCTCTTTATCTGTGGAGTGACTGCCCCCATGTTCACCTTTGCTCTCTTTTTGGATTCTGCAGCTGGTATCCCTGATGCTTTCTGCTTTACCTTCCACCTTACCAGTTCTGGGTTTATCATCATGTCCCTCAAGACAGTGGCTGTTATTGCCCTTCACCGATTAAGCATGGTGTTAGGGAAGCAGCCTAATCGGACTGCCTCTTTCCCTTGCACTCTCTTGCTCACCCTGCTCCTCTGGGCCACAAGCTTTACTCTGGCCACTCTGGCCACCATGAGGACCCACAAATCTCGCCTTTGCCTTCCCATTTCCAGCCTGGTCAGTGGTGAGGGAAAGATCATCCCTTACTTGTATGTTATTGACTTCATATGCTGTGTGACAGTGGTTTCAGTCTCTTACATCATGATAGCCCAAGCCCTGAGGAAAAATGCCCAAGTAAGGAAATGTCCTCCCATCATCACAGTCGATGCCTCAAGGCCTCAGCCTTTTGCTGGATCGCTTGCTACTGGATGTGCTGATGGGGTACAGTGCACTGTGCCAGCTCTGTATAGAAACCAAAACTATAACAAGCTGCAACACATCCAAACACATGCATACATGAAGAACTTTGGCCAACTGTCTGCATCTGCTGCCAGCAGATTCCAGTTGGTGTCCATGATTAACTTGTCCACGGCCAAGGACTCTAAAGCTGTGGTGACTTGCATTATTATCGTTCTTTCTGTTTTAGTTTGTTGCCTTCCATTGGGCATATCTTTGATACAGGATGTTTCATCCAAGAACAGTGGCATTGTGCTTTATCAATTTGAACTATGTGGATTTGCACTTTTTTTTTTAAAGTCTGGATTGAACCCTTTTATATATTCTCGTAACAGTGCTGGCTTAAGGAGGAGGGTCCTTTGGTGCATGCAGTACTTAGCTTTTGTTTTTTTCTGCTGTAAGCAGAAAACACGGCTTCAAGCTGTGGGCAAAGGGAGTCTGGAGGCCAACAGAAATAAATCATCTCATCATGAGACCAACTCAGCTTATATGCTATCTCCAAAGCCTCAGAAAAAGTTTGTGGACCAAGCGTGTGGCCCTAGTCGCTCTAAAGAAAGTGTGCTGAGCCCTAAAGTTTCTGTTGGCCATCAGCATTATGGAGGAGGCCAGAGTAGTTCCACCCCCATGAATACCCGCATTGAACCTTATTATAGCATCTATAACAGCTGCCCTTCTCAGGAAGTGAGCACTCCCAACAGCTTGCAGCCAACAAACTCTCCATTCAGGTATGCCAACTCCTACATTGCCATGCATTATCACACAACAAATGACCTAGTGCGGGATTATGACAGTACTTCTGCTAAGCAGATACCAGTGCCCTCGGTGTAGCTGGTGGGAGCCGGCAGTGTCCAATGTTCTACCACAATGGTGGCTACCCTTTTTTGGCAAGTTGTGCCATGAGTCATCCAGAGTATGATCTTGTGCCACTATTGCATGCGCATGAATGTTCAGCCCTTCCATGCCTTGAGTTGGTTTCTCCTTCAGTCAGGCAGCAGCCAGGCTAGGAAAGATAATGCCTTAGCTAGTCTCCTAAGTTCTCCTGTTTGTGTCTTGCAAATTACTATTCCATATTCTGCCATCTCACTAGCAGTGCTTCTCCTTTTTAAATAGCCCATTGTGGGTACAGTATTATAACCCCAGAAGTATTTTTTCTGGACTCCAGCAAAGATCAGTCTTTTCTCAAAATGTCTGCTACCACAAATCACCGGTGTTTTGTTGTTTTATAACTGAATCAGGTTTTGCTTTCTTGTTTATATGGTGCTTGAAAATGTATGTTTTAGCAATGTTGCTTCTTAAAAGATTTCTACTTTGAGTTCTGTCTATTACTGATTTATTGCAGAACATTTTTAGCAGCTGGCAATTATGGTAGTTATGTACAATGGTAAAAAGTAAGGAAAAACATCTAGTACCAGGTTCAGGGTTGTGACTCCCTTTCATGTTACTGACATTTACTCAGCCTCTCACTTTTGAAATAGTTTAAAATGCATATTTATCATTTTTTTTCACTGAGGCTCAAAAAAACAAATAAAATTCTGTGACTGAGAAAAAATAATGTGTGGCAGTTGCTATATTCTCCCCCCTCTCCCCGGCTTTATTGGAGAATGAACTAAAATAGAAACTTGAAGTTGTATTTAACACTAAAGTGATAGGAAAAACAATTGAAAAATAGTTTTTTAAAAAATCAGAAGGGCAGTTATCACTAGAGTGATGCTTCGCGATTCTGAGGACCCTGATTTTTGTCTGCTGATACTGGATACTAAAATATTCCTTGCCATTAATAGTTAGATAATCTGCCAGGATCTAAGGTGTTTAAAGTGATTTCACTGAGCTGTCAAAGGACATTGTAATCTCCCACCTTCTAATGTTACAAAACTAATATCTGTAAAGCTAACAAGTATAATGTCCTTTGTGCACTTGATTATGTTCTACAATCTGCCAAATTTCAAATTGAGCCAACAGATATGCTGAAAATTGATACCTTAACACTTTTTGTTTCAATTTTTGGACAAAACATGTCATATTTTTGTCAAATAGCAATGAAAAATATTGATGTATTTTATTCTGATCTGTTGAAAAAGTGTGTCCTTCACTTAATATGCCACGTTCTAAGCTCTAATTCCAAAATTATTGGGGAGCTAGGAGGGCATGAAAATGGCAGATGTGACTGCGCAATTAAAGCCCTGCCTCTTACACATGACACCCATAAAAAGGGTACAGCTGCCATTTTGACTTTTTTGACAGTCCCATGTGGACACACCTGAGAGTTACGTTTCTTCTGTTTTATTAATATTTAAGATGGCATTTATAATGAGAGTTATATCATGCACATGCTCAATTTCATTCTGAAGCTTGAAAGCTACCACTACTCCACTCTTTGCTTGGGGATTCAGTGTTGGAGAGGTATGTGGATCCTAGTCTATCATTTTGGAGTGTGATTTCAAAAAATAGCATTACTGTATATATTATACAGTATTGGTACACTAGCATGGATTAATGGGTGGGTTTTAACCTTTCCTGTGCTTTCTCCACAATGCTTGGGCGTATTCTTTTTGACCCTGAGAAGCTGCCATAGGAAGCACTGAGAAGTTTGAGAAGTGGAAACATAAAAAGAGAAGGCCTGTATGGAAATGTACAGCACTAATCCAGGGTAACATATTGATGACACTGTGCCAAGCTGAGGCTATAGTTGCATTCTACCCTGTGGCTGAATAGCAGCAACCTGGCCTGGAATGAGACACTCCATTCATTGATTGCTTCTGGATAATTTAAATTGTATTTTGTGTAATCTGACTCTGACAAGGATGTTATATTCAAATTGCAACCTCTGTCTGCAGTCTACCCTCTTCATTACAAACTGCAGGAAGGAATTTCTAATTACCTCCTCTACACCATTCCTTTTTATTGTATTCAGCACAAATAAGTTTTCTAAATTGTGACATTTGATTATCCCTAATAAAAGTATTATTCTACTGTTACTCTTTTTATGTGCTCTCATTAGAAAACATGGTTGTCCTCATTTCTTTTTTGTTTGAGGTTCACAAGTTAATAAAGAATAACCTTGAAATTATGATGAGCCTTAGATAATCCTAGTTATCATATATATATTAAATTTATAAGGAAGTAAATTTACAGAAACAATTATAAATGACCTTTTCAAAAACAAAAATTCTGAATCAAAGCCAATGTAGGTGAAGTGCTTGAACATATAATATTCTTACAATAAATCACATTCTTGGTTCATGCCACTACATATTTTTAATTTAAGCAAGAATGGTTCCTGTATATACAATATATCACACACCTGGGTAAATATAAACATTTACAGTCTGGCTTCTAAGGGGGCCCAAATGTTTATGAATATTATAAACTAGTAGAAGCACAAGGGGTGGGGATGAGGTGAAGTTAGAAACCTAAAATTAAAAACCTTAGCCTTTTTTTTCTTCTTTTCTTCTTTTTGCATTTTAATCATTGTCAAATTTGCTTTGTTCATTTTTTTTCAACATGAACAAATAATATTAAATAGCAATACAGTGGAGACTTTAAGATTAAGTAATCAGCTTAAGACAAAAACCTTTATTGTACAACAAATATTTTGATGCAATCTGCAGTGGTTTTTTAATGCTATATTTAGTTCTGGATGAAAAAGCTAAATAATCTCTGCCTATTAACATTGACATTTTAAATCATAATTAATGCTGATACAGTGCTTCTCTCTCTCTATCTTCAATGGTCTAAGTTATCTAAACATTAGAGTATTAATAACCTTTAATCAATACTGTACAAATACCATTGTACTGAAATAATATAAAGTATTATCTATATTTTACAACAGTAAAAGAAGGAAAAGAAAAACATATAGAACAATAATCTTATGGCCACTAAAAGTACAGTTTGACTGTGCGCCTCAGCCAATCGTGGCATCCTATTCAGTGGCATCTGTGATAAACTTCGTATGCAAGTGTACACATTTCCCACTTTGTCGCACTCTGCATTTAGAGTACACCTAAAATAATTAAAGAATAAATATCCATATTGATCCAGAGTGGCACGGGTCCCCAGGACCTAGGAGACAGAACTACTTTTGATATGGCATTATGTTTCTTAGAAAATATGATTTTAAAAGACCACTTTTCTATAAAGATAACTTAAAAAACATTTTATGTTCTAATAAATGTATCTTTCAGATGATGGCTATTCAAAAGTATTTGATACTTTTTTAGTACTCCAAAGCCAACTTAGCAATCAGCATTGCTCCTCATTCAGTTTCATCTATGTTTCCTGGTGCAGCTTTTTCTTTGTGTTATTAGCACTGGCTCATTCATAGTTTTCAACACAGCACTCAACTGGTGCCAGAAAAGCTTTTGTTTGTGTTCCTCAGGACTCCATTTCAAATAGGTTTTCCTTTTTAATAGTTTTCTAAGCTTACTGAATTTCTGTGGGATGCTGTTGGGTGGGAGATCTTCCAGTACAACCATAATGAGAGAATCCTGGTTTTCACTGAGAACCCTGTGTTCAGCAAAGTACAGCTCGTACTGGCACCAGCAGCTGTGGACAAAGCTGGGTGATAGCACAAAAAGAACTTTATGGCTGTTCTCAATGCAGTAAAAAATGTTCCCAAGAACTGGATGCCCTGGCATGAAATCCCTTTCATGATAACATATTTTAAATCCATTGGCTTCCAGTTTTTCCAGTAAGATCTCTTTGGTCCAGGATGCATCATTTTCACTGTATGAAAGGAAAGCATCATATATTTTGTGTTCTGGTCTCTTCTCATATTGTTTCCTTTTAGCCTTGCACCAATACCAACCCATCTTCACATACCATGGACCATCAAAATACCAGCACAGTAGAGTTATGATAGACATAATCAAAATGGCCACACTAGCTGTGATTCCGATTTGAAGACGAAGAGAACAATACAACATTGTTAGATGACTGTTTTCCACCAAAAGACCTCGCTTTTTAGGTGGAAAACCACAGAATAGTCTTTCTCGGCCATTTATTTGCACTTGTGGGTTAGCAAGGTATGTGCTTACAAACCAGTATAATTCACAGTTACAGAAAAAATATTTCCCTTGAACTGTTAAAATTTTCAAGTTTGTCAAATGGTGGAACATCTCTTTCATAATGATGAGAATGACATTGTTGCTGATATCCAACTCAACCAAGGATTTAGGGAGAGACCCTGATTGTAGAAAAAAGATTTTATTTTCTGACAGATTTAGATATTTCAGTTCAGGCAGAAATTTCCCCATGTGATACCGCAGATTTGTAATTAAATTATGGCTTACATCCAGGTTAGTTAGGGAAAGGTAGGAAGTGTTCAGATTCAGTTGCATTATAAGATTTCTAGAAAGATTAAGGGATTTTAAACTTTGCTCAGCCCCCTGGAAAGGGAAATCACGTATCTTATTATCACTAACATCACATTCCTCTAATGAGTCTGGAAGATATGCTGGTGAAATGTTTTCTATTTTATTGTTTCGAATTTTAAACACTGTTAAATTTGGGAAAAGATTAGGATTAGCTATTCCTTGTATGTTAGAGTTGCTTAAATCAAAGCAGCGCAAAGAATTTGATAGGTAGGGGGATTTGTGCAGGAGGTTATTGCTAAGGTCAAGAAAAATACATTTATTCATTGTGTCTTGGAACCCTTCTAGAAGTTCTTCAGTGGAACTGTTTGATGTTCTTTGACGTGTTGCCTTTGTAGGGAGGCTTTCAATGGAAGTGTGTTCAGGAAGATCTATATATGAAATGGCTGATCTAGAAGAATGCTTTTCTTTTCTCATTGTATGTACAGGATTAAAATTAGATATAACTGTTTCAGGTTTGTATATAAAATGATTCCCCTGAAGAAATATCTCTTCTATTTGAAAAAACATTGCACCAAATTCTTTTGGTATTTGGTTAATTTGTGTGAAAGATAAATCTATGCTTTTGAGACTTCTTGGTAGGGTAAGGGTTTGCGGAGTTTTAAGGGGATTGTGACTGAGATTTAAAAACAGAAGATTGCTATGCTCCAGATTATGGCTCTCTTTTGCAGATTTGGCATTTATGGATATTTTGTTATAACTCACATCAGTTAAATACACATTCTTCATTTCAAGGAATACTGAAATCAGGGTTGCAATATCTGTCTCCATGTTGTTGTGACTGGCATTAAACTTTTTAATTTTGTCCATTGTAGCTTTGCAGAGTTTAGGATCCATTTTCTCCCTCAATTCATTCTCAGTTAGTTTTTTGTTTAATAGATCCAGTGTGCCATTTGCTGGGATTCCACAGCTTGCATTAATCTGCAATACTGAGGATGGAAATCTTGTTCCCTTTTCATTGTGTCGTTCATTGCCAAGAACATTCCACTTTAACACTGAACTGAGATTTAAAAGGCCATCAGCTCCTTGCTGCTTCTCTGCGGGCATAGGAGGCAATGTCATGCCTCTTAGAGATGGGTCAGTCAATGAAACATTTATTATTCCATCCATTTGTGAGAATTTCTGAGATGACATATGTTGTGGTTGGCTATTAGATAAAACAATTGTTGGATCAACTTGGAAACTATAATTGTGTTGCGTATTTAAAACATTAAGAATATTGAGATTTACTTTCTTTTTTGTAGTCATTTCTTTCCTTACATTATGTAAAAAACTGAAGCCTCTTCTTGGAATTTGAGATTCATATAATGAATTTGCTTAGAGAGGATTTGAACAGAAGAATCTTATTGTCTGAATGCTGAAATCTTCCATCTCTACCACAAAAGAGAATGATGAGATAAAAATGCAAAGTTCTGATGAAGAATCCCATCCTGAAGAAGAAACAAAAATAGCACTTGTCTATTCAAAATGTAGTTCCAACAACTCAGTTTCACAACTTCTCAAATCAGAAACTTTTTAATTGACAAAATTATATTGTTATATATCTTAAGTTTTTGATATTTTCAGTCCTAGCTCTTTTAACAGAGATAAAACTTTAGTTTAACCATACTTTAACCATTTGGAAGCTTCTATATCATCTTTTCTATTCCTTGCATTCCTACTCTACGTGGTTCTTTCAGAAGGAGTCAAATCTGTTGGTGGGGTACATGTTTCAATTCAGTTTGTTGTTTAAAGCTTAATGTATGGAAAGTAAGTCATGTTGGCTTTGGCAGCAAAGTTTATATGATCAGTGGATGGTGAAATCAGGTTCTCTATGTGTTCAATTTGAGCTATGAACAGTATTCATGTTTACAAATGAGGATGTATTAAAGTAGTGGTTTCCCAAATATTGCAGGGAGAGATAGTGCTTCTTAGAATTTATTGGGGGATTACTATACAGAAGATTATCAGTCTGAATGAAAAAAACTTCCTTAAAAGACACCACTTACCTTCTCCTATAAACTAGAATTGCAATAAAAATGTTGGATGTGTTGCAAGTTACAGTTCTCTCTAGCAGTTTAGAGGCATATGAGGCCTGTACAAGTACTTTGTATGACATGTTTTCCATTCAGGAACATGTCCAAGAACTTCTACAAATCATGCAGTAGATAGGTCAGTATGGAAAGAACTCAGAAGATTTTAGGTGGAAGACTTTGAAGATAAGAAAGGGTGACTTTAGCTCAATTACTGTCAGCTCAAGCTACCTCATAAGGTTGCTGTTGAGGGGAAAAATTGGAGGAGAGAATGGTATGTAGGAGTGCTTTGTATGCTGCGTTGACTTCCTGAAGGGAAGGTGAGATAATAAATCTAATAAATACATTTTAATAATTGTAGACTCCAGTCTTCAGTCACATCCCATGAAAGTGGTACATGCTGTACTACAACTTGTGTGGAAATAAGTAGGGTATACAACCAGTAGAGATACTAATGAGAAGGAAGCATCTTTATGGCTCCCATTAGTGGCTATAGAGCTAAAAGAGTATGGAGGAGTATATAACAATGTATGTACATGATAGAGGGAATTGACCCCCTCCACCCAAAAAGCAACAGAAAAAAATTAAATATTTTCTGGTGATTCCAAATCACTGCTTTTTGTTGATCATAACACTTGAGTACAGTGATACCTCGGGATACGAACGCCTCTGCGTGTGAATTTTTCGGGTTACGACCAGCTCCGGCCCCAAAAATTTACCTCGGTTTGCGAACTCCGCCTCGGGGTACGAACCGGATCGGCGGCCATTTTCCACCGTGACACGTGGCCCATGGCCATTTTCCACCCGTGCCACGTGGTCTGTGGCCATTTTCTGCCCATGCCACGTGGTCCGCGGCCATTTTTCCGCCCGTGCCACGTGGTCCGCGGCTGTTTTTCCGGCCCTGCCGCGTGGTCCGCAGCCGTTTTCGCGCCGCGCCGGGCTGTTTTCGCGCCGCACCGCGCCAGGCCGTTTTCGCACCGTGCCGTTTTCGCGCTGCGCCGTGCCGTTTTCGCGCCGCGCCGTGCCGCACCCGGCCGTTTTCGCGCCGCACCACACCGCGCCCGGCTGCTTTCCCGCCCGACGCGTGGTCCGTGGACGCCAGAACGGATTAACGGTAATTACATTGAACCTTATGGGAAATTGCCTCGGGTTGCGACCAAATTCGGGCGGAGGGCGGAACGGATTAACCGGATTTACATTGAACCCTATGGGGAAATTTGCCTCGGGGTGCGACCAAATTCGGAGGGCGGAACGGATTAACCGGATTTACATTGAACCCTATGGGGAAATTTCCTTCGGGTTACGACCAACTCGGGATACGCCCAGAGTCACGGAACGGATTAAGTTCGTATCCCGAGGTACCACTGTATTAATTTTCCTATGTTTGATTTCAGCTCTTTCAGGCTAAAGAAGCAATGGTAAGAAGCTGGTATTTAGAATATTCTCACACGATATGTTGGCCAAATAAATAAATACTCAATCATAGTAGAAATCTCATCTTTCCAGGAATTCCATCTACAAGAGTTTATAGGCATGAAACAGTTTAAACCTCATCCAGATAAATTGGATCATTATAAATTTGGGCATTATAATATGACCCCTCAAATGTTAGAAACAAACTAGTTTCTATATCTTTTCATCTTCCAGTCTGTCTTCCTATTCCTGGAGGTCCCCCTTCCAAGTATATTTAAGCCTGGCCTTCCTTTGCTTCTGATCCCAGAGAAGGTCAGGCAGGCGCTACCACATGCAAAGACAAAGAAGCAAACTGAAGCTTTCTTTCAAATACCATATACTGAAAAGGTCTGGATGAAAAAATGCTTCTTTGCTTCCTTTTTATGATGATAAGAATGGAAGACTTGTCATCATAAAAGCAGACCATAATAGCAAGGTTGTCACAGAGAATTTCTGGCTCCAGCTCCTAAGGAAAAGTGCCTTTCTAAAGGCTAACAGGTCTGGAGCCAATCTTGGGGTGCATGTTGTGAGAGAGATTGTTCTAGAGGTCAGGCACCGGAGTGGAAGAGGCACCTCTCCTGGGTCCCATCAGATGGCATTGTTTCAAGGGAAGATTTTATAATTTGTAAAAATCAATGCCTAGCAATTAGAGCAGATGTGCAAGATTAAGGTTAATCTGAGTTAACTACATGCTATGTTTGTGTTTTAGTACACTTAAAAACACCTGTGAATATGCTGGGATGGGGATTAAAAAGAACATGTATGCTGCCATAAGTGGTAATTAAACTGATGGCACACAAATTTAATAAATAAACACACTCTAGACATTACTGTAGAAGACTGATGGTTAAGAAAATATTGTATTTGATGTCATTTTGTTATATAAAGGTTTAAAGCTTTAATAAAGTATCTATTGAGATATATGCAGGCAATCCAATATTTACATTCTTTTGGTTTTTTCAATTTCAACTCTCAGCAGCCTAGCTAGTATACTTGATGCTGAAGGATGCTGAAGGAATTGTGGTTTGGCAGTATCTGGAGGGCTGCAGCTGGTCTGTCCCTGTAACAAATGTGAAAAATACAAGGTGGTTTCTGCTGATTGTGTTGAAAGAGCAGGTAGGCTATCCATTACCTTGCCTCAACTAAGTAGGATTTTATAGGCAATAATTAGCACTTTGAGTTGAGAAAGGATAGCTAGTGCAGTTGTTTCCACAGTAAGGTTATACATTACCTACTCCAAGTAAATAATCTGGGTGCCACATTTTTACAAGATGAAGCTTCTGGGCATTTTTCAAAGGCAGCTCCCATGGAAAAGTAAGTCTGATCTTGGAAAAATCACTTCTGGTCACAGCTGTCACCTAGGCATCCATTCCTAAAATGGATGGGTTCAGAAGAATCTCCACACAAGAATTCAGTGTTTTCAGAGAGAAAGATACCTCATGTAGCAGAGACTTGTGTTCTATGCCTATATCAACTCTTTGCATTTCTGTTTTCTCTAAATTAAGTTTCAGAACTTCCAAGTTTCTCTTAGCATGGCACCAATACCCAGAGCTTTATACAAATGGTCTTATCAATTTCATATATATGTTAAACAGCATGGGGGAAAACAGTTCACAGATTAAAAGATACCAACACCATATTTTGGGATTCTCTCTGTACAAAAACCAGACTCACCATAAAGCAGCACTTGTCAACTCTAAAACCTATTAGGTCACTCATATTGAAAGCTACCTTATGCAGTTTGGTATAAATTGAAAACTTGCAGACAAGATAAAAAGGGGCATGACGTGTACAGGACACAACATTGAAGATTTTCTTTCCAACTGCTGTGCTTCCCTCATTTATTCCCTGTGTACTAATCCTCCCTCAGCTATTCTCCACCTTTCCCTTGCATGTAGTTCACTCACCTTTTTATTAATTTTCTTCCCACAATGGAGTTTAGATCTGGAACATTTTGCTGTTTTTGCAATTGTGGATACAACAGCTGAGCAAAATGATTTCTGAATGCCTCTGTCCTATCAAATTGAACTGATCATTTGCATCACATCCTCTGGAAATTCCCTGCTAATGAGGATGTATATGAACCATTAAATTACAATGTGGGAAACCCTATAGATATGAGAAAGGAAAGGTAAGCTCTTGTTTTGAACCATAACATCTGTTATAACATGTAGATCAACTATTTCCCACAAGTGAATGATTAAACATGATGCAACAAGGAACCAAGGCGCTTGCTTACTTTCCTTTGAAGTGATTGCTTAGTATTTAGAATGAAGTGATTGCTTAGTGTTTAAGCCAGTGCAATACATAGAAGTTGGTTTAATTTGTTCCATCTCATTTGTCCTCCTGCAAATAGTATTTGGTCTCACATGCCTTTGTTGTTGTTGTTTAGTCGTTAAGTCGTGTCCGACTCTTCGTGACCCCATGAACCATATTGCGCCAGGCCTTCCTGTCCTTCACTGCCTCCCTGAGTTTGCTCAGTTTCATGCTCATTGTTTCAATGATGCTATCTAACCATCTTATCCTCTGCTGTCCTCTTCTCCTTTTGCCTTCAATCTTTCCCAGCATCAGGGTCCTCCTGCAAATAGTATTTGGTCTCACATGCCTTGCTCAGACTTAACCGACAGATCTGGGAATGCCCTCCACCCTGGGTCCTGTAACTTTTAGCTTGGCTTCTCTTAGTGAATCATTGAGGAAAGGTTCCTGAATCAAATAAACTGTGACAAATACTATTTTGCAGACACCTTCATTAGTTTTTTCCAACCCACTTTTTTTCTTTTTCATTCCAAAGAAACCAAAATTGCCAGACAGGAAAGTTGCCGTAATCTGATGTAACTTTTTGCTGCACCTCCTGCATTGCTGAATGTTTCAATTGTAGAATAGCAACTTTAGAATTAACAATGCTAAATCAGAGTGGTAGCAAATGAAGTCCATCTTTATACCAATTCAGGTGTGTTGTTGTTGTTTAGTCGTTAAGTCGTGTCCGACTCTTCGTGACCCCATGAACCATATTGCGCCAGGCCTTCCTGTCCTTCACTGCCTCCCTGAGTTTGCTCAGTTTCATGCTCATTGCTTCAGTGATGCTATCTAACCATCTCATCCTCTGCCGTCCTCTTCTCCTTTTGCCTTCAATCTTTCCCAGCATCAGGGTCTTCTCCAAAGAGATCTCTCTTCGCATTAGGTGACCAAAATATCTGAGCTTGAGCTTCATTATCGATCCTTCCAATGAGCAATCAGGGTTGATTTCCTTTAAGATTGACTGGTTTGACCTCCTAGCAGTCCAGGGGACTCTCAAGAGTCTTCTCCAGCACCACAGTTCAAAAGCATCAATTCTTCGGCGCTCGGCCTTTTTTATGGTCCAGCTCTCACAGCCATACATTACTACTGGAAAAACCATAACTTTGACTATGCGGATCTTTGTCGGCAAGGTGACGTCTCTGCTTTTTAATATGCTATCTAGGCTTGCCATAGCTTTCCTCCCAAGGAGCAAGCGTCTTTTAATTTCATGGCTGCAGTCTCCGTCTGCGGTGATCTTGGAGCCCAAATAAATGAAGTCTGTTACTGCTTCCATTTCTACCCCTTCTATTTGCCAGGAATTGATGGGTCCAGATGCCATGATCTTAGTTTTTTTAATGTTGAGTTTCAAGCCAGCTTTTGCACTCTCCTCTTTCACCCTCATCAAGAGGCTCTTTAGTTCTTCTTCACTTTCTGCCATTAGGGTGGTATCGTCCGCATATCTGAGGTTGTTGATGATTCTCCCTGCAATCTTAATTCCGGCTTGTGATTCTTCCAGCCTGGCATTTCTCATGATGTACTCTGCATATAGGTTAAATAAGCAGGGTGACAGTATACAGCCTTGTCATACACCTTTCCCTATTTTGAACCAATCGGTTGTTCCATGACCGGTTCTAACTGTTGCTTCTTGGCCCGCATACAGATTTCTCAGGAGACAGGTAAGGTGGTCTGGTATTCCTATCTCTTTAAGAATTTGCCACAGTTTGTTGTGATCCACACAATCAAAGGCTTTTGCATAGTCAATGAAGCAGAAGTAGATATTTTTCTGGAACTCTCGTGCTTTCTCCATGATCCAGCGAATGTTGGCGATTTGATCTCTAGTTCCTCTGCCTCTTCGAAACCCAGCTTGTACATCCGGTAGTTCTCGGTTCATGTATTGCTGAAGCCTAGCTTGTAGGATTTTGAGCATAACCTTGCTAGCATGTGAAATGAGTGCAATTGTGCGATAGTTTGAGCATTCTTTGGCGTTGCCCTTCTTTGGAATTGGAACGTAAACTGACCTTTTCCAATCCCGTGGCCACTGTTGCGTTTTCCAAACTTGCTGGCATATTGAGTGCAGCACTTTAACCCCATCATCTTTTAGTATTTTAAATAACTCAGCTGGAATACTGTCATCTCCACTAGCTTTGTTGTTAGCAATGCTTCCTAAGGCCCACTTGACTTCACTCTCTAGGATGTCTGGCTCAAGGTCAGTGATCACACCAGCGTGGCCATCAGGGACATTAAGATCTTTCTTGTATAGTTCTTCTGTGTATTCTTGCCACCTCTTCTTAATCTCTTCTGCTTCTGTTAGGTCCCTGCCTTTTTTGTCCTTTATCATGCCCATCTTTGCACTAAACGTTCCTTTCATATCTCCAATTTTCTTGTAGAGATCTCTAGTCTTCCCCATTCTATTGTTTTCCTCGATTTCTTTGCATTGTTCATTTAAGAAGGCCGCCTTATCTCTCCTGGCTATTCTCTGGAAATCTGCATTCAGTTGCTTATATCTTTCCCTTTCACCCTTGCTTTTCGCATTCCTTCTTTCCACAGCTATTTGTAAAGCCTCATCAGACAGCCATTTTGCTTTCTTGCATTTCTTTTTCTTTGGGATGGTTTTAGTTGCTGCCTCCTGTACAATGTTACGGACCTCCGTCCATAGTTCTTCAGGCACTCTGTCTACCAAATCTAATCCTCTAAATCTATTCATCACCTTCACTGTGTACTCACAAGGAATATGATCTAAGTCATACCTGAGTGGTCTAGTGGTTTTCCCTACATTCTTCAATTTAAGCCTAAATTTTGCAGTAAGAAGCTCATGATCTGAGCCACAGTCAGCTCCTGGTCTTGTTTTTGCTGTCTGTATAGAGCTTCTCCATCTTTGGCTGCAAAGTATAAAATCAATCTGGTTTCGGTATTGACCATCTGGTGATGTCCATGTGTAGAGTCGTCTCTTGTGTTGTTGGAAAAGAGTGTTTGCTATGACTAGCTTGTTCTCTTGACAGAACTCTATTAGCCTTTGCCCAGCTTCATTTTGTACTCCAAGGCCAAACTTGCCTGTTATTCCGATTACTCCTTGACTTCCTACTTTAGCATTCCAATCCCCTATGATGAAAAGGACATATTTTTTTGGTGCTAGTTCTAGAAGGTGCTGTAGGTCTTCATAGAAGCGGTCAACTTCAGCTTCTTCAGCATCAGTGGTTGGGGCATAGACTTGGATGACTGTGATATTGAATGGTTTGCCTTGGATACGCACTGAGATCATTCTGTCGTTTTTGAGGTTGTACCCCATTACTGCCTTTCCCACTCTCTTATTCACTATGAGTGCAACTCCATTTCTTCTAAGGGTTTCTTGCCCACAGTAGTAGATATAATGGTCACCCGAATTAAATTCACCCATTCCCGTCCATTTCAGTTCGCTGATTCCCAAGATGTCGACGTTCAATCTTGTCATCTCATGTTTGACCACATCCAGCTTGCCTTGGTTCATAGATCTTACATTCCAGGTACCTATACAATATTGTTCTTTACAGCATCGGACCTTCTTTTCGCTTCCAGATACATCCACAGCTGAACGTCCTTTCGGCTTTGGCCCAGCCGCTTCACTCTTTCTGGAGCTACTTGGAATTGCCCTCCGCTCTTCCCCAGTAGCATATTGGACAGCTTCCGACCTGAGGGGCTCATCTTCCGGCATCATATCTTTTAGCCTTTTAACATTGTCCATGGGGTTTTCTTGGCAAGGATACTGGAGTGGGTTGCCATTTCCTTCTCCAGTGGACCACATTTTGTCAGAACTCTCTGTCATGACCTGTCCGTCTTGGGTGGCCCTGCACGGTATAGCTCATGGCTTCACTGAGTTACGCAAGCCCCTTCGCCACGACAAGGCAGTGATCCATGAAGGGGAATTCAGGTGTACTTCACCCCAAAAGAAAATAAGATGCTTTGTGTATTCCATGTGCATGATTTAATTATGGCCTATGTCAGATTTTGGTGAGGAGTTAACTGTTGTTGTTGTTCAGTCGTATCCGACTCATGACCCCATGAACCATATTGTGCCAGGCCTTCCTGTCCTTCACTGCCTCCCTGAGTTTGCTCAGTTTCATGCTCAGAAGAGTTACAGTCAGGTCCAGAAATATTGGGACATCAACACAATTCTAACATCTTTGGCTCTATACACCACCACAATGGATTTGGAATGAAACAAACACAATGTGCCTTAACTGCAGACTGTCAGCTTTAATTGGAGAGTATGTACATCCAACTCAGGTGAATGGTGTAGGAATTACAACAGTTTGCATATGTGCCTCCCACTTGTTAAGGGACCAAAAGTAATGGGACAGAATAATAATCATACATCAAACTTTCCCTTTTTAATACTTAGTTGCAAATCCGTTGCAATCAATCACAGCCTGAAGCCTGGAACGCATAGACATCACCAGACGCTGGGTTTCATCCCTGGTGATGCCCTGCCAGGCCTCTACTGCAACTGTCTTCAGTTCCTGCTTGTTCTTGGGGCATTTTCCCTTCAGTTTTGTCTTCAGCAAGTGAAATGCATGTTCAATGGGATTCAGGTCAGGTGATTGACTTGGCCATTGCATAACATTCCACTTCTGTCCCTTCAAAAACTCTTTGGTTGCTTTTGCAGTATGCTTTGGGTCATTGTCCATCTGTACTGTGAAGCGCCGTCCAATGAGTTCTGCAGCATTTGGCTGAATGTGAGCAGATAATATTGCCCGAAACACTGCAGAAGTCATCCTGCTGCTTTTGTCAGCAGTCACATCATCAATAAATACAAGAGAACCAGTTCCATTGGCAGCCATACATGCCCACGCCATGACACTACCACCACCATGCTTCACTGAGGTGGTATGCTTAGGATCATGAGCAGTTCCTTTCCTTCTCCATACTCTTCTCTTCCCATCACTCTGGTACAAGTTGATCTTGGTCTCATCTGTCCATAGGATGTTGTTCCAGAACTGTGAAGGCTTTTTTAGATGTCGTTTGGCAAACTCTAATCTGGCCTTCCTGTTTTTGAGGCTCACCAGTAGTTTACATCTTGTGGTGAACCCTCTGTATTCACTCTGGTGAAGTCTTCTTTTGATTGTTGACTTTGACACACATACACCTACCTCCTGGAGAGTGTTCTTGATCTGGCCAAGTGTTGTGGAGGGTGTTTTCTTCACCAGGGAAAGGATTCTTCGGTCATCCACCACAGTTGTTTTCCGTTGTCTCCCGGGTCTTTTGGTGTTGCTGAGCTCACCGGTGTGTTCCTTCTTTTTGAGAATGGTCCAAACAGTTGTTTTGGCCACGCCTAATGTTCTTGCTATCTCTCTGATGGGTTTGTTTTGTTTCTTCAGCCTAATGATGGCTTGCTTCACTGATAGTGACAGCTCTTTGGATCTCCTCTTGAGAGTTGACAGCAACAGATTCCAAATGCAACTAGCACACTTGAAATGAACTCTGGGCCTTTTATCTGCACATTGTAATTGGGGTACTGAGGGAATATCACACGCCTGTCCATGGAACAGCTGAGCAGCCCATTGTCCCATTACTTTTGGTCCCTTAACAAGTGGGAGGCACATATGCAAACTGTTGTAATTCCTACACCGTTCACCTGAGTTGGATGTACATACCCTCAAATTAAAGCTGACAGCCTGCAGTTAAGGCACATTGTGTTTGTTTCATTCCAAATCCATTGTAGTGGTGTATAGAGCCAAAGATGTTAGAATTGTGTCGATGTCCCAATATTTCTGGACCTGACTGTAATACACAGTGAAAATCCTGCTGGTTTGTATCAAGCAGTTTATAGACCGGAGGCGGGGGGGGGGGGACGCTAAGAAAATTTCTGTTTTCTCAAGGGGCTTTAGCTTTTCTCCAGTTGTTTTAGATCTCTATTCCTAGAATTCTCAGCCAGATGCTAGGTATTCTGGGAGCTGGTCCAGCACATTTGAAAGAACACATTGGGAAAATCTGTTCAAAATGTATTTTCTCATTCCCTTCAAAGCTTTTTTTTTTTTTGTTATGATTCTTTAAAACATTTAGCCTTATCTGTCAAAGCAAGCGAGTCTGTTTCAACTACAGCTTAAGAAAACCTCATCAACAATGAAGGTTTTTTTTAAAGCAATAGGATCAGTTGACCAATTATCTGTCAGCAGAAGGAAACTGGAGTTTAATAAAATTAAAATGGTGCTTACCAAATAAATATTCAGATTCCCCTCTTAATATCATCACAATTAAATTGATACCAATTCAGTTAGGTAGTGCCATGAAGGAAATGCTGTCACTGCCTTTTTCTGGAAGGTGTTTTTTACTTCCCCATTTAGGCAGACCTGCAATATCCAGGTGACCTCCTATGCAAGTACTGACTAGGACTAACTCTGCTCAGCTCCTGAGATCAGCTAGGTACTACCCCTTACTGAGGACAAGAGCCCTCACATATAATTCTTCTCAGTCAATCCCTATCTCCAGTGGAGAAGCTTACTTCCCACACAAGACTCTAAAATAGCACCAAACATTGTTGGCTGAGACTATTGTAAAGACCACTGCCACACATTGGGGTAACTCTGTGGGAATTACTTGGAACAAATAGAAAAGATCAGTTCCAACATAACTACTTGGCAAGGTGGCAGGAAAACCCCAGTTAACCATTGGGTAAGTATTTGGATCCATCACCCTCTTCCTGATTTTAAGTCCAACCCACATCAACTATTAATCTACCATGACAGTAATTTGATAAGAGAATACTTCCTAACCCTGATCCCCATCTTCCCCCCGAACCCAGAAAATAAGATTTAGAGCATGTCTTACAGAATGAGTGGAGGTCAGATTGCTACCAGAGTTAGAAGGCATGTTCTGAGAAGGCTCCTTACTGTGTATTGAAAATACCAACCTCATTAAGTTGGGGAGAGTGCCAAAAGAGGATCACAACGCAAAAACTATTGTACTTTGGATACATCCTGTGGGCTGATGCATTTGTGGAAAATATGATAATACCGAGCAAGGTGAAAGGAGAAGAGCTTTGACTGTATGTGAAGCGGATAGACAGAGTCCTGGAAGCTGCATGAATCTACCTACAAGAATTGCATAATGTGGCAAGACATAGGGGAATTACCAGTACTTGCTACAATGCGACAGAACATAGTGTCAACATCACTCCAGTTAACTTGGGAATGGCAAGTGCTAGACAGAAGAATCTTCAGTCTGCCACAGCTGCCCATCCCACTGGAGAGACTGGGTACTTCCTGGAATGAGTATAAAGGCAGTAGTAAACATACCAAAATCTGGACCCATGAACTTAAGAAACTTGTTGAGATAGCCTACGTAAAGAGATGAAAAATATCTTTGACTTGCCCAGTCTCTCTCATGTGTTACAGTGCATAGCAAAGACATGGAGGGCCCCCCCGGTAAAGATTTGTCACTGAACATCTGAACAGGTCAAAAAAACTCCTCTGCAAAAGAAACCAATATATTACCAAAACAGAGTCTCATTTTCATCTTCCATAAAGTGGAAAAGCAAATATTTAGAAAAGAGAGACTCCATTCTCTATTAGAGAATAAATGAAAATGTCCAAGATTAGACTTTTTTATTTTTTAAAAGTTTATCAATAGTCTCTTATATACATATAATATTCACAAAATAATTCACAATAGCTTTTTGCTTTCTTTCTGTCTGCTGGTGAATTCTTCTGACTCAGTACTTCTTTTCACTATTGGTTCACACGGAGAACTGCAGTTGTACTTTTCCTCCTTCAGTGTTGTGGTTCTGAACATCCAATTATTCCACAAGTCATTAACTTGGCACAGAAAGCAGTCCATATTCGTCTGCTGTATCCAGAATTTTACAGATAACTGGTGACTCCACCTGGAAAGAAAAATGTTTACAAAGATGTTAGTTTAAGTCACAATGAGGACGGAGCAAAATAGATCATGAAAAATCAAATCAAGCACCTGTGACCAAAAGGCTACTGTGGTCTTAATGCTTATAAAATGGACTCTCTCGAGTTGGAAAAAGATAATGCTGTATCTGAGGATAATGCTGCAATCAAATATGACCTGTCAAATTTTTTGACCTTGCCCACTCTCTACAAAATTTCCTCCCCAGTTCCTGTCAACCCAACAGGTCGAAAACTCACGTAAGTAGACAAATGGGTACTCTCACTCCGGTGGGAGGAAAAATGCTGGTGGCACCTTGGAAAAAAGGAGTCGGGAGCAGTTGCCGGTAAAACGCGAAACCGCGCTCACCCAAAAAGGGCGCAAAGCAACGGAAACCCCGCCTCCTGTGCACGCCAGCTGGGCTCTGCTCTAGGAAGGAGGCTCTGGCAAACCACTTCCGAAACACTTGCCTTGAAAACTGCAAGGACTCGTCCAAGCAGTCACTGCAGAGTCAGTAATGACTGAGCGCAGATAAAAAAAAAAAAGCTCTGGCTGAATTGTGCCCAATATTTTTAAAATTTAAATACTTTATTATATGTGATGGACTGGAATGGAGGAAGGGGGGTGAAAACGGTGCTCTCGTTTCCAGAGCAATGCTCTGGAGATAAGCGGAGAAAGCTGGCGCATCCCTAAACATTCCAGAAGATAGTAGAGACTTGTGCCTGGGAATTGCTGGTCAGTCTGAGAAGATTTCTGTAAACAGGTGCTGGCAAATAAACCTTGCTGATTGAACCTGCATGGTCTCCATGAGTTCTTTGGGCTAGGCCTGACATTATTTGAGGTAAAATGTATTTTTCCAAAAAAAAAATAATACACCTTAAACTAATGCTATCTTTAATTTTGGGGTGTGTGTGGTCTAACTGCAGTATTCTTTAATAAAAACTTTGTCTATCAACATTTTTGTCACGAGCTCTGATATTAAATATGACTTAAACAGACCTGAACGCTCCATCCAATTTGGAATGTGCTTAATATCACATAAAGACCATTAGCAATAAATAAAAGCTTATGGAAAAGTGTCATAGTCCACACCTGTTACCTGTGCCACGTTCTTGTTACTTACTCCATTCCCAGTGCTCTAGAAAAATGCACTGTGAATGTCATATTACAGAAGGCACTGGGTTCTTAAGAAAGTTTAGTATATAATAATGAAAAATTACAAGTTTAGTACCAGAACTTTCACATTTTCCTAAGTGAAATGCATTTTTCATGGGAGACTTTTCTCCCAGAAGTCAACATGGTTTAGATCAAGGTCTCAAACATACCCCAAGAATATACTGACAGGAATGAGGCTCCAGCATATATACAGTTACTGCATGAGGAGAATCAGATTCTTTGCACCTTAAGACAGAATAAATTGTTAGCAGACAATGCAGATTAAGAAAATGGTTAACAGGCTTCTCTGAGCCCCAAGATTTTCAGTTGGTATGAATAATCTCTAATGTTGATGGAAGTCGTGCTGCAATACTAGCAAAGAATTATGCTTTTTGATAATATTTTCTGGTGAATCTTCTATTTCTCAGCAACATATGTACAATGTTTGTTAAATGATGGAGTTTGTATAGTATCTATCTTACTAACAGTTATCTGTAGAGGTGCTGGATTTCAATGAAAATACTGGATAACTGGTTAATTTGAAAAAGAAGTGTTCACTTTTAATTGAGTCTGGGAGCGTGCTGCCAATCTCTCTCAACACTGCAAATACTATCAGTGATGGCCGATTCACCTGGAACTCACACAACGCATACTCAGAGCATACCTACTTGCTAGGGGAAGCAGTGAATATTAGCCGGACTGCTTGTTTGGGTCAAAGTCTACTTTTCTGAAATTCAGATTTTCTCCATTACATTCAAAGTGTACTGATGAAAATCAATGGTTTCCACAATCACATAGTAGATTCTGGAAAACTGGATCACAACCCCCAAAAAGTACATGCTCTTGAAATACTTTTGTGATTATACCTAAAGTAGCAGACAAAGCAATACCTGGCAGGAAAATGTCAGTGCAATGGCTATTTTTTTTTTAAACAACTTAGTCCTTGCCTTACAGGTAATTCTTGAATTATTTTTAAGAGATAAATCTGGATTGTGCCCAATAATTAGTAAAGGAAAACAAGGGCATTTTAAGGGTCCAAGAGCCCTTTCCTTAGGAAACATATAGTTCAATCAGTCAGTCAGTACAAACAGCATTTGTTTTAAGTGTAACTCACTTCAATTTCACTGTCACTTGTCGAGGTTTGTCAGTTAAGTCACAAACATCTCCATTGCCATAGTAGTGAGACACCATTCTGTCAGGAAAGTTACAATTTAAGCCCTGATTGCAACAATCACATTTAAAACTCACTGCTTAAGGAACCAAAGCCTACAGTCCTTCATGTCTGCCTTCTATACAATTACTATAAAACTTATAAGCAAAACTCTCAACTAGAGTTGAATATCAGAAAAAAATATACAATATTTAGCACTTGTATCTTGCATTTCCATTTAGTACTTCTTTTTGTTTATTCCAAATGTTTCTTCAGTACAAAAAATATAAATACAATCCATCTTTACAACCCACAGTTCTTGGAAAGGCAGCCATAATAAATTATCCATCTATCCACCCACCCACCCACCCACAGGTGGGCTGATAAAATATTTTTTTGGCTTAGTAACAAAGATAAAATGAAGGAAATTCTACAATTTAAAAGCATGGGATACAATATTATGCAACACTAAAGATTCCAGCCCGAGTTGAATACTAAAAATAACTGGGGCTTAAAAATCACCTGCAATCTACACTGATTTTAACAACTACTACAACAAAGCAGCAACCCGCTCTCTAGGCCAACATTTGAAACCAGTTTGTGCATACTTGACTGTTTGCAGGCCGTCATCTTTGTGGTGATATGTTCTAGCTACATTCTTTTGTGCCCATTCAAGGTGTTCCTCTTTGTTCCATGTGCCCACAACTATAGTTGTTTTGCCATTTTCTTTATCCTAAAAAAAGTAATATATTTTCTTGGTAATTTATTTAAAAAGTCACACATAATTCTGTATTTTATACCACCCTAAACAGAAATTCTGACGTAGACAATAATCAATATTCATGCTGTTATGACAGTTTCCATATGGCAAAAACCCAATTGGTTTCAGCCAGCCTTCCCTTATTACTAAATTTCAGTGTTTTTGACAAATGATAAGTCTGTTTTTTCTTTTGTTTATTTAAGTCTTGATGAGCATGTTCCACTATTCTTAGTACAGTGGGGTTGGCTGAATGAGAACAGGAAGGAGGATCCAGGAATGGGTCATATAATAGGAGACTTTAAGTCATGTGATCCCTTTCCTCCTGAGCAGTGGGAATGATTAACCAGTGCTTGGACACCTCCATCAAAACAAACTGAAATAAACTTTCATAGCAAGTATCCAATAGTCCATTCTTAGCATTTATAACATTATGAGGCAGAATTAAAATAGCACATCTAACCACCCAAATGCTACACTGCTTTTATGCCTAGCTACTACTTTGCTCATCTTGGGTTGACAATATCAGAGATACGACAAGGCATTTAACTGAATATTGGTCTAGCTTTATTATAGCATGAGCCTCGTGCAGCTATAGCTTTGTGCAGCTGCATGTGTTTTGCATAGAGCAGGTCCCAGATTCTGTCTTTGGGGGTGGGGGTGAAGATTTCTCTCTGAAACCCCAAAGGACTGCTCTCAGTTAATGAAGGCCAGGGATGAGCAACCTGTTGTTCTTGGATTGATTTCATTCTGATGGGAATGCCCAAAGAGAAGATAAATGCAGGAGGGGATAAACAGAGAAAATCCGAAATGGACAGAAATGAGAGGGAAAGTATTTTCAAGAACCTTTCATATTTCTGGCCAAAATAGTCTTGAAAAAGATTTGAGATGAAAGGGGAGGAGGAAAGATACTATGTACAATAAAAATGGATAAAAATAAGAATAATCTATCCCCTTCCCCTTACCTTACTCCCTGGGAGGAAATATGAAAAAGACCAAAAAAAGGGGGGGGGGAGGGGTGGCAAATGAATGTTCCTGCCCATTTTGGGTCCCAAGCCAGGCAGTTATCCACATGCAGTGCTGAACAGATCACCTCCAGGGTGGAACACAGTTAGATGGGCCAAAGGTCTGATACAGTGTTAGGTAAATTCCTGTGTTCCATCTCTATATATCCCAATAATAAAGGGAAGAGTGAATTTATGAACTTCAAATCTGTACTTTCACATTCTTCTTTATGGACAAAAAACAGGAACCTGTGGCCATCTAGTGGTAGAGACTGCCAATGATTTTTTATATATACCTTGTGATACTGATGCACGTACTTGCCGTAGCAGAATTCATACCTCCACCAGCCAACACCCTAAAAGAGAAGCAGGTTCATAACATTTAGACAGAGTGAAATTCAGTAGTACAACTACTAATATATCTAGTGGGCTTCACTGAAATCAAATAAGCTACAATTTCCCACCTTGCTCTGTACAGGAGACAATTTTACTCAGTTAAGTGTGTTTTGCAAAGGTTTTTCTGATTAAAGGGTGAGAAGGTATATTTCTGGGCTCACGTTGAGACTTTCTTTACAACACCTTTCAATTACTTGTACAAGATATGCAAATTAACAAGACTGAAATTATGCAAAGTAAGCCTTCTGTACTTATGTTTATAGTTCAGCCCCCAAATTATACAGCCCAGAAACAGACTGCTCACCATAATGAGAATTAGATGGATAAATATGTGTTCTAGTCGGACTGACAAAATTGCTTAAATTGTTCCATCCACCCCTTCTGTGATATTCTTTCAGCTTTTGATACTTCTATTTCATTTTTTGGATTGAAAAGTTCTGCTTTTATTTTTAAACACACATTAAAGTTGAGTATCATTGGGTTATAAACTCTTGGGGTACTAAAAATGCATGCACTACAAAGCATTAACTTCCAAGACATATCTTCAGTTTTCCTTATTAAGTTAGCTGTTCCCTCTCCCTCTCCCTTTCTCTATCAATATGCAGAAAAGCATTCTGAGCTCAGAGCAACTTCATTTTATTTATTTATTTGTTTGTTTATTCTATTTATATTGCATCACCTTGTGTGAGATGGGCTATATAAATATGATAGACAGAGACAGACAGACAGACGCCCATCTCAGACCAGTGACTCTGGGCAGCTAACAACAATAAAAAGTCAACATTTAAAACACTACAAAAAATTAAATATAAATATAAATGCAGCCAAGAGATCTTAAAAAACCGTTGGTATCAGCACAACCATGAAACCCAGGCCCAGGCATAAAGCCAGGCCTTCAAGGCCTTTCGAAAAGCCAGAAGGGTCGGGGCCATCCTAATCTCAGGAGGGAGGATGTTCCAGAGGGCAGGTGCCACAGCAGAAAAGCATGTCTCCTGGTCCCCGCCAGCTGACATTCCTTGGCTGATGGGACCTGGAGCATGCTCAACCTGCCAGACCGGATTGGACGGGTAGAAACAACTGAGAAAAGACGGCCCCTAAGGTAACCCAGTTCCAAGCCATGAAGGGCTTTATAGGTGACAACCAGCACCTTGAATTGCACCCAGAAACACATCGGCAACCAATGCAGCTCCCGAAGCAGTGGTGTTACATGTGCTGAGTAACCGACAATATTTACAACCTGGGCAGCTGCATTCTGTACCAGCTGAAGCTTCCAAATGCTCTTCAAGGGCAACCCCATGTAAAGTGCATTGCAATAGTCCAAACGGGAGGTCACGAGGGCATGAGTGACAGTGAGTAGAGCCTCCTGGTCCAGGAATAGGCACAACTGATGCACAACCCAAAGGTGTGCAAAGGCCCTCTTAGCCACGGCTGCCACTTGCTCTTCCAGCAGGAGCCCTGAGTCCAAGAGGACCCCCGGATTGCACACCAGGTCTGTCTGGGGCAGAGGCACCCCATCCAGAACCAAAGATGGAAGAACCTTGGTACTGGGAGGCCCAAACACCCAAAGCCACTCAGTCTTGCTTGGGTTGAGCCGAAGCTCATTGCGCCCCATCCAGGCCCCTACAGCCTCCAGGCACTGAGATAGGACATCCACGGCATAACTCAGACAGCCCGGGGGGGGGGGGGGGAGATATAAAGCTGGGTATCACCCTGAACTCTCAGATCACCTCATGCAGTGGCCTCATGTAGATATTAAATAAGAGGGGCGAGAGAACCAAGCCCTGTGGCACCCCATGCAGTAGGAGCCATGGACTGGACCTCTCCCCTCCTACCAACACTGACTGGAACTGACCCTGGAGGATGGAGGAGAACCAGAACAACACAGTGCTGCCCACTGCCAACTCCTGAAGCCGGTCCAGAAGGATACCATGATTGATGGTATCGAAGGCTGCTGAGAGGTCAAGAAGAGCAAGGATGGAAGCACTGCCCGCATCCTGCTCCTGCCAGAGGTCATCCAATAGCGCGATCAATGCTGTCTCAGTCCCATATCCCGGCCTTAACCCTGACTGAAAGGGGTCCAGATTATCCGCTTCATCCAGAGCCCTTTGAAGCTGCTGTGTGACCACTTTCTCAACAACCTTCCCTAAAAAGGGGAGGCTGGAGACTGGACAAAAACTAACCAGATTAGTTGGGTTGAGTGATGGCCCCTTGAGGAGGGGGTGTACCACTGCCTCCTTAAGAGCCGGCAGGACCATCCCCTTCCTCAGGGAGGAATTAACCACTGCCCAGACCCAATTACATGTCCTCTCCTGGGCAGCCTTGACCAGCCAGGAGGGGCACAAAACTAACACAGAAGTGGCCAAACTAACAGTTACAAGAACCCTGTCCATGTCCTCAGGTTCAACGGGTTCGAACTCCTCCCAGATAACCATACAAGACTCAGCCCCCATAGCCCCCACTGGCCGTGCATCAAGGCTGGAATTCAATGCAGAGTGGATGTGAGCCACTTTACCTGCCAGATGCTCAGCATATTCCTCACAATGGCTCTGAAGATAGACCCCCAAATTACTCCCTCCAAGGAGGGTATAGGTCACCCAAAACAGGGCCTCTGGGCAGCTATTTGCAGATGCAATAAGGGCAGAGAAATAATTACGTTTTGCCGCCTTTACTGCCATGAGGTAGGCTCTAATCATGGCTCTAGCTTGTTTTGAACTCAGAACAGGCGTTATGATGCTTGAAATGCATATCCCCAATATTCTGTATTAATGAATGAGAACAATTAAAAAGTACAAGTGTTTTCCTAAGGTGTATATGTGACAGAAGGTAGACATCATCTGCTATCCTGTCATGTAATTTTCTAGACATGCAAACTGCACTGTGCTGATCAGCTGAGCCTGGAAAAGAGCTGAGAGAGGAAAAAAACCAGATAAGGTTTGTCACATATACAGTCTCTGTCACGGGGAAGGAAGCTAAAAATGGGCTAACAACCTGGTAGAAGGCTACTGGGGTTGGAGTGAGAGGAAAGGAGAAAATGGCTTCCAGGCAAAACTGGACTTAGGCAGCCTTAGCTGCTCGAGATTCCTGGATGATTCAAGATCATCAAAGAGGAGGTGGCACAGAGATTATTATGCTGGGAAGAGAATAGCACAGCATAGGATCTGGGTATCTGGTGCAGATGCCTAGAAGGAGAAGACACTAAACAGAAGATCAAGTTTGTACTAATCATGAAAATTTGCCAGCTGAGTTTTAATTAAAGTCTTTCATTAATTCTTTGGGGAAATTAGAAGTGACTACCTTTTAGGATAGGCACACTGATATATTAGCAAAAGCAACACTGTTATTGGCAGAGAGACAGTTAATCTCAGAACAATAAAACAATTAGGTCCTAAAACAATATATCATACTGCTTTGAAGGCAGAAGAAAAAAAATGGAGGGGGAACTGAGTTCTGTTTATATGCATTAAATGAATATGGATGCATAATTATCTGACTGAAAGAGTCAATCTTGCAGAGTCTAATATCTTCCTATCATTGATTATGCTATGAATAAGGACCCGATGTGTTGTCTTTTGTCTGACTGATCCTAAGAATTCCTTATAGCATATGTAACAGTTTGGAGAAACAAGAGCAAGGAGAAAGCTATTTTGAGAGCTACATTCTGAAAGTTCAGGGAAAATGTGACACACACACAAACTGAGTACATGTTTGTAATCATAAGGTTTGGGATTTGTTAAAATGGAAGTATACATAAAAGGGAAACACTAGGGGTAATAGAAGTATGAGTGGAACCTGACACAGAGAACCTGTTTGAGATTCTCATCAGGGTTATTTTTTTTAAAGTATTACAGTTCTTCCAGAAACAGGTATGTATAAACCTCATAAAGTCTGCTTTGGGATATAGAAATCACTTCAATATTCTTTTGAATTTTATACAAATCCTGCAAAACATACAAAAATATATGTAAAAAGCAGTGCATAAACTGTGTTTCTCACCCCATGGAAGCAATAAGATCCGCTAAGGAATTCTTTAATGAGCTGATCGTCTGTCAGCTTGGAAATGTGTGTTGTTCCAACTGTTAAGAGTTGGGAGGTCCCAACAGCAACTGGTTTGTGGAAGGAGGAAAATTTTTCTTCTTTTGCTGAATTAATTTCTTCCTGCAAATTAAAAAAATACTGAGATTTAAATACTATTTATGTTTCCTTACCATGTACATTAAGATTAATGTCAGAGGAGCATGCTCCCTAGTCTGCATCAAAAAACACCCACAACATGCTGCACCCACAGTATAGCCTAAGATACAAAAAATATTAATTTCAGTTGTCAAATTATAAATGCAAGGAAAAAATGTAAAACATGCAATGTACTAAACCTGAATGTGTTCTTTAATCTAACGCTTTCCAGATATGTTGGATTACAACTTCTGTTATATCCAGGCAACAAAGCCACGGCTGCTCTCATGTAATGATACTAATAAGTGTCAATCTCACAATCTCCCCTGCTTCTTTATACTAATTTAATGCATATAAACAGGAAAGATAACTTTGGTTTTGTTTGAGAGGTATATAAGAGCATGCATGGCATAGATAATATAGCTACAAAGAAGCCTTCTCCCTCTTTGACAATATTAGGTCATCCACTGAAATTAAATGCAGGGAGATTCAGGACTGACTTAAAAGGGGATTGGATAGTTCATGAGGATCAGTGGCTGCTAATTAATAGTTAGCAAGGATGGTTCTGGATTGTTCCCTCTAGATTAATTATTGTACTTTTCTTGATTAATTGTTTTCATATATTGTTTTTGTTGTTGTTTGCCACCCAAAGTAGTCTGGAGTTGAACGGCCTTTGAAATATTTTAAAAAATAGTGTTTACGCATATAGTAACAAAAAAGCCAGGTATGAGAGTGGGTGGTTGCAATCTATGCCCCAAATACAACATCAAAGCCTGCGTTTCCAGTTTCGGACCTCCTTGGGTCTTCTAAATGGCATCTTCATCATTTCTTGCTGCTGTTCTAGATGTTCCAATTTATGGGGTTTAAGTGGTGATCCTGGCAGTGACTGGCAAAATATGTCATTCACAGGGGAAGCTCTGAACCTATCCAAAGAACAAGAAAAGTTTATACAGCTTTTTCAATAAAATCACGTTATGCAATGGCTCAACAAAAACTATAATGCCATACTCAGATAAAGTATAAAAATAATGCATCTAAGGCCATCCAGAGTATTTTGTGCTGATGTGGAATTTTAGTATAATGCTATAGGTACATAAGATTCCTACTGGTATCTATGAAATGGCATATATCTGTGATCTGCTGCCACAGGAAAATATCATACAGGAATCACGTTTTAAAAAATAGCCTGGGGTGTGATTTTTAAAAAGCTAAAATGTATCTGCCCTGTCTGGTGAAGTCCACTGACCTCTCTTTAGCTATGCCTAGCAAAAGTGAGGCAAGCAAATTTCCGTGGGCACCATAACATTCTCTTGGATATAAGACATGCCAGTACTAAGCAGTCATGGAGCAGAAAGAGGAAAAAGTAGCAGAGAAATAATGTGCCATGGATAAGTGATCCTATATTTTATGGAGTGGAAAAAAGGAGAGAACTTGCCTTGGGTACTTCATTTTATAGGAGCCACTACTAAGTAAAACTCAGCTAAAGCAACAATCTGAAAATTCTACTAAGAGCTAATGATAAAGTGCCTTTAAAAAAGAGAGTTATAGAATATTATACTTGGATTCTGGCCTACAATGTTAGCTGTTATCTCAATTTCTTACCTATATTTAGGATGGTTGCATAACAAAGGTGTCAAAATAACTACTTCATATTCACAAGTAGTGACTTCAGCCACGGAAAGTATCTCGTGTTTTGCTTCTGGGTGGCAGACGTACATTACTGAGCTTGATCTGGGAAGGTTTTGTCTCAGACTACAAGGTGTGCCATTTCCCATTCCTATAGGAAAATATGGGGTCATCTGCCCTTCTATATTTTTTGTCGGAATCTAGATTTGTAAAATATAGAGAGAAATATCAGCATTAGCTTTGAAAATGATACAAATATTCTTTCACCTTACAGGAAACCAATTGATCTGAAAATTACTGACTCTGTCAAAAGGACTAAGAAAGTATTTACTTATTAATAACTTTTTTGACATTGCCTTCTCGAATGAGGCTCCTATCCTGTTGGTGTTCTGGAAGACCAAAAAGACCTGGCTGTTTCTCCAGGCCTTGGGCTAGGCTGGCTGGAGCCCCACTGGATGTTGGAGGTGGTGAGATGTTTTATCGTGTCTGCTGGAGTTCACCATCTTGTTCTTTCTTTTTCTTCTGGTCTACTTTGGTTTTGTTATTTGTTTTTTCTTATTACATTGTTTTTAATAACATCTGGTATATCGTGAGCCGCCGAGAGTCATTTGGAATGGGTGGCATCAAATTGAATAGAACAAATAAATAAAATTGCATTCGTCACTATTATTGTGTATCTAATGCCGCAAGAAAAGCAAGTATGCGTCAACCACCATAAAAAGTGGAACTAAGAAATTTAAGAGCAGATATTAATTACTAAGTAAAGTTGGCCATGGGGGAAGTAAAATTCCAAATTTCTCACTTGCCTCTTTTGCAGTGTCTTTTTCAATTCCCTTTTCTTCTTGATCTGGAAAATATGGCAAAACCCCGCCATATTATTTTCAGTAACCAATACCTGTGTTTTCATTTCTCTATAGCAGAAAACTAAATCTTTTGAAGTAGAGACTTTCTTTTACCACAGTTCTCATACTTGACTGGGTCTAACATAAAGTCAGTATGGAATAAGATGGTATAGCTATTCAAAAATAAGCTATGAGTTACTGGATCAATTCAAGGTCCTCAAGCCTATAATTATGGAAAAGTGCAAATGCATAAAGGGGCATTTTCAGAGAAATGTGAAATCAAAAAGAGGTACCTCGTGTTGGGCTTATTTTCCATCTGTGAGCTTAGCTGAAGGGAATATGGAATTCATTTATTATAATATAGTAGTGTGCAAAATGCTACACATTGCACTAACATACAGAAAACATCACACTGCTGTATTCTCATTATTATCAAAGTGTCTATTGTGGCGTAAGAAGAACTGCAGCCAATCCATCCACCTGATGTCTAATCTACTTTGGATCTTGGCTCAAATACATTCCTTAGGTGTGCTATTTGGATATAGTTCATGGGACCTGTAAATACATAGGTTTGATCAACACGTAATCTAAACCTCTAAATTTAGAGCAAGTGTTTTTGCTGTAATACTTGGTCTTTCAGTTACATGCCACACAGCACATAGTGAAATGCAATGTAAGTGCAGGACAAAAACTAAATTTAATGTAATTATTCTTAACATTAAATATAGGTGATACAATTTCTCTTCAGTCATGTACTTATTATTTTCTCTTTTCTGTCACACTGAAAAATACCATTTGGTAATAATTTCCGGGAAGTCTCTGGGGACCACAACCAAGCCTCTCAAAGATTCTGTATCTCCGTCTGTAGACTGAATTCAAACTTCATGACTAATGTATAGGTGTGAATGGACTCTCAGATGGGAAGCTGCCTGAGAGCACGTGCATCAGATCTGCTTATATTCTATATACTTTCCATACTTACATGAAAACAGTCTCTACTGAAGTCCTCAGCTTGCAAATAAAGTGAAGGAAAGCTTGTAAAGTGATTGATTATCCCATTTTGTTAGCTGCAGCTTGCTTCTATACAATACAATTATCCTTCATGCTATCATGTAATTAATTAACTAATTCTCTGTAAGTAAGGAATGAAGCAGCAACATAACATCAGTATATGATGAAATAAAAAAAGAGGTGATCAACAAAGTTTAACTACTACCATGTTTTCACTAAGAATTAGAGATGGTGTATTATTCTACTTCTATACAGTTTAAGCCTGTATTTTCTTTCATGAATAAATCATAATGACTATTTCTTTTCATTAGAGCTTAAAAGAGAAAGTAACCCACCTGGATCTAGCAGTGGGTTCTTTCTCAGCATATTTCCAAGATAGTATTCTTGAATATTTATTTTCTACAAACAACAGGAGAGACATTTTCATTTATTTTCATGACAACCACTTCTCCTCCAATGCTTCAATATTTGTTAAAGCAATAGGCTAGAAGGATCCAAAGTTCAGTACAAAAATGGTACTTTTAAGCTTTTTATTATATTTGAGGGTAAAATGATACATACCTGCCCAGTTTCCTTCTCTTCATGATACTGTCGAATATGTTTACCATGGCAAACTTCATAAGTCCAGTACGATTCAATCTAAAAATATATTCCATGAACAATCATGTATTATTCTAGTTTAGACAGCAAAAACATTAAGGATTTTGTAAATATTTGAGCTTTCTATATCAATATGTAATGTCGCCCAATTCTACTTAATATAGTGGGTTGGACTGTAAGACCTCCAAGGTCCCTTTCAACCCTATGATTCTATGATAACAAAGGAAGCCAAATGCTATGGAATTTGTGCTAATACAATGTCATTATCATCCCAGCAACAGGCTGATCAAATCAAATTCAAGACTTTGCAATAGGCCACCATCAGCAATTTGGATTGGATGGATATTTATGGTAAGATAAAGTAAACGATTTTAAAATCCACTTTATTAGATGTGCCATACTGAAAAAATGGAATAGATATAAACCCAGGCTGTGGCTGAAAATATCTTTATGGATCTCAGCACAAGAACCATTTTACATAAGAGAAACAACAGGCAAAAACAAATGGTTAATGTACTAGGAATTATTAGAGAATCATCCAGAGGAATATAAAATTAAATGAAGAGAGCAACTGATGGCGGAAAGATATAGTTGATAATGGTTTTCCCATTTACAGCTATCAGAAAAATTTAAAATGGATAAAAAGACTTTGGGTATGGAGCAAAGAAAGTCAGAATTTGAAGTGCAATTGTGTACAGATGATGAACATGTAATCGCTAAAATGTATAAACTTTTGTTGAAATTTGAAATGGAAGAACAAGAAGTTAAAAATGTATGATAAAGTGAGCTAAGAATGTTGGTTATAATATACAAATGGATCAATGGGAAAATATGTGGTCAAAAGGGTTGAAATTTGCATTATGTTATCAACTTAAAGAGAATTTTTAGAAAATGATATATTGTTCGTACATGATGCCAGAGAAATTATCTAGATTATATAAAGGCATTCCAAATGTATGTTGGAAATGTGAACAACATGAAGGGACATTCTATCATGCTTAGTGGACATGTAAAAAAGCTAAAAAAAATTGGATTCAAATACAAACATAGATACAGAGGATTTTAAAGATTAATATTCAACTGAAGACAGAACTCTTCCTTTTAGGAATGATGGATACACAGTTAGAAAAGAGTCATGGAAGATTATTTCAGTATATGATTACTGTGGCAAGACTATAATATGTACAAAGATGGAAAGACTGGACACTATCCACCATGGAGGAATGGTTGGTGAAATTGATAGAACTTGCTGAGATGGCCAAACTGACTTCTTTGATTAGAGAAAGGTCATTACTGACATTCATCAATGCCTGGATGATTTTGGTTTTCTTATGGTTTTGATGATTACAAAGAATAGGTTATAGAAAGGCAGGAATTATGATGTAATCTTAGAGAAGCTTGATTAGAATTGTATGTATAACTGCCGAGAGGAAGATCGGAAGTAATTTCTTTATATTTCTTTTCATGTTTTCTGTTCTTCTATTTTCTCTTTCTTTTTTCTATCTCCTTTTTTCTTTGTCTCTTTTTTCCTTTCTTTTCTCATTCACGTTTACTACTTATTTATTTAGCAAATTTATATAGCCGCTCATCTCACTGAAGTGACTCTGGGCAGTGTACAACTATAAATAAAACAATAAATAAAAACAATAGAAAAATATAAAAAAACCAATAATAAATACTGTAAAAAAACAGAAATACAAACCATAGGGGAAGGGAGAATAAAAATGGTCCCCTCAGCAATGGAGGCATCTAAGCAAGTCCCCGGTTCCCTAGGAGCCCCAGGGCTGATCACATAAACAGGTTTTGAAGGCCTTTTGGAATAGCAAAAGGGATGGCACTGATCTAATCTCAGGAGGAAGGATGTTCCATAAGGCGGGTGCCACAGCAGAGAAGGCATGCCTCCTGGGACCTGCCAAATGCAGGTCCCTAGCCGATGGTACCTGCAGCATGCCTTCTCGGCAAGATCTGATGGGGCAGGCTGATGTAACTGATGTAATTCAGAGTGCTGTTTTTAACCTTTAAAGCCCTATATGCCATGGGACCAGGTTACCTAAGGGACTGCCTCTTCCCCATGTATTCAACCCGTCCCACCCGATCACACAGAGGGGGTATGCTTCGGACCCCCTTGGTAAAAGAACTCTGATTAGCGGGGTCCAGAAGGTGGGCCTTCTCTGTTGTAGCCCCCACTCTTTGGAATATTCTGCCTCCAGAGGTGAGATTGGCCCCCTCACTTCTGGCCTTCCGGCGGGCCTTGAAAACCTGGTTCTGCCACTTGGCCTGGGGTGGGGAGTGAGTACATCAAGTGTGGGGATGGCTAGCCCCATAGAGGCCTGCTGTCTTCACCCCCAGATCCATCATCTTCTTGAACTTTCTCCTTTTTTTAGTAATGTTTTGTTTAAATTTTTAGGTTTTATTATTTATATATATTTATGGTTTTAATGTTTTGTGTGGGCCGGCCAGAGTCCCCCATTGCGGGGAGATGGACAGGAAGAAATTTAATAAATAAATAAAATAAACAAACAAACTGGGGAGAGGCGGTCCCTTCAGATAGCCCAGTCATATGCCATGAAGGGCTTTAAAGGTTAAAACCAGCATCCTGAATTGGACCCAGAAGCAAACTGGCAACCATTGCAGCTTGCGGAACAGAGGTGTAACAGGCACTGTTCTCGGAGCACACATAACTGCCCTCACCACTGCATTCTGAACCAGCTGAAGCTTCTGTATACTTTTCAAGGGCAGCCCCATGTAGAGTGCATTGCACTAGTCCAATCTGGAGGTGACTAGGGCATGAAGGATTGTGAGCAGGGCCTGCCAATCCAGGAACAGGTGCAGCTAGTGCACAAGATAGAGCTGTGCAAAGGCCCTCCTGGCCATGATTGCCACCTGCTCCCTGAGCAGGAGTCGTGAGTCTAGGAGAAACCCCAGATTGCACACTGGGTCTGTCTGGGATAGTGCAACCCCACCCAGGACAAAAGATGGCATAGCCCTGGAACCACCAGGCCCCAAAAACCACAGCCACTCAGTCGTGCCAGGCTGTCGTTCCACATCCAGACACACACAGCCTCCAGACACCAGGATAAGACGTTCACAGCATTGCTTAATTCATCAGGAATGGAGATATATAATTGAGTATCATCAGCATACTGATGATACCTCACCCCATGGTGATGGATAAGCTCACCCAGCAGCCTCATGTAGATACTAAAAATGAGAGGAAAAAGGACCGATCCCTGTGGCACCCCACATAGTAGGGGCTGAGAGCAGGATTTCTCCTCCCCAATCATCACTGATTGGAATTGACCCTGAAGGAAGGAGGTGACCCAGCACAGTACCGTGCTGCCCATCCCCAATCCCCTGAGTCGATCCAGAATGATACTATGGCTGATGGTATTGAAAGCTGCTGAGAGGTCAAGTAGGGCAAGGATGGATGCACTACCCCATCCCACCCTTTTGAGGTCACTCAAAAGCATGATCAATACTGTTTCCGTCGCATACCCAGTTCTGAATCCTGACTGAAAGAGATCCAGATAATCTGCTTCCTCCAAGGTCCTCTGAAACTGTTGCACAACCACCTTCTCTATCACTTTCCTCAGAAAAAGGAGGTGAAATACTAGACAAAAATTGTCCAAAATAGTGGGGTTGAGCGATGGCTTCTTGAGGAGGGGGCAAACCACGGCGTCTTTAACAAATTAAGGAGCAACCCCCTCACCCAAAGAATTAACCACCATCTGAACCCACTCACATGAGAGGCATGAATCTAAAGAGCAGGTGGCTGAGCTCACAGTCCTGAGGACCCTGTCCACTTCCTCAGGTCCAACAGGTTCAAACCGTTCCCAGATAACCAGGCAAGACTCCTCCTCAGGGATCTCCCCTGGACCTGTGACAAGGCCAGCATCCAATTGGGAACAAATCTGAGCGACTTTATCTAACAGGTGCTGCACAAATTCCTCCACATGCCCCTGTAAGAGGTTCTCTGCACCTCTCTTACCTAGGAGGGCCCATGTTACCCAAAACAGGGCTGTGAGGTGGCACTCTGTGGATGCAATAAGGGTGGAGAAGTACTGGCATTTCGCCACCCTTACTGCCATGAGGTAGGCCTTAATAGCAGCTCTAACCTGTATTCAGTCGAGTTTGTCCTTTGTTGAGTGCCAGTGATGCTCTAGTAGCCTCCATTTCATCTCCCTCAGTTCCTCTGTAAACCACAGGAAATGTCAGGATCCCCAAGAGGAAAGAGGTCGCATGGGCATGATCCAATCCAAGGCCTCAGCTGCCCCCTTATTTTAAGTGGCAACCAGGGCCTCAGATGGACCATGCAGCAGACCAACAGGAATAACCCCCAACTCCCTTTGAAACTGGTCAGGGTCCATCAGTTGCTGGGGGTGGACCAATCGAATGGGTCAAACCTCCTTGCAGTGGATAGTGGCACAAGAGAAACCCACAGAAATCAGGGTATGAGCTGACCATGGCAAAGGGGACACCAAAAGCTCCCCCAATTTCAGATCACATTGCCACTGCTCTGACAAGAACACCAATCTGGAGTATGACCACTTTCCTGAGTCAGGCTCTGGATGACCTGAGATAGGCCAGTGGCAGTCATGGAAGCCATGAACTCCCAAGCCACCTTAGTCCCCATTCCCAGGAAAGGCAGATTAAAGTCCCCCAGAATCATAAGTATGGGGAACTCCAGCTGCCAACCCGGAAATGGCATCAAGGAGCTCAGGCAGGGAGGTTGCTATGCAGTAGAGAGGTTGGTTCAACAGCAACAATCCCAACTGATCCCTAGAGCCTAACTTAAGGAACAGGGACTCACACCGGGGAACCTGTCAGGCAGGGCCCCTAAAAGCCATAAGGGTTTCCCTGATGACAATCACCACACCTCCACCCCTACACCAGAGATGCAGTTGATGCCACACTCGAAACCCAGCTGGACAAATTTCAGAAAAGGCAACCCCTGCTTCAGGACCCAGCCGGGTCTCAGTGATACATGCCAGGTAAGCCCTCTCATCCACAATCAGATCACAGATGAGGGGAGCCTTATTACAAACTGACCTGGCATTCAGCAGCAGCAACCAGAGGCTATATCTTTTTCTTTGAATCGACTTATTATATATGTAAAATCTCTTAGTGAAAACTATTCTAAAAAAAAAAACTTCACAAGAAAGTAATACAAATTTCTACATAGCATATCAACTTTATAGGAGTTTATCTCAGTTTGTTCTGATTTAGAACTACTTATCTTAGACCAACCCCTTCATGGATCACTGCCTTGTCGTGGCGAAGGGGCTTGTGTAACTCAGTGAAGCCATGAGCTATACCGTGCAGGGCCACCCAAGACGGACAGGTCATGACAGAGAGTTCTGACAAAATGTGGTCCACTGGAGAAGGAAATGGCAACCCACTCCAGTATCCTTGCCAAGAAAACCCCATGGACAATGTCAAAAGGCTAAAAGATATGATGCCGGAAGATGAGCCCCTCAGGTCGGAAGGTGTCCAATATGCTACTGGGGAAGAGCGGAGGGCAATTCCAAGTAGCTCCAGAAAGAGTGAAGCGGCTGGGCCAAAGCCGAAAGGACGTTCAGCTGTGGATGTATCTGGAAGCGAAAAGAAGGTCCGATGCTGTAAAGAACAATATTGTATAGGTACCTGGAATGTAAGATCTATGAACCAAGGCAAGCTGGATGTGGTCAAACATGAGATGACAAGATTGAACATCGACATCTTGGGAATCAGCGAACTGAAATGGACGGGAATGGGTGAATTTAATTCAGGTGACCATTATATCTACTACTGTGGGCAAGAAACCCTTAGAAGAAATGGAGTTGCACTCATAGTCAATAAGAGAGTGGGAAAGGCAGTAATGGGGTACAACCTCAAAAACGACAGAATGATCTCAGTGCGTATCCAAGGCAAACCATTCAATATCACAGTCATCCAAGTCTATGCCCCAACCACTGATGCTGAAGAAGCTGAAGTTGACTGCTTCTATGAAGACCTACAACACCTTCTAGAACTAGCACCAAAAAAATATGTCCTTTTCATCATAGGGGACTGGAATGCTAAAGTAGGAAGTCAAGGAGTAATCGGAATAACAGGCAAGTTTGGCCTTGGAGTACAAAATGAAGCAGGGCAAAGGCTAATAGAGTTCTGTCAAGAGAACAAGCTAGTCATAGCAAACACTCTTTTCCAACAACACAAGAGACGACTCTACACATGGACATCACCAGATGGTCAATACCGAAACCAGATTGATTATATACTTTGCAGCCAAAGATGGAGAGGCTCTATACAGACAGCAAAAACAAGACCAGGAGCTGACTGTGGCTCAGATCATGAGCTTCTTACTGCAAAATTTAGGCTTAAATTGAAGAATGTAGGGAAAACCACTAGACCACTCAGGTATGACTTAGATCATATTCCTTGTGAGTACACAGTGAAGGTGATGAATAGGTTTAGAGGATTAGATTTGGTAGACAGAGTGCCTGAAGAACTATGGACGGAGGTCCGTAACATTGTACAGGAGGCAGCAACTAAAACCATCCCAAAGAAAAAGAAATGCAAGAAAGCAAAATGGCTGTCTGATGAGGCTTTACAAATAGCTGTGGAAAGAAGGAATGTGAAAAGCAAGGGTGAAAGGGAAAGATATAAGCAATTGAATGCAGATTTCCAGAGAATAGCAAGGAGAGATAAGAAGGCCTTCTTAAATGAACAATGCAAAGAAATCGAGGAAAACAATAGAATGGGGAAGACTAGAGATCTCTACAAGAAAATTGGAGATATGAAAGGAACGTTTAGTGCAAAGATGGGCATGATAAAGGACAAAAAAGGCAGGGACCTAACAGAAGCAGAAGAGATTAAGAAGAGGTGGCAAGAATACACAGAAGAACTATACAAGAAAGATCTTAATGTCCCTGATGTCCACGCTGGTGTGATCACTGACCTTGAGCCAGACATCCTAGAGAGTGAAGTCAAGTGGGCCTTAGGAAGCATTGCTAACAACAAAGCTAGTGGAGATGACAGTATTCCAGCTGAGTTATTTAAAATACTAAAAGATGATGGTGTTAAAGTGCTGCACTCAATATGCCAGCAAGTTTGGAAAACGCAACAGTGGCCACGGGATTGGAAAAGGTCAGTTTATGTTCCAATTCCAAAGAAGGGCAATGCCAAAGAATGCTCAAACTATCGTACAATTGCACTCATTTCACATGCTAGCAAGGTTATGCTCAAAATCCTACAAGCTAGGCTTCAGCAATACATGAACTGAGAACTACCGGATGTACAAGCTGGGTTTCGAAGAGGCAGAGGAACTAGAGATCAAATCGCCAACATTCGCTGGATCATGGAGAAAGCACGAGAGTTCCAGAAAAATATCTACTTCTGCTTCATTGACTATGCAAAAGCCTTTGATTGTGTGGATCACAACAAACTCTGGCAAATTCTTAAAGAGATGGGAGTACCAGACCACCTTACCTGTCTCCTGAGAAATCTGTATGCGGGCCAAGAAGCAACAGTCAGAACCGGTCATGGAACAACCGATTGGTTCAAAATAGGGAAAGGTGTACGACAAGGCTGTATACTGTCACCCTGCTTATTTAACCTATATGCAGAGTACATCATGAGAAATGCCAGGCTGGAAGAATCACAAGCCGGAATTAAGATTGCAGGGAGAATCATCAACAACCTCAGATATGCGGACGATACCACCCTAATGGCAGAAAGTGAAGAAGAACTAAAGAGCCTCTTGATGAGGGTGAAAGAGGAGAGTACAAAAGCTGGCTTGAAACTCAACATTAAAAAAACTAAGATCATGGCATCTGGACCCATCAATTCCTGGCAAATAGAAGGGGTAGAAATGGAAGCAGTAACAGACTTCATTTATTTGGGCTCCAAGATCACCGCAGACGGAGACTGCAGCCATGAAATTAAAAGACGCTTGCTCCTTGGGAGGAAAGCTATGGCAAGCCTAGATAGCATATTAAAAAGCAGAGACGTCACCTTGCCGACAAAGATCCGCATAGTCAAAGCTATGGTTTTTCCAGTAGTAATGTATGGCTGTGAATGTATGGCTGTGAGAGCTGGACCATAAAAAAGGCCGAGCGCCGAAGAATTGATGCCTTTGAACTGTGGTGCTGGAGAAGACTCTTGAGAGTCCCCTGGACTGCTAGGAGGTCAAACCAGTCAATCTTAAAGGAAATCAACCCTGATTGCTCATTGGAAGGATCGATAATGAAGCTCAAGCTCAGATATTTTGGTCACCTAATGCGAAGAGAGATCTCTTTGGAGAAGACCCTGATGCTGGGAAAGATTGAAGGCAAAAGGAGAAGAGGACGGCAGAGGATGAGATGGTTAGATAGCATCACTGAAGCAATGAGCATGAAACTGAGCAAACTCAGAGAGGCAGTGAAGGACAGGAAGGCCTGGCGCAATATGGTTCATGGGGTCACGAAGAGTCGGACATGACTTAACGACTAAACAACAACAATCTTAGACCAAAGTAAACATACTCTATAAGAACAGCTACTTTGCTTAAACAGAGGTTCCAACAATTCAGCTGGGCTTGGTCCTTTATAATCCTTTTCCTCCTCCTAAAATAAGAATAATTGGATAGTATTATTGTCCTGAATAAACTCAAAATGTTAGCAAATTTATGAATTGTATATGTATATATTTATTCTATTACATTGCTAAAAATTAATACAAAAAACAAATTACTGGAAAACAAATCAAGAACTGAAACACAAGGAATAAACACAGACCAGATTTTACATTTATCAGTTAGTACTTGTTCTCATATTATCCATGCAACAGAATCCCAGAGACTTTCTCAAAAATTATGAAAGAAATTGAACAGGATCCAAAGAACCACAAAACCACCTGAAGAGGAATTTATGAATATCTTTTCCATGCAAATAGCAGCCATACCTTCCCTGAATTAAACTGCTTATGAATCTTGCAGGATATTTTTATAGTATAAATATTTACTAAGTTAATACATGCCTTTTGCGACTATCTTTTCTTCTTACCTCCTGGCCCTCCATAGGTTTTCTCTCATTTTCCTCTCTAATATATTTAAAACCATTTGTGCTAATAAATGGCTACTTGCTGACATTAGATCAATCCATCCCAGTTGCCTGATGGACCTAGAAGGGTTTTAGAGAGCTCTTGGGATCTTTTCCTGAGGATCTGGTGGGCTATTCATCTGAGGCTTTAGTTTCTGTCTGGAATGGGCAGGTAATGACAGCCTTGGATCAGTTTGTTCCTATGTAGCCTCTTGCTCTACGACAATCCTGGGGGGATCATTGGTTTTCTGAGAACCTCTGGGAGATGAAATATCTGAAGACACACAAAGAGTGCTTTTGGAGGAAGACTAAGAGGAGTCCAACAGAGGAAATGTAAAATCCTGCACTAGGAATTAGATCAATGTGATAAGAATACTGAAATGTACTTATTTTTCCATTCTTATAGCATTGGCTGACAGTCAAGCAGCACCTTTTTCAAGTGACTTGCCCCTTGTTGGAAGGGATAAACCTCAGGACTATCTTTTTGGGCACTGTGAAGAATATTCCAGACATCTAGTGGACAATGTTGCTCAGATTCTGAGTTGGACTTTGATTGGGCTAGTCCAATTGAAGTGACAGAGACAGAGCCCTGCTTGGTTATCTAGAGAAATTTGATTCTGTAACTCCTGAGGAAGTGGACAGGATCTTTAAGACTGTAAACCCAGCCACTTGTTTGTTAGATTTTGTCCCTCTTGGCTTGCAAGGGCTGCTCAAGAGGTGGCATGTGAAGGTGTCCTCTTTGAAAAAGGGTGTGGTTCCACCACCTTTGAAAGAGACAGTGATGTACCCCTCCTCAAGAGGCCATCACTGGAGCTGAACTGTCCTGGACAATTTTTGTCCAGTCTCCAACCTCATTTTTTTGGAGGGGGCTGTTGAGAAGGTGGTTGGGTTGCAGTGACAGAAGACACTGGAAAAAACATATTATTTGAACTCTTTTCAATCAGGTTTCATATCTAGACATAGTACTGAGACACTTGTCCATAACCTATTGAGGACCTGGGATGGGAGTAGTGCAACTGTCCTGGCCTTATATTTCTCAGCAGCTTTTGATACCATCAGCAATAGCTTCCTTCAAGACTGGCTTTAGGAAGCAGGAGTAGGGGACATAGTGTTACAGTGGTTCTTCTCCTTTGTCTGCAGTTGGTTTCAGCTGTTTTTGGTGGGGAGAAGAGATCAAACCCTCTGCTCTGTGGGGTGCTTCAGGGCTCTACATATTTGCCCCTTCTGCTTAACATCTACATGAGGCTTCTGGGGGAGGCCATTTGTCAGTTTGGGATCAGGAATCATCACTATGCAGATGATATTCAGTTTTATATTAAACTGGTGGTGGTGGACCAGGGGATGCTGTCAAGGTCTTATCCCAATGGCTGGAGGCTGTTGGGATCTGGATGGGTAGGAACAGGCTCAAGGTTAATTCTAGCAGGATTGAGTGGCTATGGGTGCTTGATACTCCTGGTACTGGGGGCTTTCTATGTCTATTCCTGAACAAAGTTGCACTGCCCATTTGGGACTGGTGCACAAGCTGGAGATCTTCCTCTTAGTTCCTGCTTGTAGAGCAGGCAGCAGCTGTGGCCAGGAAGGCCTTGGCACAGGTTCAACTTCTGCACTATTTACACCCATTCCTAGACTGAGATACATTCCTCAAAGTCACTCATGCCTTGGTCGCAGGTGGACTATTGCAATGTGCTCCACATGGAGCTGCCCTTGAAGACTACCTAAAAGATACAGCTGGATGAGAAAGCAGTGGCATGAGCAGTAATGGGCAAACTGTGCAATAGCCATGGGATACCCCTGCTACTTGAGCTATACTTGTTGCCAGTGGGCTTCTTGGTGCCATTGAAAGTGCTGGTCATTACCTATAAAGCCATACATGGCACAGGGACTATCTGAGGGATCCTCTGTCCTCTGTGGTGTCTGCCCATCTGATGCATTTTGACAGAAGTGGCTTGCTTTGGGTCCCATTGATTAAAAAATGTCATCTAGCAGGACCCAGGAAGTGGGCTTTCTCTGTTGTAGCACTACCCTTTGGAACAGCATCCCCTGGAGATTCATCTGGCTCCCACCATGCTTGCCTTTAAGCGTTTCTTATAAGCGTAGCTTTTTCCCCAGGCCTTGGGCTAGGATGTTTTGGTGGTCCCCTTTAAGTTGGGGGGTGATGTTGAATAAAGTTATACTGTTCTTTTACATGAGTGTTGCCTTTTTAATATAATAGTTTTTTAATGTTGTGAAGCCACCCAGTTGTACTAGAATTGGGTAGCCTAGAAATTTTGACAAATAAAGAAATAAGATACCTGTACTTTAGGATTTGCTATTTAAGAGTAGTGAGTGTGTGGCTTTCCAGATGTTACTCAATTATTACTATCAACATTTGTCATCAATGACTATACAGGGTGAGATCACCAGGAGTTGTAATTGAACAACATCTGGGATGCTGTTCAGGAAGAACCATTTTACTAATAAACTCAAATACATTTTTGTTGTATTACAAATAACAAACAAGATTCATGAAATAAAAACAGTATGTTAAATATAATTTAAATAAAAACAGTTTAATAACAGATATTAATGTCAGACTATTCAGAAATTATTAAAAAACATCTGAAACTTAAACATGAGAATATTCATTACAGACTTTACAAACTATTTTATACAGCTTCTGTACAAAGAACAATATGTAAAATTACCTTATAGGGTCAGTACTCTGGACAGTATATAAAAAACAATGTTATTTCCTAATATCAGAGTGTTAAAAAAGCCAAACATCTAGATAAAATTATTAGCATAATATTTCTCTTGTGTCCAAGGATTTTACTGATAATTTCTTGGTAGCCTATTGTAAATATAAACATGCTAGTAACAGATATGACCCATTCTTTTTAACCAATTTATTGAGCCAATTAAATAATAAGAATACTTTATACTACAAATGAAATAATTCTCGAAGAGAATTTAGAGTATAGATGGCTCTTAAGATCTTAATGGGTACAAGGTTTCAAAGCTCAGATTCAACAAGTTAAAATGCATTTTATACTGCATCTTTAATTGATGTTTAACACAAGATGTCTTGCCACGTCCCATTACAACTATGTCAAAAGTCATGTCCCTGTCATGCTAACAATTCACAGCAACTTAAAAAAAAGTATTTGATTGGATGTAATCCCTTTTGTGCATCTTAAATATTTTATATAACACTTTTTGGTAGTTTCTATAATGAAATAATTGGTGTAGAATAACTTGCCTCATCTCCATTAGCTAACACTGGAAGAATGCACTTGTATTTTTCTTTATCTGCTGTTGTCATAATGATGTAATAATCTTCTTTGTACAGAACCCCAGCAGTAGGCTTAAGAAGAAACACAGAAACAAACATTACTAAGAAGCAGGTCCTTGTTAGATAAATTTGCTGACTTGCTACTCCAAATAATGTACAGTACTGAGTCTATTCTTAGAGCTGCAGCAAACATCATTGTTAAATAAGCCATTTGATAAGCTGCCAGCAATGTCATGTTGGCAAATGAAATTTTAAAGAAAGCTCCCTTTCTACTCTATAACTAGAGAAATTAAAAGGGCACTTTTCCCAATTGCACAAGAAAAATGATTATTTACAAATTTCATAACAATTACAAAAACAGGCTTTTGCAAAAAAAAAAGTTTCAGTGCTTGAATAACATTTGCATGGTATGCTCTCAACTGCACAGAGTATCAGTCATCAATTCACACAGCCTGAAAGCAGGCATGATTGCTGCTCGTAACAACACAGGAAACTACCTTATACAGTAATTAGTAATTGGTCCACATATCTCAGTATGTTCAACACTGATCAAACATAATTCTCTGGGGTTTCAGACAGTCCTTTCTACAGAGGACAGCTGAGCCTGGGTTATTTTTATTAATCTGCAGCCTACCCACGTAAGTGGTACATTGTGTTTGCTCTTACTGTATTCTTTGCAGAATTGTTTTCTCCATAGCCTTGTTTCTATGTATACAACATGCCCTCTAGCAATTTAGCACTGCAACAAGGCAGAATCTATGAGGATAATCATAGGCCTTGACAGACAACATTTTTAGAAATAGGTGACTTGAGTGGCACTTATCTTTCCAGTTGTGGAAAACATAATTCTGCTCTAAAAAAATGAAATCCATTTATTTTTAGTCCTGAGCTCATACATTACAAACTGATATAGTCAATAATCCATTTTATTCTCTATGAGTAACAAAAACTATTTAAACAATACTCATAGTTTAATGCAGTGTTTCTTCTGCCTTTTAGGATCAACCATCATCAGTAAAGGAATAAGCAGTGAAGAAATATGCCACAAACTAGCACTTGGTAGAGCAGCTATGAAGGCCTTGAAAAAGATATTCAGATGTCGTGATGTGTCTATACCTACAAAGATCAGAACAGTGCAAGTAATGGTATTCTCTGTAACACCCTATGGAAGTGAAAGTTGAAGAAGCAGATAAAAAAGTAATGACACTTTCGAACTTTGGTTTTGGAGAAAACACCTGAGAATACTATGGACAGCCAAGAAAACAAACAAACAGATCATTGAACAAATCAACCTGGAGTTCACACTTAAGGCACAAATGGCCAGGCTCAAATTATCCTACTTTGGACACATTATGTGAAGACCTAACTTTCTGGAGAAGGCTCTAATGTTGGGAAAGGTGGAACGGAAGAGAAAAAGAGGATGGCTAGCAGCAAGGTAGATGGACTCAGTTACAGTGGCGATGGGTACACTGTTGGAAGACCTGAAAGACCAAGTTAGGGACAGATCATAATGGAGAAAGTCAATCTATGTGGTTGCTAAGAGTCGACACTTGATGGCACATAATCAGTCAAAATACAGTGTTTCTCCACCCCATGCTGGCTCGGGAATTCTGGGAGTTGAAGTCCACACATCTTCAAGCTGCCAAGGTTGAAAAACACTGCTCTAGGTATATAGACTTCTCAGTAATGGCCACATTAGCTGAGAATTGTGGAAGTTGCTCCATACATCAGGAGAGCACCCATGTTCAACAAGCTAAGTCTAAAGTAAATGGCTGAAGAGGAAATAATGTTGAACTTTAGCTTCAGATGACTTTTTGAACTAGTTTTGATTTACCAAATCATTGTTATTTCCTCAGTGACTTGCATTTCTTTTTCTAATCTATCTCTGACAATCAATTAGCAGTTGTCATTTCTTTCTACCACACTGTTTATCTGAAAAACGTTATTGTTTCTGGGCTGTCAAATTAAATTATCCTACTCACAATGAAACTTGCCACCCAGGGAAAACAATTCCTTCAAAGCACAAGCAGCTTGTCAAAACCAACATGCAAACTGCCCTATGACACATTTTCAACCACCTGCTAACATTTATATTCTGTGGTTATCCAAAAGGCCAATTTTAGCTATACAATATTTCAGTTTTGATTCAGAAGAGATCTTTTGGAACATGAAAGAACAGGAATGCAAAATTAGGACACATTAACACATCTGTTTCCAGAATGCAGCAGCTGTGATGAGTTGCAGACAGGTGGTACATTTGTGCTCCTTGACATTTGGAAGCATCTCTTCTGAGTCAGATCTGAAGCAATGCATAGCCTTAGCAGAGTTAGAAACATGCAACTCACTTTTACACTATCAAAATACTGTAAGTGAATGAAATCCTTAAGGGGGAATAAGCATGATCCTACAAACATGAGAAACTTAGTCATAGTTAGGTTCCACTGATATCAAGGGAAAATGTTACTTACAATTGGCTGATCAAAATCAATTGGAAAAAGATTCAATGATCATACATGTAACTGGTACCCAATATTTATTTTATTAGAAACTCTAATAATATCAGAAATAGAAATTTCTGAATTTAATGTATATTTTATTTTGCCCAATTACTCCTTCAAATCATTAGCCTATGATAAATTCATGATGGTATATCACCATTCTAACACTAAAATCCATGCTGTTGCCATGGTACAAACTGAAACACAGTGATCTGGGTTAAGGTAAATGAGCAGAGAAAAGAGACGGAATATGAACTCATGCTTCCGTTGTTATCATCTAAACACAGCCCTCCATTCCCTGATCACAGTAACTTCCCATTGTGCTGCTGTTTCCAGAGCTGTGAAAATCCAAAGCATACCTAAGGTCTAACCGTTTTCTTCAACTCAAGCACTTCTTTCAGATTTGCTTCTCATATTCAACCATGCCAGTTGGGGGAGGAGGGTGCAGGAGGGACAATTTGACTTTTATTGGTAGAACTTTTGGCAGAATACATAGCAACTTCAAGGGTTAAGAGCAACCCTGCTGGATCATACTAGAGATCCAATTTCATTCAGTGCTCTGTAGAGGATGTTTAGTAGCGAGTGGTATACAGTGTCCATAACAGTAACCAGTCAGACGACTCTGAGTAACTCGCAGTACAAGAAGACAATAAACTCACCTTCAGTGTGAGAAACTGCCTTGGAACGCAAAGGCTCCACTTAGGTACCGCATCTAGCAACCACGGACAGATCAACCAATGTTCCTTTTAAAAAGGAAAGACAGCCCAGCCATATTGGCTCATTAGCAAAAGGAAAAAAGGCCACAGTCGAGTAAGACCCTAGAACCAACCAATGTCACCAACTAGCTTGCAACGTTTCGGCTTCTCAGGTCACTTCGTCACGTTAAAAATCGCAAAAATCTACAACTACCACATCTGAAGTGGAAAACTACCACAAGGGAACAGCTAAGATTTAAAGCTGTGGTATCTCTTTGCTACAACCTGGCGGTCATCCGTATTTCTGCACTTCAGATCCGGCAGCACCTGCGAAGAGGCGAGTCCCGGCCCGGCCTGCTTCGCCGGGCTTCCCATACCACGGCCCTTCTCCCCACCAATCGCCACTTTCCTCACCGGGTCCCTCTATTCCTCCTCGTTTAAAACTCCCTTCTCCAGCCAGCCAGCCAGCCACCCACCAGGATGAATTCTTTGCCCGGCCAGTTTACTCGGAAAGGCACGTCGTCGCTAAACTGCGGGAGCGACCTGCCGCCGCCGCCCATGGCCGCCTTCGTTTCCAGGAGCCCCCACAGCAACAGGCGCACTAGCACAGCCCCTCTCCGGAGCTCCGGCTTTCTCCGCTTCATTCTTTGCGGGAGCCCGTCCGAGACGGCCGGCAACCACCAATCACCACACGCCCAAAGAAGCCGGCCACGTCTACTTCCGGAGGAGGAAGCCACGTGACTTCCTGTCCACTGAAATCCTAGAGTTACGATCAGCTGCGCTTGGTTTCCGCTGGCCGTGGGTTTACTTCTTCTTTGTTTCGGTTGTCCATGAAGATTGAAAATAAGAGTAGACTTCCCACACATGGTATTGTCGAAATATAATATAGAGAACATTAATTTCTAACGCCTCAAGCTAATTCTTTCGATTTCTGAGATCACTCCGTGTCACAGGCATTAATGGCATTCTGACCTTCAAAGCGAGCTTTTCATTGAAGTATACTGCTTTCAATATATTTCAGAATCTTTCTTTCTAAGATTCTCACAATATCACTCGCTCATATAACCATTTGGCAACAATATGTAACAACACTGGTATAACAGGATGCCACAGGACGTTGTTGAGTCTACTGATAGTCTCTATAGCCTAACGTAAGCGCAGGCTGTGTGTGACTCTACACTCTGCGGTGGTCTATGAATTTTCCTCCCGCGGGTCCCGGCCTCTGGTCAACATCCGGGCCAGGCGGAGCGCGTTGCCTGAGGAGACGAAAGATGGTAAGACGCTTCCGAGACGGGGAAGGGAGTGACATGGTACTTTCTCTGCGGGACCGTTTTCTTCCGGAAGGTCCGGTGAAAACTGGCTCCTCTTTTATGCCTTTTGAAAAGTAACGTCCGAGAAATCCATGGTTTTGAGGAGACTGCCGGGCTCCCTCGGTGGGAAACGGAATAAAGATACTGTCTCTTCTTGCAGCATAGCAGCAAGAGATAATGGATTAAGCACATAGACATGATATATTCGGTTTGTTTGTTTGTTTATATTTCGAATTTAGACACCGCCCATCTCACGAGGAAGTGGCTCTTATATTGTCGGCAACTGACCGAGTCTGCCTCAGAAGTTAAGCTGGGTCGCTGTGGGTTAGTTCATAGATGGGAGACCGCCACCAGGAAATCTCAGGGTTGCAGACCTTATTTTTCTTACATTAATAGATCGCTTCAATCATGGTTTATTCTCAGCGGTTTAAATTCCCAATTTCTAGTAATGAGATTAAAACAGTACACATAATAACAAAAATGCACATAGTTTGCACTGCCAAGAGCAAATAAACAAGAGCCAGAACAAAACCTAACCCTATTATAAAAGAAGGACTTGACTGACCTCCAGGTTACTTCAGGTACCTACAGTAGATTTCAGGGAGACTCAAAAGTATGCAGGGCTAGCTGGAGTTTTCTGTTTTGCCATGTGAAGACTTTGGTAATGCCCATTTTAATAGGCAAATAATGCCTATTTTGCCTGTTCCCACCACACAATACCATTGAAATCCAACCATTTAATTAGATGGGTTGATAAGGGCTGGAAAAAAAAAACGGGAGGGAATTGTAGCTCATTAGTTTGCCTTTCCTGATTAAGAAAATATAATAATGCAAGAAAACTCTTACTCTGTTAATTGAAGCTATTATCTGGGCTTTCTTGTCTGCTTGTGATGTTAGAAGTTACTGTTAATTTATAATATGTATGTATGTGTCAAGGGAGGTAATTATTGCAGAGAAAATGCATACCACTTCCATAACTTGGTACTCTCTGGATTATAATTATTAATCAGCATGGCTATGTAGGAGTTGTAGTCCCCACACATCTTGGAAGGATATCGGGTCAAAGAAGGCAACTATGGCTGTTAGGCCTGTTACTCTAATGAGATATCACATTAATAAAATGTCTCTTTTTATAGTAGTGTATATTATTAAATGTTTAATGCAGTAAAATTATAGATGGAAATACATTTCCTCCTAATCTGCATAATCTCATCTACATATTACCTGTATTTGTAATAAATAGTACCATAGTGGGAACAGCTACTGCAACTCATACATAAAAATATGGAACGTCAGGTATTAATATTTAATTCAACAGATATTACTCAACTAACTTAGAAGTGTGCCTAATATTGTTGCCTTAGAGCTGCTTTTCACTTGATAGTTTATAATTGTAGGAAATCTGTGAGCAATGCATGCACATTTAAATAATTCCTGAGGATTTAATTAGTACATAACCTCATTGAAAAATATTGTACTTAAGATGATATTACTTAATTTGATTTGACAGTTCTTTTTCTGGTATCAAATTTTGGATGGCGTCTTCATACAAGCATGAAAACTATTATTTTATAACAGGTTTGAATTAACCCTAACACAATAACTTCACTGTTGGACCTTTCTGACAAAATGCTAGTTATTAATGCTTCAGTATGTATTAACAGAGACTAGTACTGACTCCGAACATTGTTCCTTTTAAGTTGCGGTAACATGGCAGATGCATTTATGTGATTTTGTAATTATACTTTTGCAATGATGTCAAATTTGGTTTAAAGTTGGAACGTTTTTACTTTTCCAGTGTAGTGGTGACTTTTTATTGTACCATGTTCAATGTGCACAAAATAATATATAATACAACAGCTCATATTGTAGTGTATGAAATGGGAAAATACCCATTCCATGGAATATATCTATGACATCAAACACACAGTTGTAAAGAAATCTACTATGGATATCTTTTTGCTTCTAATCAGGATTTTTTCAGAAATACTGCAGAGGTAGTAGGGATGTGTCTAATTGTTCTCCTTGTTACAAGCTTTTGGGAAAATATTTTTTTGCATAGAAAATTATACCCCTATAAAATACACTTAATGTAACTCATTTAAAATATGGAAGTGCAAAGAATAATGTTCCATTTATTTTCTGGTAAAAACAAGCCACCTTGTGATGCAGTATGAAATAAACTCCTAAGAGTGGTACTGGCTTTTTAATGCACTTCTCATTTTAAGTTTAAAGGTCACCACATTTCACTTATAACCTTTTTCATATTTGTACAGTACCTCAATACTGCATCTCTAGTGTTGATGACTGGGATCCAAAGATTAGGATTCAAAGATTTCAGAATGTCCAATGGAACTGTAGTTTTTTTTTTTTCCAGAGCAGCAATCTATGACTTATTACAAACTGTTACTAAAATCCCACTTAATTTTTAAAAAGTTTATCATGCAGCATGAGTTTCTACTTGAGAAATGAAAGTCCAACATTTCTTTAGATATGTAATATAGTACTCATTTACTAGTTGCTGAACTCTGGTTAATGTAACTGAATTACAATAAAATAATCTGAATTAAAAATCAGTAGTAAAAAAATCCAATGACTTTTATGGTAGCTAAACCCTATTTCTATGTAGATGTTTTTATTATGATGTAATAATTATTCATATTTAGCCTATAAGTGGTTTATTTTACTGTGAACTGGAAACACCATTTATGGTTCATATCAGAATTCCTTTTCATTGTTTAATATTTTGATTAACTCCTTATTAAGACTCTTCCCAAATCCAGACTTAGTTTTCTCACTTTGTTGAATACAGATACCTTCAAATAGACAAACAGTGCAGCATAACATTTGCAAGTATTTGATAAACAGAGGGAGAGAAACAATGTATGGACTTAAACCATAATTGTTGTATTACTAATGCAAAATCATACAAGTTTCATTATGAAAATGACAAACACAGAACCAGTTTATGCTTTTGTTGAAAGTTTAAAGAAAAGAACTAAAACCGTGAGAAGCACATGCATAGTTGGGATGAAAACATTTTCTGTTGTGTTCTGAGATCATCATTTATCCCCCAAAGGTTAACGCAGCAGATATCCATTTCAGTGAAAGCTGAGAAAGTTTAGAAGTCCCAAAATGTTTGTTCAGGTTAAGTCCCAGCTATCTGCTGTGCAACTTGCCTTTGAACTCTAAATATAGTATCCTGAAAAGAGAGATATTTTAAGCTAAATCAACAGCTTATGCTTACCTGGTGTGAATTTTAATTTGGACTCTGTTTCTACATGGTTTCAAAAATATTTTGACAGGTGGTTTAGGTATATGTAATACAATCTTCAACAAATAACAAGTTCAAAGCACTATGGGAGAGAGATGCACAACTGGATTTTTTAAGCGTGTCTACTGATGAGCTATAGCCATCAAAGAGGCATTCCACAGTGTTCTCTTTTGAAGTCCTGGGCCTAATGAAGACATAACAACATTCTTATCTGTCCTTAAGAGATTGAAAATGGACTGGAGCTCATGTACTTTCCTTCATTTGCTGACATTAACCATAGTTTATCATTGCAATATTATATCAGTGAGAGATTCTAACTAGGCTTTCCAAATTCTTGTTAGTAGGAAATATAATTATGTTAATTATAATACATTATCCAGGTACAACTGGAACTATGCTAATTAATGGTGATAATGAGACTTGGGAATTTGGAGTGTAAACTTTCATTCAAAAACCTTTCCTATGCTGCAAGTCATGTTCCAATACTTCTGAGGAAGTTTGGCTTACAAGGGAATTTGCTCTTTATTTGGATGCTTGCCAGACTTCTGCCAGTCCTTATAGAAACAAACATCCTTTTACCTTTGAAGAAATGGAAATAGCTACCACTATGCAAGTGTTTTTCTGTTGCAGCAGGAGGCACCTTTCTAATCCCTCATTAAAAGAGTTTCTGAACATTCTGTTTGAGAGCCAAAATCAATTACAATCAAAAATTGTAAAAAAAATTGTGTTCTTTTTTGCTAATGGCCATCCTCTGCTTTTCAAATGGACTGGGCTGCATAATCCACATATTTCCAAAGTTTTCTTATTAGTGTTTACAGAGAAAAGTGCTGTCTTCATAATGAAAGCTTTATAAATGCATGGAAATTTAGGAAAAGTAAGGGTTGTTTGTCACTAAACACAAATATTGAAGGAGAAATGTTCTTGTAGCTCAGCATTCTATTGTGTGTTCTTAGCCACCAGAAGCAAGAAGTTGTGAAACTACAGCATTAAATATTGGTGACTACACCATTTTGGTATAGTAATTGTTGAAGAATTGGTTTTTGTGAGTTTTAATATATAGAGCTCTAGTTACTGGGATAAGTGCAAAGTAGATTAAAGTTGTCTTCCTGATTACAATTGTTTTCCAAAAAATGAGAGAAAGCCTTGTGGTACCAGTATACATCACTTCTGAAGATAGTGAGACCATGAATGCAAAGTGTAGTTTCCTTCCGTTTATAACTATTTGATCATCTTATCAATAGGCAAATAATAATAATAATATATAAAATCATTGAGTTTGGGGGAGTTAAATTAAATGCTAAATAATATATAATAAGCAATACAGTATCTAAAATATTTCAAATAGTTATACAAATAATCCAGGCCCTTCATAGGTATAATTGGCACTTAAAATGTAATCCTACACATTTACTTTGCACAGTGTTGGACTTAATCCTAAACAAGAGTACAAAGGATTTCTCCCATAGTGCTGTAATCTACAAATCCCACTGGGAATATTTTTGAAGGAATATGATTGACATTTAAGTCAACACACATCACTCAATACTATGCATTTATTTCTTGAAAGGAACTTCCTTTTATGCATAGGATTGCATCCGTATCTAAGTGCAGAATCTAGTTCAAAACTTGTTTTTAGAAAGGAAAAACAAAATCTAATAACTTAAAGCTAAGAAAGCTACTTAAACCTTCAAACTTAAGTTTCAGGTCTAAGTTATTCAAATTTGAGAAATGAACAGAAAAGCATTCTTAAAATCTTATGAAAATTCAAAATTCCTTTAAAATTTTGAAAATATCATTTTAGAAATAATTCTCTACCACTCAAGGACAGTGGTGCCTCAATGAAATACAAAAACTAATTTCTTAAATTTTGATGGATTATTTCCAAATTATATATACAATATAAACAGAATAAACTTATTCTGATAGTGAAGAAACTGTTTGCAAAGCAACTGTTATACAGATTTTTTTTGCTCTTGTTCCAATAGTTTCTTTACTAGTTTCTCTAAAGTAAAAAGATGTTCATCTACGTCTTCTGGTACAAGATCCCTGAGGGAATTGCAAAGTTCAAATAGGTATTCTGTATTTCTTCCACTAGGACCAACTGCATTAAAAATCTGTTTGGCAATTTCTTCTAGGGGTGCTGGTCCGAGGTAGTTAGGGTTTTCACAGGTTCCAATATATAATAGCACGTTAAAAGGTTCCACTGCAGGATCTTTGGGATAGAAGACAATAGTTGTAGTCCTATATCCACCCTTCTCTCGAAAGTCAAGATAGGCTTTTACTTTAACTTCTTGTCCTATTGGCAGTTTGTATGCAACACCCCATACGCAGCCCTGTAGAAGAATACAATCAGAAAGGTAAAACATACAAAGATGAGACTCTATAAAGATTTTCAGAAGTTTACTTTATCTCTACTCTTCCAAACCTTTCTTGTCAGTAATGCATGCACATAACTTCTTTAATGAAAGAAAGACTAGAAAACAGGATATTAATGATGGAACTGCAGGTTCCCAAACCCATGTTTCCAATTCTTCACCTGCTCTCCTCCCTTTAACATGTTTTTCTTCTATGGTTTTAGTCTGGTTAAGAACTCTCTTTCTACTCTCTGTGCAGGTACTTCACCTAACACGTACTGTTAATTTAGCAGGATATATTGATAGAAATATGCTAAAAATATTGCTAATTTCTACAGTATTAGTTGTATATTAGTAATTCTGGATGACCTCAGAGTATTGATTTAAAATAGCTAGTTTGCAATGATTGGAGTTCATTTTATAATACAAATGCTGGGGAAAGAAAGAGAAAAAAACCAAGCTAAAGTATTCTTTGCTTATAGAGGAAGCTGTCTGCTAACATAATAGGATCTAACTGCACAGCAGTATGAAAAAAACTTACCAGAAAAGTACAGTAACAGACACTGTGTTGCATTTTGCTGATCTTGTCAAGTACAAAAGGTTGAAATCTGTAGCTGCCATTAATTCGGCAGCATTACAGGAAAGTTAGTGGTGTTCAAACCACCTTGTTTTTATGACATTCATATATATTCTCAAGAACATATAAATACTGGGGGAGTATCACTGATGCTACTTAGAAAACATGCACAATTGAGGCTTCAGGGCTATATGCAGCCATCGTATCCCTTCAAAACTTGCCTCCAATTGTAATTTTTAAGGCGTTAGGAGAAAAACTATTCAGTGCATCATAAGTAAACTGTATTTAATTTAACATAATTTACATTATATCACAGTTAAACTATGGCAAAATAATTTTTATTTTGGTCTCAGTCACTTTTTAATCCTGGCTTTGCTTAATTTTTATACTGGGTCCCTAGCATATCATCTATAAGTCAAGAGTGGTCCTTAGTCTGAACATTCCTAATTTAGACGAAATCAAGGTGATAAATAATTGAAATATGAACTTAGCTTATTTTGTTTTATTTCACATCTTTGACTTCAGAATGTTTCACATGTATTTTCAGTAATCATTGCAATAATCCTATAAGACACTGTAAGTTTTTACCTTTGCTCTTCAGATGGACCTCAAAGAAGAGATTGAGAACCCAAGGCTGAAAATTTAATTCACCCATGAGTTTGCAGCTGATTTGAGGATGGAACTGAGATTCTCATGGCTCACATTTTTACTCTCTGATCCTAGGCAAGTTTACTTCAAATAAGTAGGTTTAGTGGTACCTATCTGTGTAAAATTGTAGTTTTAGCATCAGTGTTGCAGTATTTAACAGCAGGTCATAGGAAGGGAGCAGTTGTTTACTTTCCTTGTACTAGAAATAGAACATTAACTTCCAAAGAGGTTTAAAATAAAAACATTGTGATTTTCAACAGCATGTTAAATTACTAGGCTAATCCACAGATTATGTGAAGATGAATAACTATAGGGTAAAAAGATCAAGGAAATCATGCAAGTATGAGATAAATTACAATGGCAAAAGAGTATACTAAGGAGCGCATTGGAACTGTGAGTCTCAATTTTTTTTTTAAAAGAAACATAATGGAATATGCCCTGAAGAACCAGCACTTCAGAGAGCAGACAATTTTTTAAATGTTTAATTGTTTTGTATATTTCCTTATTGAAAGTTTATTTTATGACATAACACTGACCAAATATATTTTAAATAAAATTGTGTTTCTATGAGGCAGGACACTGAATTTCTTTACTATTAATAAAGGGTAAATATCTGCTTTAGCATTCAGCAGGATATTACTTTCTTGCTCACATATGGTGGAATCCAACACAAATACTGAAAGTATGTATACTGGCAAGAAATGCCACTGGGAGGGAGAATTTGGCACAGGATGTCTCTAAGAGTGCTATCTGATTGCATATTTTGTAGTCTGCAATGTGTCTCATCAGTGCTCTCTTCAACCATGGAGGCATCCACAGGTAGAACCAGACATTATAAGGAGCATATATTTTTCCTTATTCATTTTTTTGTTCATATCCACTCTGTGAAACTAATAATAAGCTTGCCTGGAAGTCAAATTACCTTTTATACCAGGATCTCATTACAGGTAGTCCTCGCTTAACAACCATTAGTTCAGTGACCGTTTGAAGTTATGACGGCACTGAATGAATGGTAGTTATGGCTTGGACTTATGGTAGTTAGTCCTCGAAATTATGGCCATTGCAGCACCCCCCCGCAATCACATGATCAAAATTCAGGTGCTTGATAGCCTGCCTGCATTTACGACCACACTGTGTGCTTCAACTCCCCCTACCCGCCTATCTTCCCACCCATCTCTGCCCTTTTGGCCCCCCTACACTCCACTGCCTAACTATACAATTTATTATACAATCATATACCACAGCGGCTAGGTTTACCCCTGTACTAAGCCATAATGTGATTTTTATGTGTGAACTCATTCAAAGCATTAAACATATATTGGTGAAAACAGAATAATAGTAATTATTTGGAAGAGATTTTGGAAGAGTTGTGTCTGATAAATATAAAAAGGGTAGCCTCCTATGTTTATAAAGCCTTCTGCCTTTCTTCTAATTGCATAAGTTTAGGTTACAGCCAAATCTTCCTTTTTTTTGCTTCACAGATTATTTCTTAAATTCTAAAAGGAGGATTAGGATGTATTTGGGAAGAGTTGGGGGGAGATGGGTGGGTGGGGGAAGTTGAGGGGAGGCAAGCCAGCAGGGCAGGAGAAGTGTGAGATCCTCACCTAATGATGGTGTGGTCCTTGCCTAACAACTGGAACTGGGACTACTGGAACTGCTGTTGCTAAGTGGTGCAGTCTTGTGATCCTTTGCCTAATGGCTGCTTTGCTTAGCGGTGGAAGTTCCGGTCCCAATTAGGGTCATTAAGCAAGGACTACCTATACTTTGGCAAGCTAAATTGGGAACAAGGAGTTGCTGAGATGAATTATCGAATCCTTGTGTTCAAATATAAAAATAACTATTATGGGACCACTAATTACAATACAATTCCTTGTAACTGCGACATAATTTGTGGGGGGTGGGGGGGATGGAGATAGAGAAAGAAGCTCATGTTTGTTTGGCAGACAGTGTCAAGTTGTTAGATTTACTTCCATATATACACATTAATTCTCAGCTATTTTCCAGGAGTCCTAATGCACACTTCAGTAAAAGCTGAATGGAGAAAGAGCAGGAAAGAAAGAAAAAGAAGAGATCTCAAAGGTGAACAGGAATCAGTTTGTTTGAGACCAGTATCATGCACATTAGGAGACTTTTTCGGGGAAATGGAACTAGTTTCTTTAGCTGAATGGTTTATAAACAGCTGTATACTATTTTAGCCATTTCTCTATAGGAACAGTTTTATTTGCCCATGAAAAAGTCAATTTGGTACATGTTAGGCTCAAGCTTGTTCCTACATCATAACTTTGAAGATCCTTCTTCATATCTTTGGGGAAAAATGACAAAATTGAAACCCTATTCATATTTACTCTGCAGTAAATTACACTGTGTCCATATGAATTTACACACTAATAGATGTGTATAGGATTGCAGTTTAAAAGTCTAGCTTTCGCTGTATTTCAGAGTTAAGAAGGTAGTTTCCTACTACTATTGAGGACAAAGTATACCTATAGAGCATGTAAAAATGCAACTACTATACCTCAGGATCTTCAATAAGTGTCACAACTCTTCCAGGCTAAAATTTAAAAACAAACAACACTTTTTCAGTAAGAACTTTAATTGTCAGAGCAGATGCAAAAGTGGATTTTTTGTAAAACCAAAACCAAAACCAAAACCACAAGATTATTAAATAAATACAATATACAGTGGTACCTCGGTTCACGAACTTAATTCGTTCTGCGACTCTGGTCGCGACCCGAATTGGTCACAACCCGAATCAAATTTTCCCATAAGGTTCAATGTAAATACGGTTAATCCGTTCTGAACCATATGTATTTTTTTAAACCACAAAAATATGAAACAAAATACAGTACGAAGAGAGAGAACTCTAACCTTGCTCGACGTGACTTCTGGTGTGGAGGACAGGAAGGCGGGTGGGGAGGCGGTTATTGTTTGGAGGGAGAGTCCCCCTCCCTACAGGAAGCCACGACCACGTGTCACAGGAGGGAAAATGGCCGCGGATCCTGTTCGTCACCCGATCCAGCGTTCGCGAACGGAAGCAAAATTTTGCGAACGGTGCTGTTCATGACCCGAATTGGTCGTAAACAGAAGCGTTCGTGACCCGAGGTACCACTGTATCTGGAAGTGTTTGACTTCTTTCATAGTGACGGTATATTTGCTGGCTGAGGAGATTATACTTGATAAGAATGCATAATGTGACCGATTAATTTTTAATCATTTTATTTATGTACTACAAGTGCTTTTAGGCTGGTTTAATCAAACAAAACAATTCAACTCAGTAGTAACAACAAACCAACAATAAGCAGTGCCCATGTGCATCTCAGGCACATTATCATTGGTTTATCAACTCCTGAATGCCTGGTTAAACATGCAGGTTTTCAGAGACTTTTAAAATGTTAATAATGAGGATGATGATCTTAGTTTAAGAGGCAGCTGCTTCCATAGAGGGGAGCTCCAGTGCAGAATGCTTGCCTTTGAGTCCCTCCTGCGGATTTCTGGGATGTGTGGAGATTCTAAGTGTGCTCTTTCTACTTGCATGCCTTGTGGAGGCAGCTTCTGCTTGGAGCAAATGATTTCACAGATACCCAGTTCTCTTAGCACCTTGAATTGCATCCATAAACAAACTGGCAATCCTAATATTTGTGTTGTATGATAATAATGGAATGTTCCCATTAGTACATGGGCAGCTGCATTTTGTTCCAGCTGAAGTTTTTTGGGGGGTCTTCAAGAACAGTCCCCTGTATAGTGAACTGCAGTAATTCAGTTGGGAGGGGACAAGGCATGAATGTCTCTTGCCAGTGCCTCCTGTTCCAGAAACTGTTGTAACTGGCACACCAGTGGCAGCTGGCAAAAGTTCTTCTGGCCACAGGTTTCACTTGCAGGAGAATCCCCAGGTTATAGATCAGATCCTTCTGAGGGCACGACCCCACCTATAGCTAATATTGCTACTGTCCCAGAATTGTTTGGCTTCTAAACAGCATGAGTAAGGCCTGTTATCTTCATGTTTCTCCCCCTTGATTTATTATTTTTTTTACTTGTGCTACATTTCTTTTATTCTAATGAAATCAAATAAATTGTTCTACTAGGTCTTTTCTCTGCCAGTTAGCTGAAAACGTTTTTTTCTGTTTCAACACTATTGTAGATGAATATATTCCACCCAAAACAAAATCAATCAACGAGGGTTTCATGAATGTGTGCATGTCACACAATGCCAAAAATAAATAAGCCATATTATGTATTGTCGAAGGCTTTCACGGCCGGCATACGATGGCTGGTGTGGGTCTTCCGGGCTGTGTGGCCATGTTCTTGAAGTTCTGTTTCCTAACGTTTCGCCAGCACCTGTGACTGGCATCTTCAGAGTGCAGGAACACAGTCAGGAGCAGTTCTCCTGCATCACCCTGGGCACAGAGAGAACTGCTCCTGACTGTGCTCCTGCACTCTGAAGATGCCAGTCACAGGTGCTGGCGAGACGTTAGGAAACAGAACTTCAAGAACACGGCCACACAGCCCGGAAGACCCACACCAGCCACCAAGCCATATTATGTTTAACTTAGATATGAAATAGGGAGCTTAACAGCAGAACACTCTCTTGTTGATTTTTTATTTACTTGGTTGCCAGGAAAATCTTTTATGGGAACAGGGAATATGGAAACCTCAGTTCCTGTTGACGGGAATATTATTCACTAATTTGTCTCCAGGCAACTCACTTGCTAGGCTCTCTACCTCATCTGATTTTTTTAAAAAGATGATGATGATGATGATATAATAGCAGGAAGCTGGCATGTTACAAAGCACAAGCCTCTAGAGTCATGTAGTCTTTGAATCCCACATAAGTCTTACTGGGAGATGGGGCTTGGCCTCAGGAGTTTGCTTGCATTCTGATAAATGAATATTGTGTGATTGGCTATGCATACTACAACAGCTATGCTCTCAATCCACCTACCACTATGTTTTCAAAATGTTAATGGGCCCCTGGCCCATAACAACTAAGTATGCCCCCTGTTCTATACTTTGTAATCATCAGTAAGGTCAGATGGGTGATGAGATTTGGTCTCAGGAATGTATCCATGCACTGTACTCAAGAATGATCTCATTTGGACAGGTGCATGTATAGCTTAAGAATGGAGTGTCCTCTCCACCACAAACAGGTTCTTTCTGCCCAGTTTTCTAACTCTGTTAATTGGCAATCTGGTAGCTAACAGCTTGGAAATTGACACTGTGTTATCTTAGCTAAAAACCCATTAAAAGGCCTAAGCTAAGGTGCTACCTCTCAGTCTTAGTTCATGTCAACAACATAGGAATCTGCGTTAAAGTTAATTCGTGGTTACTATTTCTCTGAACTCTTTTAAAAGACAGAAACATTTACAATTTATAAACTGATAATTAAATTAAAGCACTTTTTCATTAAATGTTCAGAAGCACATAGGTACTGTTTTATTCAATTGCAAAGATGTTCAGATGATTGATTTGAATGTTGTACCTAAGTTTTCTAATTTCTGTATTATATTCCATTATCTACATTAGTATTGATTTGAATCAGAAAACCTTAATCTTTATAGCTTTCTTTGGTATTACAAATGAAAAAAAATGCAAATATATATTATTTAAAAAGTTTTTTTTCGTAGATTTACTGTGGATGTTCTAGCCTTATGTTGAAATGTTATAAGGAGCATATGCCTTTAAATGAATTTTCAAAATTTATTGTAAGGATTTCAGATTGGAGATGTGAATTTGCATATAAAAAGTAAACATCATTATTTGAAAGGTATAAACTCTACTGAATATTAATGTTGTTGCATATTTTCTAATCCCAGAAGAATACCAATTATTTCTAAGTATTGGCTCATTTATGTTGAAGTCAGTGAGTATTTCTGATGACTGACAAATCTGCTGCATATACAGCAGTAAATAACATAGCCTTGCCTTGTCAATGCCATTCTCCTAGAATGCTAGATGTTTCTGAACTCCATTGTTTCCTCTGCTCAACAAATACTATTTAGAATTTCATAAGCTCTGTAACCCTTGTATAGTAAGAGGCATGCTAGGTTCCAAAGTACTGTAAAATTTAATATTTTTGTTCAAATATTTTTATTTTTTATAAAATAGGAAAGGCTTTATTTGTTTTAATTTTAATCCATAAGTATTGTTATTAATTTATGGCAGGCAATGCTTCCTGAAAAGCATTTCCTGATATGTTCCTTAATAACTAAGCCATAGCTTATTCTCAGTCCTTTATTCAGACTACAAATTCAAAATATGGCTATGATTAATATAGCAGAAAAGTCAAGTATTAAAAAAAAAATGTTTTTCCTTAAAAGAGCCCTCACAGAATCCTGTGACATGACCTTAGAACTTCCCTGCAATGAAGACAAATTTAAGAATGTCTTACAGGTCTTAAAGGGAACTTGCTTTTACGTGAATT